>NC_059204.1:3542873-4142873 GCF_020615455.1 Coregonus clupeaformis | reverse complement strand
ACTACACGGGAGGATCTTGTCAATGATCTCAAGGCAGCTGGGACCATAGTCACCAAGAAAACAATTGGTAACACACTACGCCGTGAAGGACTGAAATCCTGCAGCGCCCGCAAGGTCCCCCTGCTCAAGAAAGCACATATACAGGCCAGTCTGAAGTTTGCCAATGAACATCTGAATGATTCAGAGAAGAACTGGGTGAAAGTGTTGTGGTCAGATGAGACCAAAATCGAGCTCTTTGGCATCAACTCAACTCGCCGTGTTTGGAGGAGGAGGAATGCTGCCTATGACCCCAAGAACACCATCCCCACCGTCAAACATGGAGGTGGAAACATTAGGGGTGTTTTTCTGCTAAAGGGACAGGACAACTTCACCGCATTAAAGGGACGATGGACGGGGCCATGTACCGTCAAATCTTGGGTGAGAACCTCCTTCCCTCAGCCAGGGCATTGAAAATGGGTCGTGGATGGTATTCCAGCATGACAATGACCCAAAACACACGGCCAAGGCAACAAAGGAGTGGCTCAAGAAGAAGCACATTAAGGTCCTGGAGTGGCCTAGCCAATCTCCAGACCTTAATCCCATAGAAAATCTGTGGAGGGAGCTGAAGGTTCGAGTTGCCAAACGTCAGCCTCGAAATCTTAATGACTTGGAGAAGATCTGCAAAGAGGAGTGGGACAAAATCCCTCCTGAGATGTGTGCAAACCTGGTGGCCAACTACAAGAAAACGTCTGACCTCTGTGATTGCTAACAAGGGTTTTGCCACCAAGTACAAAGTCATGTTTTGCAGAGGGGTCAAATACTTATTTCCCTCATTAAAATGCATATCAATTTATAACATTCTTGACATGCGTTTTTCTGGATTTTTTTTCTGTTATTCTGTCTCTCACTGTTCAAATAAACCTACCATTAAAATTATAGACTGATCATGTCTTTGTCAGTGGGCAAATGTACAACATCAGCAGGGGATCAAATACTTTTTTCCCTCACTGTACATATACAGTACCATTCAAAAGTTTGGACACACCTACTCATTCAAGGGTTTTTCTTTATTTTTACTATTTTCTACATTGTAGAATAATAGTGAAGACATCAAAACAATGAAATAACACATATGAAACCATGTAGTAACCAAAAATGTGTTAAACAAATCAAAAAATATTTTATATTTGAGATTCTTCAAATAGCCACCCTTTGCCTTGATGACAGCTTTGCACACTCTTGGCATTCTGTCAACCAGCTTTTTTTTTTTTTTTTTTTGTCATTTAGCAGATGCTCTTATCCAGAGCAACTTACAGGAGCAATTAGCGTTAAGTGCCTTGCTCAAGGGCACATCGACAGATTTTTCACCTAGTCGGCTCGGGGATTAAAACCAGCGACATTTTGGTTACTGGCACAACGCTCTTAACCACTAAGCTACCTGCCACCCCAGCTCACCTGGAATGCTTTTCCAACAGTCTTGAAGGAGTTCCCACATATGCTGAGCACTTGTTGGCTGCTTTTCCTTCACTCTGCGGTCCAACTCATCCCAACCCATCTCAATTTGGTTGAGGGCGGGGGATTGTAAAATAGCCCTTACACCACCTGGTGGTATGTTGGGTCATTGTCCTGTTGAAAAACAAGTGATAGTCCCACTAAACCCAAACCAGATGGGATGGCGTATCACTGCAGAATGCTGTGGTAGCCATGCTGGTTAAGTGTGCCTTGAATTCTAAATAAATCACAGACAGTGTCACCAGCAAAGCACCCCCACACCATAACACCTCCTCCTCCATGCTTTACCGTGGGAACTACACATGCAGAGATCATCCGTTCACCCACACCGCGTCTCACAAAGACACGTCAGTTGGAACCAAAAATCTCCAATTTGGACTCCAGACTAAAGGACAAATTTCCACCGGTCTAATGTCCATTTCTCGTGTTTATTGGCCCAAGCAGGTCTCTTCTTATTATTGGTGTCCTTTAGTTGTGGTTTCTTTGCAGCAATTCGACCATGAAGGCCTGATTCACACAGTCCCCTCTGAACAGTTGATGTTGAGATGTGTCTGTGACTTGAACTCTGTGAAGCATTTATTTGGGCTGCAATTTCTGAGGCTGGTAACTCTAATGAACTTATCCTCTGCAGCAGAGGTAACTCTGGGTCTTCCATTCCTGTGGTGGTTCTCATGTCTTAAAGTAATGATGGACTGTCGTTTCTCTTTGCTTTTTTGAGCTGTTCTTGCCATAATATGGACTTGGTCTTTTATCAAATAGGGCTATCTTCTTTATACCCCCCCCTACCTTGTCACAACACAACTGATTGGCTCAAACGCATTAGGAAGGAAAGAAATTCCACAAATTAACTTTTAAGAAGGCACACCTGTTAATTGAAATGAATTCCAGGTGACTACCTCATGAAGCTGGTTGAGAGAATGCCAAGAGTTTGCAAAGCTGTCAAGGTAAAGGGTGGCTATTTGAAGAACCTCCAATATAAAATATATTTTAATTTGTTTAACACGTTTTTGGTTACTACATATGTCTTATTTCATAGTTTTGATGTCTTCACTATTATTCTACAATGTAAAAATAGTAAAATTAAAGAAAAACCCTTGAATGAGTAGGTGTCCAAACTTTTGACTGGTACTGTATATTTTTTAGAAAACCAAAGGGTGTGCGATCAGTGGCATGTATTCATGGATGCCAAGGGAAGCCAGGCTTCCCCAAAACATTTACCAAGAAAAGATTTACAAAAGAAAAAAAACGTATCTTTCGTCTCTGTGTTTCATAATTTTCCTTCAATTTGCAAGACTGAATGTATCTCACTTGAGAAAGCATCCGGGCATGCGAAACAGCGCCCCCCTCTGTCTGTGTATGTGTAGCCCATCTATCTGATGCTGTCTGGTCAAAAAGAATATGATATTGTTGCCGCCCGTAGCATTAAATGCAAGGGAAGCCAGCCAAAGAGCATTTGGCCTCCCTTGATGATTTTCTAAATACAATAATAGCCAATCAGCATTGAGCTAAACTGAGCGAGCTCAACTGTGAATGGTCGTGGCGCACCAAAATAAAGTGTCAAGGGAAGGCAGTTTGGATATTGCTTCACACCAATCACATGAAAAGCCAAACGCCATTGATAGAAAAAACTTGAATTGTTGCATCTTGTTGTGTTGTTGTCCTCCGGTGGCTGGCTAGCTAGATAAAAATGTCAATTTCCTAAATTAGCCATGGATGGAGATAGGGATTTGGACTTGTGGTTTTACTTAATTCTCTGTACTGGCCAATGATTACAACGGCGATTCTGATCCAACCATAAATTCATACATTGTGCCTCTGGCCTGAGAGGATGGAAGTTCAATATGTAGCTAGATGTAGAAGGTTAATGTTAACTAGCTGGCTAATCGTTGCCCATGAAAGGAAGTTAGGCTAGCAAGCAAGCATTTTAGCCAGGTAACCTAGGACAACAAAAACTAAAAGCGTGTACTGTATGAGTCCATAGACCATTTCAGCAACATGAAAGAGATGAGGATGGCATTGGAGTTTCTCTACAAATAGGGTCACAATGTTTTTCTACTTACGCACACACACACTATGGACAGCCACATGATATTTAGCGTACATTGATTGGACTAAACTGTTTTTGGAATATTTTAGTTGTCACTGTATTAGACTAAGCATGGGTGATTTGATGATGTTGAAATGTTTAAGTTGAAATGGTGCTGGAATAGTGGAGGCAGCTCAAGTTTTCTTTGCAACTTCCGATAACTCTCTGTTGTTCAATATCAATAGTTGTTTAGTAGTCCGAAAATGTCGGAAACATTAACTTGATTGACTATGCTGTAGGTCATGTAACAGTTTGTTACATGCAACTTGCTTTGTGGACTCCACCAGACAGATGTTGCTCTCCGGTTTTCTGATGAAACAAAGGTGTGGTTGAATTTATTCTGCAACTGTGTATTCTTATTGTCTCGGCTTTAGGCCTATATACAGTGCATAAGTATTCAGACCCTTTGCTATGAGACTCGAAATTGAGCACAGGTGCATCCTGTTTCCATTGGTCATCCTTGATGTTTCTACAACTTGATTGGAGTCCACTTGTGGTAAATTCAATTGATTGGACACGATTTGGAAAGGCACACACCTGTCTATATAAAGGTCCCACAGTTGCCAGTGCATGTCAGAGCAAAAACCAAGCCATGAGGTCGAATAAATTGTCCGTAGAGCTCAGAGACAGGATTGTGTCGAGGCACAGATCTGGGGAAGTGTACCAAAAAAATTCTGCAGCATTGAAGGTTTCCAAGAACACAGTGGCCTCCATCATTCTTAAATGGAAGAAGTTTGGAACCACCAAGACTCTTCCTAGAGCTGGCTGCCCGGCCAAACTGAGCAATCGGGGGAGAAGGGCCTTGGTCAGGGAGGTGACCAAGAACCCGATGGTCACTCTGACAGAGCTTCAGAGTTCCTCTGTGGAGATGGGAGAACCTTCCAGAAGGACAACCATCTCTGCAGCAATCCACCAAACAGGCCTATATGGTAGAGTGGCCAGATGGAAGCCACTCCTCAGTAAAAGGCACATGTCAGCCCGCTTGGAGTTTGCCAAAAGGCACCTAAAGACTCTCAGACCATGAGAAACAAGATTCTCTGGTCTAATGAAACCAAGATTGAACTCTTTGGCCTGAATGCCAAGCGTCACATCTGGAGGAAACCTGGCACCATCCCTACGGTGAAGCATGGTGGTGGCAGCATCATGCTGTGGGGATGTTTTTCAGTGGCAGTAACTGGGAGACTAGTCAGGATCGAGGGAAAGATGAACGGAGCAAAGTACAGAGAGATCCTTGATGAAAACCTGCTCCAGAGTGCTCAGGACCTCAGACTGGGGCGAAGGTTCACCTTCCAACAGGACAACGACCATAAGCACACAGCCAAGACAACACAGGAGTGGCTTCGGGACAAGTCTCTGAATTCCCTTGGGTGGCCCAGCCAGAGCCCGGACCAGAACCCGATCTAACATCTCTTGAGAGACCTGAAAACAACGCTCCCCATCCAACCTGACAGAGCTCAAGAGGATCTGCAGAGAAGAATGGGAGAAACTCCCCCAAAAAATGTGTGCCAAGCTTGTAGCGTCATACCCAAGAAGACTTGAGGCTGTAATCGCTGCCAAAGGTGCTTCAACAAAGTACTGAGTGAAGGGTCTGAATACTTACGTAAATGTAATATTTTTTTTGTAAAACAGTTTTTGCATTGTAATTATGGGGTATTGTGTCTAGATTGATGAGGGAAAAAAACAATTTAATCAATTTTAGAATAAGGCTGTAATGTATCAAAATGTGGAAAAAGTCAAGGGGTCTGAATAGTTTCCGAATGCACTGTATCACAGTGACAAGGCATATGAACTAACAGGTTATAGAGCAAACAATACAATTATCACAACACAGGTTGTCATATGGCTTTTTTCCTGGCTTGGCTTCCCCAGTGATCTTATACATGCCCCGCTACTGTGTGCGATGTGTGTCCTTACCCTCTGAACATTCTAAAGTTGGTTTGCGGTGTCTAGGTCACATGGTCAAGGAGCTATTGCATTTTAAGTGATTTTGTATAAATATATACATAATTTATGGGGGGGAATCATTTTATTAGAAAACTAAAGGGTGTGCAACATGCCTCTCTTTATAAGGAATAATGGACAGTTGAAATGAGGTTGCTAAGTCACGTGGTGTAAGAGGTATTGACATTTGAATATTGTGATCATACACTTTGTTGACGGTCCCCAACTACTTGCATCAATGTTGTGCCATGCTACCTACAATGTGGTTTTGAAACTAGGGTCGGAATCTGGAAAATAAGACCTGCGCAATGTTGTACACATTTGATCATTCATAAAAGAGCCTAACCTGAGTTATATTCACTCCAGAGAACACGTTTCCACTGCTCCAGAGTCCAATGGCGGCGAGCTTTACACCACTCCAGCCGACGCTTGGCATTGCGCATGGTGATCTTAGGCTTTTGTGTGGCCGCTTAGCAATGGAAACCCATTTCATGAAGCTCACGATGAACAGTTATTGTGCTACGCGCTTCAGCACTCAGTGGTCCCGTTCTGTGAACTTATGTGGCCTACCACTTCGCGGCTGAGCCGTTGTTGTTCCTTGACGTTTCCACTTCACAATAACAGCACTTAGTGATTTTAATAGTGAGAACATTAAATTTTTTTAGAAAAACATACATTTCACACAGGGCGCCTTTACTTTGCCGGGCGGACCGTTTAGGATTTTCTTTGGCAAAATGACAGTATGCCCACATCTCCAGGCACCACCACATCACTGCAACCCCCAGCAGTTGGAAACCAAATAGTAGCATGGGAAAATAATGTGTAGAAACTTTTTTCCAGAGGTAGATTAAGTTTATGAATTTGATGCCTGGGCTGTGGGACAGTGGAATTATGACATAAACACATCATGATATTTTGCAGGATTTGTTGTCCCACAACTCCCGCATATCAACCAATCAGAATCCAGGATCCAAACAAACCATTTTATAATTCAGAATATTTAGGCAAGTTAGTTGGCTACTCATTGATCCTGCTTTGTAGTATACCCCTCAGTAGTAGGGGGAAGTGGGGCAGATTCAAACATTTTCATTTGAAATTGTTTTAACTAGTTTCAGTCTGTCCTCCATTAGTAATGAGGTGGATAGTAAAAGAGTAATAGGGTGGACCATAAAAGGAACAGGGTGGAAAGTAACAGGGCTGACATTTTCAGGTTTAAATCAGCCATAACTTCTAATGTGACTGTAGGCACATTGGGGCTGATTCAGATTTAGGAAATGTAAGTCTTCCCTAGGCAAGCCTTTCCTGCGCACTCCTCAGTATTTGGTATTCAGACTTACCTTATTCAGTCACGTAACGGGCTCTGCAGGTGTGGCTACCTTGCGCGCTCTGAATAAATGTCATTCAACAGCTGAAAACCCTCTCACTTGCTGGCCAATATATTTTATTGTGGAGTTTTCTTTCATTTACATTTACATTTCCGTCATTTAGCAGACGCTCTTATCCAGAGCGACTTACAAATAGGTGCATTCACCTTATAGCCAGTGGGATAACCACTTTACAGTGTTTGGGGGGTGGGGGGGGTGGGTTGGAGTAAAGGGGGGGGTAGAAGGATTACTTTATCCTATCCCAGGTATTTCTTAAAGAGGTGGGGTTTCAAATGTCTCCGGAATGTGGTGAGTGACTCCGCTGTCCTGGCGTCGTGAGGGAGCTTGTTCCACCATTGGGGTGCCAGAGCAGCGAACAGTTTTGACTGGGCTGAGCGGGAACTATGCTTCCGCAGAGGTAGGGGAGCCAGCAGGCCAGAGGTGGATGAACGCAGTGCCCTCAATAGAGTTTTCAGTACATTTATCTTAAGCCATCCCTTTAGATATGGTGTACATTTCAGTTAGAATTTGGTCAACAGACTCACTAGAATATATCAAGAGAACGGGTTCAGAATATTAGGGATCAATGAAAGAAAGCTATTCTAGAAAGCTATTCTAAATATATGCATATTCGTCTCCGTTTCAGCACCAATTGGTAGATTTAAAAATACTCTGATCTTGTAGATTATTTAGGTTTAGGAAAGTATTTATGAATATATATATTATCAACTGTTACTAATGATCCTCAGCAACAACCACACGGCCATGACGGCGTTTACAGAGGAAGCAAATTAAGTCATGATTCATAAATTATGTCATGATAATGTAGGCTATACCAACTGAAGGGAACTAACAGTTAAATATGTTTGGTTATTAGGCCTACTGACGGTCGATACTGATAGTGGCTAATATTTTACATGATAGAAATAGGAAACAGAGAAAGTCAGGGTAGCCTATAATTAAGACATGAGTGCCCATCCCTGCAAGTTAAAAGGCTGTACAATTAAAATCCTGCATAATGGCAGAGCATTTCATAAACTTTACTGGGGGAAGTTGATATGCTTCAGTTTGCTGCCATATGACTGGTTTCACATTTGTCTCCAGCGACTATAAAGTAAAATAGATCTAAAACAAGTAATTTATATTTACAATTCCCTTATCCAAACGGATTATTCATTTACCTAGCTCTTATCAAGTTGTACATTACAGTGCATGGAGAATGGTGTTAGAGCATAGAAATAGATGTTGAGAGTCTGTTGTCCTGTCCTACATAGCGGTCTCAGAGACGTTACGGACAAAGCCTCTTAGTCCATTCCACTGTCCGTCAGTCATATCAGTCGTTTTCCACTGAGGTCACAAGGTGACGCTATGACCTTTCCTTTTTTGGAATACTAAGGATTAAATTATTTACCCAGATAAGCGCCCAGTCCAGAGAAATAGTGCCGGCACATCTAAGTTCTACTAGGTCACATAGCGTTTGTTTGTGCTAACATATCCCATGATACGGTTCAACTCTATTGAAGAGGTGTTCTGTAAAGGGCTTCATTGATAGAATTTCAGAAGCCCAATAGAACCGAAAGGTTGCGAGTTTGAATCTCATCATGGACAACTTTAGCATTTTAGCAACTTTTCAACTACCACTACTTTTTAGCTACTTTGCAACAACTTAGCATGTAGCTAAAACGTCCCTAACCATAACCCTTTAACTTAACCCAAACCTTAACACCTAGCTAACGTTAGCCAGATATAGAAATCGTAACATATCGTACATTTTGCAAATTCGTAATATAATACGAATTGTAATTCGTAACATATCAAACAAAATGGGTGATGGACATACACAAATTAATACATACCATACGAAACGTAACATATCATACTAAACTGTCAGAGATTTACATACAGAATAATACGAAATGCTCTGAGACCAGGTTGCCAATACAGTTGAGGCAAGGAGTTAGGATGTGCTGAATCCCATAAAAATGTATAAGATTGCCAGATATTTGAATGGATGTAAGTGGAAACACTGACCTGCAGATGGTGATATAGTGCTTCCGTATGGAACCAGAAGACTTCAATCTGGGAAACTCAAGTGGCTGGAGGAAATCTCCAGGAGGTGGTCAAAAATGATTAAAACCACCTCGATAAATACTGTACATACACACAATTAATGAAGATGAGGTGCAAATATGTTTAGCACCACCAAATAGATTGACTAGGCCTATACTATGAACGATCATACACAATAATGACACACATAGATCCAGTCAACAGAAAGACAATGCAATTAATTCGCACATACGGTTACAGCTGAAGGATATCTTGCTGATTAAAACAAATATTTAACTCTATCACATCAACATCTATACTGAACAAAAATATAAACGCAACAACTTCAAAGATTTTATTGAGTTACAGTTCATATGGAAATCAGTAAATTGAAAAATGAATTAGGCCATAATCTATGGATTTCACATGACTGGGAATACAGATATGCATCTGTTGGTCACAGATACCTTATAAAAAAATTTAATCTCGTCACAGTATCTTTGTGTATTGAAATTGGCATCGATAAAATGCAACTGTGTTCGTTGTCCGTAGCTTATGCCTGCCCATACCATAACCCCAGCGCCACCATGGGGCACTCTATTCACAATGTTGACATCAGCAAACCGCTCACCCACACGATGCCATACACGTGGTCTGCGGTTGTGAGGCAAGTTGGACGTACTGCCAAATTCTCCAAAACGACGTTGGAGGTGGCTTATGGTAGAGAAATGAACATTAAATTCCCTAGCAACAGCTCTGGTGGACATTCCAGCAGTCAGCATGCCAATTGCATGCTCCCCTCAGAACTTGAGACATCTGTGGGATTGTGTTGTGTGACAAAACTGCACATTTTAGTGGCCTCTTATTGTCCCCAGCACAAGGTGCACATGTGTAATGATCAGGCTGTTTAATCAGCTTCTTGATATGCCACACCTGTCAAGTGGATGGATTATCTTGGAAAAGGAGAAATGCTCACTAACAGGGACGTAAACAAATCTGTGCACAAAATTAGAGCGATAAGCTTTATGTGCCTATGGAACATTTCTGGGATCTTTTATTTCAGCTCATGAAACACGGGACCAACACTTTACATGTTGCGTTTATATTTTTGCTCAGTGTATTTCCTATCCAAACAAGTCTAAATACCATTAGTATGATTCCTTGGAGAACTAAACAGCAGATGAGGATGCCTTTAAAAAATAATATATAATATTTATTCATGTTCTTTAGAGTCTGTGTACAAAATGCCAACAACACAAATGAATTCACAGTAACACTCATTGTCGTACGAAGAGCATGAGAACAGGAGGAGAACCTTGACTGTCATTATGGCTGTCTGTCGTACTCTCAGAATTCACACATTTCCCAGGGAAATCACCTTTCCTTTTTTGGAATACTAAGGACTAAATGATTTTACCCAACCAGATAAGCACCCCATTCCAGAGAAGCCTTTTTTTGTAGCGCCAGCAGATCTACATTTTACTGGCCTCCCAAAGCGTTTGTGCTAAAATAACCCATGATACGGTTCAACTATATAGAAGAGGCGTTCTGTAAAGGGCTCCACTGATAGACTTTAAGAAGCCCAATAGAACCGAATGGGGAAGAAACGTTGAGAGAGAGATACCCAGAGACGACAGTAAGGGATTCATATCTGGGTCAATTTGTAATCTTCAACTCTAGGGTGAAAATTCGTTATAAACATTTTATGACAATGGTGAATTTCATAAACAGATTATAATGATTGACAACATTTGACTTTTCAGCAATCCCATACATTTCTTTGTTTTGCACAACACACTA
Source organism: Coregonus clupeaformis (assembly GCF_020615455.1). Classification (NCBI taxonomy): domain Eukaryota; kingdom Metazoa; phylum Chordata; class Actinopteri; order Salmoniformes; family Salmonidae; genus Coregonus; species Coregonus clupeaformis. The sequence continues at coordinate 4,132,142 of NC_059204.1, read as the reverse complement.
TTACAAAGCAGAGTGGGCCGCTCTCGGTCATTTCGACTACATTTCAGTTGTTGCACTATTTGCAGCAATATGATGCAATTCAAAATTCATTTCGACCCTGAAACCTTTTTACCTTCATCCATGCCTTTTAAAAATGTAGGCTAATGTTTACCCTTTGCTTGAAAGCGTGACAAAAGGTGAAGGCTATTCTACTTTATCTTCATGAAACACATTCCTGTGATAAAAACAACTTTGAAGTTAACCATTTATACAGCTATTGATACAGATTAGATATTGATTATCCTTTCTTTATCAAATAATACACCTAATTCTAGACAGTGCAATTTGTGTCCATCCCAACCAAAACTAGCACAACTACTGTTTACAATATGGCCTCCTGCTTAAAGTATACCTTACATTGACATTTCCATCACCTGTGCATGCTCTTTAGTCTCCAAAGCCCTTTTTTTGCCGTCTTTATTAACCACATGGGAAATGGCTGAATCCTAACACTTGCTACACCAGATAAATAATAACATTGAAGTGAAAAGAAACCTGAACAAGACTGTGACTAAAGAGCTGGCTGTAACTATATGTGGAGGGTGGGTGTGTGTGTGTGTGTCGGGGCTGGGAGCGCAGCACTATTCTACCAGGTGTAGCCTGCAGGAGGGGCCCTGTCGTCCTTGTTACTCTCCAGGGAGAAGGGGGGGATGCGCACGTCAAAGTGGGAGCCATCCGTTCTCTCGATTTGGAACGTCCCCCTGCACAAACAAAAAGTATTTATAGAAGACAGGATGCAAATACTGTACATACATATTTTATAGAATTGATATCACCACATGTAATGCATTGAATTGGATGCACAGATCAATACATTCAATACACCCTCACTGCGGCTTTAACAGACAGGTTATATAGATGTATTGTCCTGTGCTGTAGACAATAAGTAAGTATTCATAAGTTAAACATCTGCTATTATGACTAGGTAGGATCCTTGAAGTCTCAACACTTCAGTATTTCTGCAATACGGTCTGTTTGCAGGTGCCGCCTCATTGTACTTCAAATAAAACTCAGAAACACTTAAACGCATAGTTAAATTTATTTGATCAAACACAACCAAAACTTATACACAATTACTATGACAGGCCATTGAACAAATTCTTCAGTAATTGGCTATCACAGTTGTATGTCGAGACTTATGGACAAAAGGGCAACCAGATATGAATAAGTCACTTTGACATGTTTATTAGTTACAGAATGACTATAAATCCCATTCAGAACTATCCTGTATATAGCGTGAAGGAGAAATAGGGCCAACGTTTTACATGCCAATGTCGTCTGTTCACAATATGAAAATATTAATTACATAATTAAATTTTTAAAAGGCATCTAATATTTGTCTGTGTTACTGCAGTGTACAACAGTTACCAGATGTTTCAACTGTACCGGGCAGATGGCAGGAAGCGTGTATGGTGTCGTGTGGGCGAGCGGTTTGCTGATGTCAACGTTGTGAACAGAGTGCCCCATGTTGGCGGTGGGGTTGGTATGGGCAGGCATAAGCTACGGACAACTAACACAATAGCATTTTGAATGCAGAGATACCGTGACCAGATCCTGAGGCCCATTGTCGTGCCAGTCATCTGTCGCCATCACCTCATGTTTCAGCATGATAATGCACGGCCCAATGTCGCAAGGATCTGTACACAATTTCTGGAAGCTGAAAATGTCCCAGTTCTTTCATGGCCTGCATACTCACCAGACATGTTAGCCATTGAGCATGTTTGGGATGCTCTGGATCGACGTGTACGACAGCGTTGCAGTTCCCGCCAATATCCAGCAACTTCGCACAGCCATTGAAGAGGAGTGGGACAACATTCCACAGGCCACAATCAACAGCCTGATCAACTGGGGGTCATACCAGATACGGACTGGTTTTCTGATCCACAACCTTACCTTTTCTTTAAGGCAGATCCATATCTGTATTCCCAGTCATGTGAAATCCATAGATTAGGGCCTAATGCATTAATTTCAATTGACTGATTTCCTTTTATGAACTATAACTTGGACGGTGTATCAATACACCAAGTCACTACAAAAGATAAAGGCGTCCTTCCCAACTCAGTTGCCGGAGAGGAAGGAAACCACTCAGGGATTTCACCATGAGGCCAATGGTGATTTTAAAACAGTTACAGAGTTTAATGGCTGTGATGGGAGATAACTGAGGATGGATCAACAACATTGTAGTTACTCCAGAATACTAACATAAATGATGGCGTTTAAAGGAGGAAGCCTGTACAGAATAACAATTATTCAGAAACATGCATCCGGTTTGCAATAAGGCACTAAAGTCCTGAATACAAAGCGTTATGTTTGGGGAAAATCCCCCAAAACATCACTGAGTACCACTAAATATTTTCAAGCATGGTGGTGGCTGGATAATATTATGCGTGTCATCAGCAAGGACTAGGGAGTTCTTTTAGGATTAAAAAAAAAACGGAACAGAGCTAAGCACAGGAAATTTTTTACAGGAAAACTTGGTTCAGTCTGCATTCCAACAGACACTGGGAGACAAATTCACCTTTTAGCAGGACAATTGCCCCCCCCAAAAAAGGCCAAATATACACTGGAGTTGCTTACCAAGATGACATCGAATGGTCCTGAGTGGCCTACTTACAGTTTTTACTTGGAGATCTATGGATAGACATGAAAATGGCTGTCTAGCTATGGTCAACAACCAACTTGACAGAGCTTGAAAACATTTTTTAAGAACGGGCAAATATTGTACAATCCAGGTGTGCAAAGCTGTTAGAGACTTACCCAGAAAGAGTTACAGCTGTAATTCTAACATGTATTGACTCAGGGGGTTGAGTACTTATCTAATCAAGATACAGTATATTAGTGTTTTATTTTCCATTATTTATTTTTTTAAATGTTAGAATTTTTCTTCCACTTTGACAGAGTATTTTGTGTAGATTGTTGCCAAAAAAATGACAAATTTTAATCCCACTTTGTAACAACAACATTTGGAAAAAGTAAAGGGGTGTGAATACTTTCTGAAGGCACTGTATGTGCACCACGTCTTTGCTCTCTCGCTCGCTCTGCTATGTGTGCATCTTTGATAGATTAATTTGTATTTAAAAAAGAATGACTAAAAGATTTCACCCCAAATACAGTATAAATGTGTGAATGGTGTTAGAGTTATAATGTAGTGTCAACCCACTAACAGAGGGGGAGGGGAGTTAGAAACTGCTGAGACAACATTCCAGGAGGAAGGAGACTTGGAAGTATTTAAACATTCTGTACTGTGGAATTATACAGACCGCCTAAAGGTGGGCGGAGCAAAGTGCCTTTGTGTTAAGGGGTATAAAAGCTGTATATGTGTTTTTTGGCGGCAGAGCTCTCCATGATTAAACATACAGATCATTCTTGCCGGTTGTGGACCTTTGTTTAATTCATGATTAAACCAGAGCCTTACACCCTCTAGGAATTATTCAGAGCATTAACTTTGATTAATTAGAGATAGAAATTCTCGTGACAAATGGTCCTACGAGCGGAGCTCAAAATACGTCTTTATCGTTCTGAGGACACCGAAAACCGTGCACGGGCGGATGATAGCATCCGTATAGAATAGACCTGGCCTTTGACGTTAAGGTTCTAAACAGGCCGGTGATTAATCTTATGAACGATAAAGACGTTGACGAGATCTGAAAAAGCTTTTAAATCCCAACTGCAAGGAGGAGGTCAGTAATTTTTATTCATGGCTTTTGGTGAAATGATTTGAACTTGTGTGAAGGGCAGAGAATAGTTACCAAACTCTCATAAGGGTATAAAGGAAGGAAGGGGGTTCCGAAAATGACTAGGTAATAGGCCTATACCAAAATAAACTAGTTAATATTGAGATTGTACAAGATACAGTCTTTACAATATAAACAGGAAGGGAGATAATTATAATTGTGTGAGATAGATACATTAAACAAGTCAAGAGTCATAAACAACTGGGGATTTGCTCTAACTCTGTCTATTTCATAAAACTAGAGCAGTTACGACCTCTAGGTTACGGATAGTGTTAGCAAAAAATCGTATAAGGTTGTATACGTGTGAGACCTAATGATCCATCGAAATACGTGATAATTGTTTCAAGGAAGGGACTAAAATAGGTCGCGTGAGAAAAAAAAATGGTTGTCCCATCTGTGTCATGAAACTGGGGTCTTAAACTCTGGGTTACGGGTTGAATAATTTAAATGGTTGATTACAAAAGCAGATCATAACATTTGCTCAAAAGTCGCACCAAATAATAAATCCCAAAGAAAATTATTTTTGATTGAATTATTACTAAAATGGGGGGATTTCTTATTTTTCTATATGGGAAATAAATATTCTAAAGAGGTCCGAGAATTAACGGGGGATGAAAGATATATGTTAGGAAGGGATCAAAGAAATATGTATTATGGATCCATTTGGGAGAAGAGGTATGGATTTATTGGGCATCTCGATGTAGAGAAATTAGAGGCTATGATTAGGCAGATGCATGTAAACTGTGGAACGGATTTGAAGAAACAGCGAGGGGAGGGGCTAGAGACAGCGAGAGTATGGCTTTTGGAGGCTCGAAAGAGAGAGGAAGGACAGAAAAGAAAAACAATAGTTATGCAGAGAGAAAATGAAGTGAATTTGGCACTGAGGGCAGAAAGGTTATATCCAGTTTTAGTAGAGCAGGCTTGGAAAGAAAGCCCAGATGATAACGTTGTCATGTGTAGGAGAAGATTAGGATTGGTCCCCGCCCCTCCCCCACCATATGATGGCCAAGCCGGAATGTTGGAAGAGGGGGAAGAAGGGGGGGAGGGTAGGGAGGCCAATAAAGATAAGAAAGAGGGGGAAGTTTTACAGAAAGAACTTACAGAACTCAGGGAGAGTAGAAAGGAAATAGGCAGGCTAAGAGAAGAACTGGATAGAGAGAAAGAGTCAGGAAGGGCTAGAGAACAAAAACATAGAGAATTTAAACACAGAGAGTTGAAGAGATTAGAAGACTATAATAAGCCAGGGAAGAGAGAGTGGTTAGATGATGAGGAAGGAGATGACCAGTACCCTTTGATAGCCTTGCCGAACACAAGGGCTGGGGAGGAGCATGCACCAGACACACGATGTGTATAGGGCGTGGACACAGCGAGATGTAGTAAGAGCTATAGAGGGTGTAGTGCACCCTAAGACAGGAATAGAGGGGTTCACGAGGGACTTGGAGAGTCTAGCAGCAAGCTTTAAGCTAAACACAGGGGAAATTGAGAGGGCAGTCAGAACGCTAGTTGGGAAAGATTGGGCAGCTGTTCACGAGCAGTGGGTTTCAGGGGATGCCAATGGAGCAGTCCTGCCATGGGCAGATGATGGGCAATATGTTGGGAAAATAACTGAGTTGTGTAATAATTTAAGGGAACATTACCATCGACATGCTGACTTCTCCAAAGTACATGAATGTAAACAGGAAGACAGTGAGACCATCAGCCAATACTTAGAAAGACTGAGAAATGTATTTAACGCAAATAGTGGCATATCTGAGCCTCCCCAGGGGCAGGGAAATGATACTCCGTACCATCAGCAGCTGAAAATAGCATTCCTCAGTGGAATGAGACCAGAAATAAGCAGGAATATTAAAATGACTTTAGTGGGATGGGGAACTACTTCGTTAGCCGAGGTCAAGAGATATGCAATCCATCATGAGCAAAATAGTAGACAGGACAGAGTAAGAAAAGAACAGAAGGGAGCAGAGTATTTAATGACCACTCTAGGGGAAATAGCTGGTAGAGGTAGAACTCCAGAAGAGAGGGAAGAAAGCCCTCACTCTTTCCTGCCCTATGGGGGAGGAAGTAAGTGCTTTAACTGTAACAAGGGAGGGCACTTTGCCAGAGAGTGTAAGGCCCTGTGTAAATACTGTAACAAGACAGGCCATAACCATCGTGACTGCAGACATAAAGGAAAGAGTAAGCGAGATAATCGGGGTAGAGAAGGAGAAAGGACCTACAGACACCCATCGCCCAGTTCCGGTAAGGAGGAAGAGGAAGATAAAGCATGACTAGAACAAGGGGAAGATAGTAGTACAGATAGTGGAGGAGAGGGGTCAGAGGAACCCATTGATACGGGGTGTGAAGTGTTTGAATTGGCAACGATTGAATTGGCTCTGCAGCAAGAACAGAAACCATACCTCACCTTAACAGTACTGGGAAAAAATATTACATTATTGTGTGACACAGGGGCATGTCGCACAGCGATCTGTGCAGCCGACAAGCCCGAAGGAATTAGAATTAATGGGGAAAAAAATCATGGTACGCTCGGCCTCGGGCCATCAATTTATAGAGCGATGATCGGCCCCTGTGACTTTACAACATGAAGATTCAGGGGGAAAGGTATGCATACCTGTACTTGTATCAAGCCTGTGTCCAGTCAATTTACTAGGAAGAGATGCCATGACTCAGTTGAACGTAGCTGTGAAGCCGACTCTGAGGGGTATGAAGGCATATGTAGTAAGGGATAATATGGTAGTGAGCGGGGAGGGAGAACCATGCTATTGGTATAGCCAGGATCTGCTAAGAGGGGGACTTACAGACATACCAAAATCACTAATAGACCTAGCAAATGATTTAGTGATTGGATCAACCAATATGACAGTAGATGACTTACACTGTACATTATGGTGTAATGAGCACCCAGGCCCTAACCCAGATTATGAGGAAGAATTGTTAAAAACCACAGAAAGATCAATTGGGTTAAAATGGGTTCACTATGATAAAAAACGTGCAGCTGTAGAGGTGGAGTTGGGACCACAGAGCCAGAGACTGTACAGAGAAAAGTGGAGCCCCCATGTTTCCCTAGTGAAAGAACCTTCAGAGGAATTGTTATCACTAGGTAAATGGGTAAAACAGGGGAAAAACATCACTGACTGGCAGAATACACCAAATGGGGATCAGTATAGCCACTCCACTGGGAGATACAGAAGAAAGTTGAATTGGAGAGCGAAAACCCAGCCCGGGGTCCACCTGGAGACAAGTTTTGACGAATGACAGGAAGATATTTTCTTAACTCAGGAACAGGAGGATGAGTTAGCAGGAATTCCATTCAAATTATGGTCACAAGGACCTGCCGATGTGGGACTAATTAAGGGGGTAGCTCCAGTACAAGTGGTTCCTCGATCCGATCACAGGCCATACCAAAAGCAATATCCTATGAAGCCAGAAGCAATAAAAGGGATAACACCTACATTTGAGCATTTACTTAAGGGAGGGGTGATAATTCCTGGAGATGAGGCACAATGCAACTCTCCAGTATTTCCTGTTAAAAAGGCGGCACCTAGCGCCGACTGGAGGATGGTCGTGGACTTGCAGGGGTTTAATAAAAATATAATTCCCAGAGCTCCATGTGTACCAGATCCACATACATTGCTGAACCAATTGAAACCAGATAACTCCTATTTTACGGTGATTGATTTAGCTAATGCTTTCTTTAGTATCCCAGTTCATCCAGATAGTCAGGGGTGGTTTGGCTTTACATTCCAGGGAAGGAAATGGACTTACGCTAGGATGCCACAAGGCTACTCGGAAAGTCCTACAATCTTTGCCCAGGCTATAACTAGGAATTTGGGAAAGCATGAACCTCAGGAAGGAAGCCAAATGTTGGTTTATGTAGATGATATTCTATTAGCTAATCCCACTCAGGAGGGATGTAAGAGGGATACAATCCAATTGTTAACCTTCCTGGCAGAACAGGGACACAAAGTGAGCAAAAAGAAACTTCAACTTTGGCAGAGCGAAGTGATTTACTTAGGACACACCATAACTCAGGAGGGGCGAATGTTAAACTCATCCAGAAAAACTGCTATACTTTGAGCGCCAAAACCGTTAAACAAAAAACAAATGAGCTTTTTGGGGATGATAAACTACTGTAGAGCTTGGGTACCACATTATACACTGCATACTGGGAAGTTAAGTGATCTTATCTATGGGAAGGCCATGATAAAATCATTTGGAACTCAGAGGCGGAGGAACAATTTATAGAGATAAAAAAGTTGCTCACTTCCCAAACAGCTTTAGCTTTTCCTAGATATGACAGGCCTTTTACCCAAACGGTGGACTGTAGGGAAGGATATATGACATCGGTCTTGACTCAAAAACATGGGGATAAGAACAAACCCATTGCATATTATTCATCTAAATTAGACCAAGTAGCACAAGCAATGCCTCTATGTTTACAGTCTGTGGTAGCTGCAGCTCAGGCGGTGCAAGATTCGGCATCAATAGTTTTGTACCACGATTTAACCCTAAGGGTTCCGCATGCAGTATCAATACTGTTGTTGGAGCATAAGATGGCCTATATGTCACCCGCTAGACATTTATCTTGTATGATAATCCTGTTAAATATGCCTAATTTGACCATAGAACGGTGTACAACTCTAAACCCCTCTACTCTGGTTCCTATTGCAATAGATGGCAGCCCACATGATTGTATAACTGAAACTGAGAAACTTGTGTTGCCTAGACCTGACTTGAAAGACCTAGCCTTAGTAGATGGGGAAGTGACTATGTCTGTTGATGGTTCATCTAGAAAAAACCCTGATGGTACGAATGCTACAGGATATGCAGTTGTAACAGAGACAGACGTCTTGGAAGCTGAATCATTACCTAGAAATTAATTCTGCACAACAGGCCGAGATAGTGGCTCTCACTCGGGCATGTCATTTGGGTAAAGGGAAAAATATTACTATTTACACCGATAGTGCCTATGCATTTAATACAGTACACGTATTTGCTGCACAATGGAGAAACAGGGGAATGGTAACCACTTCTGGCAAAACCATTACACATGCCCAGTTAATTTTGAATCTTTTAGATGCTGTACTCCTACCAGAAAAGTTAGCTATCTGTAAATGTGATGCTCATACTAAAAGGTGTAGATATCATAAGCAAAGGCAACAGAAAGGCAGATGAGGAAGCGAAGAAGGCAGGTCTCAAACCACAAGCACCCACATACTTACATCTGAAAGAAGAGGTGAACATTGATAAAACTTTACTGATGGAGAGCCAGTTGAGAGCACCAATGAAGGAAGTGACCAGATGGGAGAAAATGGGAGCAGTCAAGAAGGGGGAAATTTGGCATCAGGGTAATTTACCTATATTACCAAAATCTCTGTTTAGATATGCAACAATTTTGATACATGGAAATAATTAGAAAGCACTTTGTAGCGTACGGAATAACAAATTACTTAAAAATGTTTTGTTCTAGGTGTGTTATATGTGCACAAAGTAATCATCAAGGAAAGCAGAGAGCACCAAAAGGGGAATTTCCCCAGGCCAGATATCCATTCCAACAGTTGGAAATGGATTTGATAGAACTTACAAGTGAAGGAAAGAAATGGTGTTTGACTGTAATAGACAAGTATACCAAATGGGTAGAAGTCTTTCCAACCTCCTCCGCTGATGCATTAACAGTAGCTAAAGCTTTATGTCAGGAAATAATCCCTAGATTTGGATTGCCAGAAACTATCTATTCCGACAATGGGTCTCACTTCGCCAACCAGGTGATAGATAATATTGGACAGAAGTTACATATCAATATGAAGAAACATTGTTCATATCATCCGGAATCAGTGGGTTTGATTGAACGCACTAATTCGACGATTAAATCACATCTGAGAAAAACGCACGAGTACAGGAAGGAATTGGGTACAATGTCTACCAATAGTATTAATGACGATTAGGGTAACACCAGATAAAGATGGGTTAACCCCTTTTGAAAAAGTGTTTGGGAGACCATATAGAATGCCCGAGTTAGGCAGACTAGAGCAGGCAGACATAGAAGTAGAAGGGACGTTGGCAGGACATATGAGAAGACTGTTCATTAACCAAACACGCATGTCAAAGATTTTGTGCCCCACAGGAGAACTAAAGGAGAGGGTAACCCACTCTATCCAAACAGGTGACTGGGTGTGGATACAATCCCTAAAGAAGAAAGACTGGAAGCAGCCCCGTTGGGAAGGCCCCTATCAGGTTTTATTGGTCACCGCCTTTGCCATTAGAATAGCAGAAAGAGCAACCTGGGTCCACGTTACCCACTGCAAAAAGGTAAGAACACATACAAGCACCACTGAACACACGCAGAGTTAGAGAGAAAAACTGTACCAATAGGGTCCGGGGATCACCTCTGTTAACGAAGATCTCCTACCCCGACCTATCATCACTGTAGTGTGTTCTTAGGGTGTGAGTATGGGGTGGTACCAAGCAGAAGGACTAAGGGCAGGAGAGGTTTGGCGGTTTTTGGGAATATGGGTGACCCTGAGCTGCATCATAGTCTCTGCAATAGTCTTGATATGTCAAGATCCAACACCACCCCGCACCAATTACGCTATGCCCTTACCATTATTAAGAAATAAAAGGGAAGCGACCCGACATACTGACCGTCAAGGACGAGTGACCTACAAAATAGGGGTCAGAGAAGGGTGGGTTCAAAATTAGTATTAGGGATTTTATCAGGGCGGGTAAGTAAGCAACGTGGGATTATAAAATCCCATTGTATTTATGTTCAGCTCCCTCGGCGGATTGTTCCTGGGCTCAGGTGTTTAGACATACTGGGAGACGGAGATATGAGACTGGGGGGACGGGCTGGACGTCCAGATGGAGGATAATAAGGTATAACGACATCCCCACGGAGATGGTAGTAACAATAGTAAAGGTCACTAAAGAGGACATGAAAATAACTTACTGGGCTTGCGCGGACGACTACGGACGGGATACCTGTCTACGATTACATTTGGTGGAGTCGAAAGAGATGGAGGGCCCAGGTCCTGTCATTAATCCATGAATAGCACTAAACCGAGTAGATCAGTCAAGGGATGACGGAGTCAATTCGACTAACCCGTCCACTATGAAAGATTTTCTCCTCCAAGAATGGAACCAAGGGGAAGTAGAGGGAATCCCTGATGAAAATCTCTGGTTAAAGTGGATGAAGTACACCGCTAGGGCCTTGGGGGAGACTGACTGTTATGCATGCTCCATTGGGCGACCGACAATGTTGACCGCCCCAATGCCAGAGGCAATGTTTCCCTGTGTCTTAGACCTGGGGTCCAATCAAAAAGAACCCAATTGCACAGGGATTGGGCTAGCAAAGTTGACTTACTCGGCCAACCCACCTAGGTTCACTTTAACTCCTGGCGAATACCAGTGTTACAGACAGAAATGGCACCTGTAACTTGGGTGATTTTGATGGCTGTAAGGAGATAATTAATGTGACTGATTTAGATAGGGAAGGGGGGAAAAAATGTATGAACCTTACCATCCCTCTGACTGATGTGTGGTGGGCATCTACTAACAAAGGGAGCATTCGACAGACATTACCAGAAGGATGGGTGGGTACTTGTGCCCCAGTATTGTTGGTCCAACCTGTAAGAATTAGTCATCAAAGACCAGTAACAAGAAGAAGAATCAGGAGGAGAAGAAATATAGGTCAGGAAGGAAATAGCCCAATTTGGATTGATGGTATAGGCATCCCCAGGGGTGTTCCAGACGAATACAAAGCTATGAATCAAATATGGGAGGGTTTTACCACAGCATCTTTCTGGTGGGTGACAAACAAGAATGTGGATTGGATTAATTATATCTATTACAACCAACAACGATTTATTAACCAGACTAGAGATGCAGTAAAGGGGATCTCCGAACAATTATCCGCCACCTCACTCATGACTTGGGAAAATCGGTTGGCTCTGGATATGTTGCTGGCAGAAAGGGGCGGAGTCTGTAAAATGGTGGGGGGCCATTGTTGCACATTTATCACTAACACCGCACCGGAGGGGACGGTCACCAGAGCTCTTGCAGGATTAACTGCTCCAAGTGAAGAATGGGCTGAAAACTCAGGAGTTAGTACATCTTGGACAGGGTGGTTTGATACCATGTTTGGTAAATGGAAAACCATAGCAGCCACCATCTTAGGGGCAGTCAGCATTTGTATGGGTATTCTTGTATTATGTGGTTGTTGTTTTGTTCCCTGTGTCCGAGGATTGGTGAGCAAGGCGTTGGTGAATGCAGTATCTCACCAAATGATGAGAGATGGACCGACTCCGGACTCTGACCAGGAGAGTGGGAAATACGATCCTCCAGGCTTGGTGGATAACGAGGACTTTGACCCTGAAAGACCGCAATTGGATGAAACGTTTATTGGTTCTGACGTATGAAGGTCATAGGGAAAATCTTAAAAAGAAGACCTATGATTGGAAGTAGATAAATGGAACTAATCTCTGAAATTAATCATGCTTGTAAATACATTTATCCTGAGTGTGAAAACATTTAGTCAAAGGGTGGATTGATAGATTAATTTGTATTTTAAAAATAATGACTAAAAGATTTCACCCCAAATACAGTATAAATGTGTGAACGGTGTTAGAGTTATAATGTAGTGTCAACCCACTAACAGAGGGGGGTTGGACACTGCTGAGACAACATTCCAGGAGGAAGGAGACTTGGAAGTATTTAAACATTCTGTACTGTGGAATTATACAGACCACCTAAAGGTGGGCGGAGCAAAGTGCCTTTGTGTTAAGGGGTATAAAAGCTGTATATGTGTTTTTTGGCGGCAGAGCTCTCCATGATTAAACATACAGATCATTCTTGCCGGTTGTGGACCTTTGTTTAATTCATGATTAAACCAGAGCCTTTCACCCTCTGGGAATTTTTCAGAGCATTAAGTTTGATTAATTAGAGATATAAATTCTCGTGACAATCTTGCTAGCCATCATCCAAATGGCAACACTGGCGAGGGGCTGAAGCTCGTTGGCTAGAACTTGAATTGCTAGTGGGCTGGCCTACGTGGGGGGAAATGTAGGGAAAATGGCGCAGCATAGCTTCCAGAAAAACAGTATCTTTCAAACTCGGGATTTCATGGCTAATTGAGGTAAGACAGTAATTATGTGCAGATTACGCATGTATGAACTACACATTGACACATCCAGCCCAAAGCACAAGGTTTAAAAAATACTTAGTCGCCAATGTGCCGGCGCATGTCTTTAACCGCTTTACACAACCTCAGTGAGATGTGTGTAATGTGTAACATATATGTCTAATATCTGACCTCTGGCTGCGTGCATAAAGGATTGCCTTAAAGGTGAAAGGGTAAATAAAGTCCCTGAGGACTGGGAAAACAAGTGTGTGTGGGGTGGGGGTGGGTGGGAATAACGCTGAGCCTGGATCCATTTCCCCCATAAAGAAGAGGAGCCAGTAGCGGCAGCCTCTGTAGCAGTCAGTCTCTCCTGGCCCAGCAGACAGTCTCTCTCACTCAGAAGAGGAAGGAGTAGGGGCTGTCCCTATGGCCGTGGCTGTCCAGGGAGAACGAGGGGATGGCCACTTCGAACATGGCGCCGCCATTAGCCCGCTGGCAGGTAAAAGTCCCCCTGCGGAAGGCGAAAAATACCAATCAGCAGCAGCCGCAGAAAAAAAAAATATTTTCAAAAAATAATTACATTCAACAAGGATATGGTGGAGCATTCTATGCTTTCTCCCTCCCTCTCACTCACTCACTCATTCATTCTGGGGAGATGCCTTCAGTCCCCGTGCTATGAAAAGTTTCACTGAGGTACTACAGATGGTAGTAGCCTGTCCCACTGTTGCTGTCTGCCACAGAGATACAGTATCTAGCACAGCCACAGCATGTGGCTAGTCTTTCACAGACTGAGACAGTAAAGTCTCACCGAAAAGGTATCTATTCTGTCAGTGCCAACAAAGCATGTTTCCATGTGTGAATCCTGAGTCAAAATTGCTATGTTGATCAAATAAAATAAAATTGTATTTGCCACATGCGCCGAATACAACAGGTGTAGACATTACAGTGAAATGCATACTTACAAGCCCTTAAATCAACAACACAGATTTTTGTTAGGTAAAAAATACATAAGTAAAAAAATAAAATAAAATAACTAAAGAGCAGCAGTAAAATAAAATAACAGTAGGGAGGCTATATACAGGGGGGTACCGGTACAGAGTCAATGTGCAGGGGCACCGGCTAGTCAAGGTAATTGAGGTAATATGTACATGGGGGTAGAGTTAAAGTGACTATGCATAAATAATAAACAGAGTAGCAGCAGCATAAAAGAGGAGGATGGGGTGGGGTGGCGGGGCAATGCAAATAGTCTGGGTAGCCATGATTAGCTGTTCAGGAGTCTTATGGCTTGGGGGTAGAAGCTGTTAAGAAGCCTTTTTTTTTTTACATTTACATTTTTAGTCATTTAGCAGACGCTCTTATCCAGAGCGACTTACAGTTAGTGAGTGCATACATATTTTGATTTTTTTCATACTGGCCCCCCGTGGGAATCGAACCCACAACCCTGGCGTTGCAAACGCCATGCTCTACCAACTGAGCTACATCCCTGCTGGCCATTCCCTCCCCTACCCTGGACGACGCTGGGACAATTGTGCGCCGCCCCATGGGTCTCCCGGTCACGGCCAGCTACGACAGAGCCTGGATTCGAACCAGGATCTCTAGTGGCACAGCTAGCACTGCGATGCAGTGCCTTAGACCACTGCGCTTTTTGACCTAGACTTGGCGCTCCGGTACCGCTTGTGTGGTGAATTATTATTAATGAACTGTAGAGTTTAATGGACTATGAGGTAGAACTGGGTTAATCAAGAGCATAAAGTTAGAATTATTTGTTACTGGGCCAGGAATTGTATTGGGTCATTTAATTTCACTGTGTGGGTGAGTAGAGAGGGAATCTGCCCTAGGGTCAAATTGCTTGCTCTTACTTAAATCCATCCATCTGATGAGACTGAAATTAGCTTGTGGCCTTTTGTCTCTCTCTTCAAACACCGTGAAGGGAGCGGCACCAGGGTTGAATGGAGTTTGGGCTAGACCTTTGTCTCCTTGGTATCTTCTTGATTGATTACAGCATGATGGGGTGAGGTTTGTGTATGTTAGGGCCTTGTCATGTTTAAACTAAACATGAGTGTGTGTGCAAGACAGGGGAGTGAGTGATTGGTTGGAGTATTATGTGCATAATGAAAGTCGAGTTTAGCCGCCCTCAGAGACAAAGGATGTGGGCGTGGAGTGATAAAGAGCGGGAAACTGAAGAGGGAGGGATTTAGAGCTAGAAGAGTTGGGGATGATGGTATATAATGTGACGTGAGAGAGAACGGGGTGCCACTCTGCAGACTGGTATCGGCTTTGTTGAAACTTTAATAAAGTCAATTCTTGATGCAACAAAAACTCTAAGACCTTATTTGTAATAAAGTATAGTGGTTATTTTCCACAACACTTGCCGTGCAGTAGCAGAGAGAACAGTCTATGACTAGGTTGGCTGGAGTCTTTGACCATTTTTAGGGCCTTCCTCTGACACCGCCTGGTATAGAGGTCCTGGATGGCAGGAAGCTTGGCCCCAGTGATGTACTGGGCCGTACGCACTACCCTCTGTAGTGCCTTGCGGTCGGAGGCCGAGCAGTTGCCATACCAGGCGGTGATGCAACCAGTCAGGATGCTCTCGATGGTGCAGCTGTATAACTTTGAGGATCAGAGAACCCATGCCAAATCTTTTCAGTCTCCTGAGGGGGAATAGGCTTTGTCGTGCCATCTTCACGACTGTCTTGGTGTGTTTGGACCATGATAGTTTGTTGGTGATGTGGACACCAAGGAACTTGAAGCTCTCAACCTGTTCCACTACAGCCCCGTCGACGAGAATGGGGGCGTGCTCGGTCCTCTTTTTTTTTTCCTGTAGTCCACAATCATCTCCTTTGTCTTGATCACGTTGAGGTAGAGGTTGTTATCCTGGCACCACACTGCCAGGTCTCTGACCTCCTCCCTATAGGCTGTCTCATCGTTGTCGGTAATCAGGCCTACCACTGTTGTGTCGTCAGCAAACTTAATGATGGTGTTGGAGTCGTGCCTGGCCATGCAGTCATGGGTGAACAGGGAGTACAGGAGGGGACTGAGCACGCACCCCTGAGGGGCCCCCGTGTTGAGGATCAGCGTGGCAGATGTGTTGTTACCTACCCTTACCACCTGGGGGCGGCCCGTCAGGAAGTCCAGGATCCAGTTGCAGAGGGAGGTGTTTAGTCCCAGGGTCCTTAGCTTAGTGATGAGCTTTGAGCGCACTATGGTGTTGAACGCTGAGCTGTAGTCAATGAATAGCATTCTCACTTAGGTGTTCCTCTTGTCCAGGTGGGAAAGGGCAGTGTGGAGTGCAATAGAGATTGCGTCATCTGTGGATCTGTTGGGGCGGTATGCAAATTGAAGTGGGTCTAGGGTTTCTGGGATAATGGTGTTGATGTGAGCCATGACCAGTCTTTCAAAGCACGTCATGCTACAGACGTGAGTGCTACGGGTCGGCAGTCATTTAGTCAGGTTATCTTAGTGTCCTTGGGCACAGGGACTATGGTGGTCTGCTTGAAACATGTTGGTATTACAGACTCAGTCAGGGACATGTTGAAAATGTCAGTGAAGACACTTGCCAGTTGGTCAGCACATGCTCGGAGTACACATCTTGGTCATCCGTCTGGCCCTGCGGCCTTGTGAATGTTGACCTGCTTAAAAGTCTTACTCACATCGGCTACGGAGAGCGTGATCACAGTCATCCGGAACAGCTGATGCTCTCATGCATGCTTTAGTGTTGCTTGCCTCGAAGCGAGCATAGAAGTGATTTAGCTTGTCTGGTAGGCTTGTGTCACTGGGCAGCTCGCGGCTGTGCTTCCATTTGTAGTCTGTAATAGTTTTCAAGCCCTGCCACATCCGACGAGTCAGAGCCGGTGTAGTACGATTCAATCTTAGTCCTGTATTGACTCTTTGCCTGTTTGATGGTTCGTCGGAGGGCATAGCGGGATTTCTTATAAGCGTCCGGGTTAGAGTCCCGCTCCTTGAAAGCGGCAGCTCTACCCTTTAGCTCAGTGCAGATGTTGCCTGTAATCCATGGCTTCTGGATGGGGTATGTACTTACGGTCACTGTGGGGACGACGTCATCAATGCACTTATTGATGAAGCCAGTGACTGATGTGTACTCCTCAATGCTATCGAAAGAATCCCGGAACATATTCTTGTCTGTGCTAGCAAAACAGTCCTGTAGCTTAGCATCTGCATCATCTGACCACTTTATTAACCAGTCACTGGTGCTTCCTGCTTTAGTTTTTTATTATAAGCAGGAATTAGGTGGATAGAGTTATGGTCAGATCTGCCAAATGGAGGGTGAGCGAGAGCTTTGTACGCGTCTCTGTGTGTGGAGTAAAGGTGGTCTCGAGTTTTTTTTCTCCTCTGGTTGCACATTTAACATGCTGGTAGAAATTAGGTAGAACGGATTTAAGTTTCCCTGCATTAAAGTCCCTGGCCACTAGGAGCACTGCCTTTGGATGAGCGTTTTCCTGTTTTCTTATGGCCTTATACAGTTCATTGAGTGCAATCTTAGTGCCAGCATCGGTTTGTGGTGGTAAATAGACAGCTACAAAAAATATAGATAAACTCTTGGTAAATAGTGTGGTCTACAGCTTATCATGAGATACTCTACCTCAGGTGAGCAAAACTTCCTTAGTATTAGATTATATGCACCAGCTGTTGTTTACAAATATACACAGACCACCACCATTTGTCTTACCGGAGTCAGCCGTTCTATCCTGCCGATGTAGCGTATATCCTGCCAGCTGTATGTTATCCATGTCGTCGTTCAGCAACGACTCGGTGAAACATAAGATATTACAGTTTTTAATGTCCCATTGGTAGGATAACCGTAATCTTAGGTCATCCAATTTGTTTTCAAATGATTGTACGTTGGCTAATAGGATTGATGGAAGAGGCACTTTACTTGCTCGCCGTCGGATCCTTACAAGGAACCCCGACCTACGTCCACGATATCTCGTCTCTTTCTCATGCAAATGACGGGGATTTGGGCCTTGTCGGGTGTCTGTAGGATATCCTTCGCGTCCGACTCGTTGAAGAAAAAAATCTTTGTCCAATAAGAGGTGAGTAATCGCTGTCCTGATATCCAGAAGCTCTTTTTGGTCATAAGAGACGGTGGCAGAAACATTATGTACAGAATAAATTACAAATAACGCGAAAAAACACACATAAGAATACAATTGGTTCGAGGGCTGTAAAACGGCAGCCATCTTTTTCGACACCATAATGCAATATAAAAACTATAATTATAAAGTTGTGTTATCATCTCGGTTTTGGCCACAGTGCCATCCTCACATCAGGACCTGCTAGTGGATGTAATACAGAACAAATTAAAAAGACTAGACACAAAAGTGAGCAGGTCTAAATTAATGAATTTTTGCACAGAAAGATCATTTGGCTGCTGTCCCTTTTCAGAAATGGGCTCCAAATGGCCAATCAATCAAAATGGGCCGCAATAAAATAAATGGGACTATCAGAAATGCCAGATTTCTGGTCCCATTCCACCCCTAATGCATGTAGATTAAAATGGGAGTACACTAAGATAGTGATAGACGGAACAATTTCAGTGATTAACAGAAGTGTTTATTTAGGATTCCCAAACTGAAGTACACAAATCCATACACTGATCCATTTAACCAGTTACATTCACATTAACAAATTGTACATTTCCATTCAAATGTAAAACATGCAGGGACTAACAAAAAGCCTCAGTGTCATTTCAGCGACATTAATTCTATAAAAGATTGATTCCTTCACATAAAGTAATTATGTATAATATATTATATATCCAATATTCATAATAAAGTATAAATTAACATTAACAAATATACAGGCCCGACCTCGGTTGAGGTCACTGTGTGGCAGTGCCTTGCCTTTCCTGGAGATACAGGAATGTGCCAAAAATACGAGCATGAATACTTAAAAATCACCATGAAATTACTAGATATACAGTAACACTTCAGTCCTACATTGACAACTTCAAATGTCTGCCATTGATTGAACAATCTAGTAATTGCGCGTCTATGATTGTTTATTGGCTATTTGATCAGCAGTGAATCAGCTGTGATCATATCATAGCAGAACAACTTAAAGCCGGAATTCTTAATGGTGAAACTGCCACGTCCGTTCGGATATTACACCCCAAAAAAGTTACTGCAAACAAACAAACTGTTTATTCCCTCGGACATCATTGCACGCACGATAGAACAGCAGAATATGTACCAATTTCTTTTTTACCACACTGCTCGACGCACCTCACCTCCGTTTCGTCCACAAAACAAAAACAATAACAAAAGGTGCTTGGGCAGACAGTGGGCTGTTACCCCTAATGCGGATTCCATCTTTAAAGGGAATGTACAATATTTTACAACTTAATGTTAGACCTTGAAAGTAGTCTCTGGCCCAGGATAAACTATAATCCCTGGTTCAGTTTTCTTTAAACAGCCAACACAAACTTCAGCTAGCTTTAGCCACTGCTAGCTAAACAAAACGATGGGAGTGATAGGGGCATGCAGCACATACTTTCAGGGTGAGGAACCATTTAACATTACGTTGTAAAATACTGACCTTCCCCTTTAACAACTTGTGTGATAAATAAAGCAGCATGATTATAACTAAGTCGTGTACTACGCCACAGCTTTGCTGCCTCTGTGTTAGAGGGTTGAGGTACAATATGTCCTGATAAGTACAGCACTGATAGCGGGTAGGAATCAAGGCCCTCGGTTCTTTTTGGGAGTAGGTCTACTATGAGCGTTGGTTAGGAAGTGCTCTAAACTCATGTTAAGCAACAGTCTATCTACAGTATATTATAATAGGTGCTATGTGGTTCAAATAAAACACACAAAAAAACACTATACTCATGTCCCTCATGTCAAACACTCAGTCAACTGCTCTTCTTCATTTGTGTACACACATACAGTATGTGGTTGACCGACATAAAACGTAACAGATAGTGTTAAATTCACAACAAGTTATACTTATCGCTTCACTATGGTTTAGCAAGAAATGGGCTTAAAATGTCTGGGGAAACATGTTAGATGATCCAAAAAAAAACAACAGAACGATAGTCTCTCAGTAGGATACTGAATACCATATCCTACCATGTGTGTGTTCCTCTCAGCCTGAGCTTCTACTCGGTTTGTCCTTTTCACAGTCAAACATGCACTGGCCTAGTCACAAATAGTCTAACAGTATTAGGCCTAACGGTCTCAAGAGTCTAAAAGTCTTAAATGTCTTATCAGTCTGGAATAGATGAAAAGGTCAGAATAGTCTGTGATAGTTTCCTTTCCTCATCCACTGCTGAGCCTGCCCTGCATGATATGACTGGTGAAAAACAAGATGGCAGAAACCTTTCCAGCCCTTTAACCCATAGGAGTTGTACTGAAGGGCAGGAGACTGGAGAGGAGAAAAGGAAGCAATTTAAGAGTATTGACTCGTCTAGCCGGCTGACTAAATGTTGGGTAGACTACTTTTCATTAGAAGAGAACCACAGACAGCACCTGTCTTGACACAACACCGCCATGTGCTACCAGAGCAAAGGTCGTTATTGAAGTGCCACACATAATCCTACTAGTGGTACTGTACATGTAGTGCAGACAAGGTTGTCGCCGGTCATGTGCACCATGCTTAGCTCTACAGGGCTCTCTGCAAGGTTTGGCGTAGAGTCACATTCACACTTCCCATTGACTTAGTATTGACATCGATCCAAGATCCTAGTGCCTTTGTATTGGCAGAAGGGGCTACAGTTGATGATTAGGTGGTACAGCCTATGTGAAGAGGAGAATGAGTGGTGAACAGGACAGGGGCAGGCTTTAGGCAGGGTTTGAAGAGGGTGATATGAGTGTGTGGGTGTACTTTGGAGGGGGGGCACTTTGGAGGATGGCATGGATCGACTCAGGCCAGTGAGGTGAAAGGGCCGGGCAGGAAGCCGTTGGGTGTATCGTCTTTCTTGCTTTCGAGGGAAAAGGGCGGAATGCGGACGTCGAAGAAGGTGCCGTTGGGCCTCTCGAGCCGATAGGAACCCCTGCAGGGGGCGAGAGACAACGACAGGCACCGTCAGAGTCCGATCCCCTTCTGCCCTGCCCAGCCACTGCCCAGTCCAGAGTCCTACGACTTGTTTTCTACTACTAGCTTCCCATTTCTACTACTATTTTTTCTTATTTCTACTACAAGTATTTTACTTCAACTACTACTGCTCCAACAAATTAGCCTACTTCTGCTACGACTTCGGTAATTTTACTACTACTGTTTCCACTGACAATATTGATGCTTCTACAGTATGCTTCACAAACATACCAATTTACTTAAATATATACACATTTCACACAAAGACACGACAGAAGTCCCTCATCGACTAATACAACAGACCTGGCACAGAGTGGGCAAACCTGGCCAAATCAGGCAAATAAATTACCCAATAGCTAGATACCGCAAGTCAGAGAACTCCTGAGGGAGTTTGCAGAGCATATTAACCCCAAACAAAGTGTGTGTCTGTTCATTGGGGCTCAGACCCAGACTTTCCATATTAGGATGATTGAAAAGAGAGAGATGGCTCACACACACACACAAAGCAGTAGCCAATGTCAGTCTCCATAAAGACAAGAGTCCGAACTGCGTCCTACTAAAGCAAACTAGTCTCTACTAGGTTTGCAAAATTCTGGTAACTTTTCAAAAAAATTCCCAGGTTTTCCAGAAACCCTGTTTGGGGGAATCTGGAAATGCATAGTCCAGATAGTACCTCAACTCTCTCACCATTTCAGTACATTTTTCTTCTGTTTGGCGCCTAATGAACCGTTTTACAATTCTGCCTGATGTTTGCTATATGGCATTTTTTGTATATTATATGATATTATGTTGATTAGGCTAGTATTCATTTTAGGGTGGAAACTAACCCTGCCATCATAGTACGTTGCTTGGACCAGGAGGAACAAAAAAATTGTCAATTCTTGTGACATTCTGCCATCCGTGTTCTGCTGGTACAAAGTCTACTTTTTGACAACAGTGGGCAGGCAGTCTGCTGTTTCACGGTGCGTGTGTGTGCGTTGCTTGGCAAGACTCACCACATGTGCCCGCTGGGTGCCTGCAGTGAGACGTGACTGCTGTACTGGAAGGCAGGCTGCTCTTTGGACAACACTGGCTCCTACACAGACACACACAAACACAGGGTGAGAGGGTATAATTAGGTAGACACACAAGTCTTATTTACCACACTAAACTGGATCACTGTAAAAAATTAAAAAGTTGAGTTTTCAATGTATCTTTCTGTGATTCCTCGCATCCCATCTCCTCCTTCTCAAATGTATTGAAGAGGGTCCAAGGTCCCTCTCCTCTGACCTTCTCCAATAGGTTTTGAAAAGGAGGAGATGATGTGAGGAACCAGGAAAGATTAATTGAAAAACAGCCCGAGACTCACCCGTCCCACCACTCCTCTGCCCCGGACCGTTTCCAGGGTGCCTGAGAGGCTGAAGATCCTCCAGTGTCTCTCCCTTAGTTGCACCACCTCCTCCCCCATGTTCTCCAGACGGATACAGTACCGCCACTGACACACACACAGACCGAGCAGTGAGCCAATGGAAACCACTCTGGGTGTCTGAAATGGCACCCTATTCCCTATGTAGTGCACTACTTTCTACCAGGGCCCATATGGCTCTGGTCAAAAGTAGTGCACTTCGAAAGGAATAGGGTGGCATTTTGGATGCACACTGACTACAGTAGTATGCAGGTACGCCGGCACAATCAGCGGTTTCTATGGGAACGGGGAGCTAGATAGTATGGCTAAAACTGTAGCTAGATTCAGAGGTTCTAAAAAGAATGACAGCAACACCCAAACATCACCGCAACAAAAACCTAAAGTGTGTTTTTTGTTTTTAGCCCAAAGAGCACCATGAAATAGACTGAAGTGAATATATCGCTGTTGCAGTGATCTTTGGGTGTGGCTATCGTTTTTCCTCATCTCTCTGACAGTTTGCTAGCAGTCAGTAACAACAATCGCTAGGCTACAGTTACGGTCAGAGGCAGCTTCTTTCACTTACCCAATATACGTGGGAATTCTGGGCTTCCTGACAGAGAAAATGACACACATAAGCATTAGCATCAATACAAACAGGTTGTAATCATGAAAATACGACTGGGGCACATTCAGCAGGGCAGAGTTGTGGAATGTTCAGATAGCAATAAATTTTGGGGTATTTTCATCCATAACGGGTGAACCATTTAGAAATTACAGCACTTTTTGTACATGATCCCCTAAAATGAGGGGACTATTACAGATATTCCTGAATGAATCGTGAATAATGATGAGAGAAAGTTAGATGCACAAATATCATAACCCCAAGACATGCTAACCTCTCACAATTACAATAACAGGAGAGGTTAGCATTTTGGGGGGGTTAAATGAGATTTGTGCATTTAACTTTCTCACTCATCATTCAGGATTATCCGTAATCATGGTAGCATCCACATTAATGTAGAAGTGTTTAGAATTATTGTATTCTTATTTACAATAAAAGTGACTCCAATGACAATACATTATTTATCAATCATTTCTTATGGGAACAAAATTATCTGAAACACCCAAAAGAAACAGCAAATGCATCCAATAAATGTGTTGTCATAAGCTTGATGTAGTCATTGCGTGCTATGAATATGGGACCAAATACTGAACTTTTTACTACATGCCTCTGACATGTAGAAAGGGAATCATGTCAGCTCTATTCATGACATTTCTTCCACAATGTTGTGCTGAACGTGACCCTGATTCTTTATTCCCTTTAGAGTTTAGAGAAGTGGTGTGGGGCATACCCTCATGCCCATGTAGAAGGGGATAACGGTGACGCGGATGTTCTCAGTGGTCTCACGGTGCACGTCCGACAGCTCCAGCCACGGGTGGTTCTTTTCCTGCCACGCCTGCAGCGTGTCCCGCGGGACAAACGGGGGAACTGGAGAACGGGTTACAGTGCAAAGGTCATATTTGAAACTTTGGGATTTACCTGACAACAAGTTCTTTCTTTATTCAGACGTATGCATTACGTTTACTGGCAAACTGACTGAATACACTCAAAAAGCCCTTTGGTGAGTAGTACCTTTGGAGGCATTGAACTGGAGGAAACGCTCAAACAGCTCATGTTGAATGGGGACCTGGTCTGTGGAGTTGTAGGGCAAGATATCTTCATGACTCACATAGTCCAGCCCTGAGAGTGTGAGAGAGAGAACAAGAGTTAGCTAAGTGCATTAACTCCTTTGTGTGACAGTAACTATGTATTAGCGTTGCATCCAACTCACCTGGAATGGCATAAAGTGCCCTGCTGTCATCGTGATTGGCCAGAAACGTCACCGCCTCAGTCTGTGATCTCTGAGACTGACAGACACATACCATTTGTAACGAGACGATTAGGGTTGCAAAATTGGAAGAACCAGGGTTTGTGGAAAACCTAGGAATTTTGGGAAACTTACCATGATTTTGCTGTGTGATACAGACTACAGTAATGGGGGAATAAATAGTTACATATCGCATTATTATTTTTGGACGATATTATATCGATATTTGAGACTCCAAGTATGTATAAGAAAAACATATATATAGATTGTTCTGTTACTGTAGGTAGAGTTATGTTTTACCACACCGCAGTATTATGTTTGCGCTAGTCGGCTGTACCTGTGCCAAAACTCAGGTATTTTTTTATTTTATAGCTTGTTCTCCATCTTCTTAAATAGTGAGCCAACATGTTTACAGCACTTCTATTTCCATGACTGATCAAAACTCGTTTTCTCATGCTCCCTCGTCTCTCTGCATGTAGTGAGCAATATGTTTGGAACACCAAATCACGATATCGAATCACAATACATATAGAATGATGATACCGTATCGCAAGGTCCCTGGCAATTCCCAGTCCTAACAGACAACAAAGAAACAAGTCACAGTACCAGTGGAGGTAGTTGACAGACTTTGGGTCAGATACTCACAATGTGGGGACAGTCCCTGGTGTCTATCAGAACCTGATAGTATGTGTGAGTTTTCCCCTTCACCTCTTTGGACCTGTGCGCCCCAGGGGGTTCTGTAGGCTTACTGGGGACAGAAAGCAAGCAGAGGAAAGGTATCAACGAAGAATAACCAGTCAACGAGAGCTAGACCACTTCCAAACAAAGACATAACTCCATTCAATCCACTTCCATTACAAACTGCCTGTGACATGTTTGGATCTTATGGCTACATCTGATATAGCACCCTATTCAATATATAGGCCTAGTGTCCTACAAAAGTAGTGCTCTATATAGGGAATAGGGTGCCATTCCAGACAGTGAAAAGCATGCTGAGCAGACAGGTGTTGCGGAGCCGTGGGCGACAGTGCGATGTGGTGTCCTTACCTCTCCGTCGCAGTAGGAGTGACGTCACGGTCGTAGAGGCGGGCGTGCCAGGGGAAGAGCACGATCCCTCTGTAGCCAAACACACTGTGCAAGAATAACTGGGGAGAGAGGCAGACAAACGTAAGGCTGTGTGTGGAATAGCTTGGTAGCGAATATCAACAGTAGAGTTAATGGATACAACCCTGCCAGGTTGGTACAGTATTTAGCTCATCATAGAAATTTAATTAGCTATATAATTAGTCATTCTATGGTCTTAAGACAGATCCCTGGGGAACCCCCATGTAAAATTGTTAGTCTCTAATGCAGAGTAAATATGGAGTTGTGGTTGGAGACCTTCTCACCTGTCCTGTTTCATATTTCCCCTGCTGTTTGGGAGCTTCAAACACTCCTACTGTCTCCAGAACCTTCCCCTCTGGCCTGTAGGACAAAGAAAACAAAGACATTAGGAGAAGAGCAAGTAATAAAACAGACACTGACTTATGTTATGACTTTCCCTTCCAAAGTTATCCATGTAACTCCTCAGCCAATTAGTGACCAAGTTGTTGACCGTCAGTCTTAATTGCTGGTGTGATTTTTTCAGTGCACGGTGGATCATGTCACTAAAACCAACAGACACTGTCACTATCATATACCTAGTTGGAGCAGTGGAGAACAATAAAATAAGTAGACCTAAGTAGGGCTGCGGCAGACATTACATTTTGTCAGCCGGTTATTGTCATGCAAAAGACTGCCGGTCTCACAGTAATTGACCGTTAATTAACAAACACGTTTAGCATCTCCAGGCCCCCACACCTACTCGCTGCATACAAAAAAAGTATAATAAATCAATTTAATATACACCATCACAATAAATCCATTATGATATGAAGAAAACGTATATTTTCAGAAGAACAGAATATGAGTCGGCCTACTGTATGTTATCTGGCTATGCTCCATGCCATAGAATTTAGGCTTGTTCAATTAGCTGACAAGATATGCTTATAAGTCCGTGCAATTATTTTATATTATATGATTTTATAGTAAGAAGAATATAGTTGAAATTAGCTGAATAAAATAGAAAGGATATTTTCCCCATTCCGGAGCAAGTGTGCATATGAAGGGCATAAAAGTGATCATTTGTAACATGTCCTATGCGCTAGATTAAGTTATTTGGCAACTTCAGTTGTGAATGATCCAAACCTTAGAATGTCTTAGATATCAAAACATATGGGCTGCATGATGCGACTATAGGCTATTGATAGCTTGCGATCTGTTCCTTGCCTCAGGCTGCACTGTTGTTCTCTTATCAAGACTATACACCCTTAAATCATGACTCTGTTTCATTACACATAGTCATTGGACGAAGGCGTCTTCCGTAAGGGGGAGTTTTGTTAAAAGCCCTGAAGCTTGGTCTGACCATTAACAAGCATCACTTGCGGTACGGTTTTGGAAGCATAAGGACCTTTCATATCAGCGAGAAATAATTTTCTAAAAACCTTTAAAGGGTTAGTGTTCCCATACGGCCATATCTCCATGTTACAGCGTGTGTTTACGGAAGAAAAGGAACCACCTGTGCTAATTCGCTATCTAGCATGCTCCGAACATTTGCTAAATTGCATGTTAAATTATTTTGATGTGATATGAATTAAAGGGCTTTATGGTTCTAGAACCGTATCGCAATTTAGAATCGATTCACGTTTACATGGAGTATTTGGCTGTATCTTGGGATAGCCTAAGCCATGTTGTCCAGTGCTGGAGCGTCAAAAGTGTTCTGTTATGTGAAAGCTGTAGGCTCCATGTAAGCCAAGGCAACGAAGCCAAACACAAAGCAAGTCTATAATGTGCCCTCCCCTAAAACGACACTGAATGAAAATATAAAAACGCAACATTTTTCATAGATTTTACTGAGTCAATCAGTTAATTGAAATAAATTCATTAGGCCCTAATCTATGGATTTCACACGACTGGGAATACAGATATTAATCCGTTGGTCACATATACCTTTTTTTTTTTTTTTTATGGTAGGGGTGTGGATCAGAAAACCAGTCAGTATCTGGTGTAACCACCGTTTGTCTCATGCAGCGCAACACATCTCCTTCCCATAGTTGATCAGGCTGTTGATTGTGGCCTGTGGAATATTATCCCACTCCTCTTCAATGGCTGAGTGAAGTTGCTGGATATTGGCAGGAACATGCTGCCGTACACGTTGATCCAGAACATCCCAAAACATGCTCAATGGGTGACATGTCTGGTGAGTATTCAGGGCATGAAGAACAGACATTTTCAGCTTCCAGGAATTGTGTAAAGATCCTTGCGACATGGGGCCGTGCATTATCATGCTGTAACATGAGGTGATGGCGGCAAATGAATGGCACGACAATGGGCCTCAGGATGTCGTCACGGTATCTCTGTACATTCAAATTGCAATCGATAAAATGCAATTGTGTTTGTTGTTCGTAGCTTATGCCTGCCCATACCATAACCCCACCGCCACCATGGGGCACTCTGTTCACAACGTTGACATCAGCAAACCACTCGCCCACACGACGCCATACACGTGGACTGCGGTTGTGAAGCTGGTTGGACGTACTGCCAAATTCTTTAAAACTAAGTTGAGGCGGCTTATGGTAGAGAAATGAACATTAAATTATCTGGCAACAGCTCTGTTGGACATTTCTGCAGTCAGCAAGCCAACTGCACGCTCCCTCAAAACTTGAGACATCTGTGGCATTGTGTGTTGTGAGAAAACTGCACATTTTAGAATGGCCTTTTATTGTCCCCAGCACAAGGTGCACCTGTGTAACGATCATGCTGTTTAATCAGCTTCTTGATATGCCACACCTGTCAGGTGGATGGATTGTATTGGCAAAGGAGAAATGCTCACTAACAGGGATAACACATTTCTGGGATCTTTTATTTCAGCTCATGAAACCAACATTTTACAGTTGCGTTCATATTTTTGTTCTTTGTAGTTATGTAAGCCTGAAGACTAAAGGTGACTAGGGATAGTGTGTGTATGTATTGCTGCCCTGACATGCTGAGCCAAGAAAAAACAGCTTGGTTTTTCAATACCGTCAAAACAATTTCTTTGAAGTTTTTCAATATATTTGAATATTTGTAACTACTTTCTAAGGTAATACCTGCAGTCAACTTGTGCAATACGTTAGGAGATAAAGCTGATTGCATTCTTCATTTTACCTGTCACATTATGAAGCTTACCGTAGTTCCCCAGAACAGTTGAGCCAGACACGTGCTTGTTTGTAAATAGCACAACGGGAGAAAGAGAGAGCTAGTGAGTCCATAGCGTTCTATATCGACGAGTCTGTTGTGCGGCGCACATGAGGTGATGAAGTTACACTTGTATGCAATCCACTACTAAATGTTATCCATCATATATCTTATAACGGCTTCCTGCCAGAAGGCAAAGAGCTCTGGATGAGTTCTGTACAGTTGCCATTTTTTTCCTGTGCTTAGTACTAGCAGGGGGGGTTTTCTCCTACATTCTTCTCCCCTCTGCTCTATGTACACATGCTGCTCTTCCTTCAGAAAAGCATCAATCACAACTTTATTCATTTTCACAATTTCCCTCGTTCACTTTTGTTTGTAAAAAGTCCACACTCAGTGAAAAATGACATTTGGTAGCTACTAGCTATGCTTGTATAACTTTGAGCTGGATTTGCCTGCCTTTGCAATTCGTTTGTTTTCGCTCGTTACCAGAGTCTGATTTCGCTATTAGTTTGTGCTAATTTTGTTAGCATTCTGGTAATAGGAGGCCCAATGGGCTTTTCTTGCGTTTTAAGCATCCCCTTGTGTGCTATGCCATTAATACCGTAAATCCCGGGATGAAAGAAAGACGGTATGACGATAAGAAAATCTGGAGACTGCCCAAACCTAATGCATAAGTTCGATAAATCCAACACAACGCACTGCAACTGCCTTTGCAACACAATACTGCAAGGCAAACGCAGCATTCCATTGGAAATTAACATACTTCTGGTGTACCAAAATGCAATGAAGCTGTAGGTGTGACCGAGGCGTTATGCTTCCAAAACCGTACAGCAGGCGATGCGTGTTAATGTTCAGACCCAGCATCGGGGCTCTTAACAAAACTCCCAGCACAGATGACTTATGTGTAATGGAAATGAACGTCATGATCAAGGACTAACAGTTAGATAGCTAGCTGTTACTTAATTAACTTGCCTGGAAATCCAATGTAGACATTGGCAGAATTATATATTTAATGGTTCTTTGCATGCTTCAGGTGAAATAAATCGGAATGCACTACCAGCGCTTTGAAAAGTTCATTTAATTCTACTTAATTATATATTTTCTCACATTCCTACCGCCAAAAGGACCAACCGCACGGACAAACGGTAAAGTTCAAATATAATTGTATTCAACATTCTGGCTTGTAGAGGTCGTGAGAGTTAACTTTCCTGATTCAAACGCTCATTTCTGCCGAAGTAGAAATCAATGCAATTCAAAGTCGGGTTTCCAGGCAAGTAATTAACTAGTACGATTCAATGGATGCAATGACAGTAACGTTAATTGGGAATTTGACCTTGCCATGTAGTAGATTCTGAGTTGCGATTACTCAACTGCAGTCAAAACAACCTGCGTTTGCTAACCAACTAACGTAGCTAGCTAGTTGACCTATCTAACGTTAGTTAGCTAAAAACAAGTAACTAGCTAGCTAACAAGGCTATTAATGAAGGGGTCCTCTAATCGGCTTTTGGTGGTATTGTTTTAGCGCAGACGCAGGGCAATAACAACTGTTATAGCTAACTGCTAGTTGGTCAGGCTAAACTAGCTAGCTAGCAAAAGTGAACTAGCCAGTTTACGCGTGAGCTAACCGGCCGTAGCGAGTTAGCTAGCTAATATCAAACTTACCTTGACGACATAAACCGTTTCTGTTGGACGTTGAACAGGCTACATGATAAACGTGTCCTATTCGGATTTTGTCTACTGTTTAAATTGACATTTAGTACACGGATGGCGTGTTTCCTATTATATTTACTAACAGTGGACAGCAAGGTTCGACGAATTACACAGGCCGCCATCTTTGTTTAGATTAGCAGTTGTTGCGCATTCGCGTGGACGCCATTCTTCTTCTTCGATAAGATTTAACCAAGGTTGGCAACCAATAAATGTTGCATTACCGCCACCTACTAGACTGGAGTACAGCTCCCTTATACTTCGCTTAAAAAATAAAAATGAAAAAACTATTTAAATAATAATAATAATAAAATAACACCACCCTACTCCACTATTTACATCTATTTAGTCCTACCTCAGGCCAACAACCTGAAAGGATGGGACACCACCACTTAACACACCCTGTAACTCTTCTGATGTCAAGTCTCGCACACCCAAATACCTCTCTGCAGCTGCCAACACAACCTCAATTTTCTGCGTCTTACGTTCCATCCCTGCAGTACAGTTGATAACCATTGCTATAAATCCTAAAAATCCAATCTTACTGAAACATATCACTTGTTGGCCTATCCCTCTGTACTGGTACAGATCTACAACTCACAAATCAAATTCAATTTTATTTGCCACATGCGCCGAATACAACAGTGACCTCCACAAGTCTGGTTCATCCTTGGGAGCAATTTCCAAATGCCTGAAGGTACCACGTTCATCTGTACAAACAATAGTATGCAAGTATAAACACCATGGGACCACGCAGCCGTCATACCACTCAGGAAGGAGACGCGTTCTGTCTCCTAGAGATTAACGTACTTTGGGGCGAAAAGTGCAAATAAATCCCAGAACAACAGCAAAGGACCTTGTGAAGATGCTGGAGGAAACAAGTGCTGGAGGTACAAAAGTATCTATATCCACAGTAAAACGAGTCCTATATTGACATAACCTGAAAGGCCACTCAGCAAGGAAGAAGCCACTGCTCCAAAACCGCCATAAAAAAGCCAGACTACGGTTTGCAACTGCACATGGGGACAAAGATCGTACTTTTTGGAGAAATGTCCTCTGGTCTGATGAAACAAAAATAGAACTGTTTCCCATAATGACCATCGTTATGTTTGGAGGAAAAAGGGGGACGCTTGCAAGCCGAAGAACACCATCCCAACCGTGAAGCACAGGGGTGGCAGCATCATGCTGTGGGGGTGCTTTGCTGCAGGAGGGACTGGTGCACTTCACAAAATAGATGGCATCATGAGGAAGGAACATTATGTGGATATATTGAAGCAACATCTCAAGACATCAGTCAGGAAGTTAAAGCTTGGTCGCAAATGGGTCTTCCAAATGGACAATGACCCCAAGCATACTTCCAAAGTTGTGCCAAAATGGCTTAAGGACAACAAAGTCAAGGTATTGGAGTGGCCATCACAAAGCCCTGACCTCAATCCTATAGAAAATGTGTGGACAGAACTGAAAAAGTGTGTGCGAGCAAGGAGGCCTACAAACCTGACTCAGTTATACCAGCTCTGTCAGGAGGAATGGGCCAAAATTCACCCAATTTATTGTGGGAAGCTTGTGGAAGGCTACCCAAAACGTTTGACCCAAGTTAAACAATTTAAAGGCAATGCTACCAAATACTAATTGAGTGTATGTAAACTTCTGACCTACTGGGAATGTGATGAAATAAATAAAAGCTTAAATAAATCATTCTCTATACTATTATTCTGACATTTCACATTCTTAAAATAAAGTGGTGATCCTAGCCATGATTAGCTGTTCATGAGTCTAATGGCTTGGGGATAGAAGCTGTTAAGAAGCCTTTTGGACCTAGACTTGGTGCTCCAGTACCACTTGCCGTGCGGTAGCAGAGAGGAAGTCCAGAATCCAGTTGCAGAGGGAGGTGTTTAGTCCCAGGGTCCTTAGCTTAGTGATGAGCTTTGAGGGCACTATGGTGTTGAACGCTGAGCTGTAGTCAATGAATAGCATTCTCACTTAGGTGTGCCTCTTGTCCAGGTGGGAAAGGGCAGTGTGGAGTGCAATAGAGATTGCATCATCTGTCGATCTGTTGGGGCGGTATGCAAATTGGAATGGGTCTAGGGTTTCTGGGCTAATGGTGTTGATGTGAGCCATGACCAGCCTTTCAAAGGACTTCATTGCTACAGACATGAGTGCTACGGGTCGATAGTCATTTAGGCAGGTTATCTTAGTGTCCTTGGGCACAGGGACTATGGTGGTCTGCTTGAAACATGTTGGTATTACAGACTCAGCCAGGGACATGTTGAAAATGTCAGTGAAGACACTTGCCAGTTGGTCAGCGCATGCTCGGAGTACATGTCCTGGTAATCCGTCTGGCCCTGCGGCCTTGTGAATGTTGACCTGCTTAAAAGTCTTACTCACATCGGCTACGGAGAGCGTGATCCCAAAGTCATCCGGAACAGCTGATGCTCTCATGCATGCTTTAGTGTTGCTTGCCTCGAAGCGAGCATAGAAGTGATTTAGCTAGTCTGATAGGCTTGTATCACTGGGCAGCTCGCAGCTGTGCTTCCCTTTGTAGTCTGTAATAGTTTGCAAGCCCTGCCATATCTGACGATCTTCGGAGCCGGTGTAGTACGATTCAATCTTAGTCCTGTATTGACTCTTTGCCTGTTTGATGGTTCGTCGGGGGGCATAGCGGGATTTCTTATAAGCGTCCGGGTTAGAGTCACGCTCCTTGAAAGCGGAAGCTCTACCCTTTAGCTCAGTGAGGATGTTGCCTGTAATCCATGGCTTCTGGTTGGGTTATGTACGTACGGTCACTGTGGGGACGACGTCATCGATGCAGTTATTGATGAAGCCAGTGACTGATGTGGTGTACTCCTCAATTCCATCTGAAGAATCCCGGAACATATTCCAGCCTGTGCTAGCAAAACAGTCCTGTAGCTTAGCATCTGCGTCATCTGACCACTTCCTTATTAGCCGAGTCACTGGTGCTTCCTGCTTTAGTTTTTGCTTATAAGCAGGAATCAGGAGGATATAATTATGGTCAGATTTGCAAATGGAGGGTGAGGGAGAGCTTTGTACGCGTCTCTGTGTGTGGAGTAAAGGTGGTTTAGGTTTTTTTCCCCTCTGGTTGCACATTTAACATGCTGGTAGAAATTTGGTAGAACGGATTTAAGTTTCCCTGCATTAAAGTCCCCGGCCACTAGGAGCAATGCCTATGGATGAGCATTTTCTGTTTGCTTATGGCCTTCTACAGCTCATTGAGTGCAATCTTAGTGCAAGCATCGGTTTGTGGTGGCAAATAGACAGCTAAGAAAAATATAGATGAAAACTCTCTTGGTAAATAGTGTGGTCTACAGCTTATCATGAGATACTCTACCTCAGGCGAGCAAAACTTCCTTAGTATTAGATTTTATGCACCAGCTGTTGTTTACAAATATACACAGACCGCCACCCCTTGTCTTACTGGAGTCAGCCGTTCTATCCTGCCGATGTAGCATATATCCCGCCAGCTGTATGTTATCCATGTCGTCGTTCAGCCACGACTCGGTGAAACATAAGATATTACAGTTTTTAATGTCCCGTTGGTAGGATAACCTTAATCTTAGGTCGTCCATTTTTCTTTCAAATGATTGTACGTTGGCTAATAGGATTGATGGAAGAGGCACTTTACTCGCACACCGTCGGATCCTTACAAGGCACCCCGACCTACGTTCACGATATCTCTGTCTCTTTCTCATGCGAATGACAGGGATTTGGGCCTTGTCGGGTGTCTGTAGAATATCCTTCGCGTCCGACTTGTTGAAGAAGAAATCTTCGTCCAATAAGAGGTGAGTAATCGCTGTCCTGATATCCAGAAGCTCTTTTTGGTCATAAGAGACGGTGGCAGAAACATTATGTACAGAATAAATAACAAATAACGTGAAAAAACACACATAATAGCAGAATTGGTTAGAGGGCCGTAAAACGGCAGCCATCTCCTCCGGCGCCATCTTGTCCGTAAAACGACGCCACTCCTCTCAGGATCCCTCCCCTTTGACTCATCTTCCTCTATTTTCTTCACTGCCTCGGCCTATGACAACTTCTGCACTACTCTAACCCTGGAAACCTCAACCTGCCTCTCTCACACGGGACATTTCTGATCCCCAGCCCCATGGGCACCCCTACAATGAACACATACCACTACTTTCACCAATGCTACACATTCCTTTGTCTCATGCCCTTCTGCACACTTCTCACACCTAGGAACCTCCCTCCTACACACTGCTGCCACATGTCCATAAGCTTGACACCTGTAGCAACGTAATGTATTCGGCACAAAAGCTCTTACAGGATAACTTATATATCCTAACATCACTTTGTCGGGCAAAGACTCATCCACAAAACTCAAAAGAACAAACAATGACTCTTCTGTTTCACCACTCAAGCCACCCTGTCTGCGTTGCACCAAACGACGAG
The DNA here is from genome assembly GCF_020615455.1 of Coregonus clupeaformis. Classification (NCBI taxonomy): domain Eukaryota; kingdom Metazoa; phylum Chordata; class Actinopteri; order Salmoniformes; family Salmonidae; genus Coregonus; species Coregonus clupeaformis. Next base: position 4,097,567 of record NC_059204.1, on the reverse strand, counting down.
CATCACAAACACTGGGAATCTTCCCCTTCAGTTGATCAACTTTTACATTTACTGCTACCCCAGTAATCACTCCTTTCAATGGCGCCCTTTTCTTGAGCACAAAACAATTCACATCTCTTGCCCCCATTCGTTTAACGCGGAGCGCCTGCTCCCTCTGACAAGCAGAAACCCAAACAATTATCACAAGACCCTCACCAATTCCACAGCACCAAACTCTGTTTTCACCCACCCTGAAACCACAAATGGATCAGCCAAAAGACAAGGTTCTACTTTTTCCAAAAACTTCACTCCTACTGTCACAGACTCATCTTTATCCTGACCCTCGTTGCAATCCTCAGGCTCCAAGAACTTCACCACACCTACCACCTCCGATACTTCGTCCTCATTCACTTCCATTTATCCTCCTGTCTTCAGCTCACTCTGCTTATACTTTCTACCATTCTTCTTTAACAAACCATCTCCCTTTTTTCTGCAATTTTTTCCCGACTCAATCTCACCCTCTTCCTCCCTCTCTCTCTTAGACCTCTTCTGCCTCTCTTTTTTCCCTCCATTCCTGTGGGAGTAATGATCCCCACCACAATTGCAACACCGTCATCCTTCTACACACCGTTCTTCAGTGTACTCTGTTCGTATGCACACACTTGAAACATGGCCAAATCCTTTACAATTCTTACACTGCAGTGGTTTGGGGACAAAAGCTCTTACGGCGTATCTTACATAACCAAGTTTCACATGCGTAGGTAATTGCTCTTTATAAAAATAAAAAAAACAGGACACAGGCAATACGAAAGCTTTATCAGTTTCTGTTTACTATGGTGAGAGAGTTTTGGGCCAGGGTGTATCCAAACACACTCTCACTTTGCATGGTGGACACTGTTACTGCAGCATTTTGGCTGGCCCGCTGGCTATTGCCTTTTTCTGTGTTGGGGCCTTACCTGGACGATTGACTAGTCTGTGCCCCATTCAGGGAAAAGGCCACAATGGACACGAGGACCCTCTTGAACCACATTCAAGGTCTGGGCCTTGCCTTAAACGAGGAGAAGAGTCACCTGACCCCCTCACAGAAGGTGATCTACCTCGGGATGTCCATAGACTCGACTCTCATGAGGGCACATCTCCCTCAGGTGAGAGTAACAAAATTCTATCCTACCTCAATCGTTTCCGGCTCGGTTGAACAGTGTCGGTGTTAGAGTGCCAACAGCTTCTCTGCCTACTGATGGCGGCTTCACTGTTGGTTCCGCTGGGAATTCTTAATCTCAGGCAACTCCAGCGATGGTTCAACTCCAACTGCCGGCAACCAAAACAACACGTACATTGTCAACTGTTGGTGACGAGTTTGAGGACCTATCGAAGTGACTATCCCACTCCTTCCTGTTAAAGGGAGTGAGCCTGATCAGAGTCCACTGCAGAGAGCTGGTGTGCACTGACGCCTCACTAACGGATTAAGGTGCAATGTTCAGAGGCATTTGTGGCCAACGGCCGCTGTAGCCCCCCATGGAGTGGTCAACACATCAATGTGCTGGAGCTTAGGGTGGTTTGCCTAGCACTCCAACAGTTCCAGCCCGAAGGTAGAACAGCATGTCCTGGTCCGATCGGACAACACCACAGTAGTGGCGTAGGTCAATCACCAGGGAGGACTGCAATTGTGGCGCCTCCACAAGATGGCTCGGGAGCGCTTGCCGTGGGTTCAGACCCGCTTGGCATCGCTGCGAGCAGCACATATCCCCGAGGTCCTGAACAATGCAGCGGAAATGCTCGCTCTCCCGCCGGAGGGGGACTAGAGTCTACACCCTCAGGTGGTGCTACAGCTTTGGGGCAGGTTCGGGAGAGCACATGTTGACCTGTTTGTATTTCAGGAGAACACTCATTGCCCCAGCTGGTTCTCAATGCCGGACCCTCCAGGCCCTGTGGGTCTGGATGCCCTCGCTTACAATTGGCTGGCAATAACGCTTTATGCGTTCCCACCATTTCCCCTGATCACAGTTACGCTAGACAGAGTCAGGGTCGTAGACCACCATGGTTCAGCTTCCTGTTGTCCCTCCTCTTAGGGACCCATGGCAGCTGCCACTGAGGCCGGACCTGCTCTCTCAGGCTTAGGGGACACTGTGGCATCCGGACCTGCACCGCCTCCAGCTTTGGGCTTGGCCTCTGAGAGGCATTAGTGGACTAGCGTAGGCCTTCAGGACAATGTGGTGAACACGTTGCAGAGCGCCAGGGAGTCCTCCACCAATGTGTCATATCAAAGACGGTGGGGCATATTCTGTACCTGAAGTGAGGGTCATATGTGCAAACTGTTTTCCGGTTTTCACAGTCACTGCTTGAAGTATGCCGAGCGGCATCCACATTAAGACTGTATCTATTCCCTTTCTCGGACAGGAATATCTCCTTTTGTGACAATTTTGACTTGCTGTGGGAGTAACCAACACTCTTTAAAAGAGACAGGATTCACCCTAACCGCATGGGTTCCAGGATTATCTCCATCAACATAGCAAACTGCTTAAGAGACGGACAGTCTGGCTTTGGTAGCGCTCCAGTCCTCACTGTCATAATAAGCAATAGAGGACATGGAAATGGTATTATATCCTGGAGAAATAGAAGTGCAGTCAATGTAACTAACTTAATCTATGTTCCTTTAACTGTTAGCTCTGAGGGTATTGTCAGCAATAATCATATGCCCATACAATTGAATTCCACGGTTTGAATGGAAACTGTCTTCCTTAGGATGAAGCCTACTGTGGGAAGCCCACTCAGTACCATTGGCTCAAATGTCACTGAGATGTCTACCTCGGATTAGCCTGTCAGAATATCACTAAAAACAAACAAGCAACCCAGAAAAGGACAAGAAATTGCCCATATTAATATACAGTACGTAGCCTGAGAAACAAGGTTCATGAAATTGAAAACAGAAAAAATTCATATTCTGGCCATCTCTGAAACACACTTAGATACTTATTTTGATGATGCAGTAGTAGCTATACATGGTTATAGCATATACAGGAAAGATAGGAATGCAAATGGAGGAGGTGTTTGCCTATTGAAATCACTGGCCACTTTAAGAAATGGAACACTAGTCACTTTAATAATGTTTACATATCTTGCACTACTCATCTCATATGTATATACTGTATTCTATTCTATTCTATAATATTCTACTGTATCTTAGTCCATGCCGCTCTGTCATTGCTTGTCCATATATGTATATATTCTTAAATTCCATTCCTTACTAGATTTGTATGTATTGGGTAAATGTTGTGAAATTGTTAGATATTACTTGTTAGATATTACTGCACTGTCGGCACTAGAAGCACAAGCATTTCGCTAAACCCGCAATAACATCTGCTAAACATGTGTATGTGACAAATACAATTTGATTTGATTTGATTTGTTTCTATAATGCACTAGAATTGTATGGACACCCTTCAAATTAGTGGATTCGGCTATTTCAGTCACACCTGTTGCTGAAAAGTGTATAAAATCGAGCACACAGCCATGCAATCTCTTTGGAAACATTGGCGGTAGAATGACCCATACTGAAGAGCTCAGTGACTTTCAACGTGGCACCATCATAGGATGCCACCTTTCCAACAAGTCAGTTTGTCAGATTTCTGCCCTGCTAGAGCTGCCCCGGTCAACTGTAAGTGCTGTTATTGTGAAGTGGAAAAGTCCAGGAGCAACAACGGCTCAGCCGCGAAGTGGTAAGGCACACAAGCTCACAGAACGTGACCTCTGAATGCTAAAGCGCGTAGCGTGTACAAATCGTCTGTCCTCGGTTGCAACACTCACTACTGTGTTCCAAACTGCCTCTGGAAGCAACGTCAGCACAAGAACAGTTAATCGGGAGCTTCATGAAATGGGTTTCCATGGCGAGCAGCCGCACACAAGCCTAAGATCACCATGCGCAATGCCAAGCGTCAGCTGGAGTGGTGTAAAGCTCGCTGCCATTGGACTCTGGAGCAGTGGAAATGCGTTCTCTGGAGGGATGAATCACGCTTCACCATCTGGCAGTCCGACAGATGAATCTGTGTTTGGCGGATGCCAGGAGAACGCTACCTTCCCCAATGCATAGTGCCAACTGTAAAGTTTGGTGGAGGAGGAATAATGGTCTGGGGCTGTTTTTCATGGTTCGGACTACGCCCCTTAGTTCCAGTGAAGGGAAATCTTAACACTACAGCATACAATGACATTCTAGACGATTCTGTGCTTCCAACTTTGTGGCAAAAGTTTGGGGAAGGTCATTTCCTGTTTCAGCATGACAATGCCCCCATGCACAAAGCGAGGTCCATAGAGAAAAGGTTTGTCGAGATCATTGTGGAAGAACTTGACTGGCCTGCACATAGCTCTGACCTCAACCCCATCAAACACCTTTGGGATAAATTGGAACGCCGACTGTGAGCCAGGCCTAATCGCCCAACACCAGTGCCCGACCTCACTAATGCTCTTTTGGCTGAATGGAAGCAAGTCCCCGCAGCAATGTTCCAACATCAAGTGGAAAGCCTTCCCAGAAGAGTGGAGGCTGTTATTGCAGCAAAGGGGGGACCAACTCCATATTAATGCCCATGATTTTGGAATGAGATGTTCGATGAGCAGGTGTCCACATACCCTTGTCCACAGCCATATTCCTGTTAGGCTGAGAGAGGGTCGCATGTCAGATGATGTGGAAGTAATACGGCTACAGGTTAATCTGCCTCACCTAAAGCCTATTTTTGTAGGAAGTTGCTATAGACCACCGAGTGCTAAAAGTCAATATTTGGAATGTGTGTTAAATGCTCGATAATGTATATAATATGAACAGAGAGGTATATTTTCTGGGTGACCTAAATATTGACTGGTTGTCATCAAGCTGTCCACGCAAAAATAAGCTTAGAGCTGTAACCGATGCCTGCAATCTTTTTCAGGTTATCAGTAAACCTACCATGGTATTTACAAACAGAACAGGAACTAAATCATCCATTAGTATTGAACACATCTTTACTAATGATAGATGATGAACTCATAAAAACTGTATGGCTGAGAGGAATGAGGCAAAGGGAATAGCAAATATGTCTGGCAACACAGCATATTGGCAAATTTCTGGCAGTGAAACGAGGCTACTCAGGCGAGGAAAAAAACATCACCCAAATGTATAGCCCCGTTGGAAAATCTAAATGGACTGTTTGAAAATGTGAATCACAGCATTGCACGTACCCCTAGGGGAATAGCCGCTATAGACAAAATACTCACCAAATATGATTATATCTTTCAACTAAAGGAGACTACATTAACAAGTCTCGAAGGTGAAGTGTCTACGCATTAAAAACTGCAAAGGACTACACCGACATCCCAGAACTTCAGAGAGCAGTGTTGAGAAGACTGGGCTCTCAATTGGGGCTACCAAGGAACATGATCCAGAGATCAGATTACCCAAGCAAGACTCCCTGAAGTGCCACCACCAACAATGGTTGAGCAGCTACAACCTCAAGGAGACGCCACCACGCAACACAGGGTGCAGTAAGCACACCTTTGAGCTGGGAATGAACGGAGCATTCCCGGATGTCAGACTTGGTGGTTCCCGGGAAGTGTGAACCTACGGGGTACTCAGGGGAAAGAGGTGGGCCTACAACCAAACATATCAATCATAGGGAAGTTTGTGTGGGCAGAAATAAACTTGTGTGAGAAACAATACGTGCACATTTTTAATCCAACAGTCATCATTATTGTACTTTTGGAATGGTTTTACAATGATTTACTAAACTGTTCTCTTTTCCTCGATATCTATGCTCTTGAAGGTTTACACTTCAAATTAGCAGACCTACAGGTGGGTAGATATCCAGAAAGACAGATGGACTACCCTGGTGTAAATAAGGTATAAAAAAAGTTGGCCCGATTACACAGATCAGTTCAAATGGTTTTATTATGGAGATAAACAAGAATACTTCCTCAAAATAACAAAAACACATTGTAAGGGAAACATTCTGTTAAAAGACTGATATCACCCAGACCAAGGGAAAATAAAAAAATAAAAACGACAAATGAAGAACAAAGTACAGTGTAGTTGTGGAAACCTGTTATGTAAACATTGAATATTGCAGTGGAGAAATGGCAGCAGTTGTGTGTTGTAAGGTGCAAGAGTCTCCCTGCAATTCATGCAGGTGCACCAGCGAGGTTGTCCGGAGACCCTGGGATAGCTCTACAGTACTCCATGATGTCAGAAATCACTCCAGGTAGACGGGAAGAGGCCAGCTCCAGCACCCATCTTTCATTTCTTAAAAGGACAGCTCTTGCAATTTAGCCTGTAATGATAAGAAAAAAAGCAACATGAAATTACAGGATGCAGCCAAATGTGTGATATGATTATAATGTTGTGAAACGAGTAAACAATACCACAGGTGAAAGAGTTTTACTAAACTTAATCTCGGCCAGCCTCTCTTCTTGCAGTCGGGCAGCCCTTCAAGGTCTTCCTGTCCAATTCTTTCTGCAGCCCTGCCAGTGCCCCTGATGGTCTGCGGCTCTTCAAAACTGGAATCCTACAGAAAAAAACATATACAGTATACAACACTTATTAGGATTGTATTGTAATGTTCACTACATGGTCTTTATGTATAACCAATAAGGATTTTCATGCAGAAGAGTTGAGTATAACACTTCTACAACGCATACACAACATCTTTCATAGCCATAGCTTTCGATAATCATAGGGCCATCCCAGTAATGTTATTAGCTTGCTAGTATAGCTAGGAGTCAGAAGGGCAAAGGATTGAATGCATGCCAAAGCCACGGTTATTTTCCATGAACGCATAGTCAAAATGCATTATTTAACACTGCTTTTTTATGCAAATTAGATAACTAATGTACCAAAGCTATCAACATATTGCTATCTTGTACCAGGCAGGGAAATAAAAGGTAGCTATTATCAACCATGTTAGCTAGCTAGCTACCTTGAAATTGCCAACGTTATCTACCTTTCTGGCAGACAACGTGAATATTATAACATGTATAAAATAAAATAAATTGTACCTGTTGTGAAGACATTGTTGCTCAAATGGAGTTTCCAATCTTGTCTGTAACTGTTATCGCATCAGCATCCACAGTCTCAAATTTCCCGACTCTGTTGTGTTGTCACTAGTTACCCACAGCCACAAAGTCAAAATTGGCTACATTACATTGGGTTTCCACTAGCTAACACAGCCACAAAGTCTCAGAGTGGATTTTGATGCCACGTAATCCCAACCGCGATTGAAATGAGACCTGTGATTTCGGGGATATTGTGTTCAAATCTCGAAGAAATACTGCATTCTTGACAGAGGGGTCTCCAAAAACACCTGTACAGTGTTATAGATTTACATCCTCTGATTTAGATGATAGATTTACATCCCCTACCTATTTAATAGAACACAGAGGGGTTTTCTTTAATGGAAGCCTCTATAATGCAAATTCGGTTGAGTGTGGTGTACCGCAGGGCACCTGGCTTGGGCCATTGTTTTCTGTTTTTACTAATGACCTTCCACTTTCCTTGAATAAAGCCTGTGTGCTTATGTAAGCTGATGACTCAACAGTATACACGTTGGCTATGACAGTAAAATAAATAACTGACACACATAGAGCTCCAGTCAGTTTTAGAATGGTTAACTACCAATAGGCTGGTGCTAAATATAAAAAAAAAAACTAAAAGCATTGTTTTTGGGACAAATCACTCAGTCAACCCTAAACCTCATCTAGATCTATTATTGAATAATGTGGCGATTGAGCAAGTTGAGGAGACTAAACTGCTGGGTGTAACCCTAGATAGCAAGCTGTCATGGTCAAAACATATAGACTCAATTGTTGCTAAAATGGGAAGGGGTCTGTCCATGATAAGGTGTTGCTCTGCTTTCTTGACTTCTCAGTCAACCAGACAGGTCCTACACGCCTTAGTTTTGTCACACCTGGACTACTGCCCAGTTGTGTGGTCAGGTGCGACAAAGAAGGACATAGGAAAATTGCAGCATGTGTTCCACTTAGATGTACACAGAGGGCGAATGTCAGTAACATGCATGTCAATGTCTCCTGGCTCAAAGTTGAGGAGAGATTGACTGAATCACTATTGGTCTTTGTGCGAGGTGTTGATGCGTTGAAGGTACCAAACTGTCTGTTCAAGCAGTTGGCACACATTTTGGACACTCATCGGTACCAGAGGTCTCTTCGTCTCAGAACAGAGGCTGTGAAACGTACAGTATTAAATAGAGCCATGACTACATTAAACTCTCTGCCACCCCAGGTAACTCAAGCTAGCAATAAAATCAGATACAAATATATTTTTAAAAGAACACCTTACGGCATGACGGGGACTGTGAAGACACACAAAAATGTTTAGGTATTTTGTATTGTATTATGTAGTGATATGTTATGCATGGTTGTCTCGTTTGGCAATCTTGAGATTAATGCACTAGCTGTGGGTCACTCTGGATGGGAGCATCTGCTAAATAACTAAATTGTGATGTAAGTGTAGGCTATGTACTGTATATTATGTATTTTATTTGTTGTGTTTTGATTTCTGTTTGGACCCCAGGAAGAGTAGCCGCTGCCTTGGCAGCAGCTAATTGGGGATCCTAATAAATAAATATTACTAATACTACTACGACAGTCTGATCGGTTATTTGTTTGCTATGGTGAGAGAGTTCTGGGCCAGAGCCTAGCGATACAAAGACTCTCACATTGGATTGTGGACACTATTACTACAGCATATCGGCTGGCCAGCCGGCCTCTGCCAGCTGCTGTAGTGGCGCATTCTTCTAAAGGAGTAGCTACATCGTGGGCCCTGCTTCAATTACATATGCGCCTTGTTGACGGCTGTGCTGGGTGTTGCCTCCGCTTCCCTGAGTGAGGACAGAGGGACACAGCAACTATGGCTGCCCTGAGCTTAGTCCTACGGGACTCTGTCTGGTCCAGATCTAGTTCACAGATTCATCTGGTATTATTACGTATGTAACCACGATTATGGGAGCTATTGGATCACTCCAATGCTCATTGTCTGTGATCTACTGCACCTCGAAAAAGGACATGAGGTGGAAGTAGTGCGGCAGCAGCTATTTAAGGGGGTCAGCCGCAGCTGCAGCACTACCCGGTACACGGGACCAATCTGAAAATCCTTACTTGCAATGTATCCTGCTGCGCAGAAGGATACCATACTGGAGTGATCCAATAGCTCACATAACCGTGGTTACATACTTAACCTTCATTTTTACTGCCATCTACACAACATGCTCCATTTAACTGCATGTTCACTCCATCTTAACTCCTCCTTCACATTTACTGGTTTGGTTGAACAGTGCAGAAGAGAACCTCCCCCAACAGTTTTTTTTATTCTTGTCAAGACCAGAATGTGGGGTATCTAGGCATTTCTTTTACGCCTGTTACGCTAGGTTACACTGCATAGACATAAAAGGGATACATCTTTTTGTATGGTATTTATAATGTAACATGAGCAACCAACACATTCTGGGGATATACTGAACAAAAATATAAATGCAACATGCAACAATTTCAAAGATTTTACTAAGTTACAGTTGATATAAGGAAATAAGTCAATTGAAATACATTCATTAGGCCCTAATCTATGGATTTCACATGACTGGGAATACAGATATACACAAAATGCAGTTGTGTTCATTGTCCGTAGCTTATGGCTGCCCATACCACAACGTTGACATCAGCAAACCGCTCACCCACATGACGCCATACACGTAGTCTGCGGTTGTGAGGCCAGTTGGACATACTGCCAAAATCTCTAAAACGACGTTGGAGACGGATTATGGTAGAGAAATGAACATTCAATTCTCTGGCAACAGCTCTGGTGGACATTCCTGCAGTCAGCATGCCAATTGTACGCTCTCTCAAAATTTGAGTCATCTGTGGCATTGTGTTGTGTGACAAAACTGCAGATTTTAGAGTGGCCTTTTATTGTCCCTAGCACAAGGTGCACCTGTGTAATGATCATGCTGTTTAATCAGCTTCTTGATATGCCACACCTGTCAGGTGGATGGATTACCTTGGCAAAGCACAAATGCTCACTAACAGGGATGTAAACAAAAACCTCTACCTATATATGTACATAGGAAGGATCAATGTAATTCCCACCACCATCTACACACAACACACAATAGTAGTAGTCACCAACTCACCCTGGTACCTATTTGGCATCTCTGGCCTCTGTTCGCATTGGGGTGTGACGTGTGTGTATCAATGACTATATTTGAGAGGATTTCAACGAGATTCCATAGCTACAAAGTCAAAATTGGCTATATACAATACCAGCCAAAAGTTGACACACCTACTCATTCAAGGGTTTTTCTTTATTTTTACTATTTTCTACATTGTAGAATAATAGTGAAGACATCAAAACTATGAAATCATGTACAGTGGCTTGCGAAAGTATTCACCCCCTTGGCATTTTTCCTATTTTGTTGCCTCACAACCTGGAATTAAAATGGATTTTTGGGGGGGTTGTATCAATTGATTTACACAACATGTGTCACGACTTCCTCCGAAGCTGCCGCCTCTCCTTGTTCGGGCAGGCTTCGGCGTTCGTCGTCACCGGCCTTCTAGCCACTGCCGCTCCTCATCTCATCATTCCATTTGTTTTGTCTTGTTTATTACACACACCTGGTTTCAATTCCCCTCATCAGCACCTGTATAAGTGTTCCCTCTGCCCCCTTGTCTTTGTGTGTGATTGTTTATTGTGGAGGTTATATGAGCTCGGTGGAGCTCCTTGTACTTTGTATCGACCTATATACGGAAAAAATCTTTATTCTGTGATTTACCCTCCTGCGCCTGACTCCGTCCAAATCACACGCCACAACATGCCTACCACTTAGAACATGTAAAATATTTTTTATTGTGAAACAAACAAGAAATAAGACAAAAAAAACAGAACTTGAGCGTGCATAACTATTCACCCCCCCAAAGTCAATACTATGTAGAGCCACCTTTTGCAGCAATTACAACTGCAAGTATCTTGGGGTATGTCTCTATAAGCTTGGCACATCTAGCCACTGGGATTTTTGCCCATTCTTCATGACAAAACTGCTCCAGCTCCTTCAAGTTGGATGGGTTCCGCTGGTGTACAGCAATCTTCAAGTCATACCACAGATTCTCAATTGGATTGAGGTCTGGGCTTTGACTAGGCCATTCCAAGACATTTAAATGTTTTCCCCTTAAACCACTCGAGTGTTGCTTTAGCAGTATGCTTAGGGTCATTTTCCTGCTGGAAGGTGAACCTCTGTCCCAGTCTCAAATCTCTGGAAGACTGAAACTGGATTCCCTCAAGAATTTCCCAGTTGTAAGTGCCACCCATCATTCCTTCAATTCTGACCAGTTTCCCAGTTCCTGCCGATGAAAAACATCCCACAGCATGATGCTGCCACCACCATGCTTCACTGTGGGGATGTTGTTCTCGGGGTGATGAGAGGTGTTGGGTTTGCGCCAGACATAGCGTTTTCCTTGATGGCCAAAAAGCTCAATATTAGACTCATCTGACCAGAGTACCTTCTTCCATATGTTTGGGGAGTCTACCACATGCATTTTGGCAAACACCAAACGTGTTTGCTTATTTTTTTCTTTAAGCAATGGCTTTTTTCTGCCCAGTCTTCCGTAAAGCCCAGGTCTGTGGAGTGTACGGCTTAAAGTGGTCCTATGGACAGATACTCCAATCTCTGCTGTGGAGCCTTGCAACTCCTTCAGGGTTATCTTTGGTCTCTTTGTTGCCTCTCTGATTAATGCCATCCTTGCCTGGTCCGTGAGTTTTGGTGGGCGGCCCTCTATTGGCAGGTTTGTTGTGGTGCCATATTCTTTCAATTTTTTTATAATGGATTTAATGGTGCTCCGTGGGATGTTCAAAGTCTCTGATATTTTTTTATAACCCAACCCTGATCTGTACTTCTCCACAACTTTGTCCCTGACCTGTTTGGAGAGCTCCTTGGTCTTCATGGTGCCGCTTGCTTGGTGGTGCCCCTTGCTAAGTGGTGTTGCGGACTCTGGGGCCTTTCAGAACAGGTGTATATATATACTGAGATCATGTGACAGATCACGTGACACTTACATTGCACACAGGTGGACTTTATTTAACTAATTATGTGACTTCTGAAGGTAATTGGTTGCACCAGATCTTATTTAGGGGCTTCATAGTAAAGGGGGTGAATACATATGCACGCACCACTTTTCTGTAATTTATTTTTTAGAATATTTTGAAACAAGTTATTTTTTTCATTTCACTTCAAGTGTTAAACAAATCCAAATATATTTTATATTTGAGATTCTTCAAAGTAGCCACCCTTTGCCTTGATGACAGCTTTGCACACTCTTGGCATTCTCTCAACCAGCTTCATGAGTTAGTCTCCTGGAATGCGTTTCAATTAACAGGTGTGCCTCATTAAAAGTTAATTTGTGGAATTTCTTTCCTTCTTAATGCGTTTGAGCCAGTCAGTTGTGTTGTGACAAGGTAGGGTTGGTATACAGAAGGTAGCCCTATTTGGTAAAAGACCAAGTCCATATTATGGCAAGAACAGCTCAAATAAGCATTACTTATATACTTAAGTTATAAGATAACTTTTAAAGTTTCCTCAACTGCAGTCGCAAAAACCATCAAGCGCTATGATGAAACTGGCTCTCATGAACACTGCCACAGGAAAGGAAGACCCAGAGTTACCTCTACTGCAGAGGTTAAGTTCATTAGAGGTAACTGCACCTCAGATTGCAGCTCAAATAAATGCTTCACAGAGTTCAAGTCACAGACACATCTCAACATCAACTGTTCAGAGGAGACTGCGTGAATCAGGCCTTCATGGTCGAATTGCTGAAAAGAAAGCACTACTAAAGGACACCAATAAGAAGAATAGACTTGCTTGGGCCAAGAAATGCAAGCAATGGACATTAGACCGGTGGAAATCTGTTCTTTGGTCTGATGATTCCAAATTTTAGATTTGTGGTTCCAACCGCCGTGTCTTTGTGAGACACAGAGTAGGTGAACGGATGATCGCCGCGTGTGTGGTTCCCACTGGGAAGCATGGAGGAGGAGGTGTGATGGTGTGGGGGTGCTTTGCTGGTGACACTGTTGTGATTTATTTAGAGTTCAAGGCACACTTAACCAGCATGGCTACCACAGCATTCTGCAGCAATACACCATCCCATCTGGTTTGCGCTTTGTGGGACTATCATTTGTTTTTCAAAAGGACAATGACCCAAAACACACCTCCAGGCTGTGTAAGGGCTATTTGACCAAGGAGAGTGATGGAGTGCTGCATCAGATGACCTGGCCTCCACAATCACCCGACCTCAACCCAATTGAGATGGTTTGGGATGAGTTGGACCGCAGAGTGAAGGACAAGCAGCCAACAAGTCCTCAGTATATGTGAGAACTCCTTCAAGACTGTTGGAAAAGCATTCCTCATGAAGCTGGTTGAGAGAATGCCAAGAGGGTGCAAAGTTGTCATCATGGCAAAGGGTGGCTACTTTGAAGAATCTGAAATATAACATATATTTTGATTTGTTTAACATTTTTTTCTACATGATTCCATATGTGTTATTTCATAGTTTTGATGTCTTCACTATTATTCTACAGTGTAGAAAGTAGTATAAATAAAGAAAAACCCTTGAATGAGTAGGTGTGTCCAAACTTTTGACTGGTACTGTATATCATAAAAGTACACGAAAAAAAATTGGTTTTTGGTCTTAATTAGGGTTAGGCATATGGTTAGCAGTGTGGTTAGGTTTAGGTTTAGGATTAAGGTTTAAAATCACATTTTAAGAAGATCAATTGTAGAAATAGGCAGGGTTTATGCCTTTGTGTCTGTGGTAACTAGTGACGACCCCTTGAAAGGTGTAGGCTATGCCAAGAGGTCTGATGCCAGAGGAGATAGTGTGCCTGTGTAGTGTATTAAGATTATGACTTTGATAAGGTTTTAAGTGGAACCTGAGAGGATGTTTATTTAGCAGAAAGGGAGCCATTTTGTAGTGACACCCCTGTTCGTTGGAGACAGGTAATTGGACAGTAGAGGGAGCCACCCATATTTTTGTATATCTTATAAGTATAGGCTAGAGACAAAAATGGCAGAGCAGACATTGCAATTTGGGAACCACTGCTCTCCGGGTGATCTGGACACCTGTACACTTATGCTGAAATCTTGTGATATGAATAAAACTTATGATCAAAGTTCAGTATAAGCGGACTCCTTTGTTACAGCATAACTAGCAACATTTAACTCGACACTACAAAATGGCATCACGAAAAGGGACGGTCTGCGTCTCTCCTTTGTTCCATTCATGGTCGCCGAGCTGACTCTCGTTCCAAAGTCATGGCCAGATAAGGGTGAGTTTTTCTCACCACTTTGGGCATTGGTTAGTTCGGAGGCTATTTGAGTGTGCGCTGGGGAGATGTACCGTTGGGGACCGTTGTGTGCTTTTATTGCTGTTGACTATAAGGGGTCTGGCCTAACCATTATAAATGTATTTGCACTGGTAGACAGCGCAAAAGGGGGGAGAGTATCTATAGTGTCTATAGAGATATTTTGCTTGAATAAGAGTTCAAGAACAATCGATTAAGTGGAATAAGGAATGAGGCCTAGGCAGAGATGTATGTAACTTAGAGCCGCTGTGGATCATGTACAAGCCCTGGTAGACAGGCGACCTCTTTAAGGTGGGCCGAAAATCCTGATAACGCGTTAGATGTGTTTTAGGTGAGTCCTGAGGACTGGAGACCGTGGTATATCGATAATGTATGTTGCCCCTCAGCTGGCGGTTGACGAATGGCTTGTTTGATGTAATCTCTCGTATCGATTCCACAGTTCTCGTGGTAGCACAAATTTAGCTAACAAATGGAATTTTACGGCACGGCGGAGGGAGAAATGCTAACGTGGCCTGCTAATTATGCTTCATGCTACATGCTAATGCTAATGCTAATTCATGCTATATGCCAATTTTTTATGCGGGGTTATGATTAATATTTGTTCCTTGGTGGTCCATTGGAATGGGACGAGCCACCAGAAATGTGTTTAGTTAGCTTGGGCTTGGTGTCTTGTGAACTGTTAAGTGTTATTGTTTGTCTATAAGGGGTAAAAGAGAGGAGCTATAGCAGAATGCTAACGTTCTGTTGTCTGGAGCTGCTTCCACGGTGAAATTGTAGTGATGAATGTACTGCGCATGCGTGTGATTTTACGACACTAGATTACGACACGTGTGATTTCACGACACTAGAGTGACGTAGGGGTAAATAGGTCACTCCTCTGTTACACTGTGCTGCGGGGAGACAGACGAAGGAACAAAGACAGAGACATTTAGAGTCTAATGGTGTATTCTGGTTGTTACATAGGCTGTTGTTTGAAGATGAAACTGTTTTCTTGAGACCTATTGAATTGATAAATGAGAGAGAGATGTTGACGGATTAAAAATAAAAATAATTAAGTAAATAAATAAAATAAAAATTTTATTGAGCTATTTATGCGATTCCTGAGTTAATTCTTAGAGCGAATGTGACTGGAGGAATATTGAATGGTTGAAGTGGATCAGTGATTGCATAAACTACTAAATTCTTGTCTGTTTCTTTGTTCTTTTGTCATATGAGAGGAAATAGGAACGATAGGAGGAAAGAGGAGAGAGAGGAAGTGCTGACGTGTACATCACGTGACAGGGTGTGACGCGACAGAGTCTGCTGCGACAGGATCGAGTCAAATATCAGGCTAGTGCTGTTCTGTTTACAAAGTCTTCCCTACAGGATATTTGATGTTATGACAATTTGACAAAGACTTGGCAAAAGACTGATTAAAATAAAAATTGCATTTTGGAGTTTCTGTGAATGAGTGGGTTTGTTTAGAGTTGTGTTGGGAATCGAGTACTGACATTATTCTGTAAAATTAAGATAATTGGATGCTTATTAAGCAATGGGGTTTATGAGTACTGTAGTGTTGCTGGATTATAGGTATTATACATACTTTTCCTGATTGAAGGTGGTAAGATAGCCACTAATTGATAAATTAGTCAAATAGGAAATAGAAATAAAAAAAATATTTTTGAATATTCATATTTTTATTGATTAATTTTTATTATTTAGGAAAAAAAAAAGTTTTTTTTAGTTTATATTAAAAATTAAAGGGAGGACACTATAGGCTATATATTCTAAAATAATAAAAAATAATTCACATTAAAGGAATATAAAAGAGTTGTTACAATGGGGAAAAAGGACATAAGGACTATGAAGGTAATTACACCTGTTGATATAGTACAAAATAGTAATCCTTTAACTAAAGTATTGCAAGGTTATCCGGCAAATGGAACAAATGTTGGCCTGACATTGAACAACCATAGCTAGTAGAGGGAATCTTAACCCTGACGTCATCAACATGATGAAAGTGGTTGAATAATAGAGAGAGGAGAAGCAGAGACGACCAGAAAGATGAATCCAAAACTCCAGAAGTAAGAAAAAACCGAGATGTCTGGAAACTAAGAGAAGAATGAGGTTCGGAAAGATGAAGACAAAGATGAAGACTTGGAGATTAAAGGTGCTTCATATTCAAGAGGATTTTACCCAACAATGATTAATACAGAAGAAGAAACTGCTGAGAAAAGGATCCCAAGAATTGGAGGAGAAGAATACATTGAGGCCAAGGAAAGAGAGAAAAGTAAGAAGATGATGGAAGATGATATTTCGAGGACAGAACTTAGAATATAACCTTTTGAAGAATACTGATATGTCAACAACAAGAAAGAGCAGGACCAAGAAACTCTCAGAAAACTCAATCAAATACAACTGGTGGAGAATAAGAAGGAGAAGAGAAGCTTTGGTTATGAAGAATCAGAGTGAACCAAATCAACAATCACTGCCACAGCTTCAACTGAACAAGGTCAAATGCAATTGTACCAGCCACAACAAGTGGTATAAGTTGTTCCATATCCATAGATAGTTCCTGGAAAGAGGACATTTCTGAGGAAGATAAAGGAGCAAGTGAAGATCACCTGTCCTCCAGGTGAACCCTTAAAGGAGCAAGGATTCTAGAGTGCCTAGAAGATCCGAAGGGGGGTGTCAGCTGATAGCACCGATTAGGGAGAAAAAATATCTAACAATTGAAGTAAAAACAAAGGACGAGGAGAGGTGAATAGAGGAAAAGCTTTTATCTGTGTTGAGCCTAAAGAGGTTAAACATCTCACTATGTAAAATTAACTAATTAGGATAGGGATTTGAGGGAGTAAAACAGTTGATTACTCTTAAGGAACCAATTGAGCTCTGCTATAAAAATCAAAGAGAAATTAAAATACACATACTGGTATTAGAACATATAGAGATTGCATTGTTGGGAAGAGATGCATTGTGTAAATTGAACTGTACAATAAGATGTGCACTAGACGGCTGTCTGGTAGAATATTTTAAAAGAGTAGGGTTTTGGGGAATCTATTGGACTGCCTATTAGACAATCTGTCTGAAAAATAAAGTTAAAAGAGGTGCAAGAGATTTCAAACTAGGCTACAAGATGTTCGATCGTTTGCCAAGTCTGTGTGTAAAGAAGTCTAGACAGGGGATTACCCAATCACATATTCTAAAAATTGGTGGTAAAGGCTTTTGTGAATAAATCAGTGGAAAGAGGTTTTTAAAGGTTAGGAGAAAAGATTAGATTAAAAAAGTTAGGAGAACTAGGGTTGAAGGAACTCTAGGACAGTAAGCTAATTTTCAATGTTAGTAGGAAGAGAGAGTGACACTAGTGGTGATAGATGGAAATACAAGTAAGGAGTTCAAAGTCTTAGGGAGAATGGATGAAGTAACAACAAGGACATCAACACTTCAGTCTATTATAACAACAGTGAGAAGCAATTTAACTCTTTCAACATTGATAGTTATTAAAGCCATAAATATATTGCATTTGATTACAAGGGAGCAGATAGCTCCAGCACCAATTTTAGAGGAATTTCATAGTCTGGGAAGCCTATCATTGGAGGATAAGTCTAAGAGAGAAGTGGGGATTTTTCCATGGTATGGTGTAAAATTTGGGAAGATCATATTGATAATATTAGCTATACTTTGATTCCAGATAGTTCAGATAATATCACTAGTGTTATAGATGCATTGAAGAATATAAGGGATGCATTTGGTAGATCTGAAGGTGCTGGGTGGTCAGCGAAGTCTTGGTTGCAAGATTAGTTAGGCCCAGTGGGAGCAGTGATGGTTCAGATTTTAATAGCAGCTTTGATGGCACTGGGTGTGATGTTTTTCTTTTGTAATTTGTTACTGACCTGTGCGAAAGCTATGATATTGAGATGGGTTGGAGTAGTGATGCCTGGAGACAACACTCAGATGCCGTTGTTGACTGTTCCTGATCTGGATGAAGATGGACAAGTGGGACTGGATGGAGTATTGATGGATAAATATCCATTTTGATTATCTTATCATTTTTTAAATATTTTTCAATATTAGTGTGATTTTAGTATGTTGTTATGAATCAAAGGGGGGAAAATAGGATAATGTGATTCATATATCATTTTATATCATTTTTTATATTCTTAGTTGATATTGATGTTTTAATTTGAAAGTGTTGTTTTGCAAAAGATACTGTTTGGTCTTTTCTTTTCTTCCAGAAGCATTTGGAGGAATATGTAAAGATTGAAATACTCAAACAAGGACAATATGAAGGGACAATATGAAAGGACAATATGAAGGGACTGGAGGAGATGAAGTGTAGTGGACTACATTCCAGTGTCTGCAATGAAATATAGACATATTTGCATGTGTAATACATAATTTGTGTCATATTCTTTCTGTATTAATTTTGTAGAATGATATTTGATGTTATTGAATACATGTGGGGATCTTAGTTAGATGTTTTTGTTTGTTTCGTGGAAGCTTAGGGACATGGAGTCTAGGCAGGGATAGAGATAATCCACCGTAGGGTCCGATGGGTCGACCAGCCTTAGTGTGGATATTTTTTGGATAGTATTTTGTTTGCAGGGGCTTTCATGTGTATTTAATTGCATCATAGTTTCAAATGCATTGATAAAGATTTATGAATTGATCTGGAGTACCTAGGTGGTTGCCTGGGGCAGAGGGGCCGTGAGAGAATTTTACTGTCTTGATTGATGGATGGATATTTGGAAAGAAGGCTGCCAGACAGGTTTTTTGCTCTCACACTTCATAAAGATTTGTTCATATTTCATAGAAAGGTATTTACACTCCAGAGAAAAGTGTTTTGGGTTTATTGTTAAATATACTCAATAAGAGAAATTGTTACTTGTCATAATCCTATTGTTTTTGTTTTCAAGACTTTTAGTTAGTCTCGAAGGGGGGAAATATGTAGTGTATTAAGATTATGACTTTGATAAGGTTTTAAGTGGAACCTGAGAGGATTGGTTTGGAAAATTGGTTTTTGGTCTTAATTAGGGTTAGGCATATGGTTAGCAGTGTGGTTAGGTTTAGGTTTAGGATTAAGGTTTAAAATCACATTTTAAGAAGATCAATTGTAGAAATAGGCAGGGTTTATGCCTTTGTGTCTGTGGTAACTAGTGACGACCCCTTGAAAGGTGTAGGCTATGCCAAGAGGTCTGATGCCAGAGGAGATAGTGTGCCTGTGTAGTGTATTAAGATTATGACTTTGATAAGGTTTTAAGTGGAACCTGAGAGGATGTTTATTTAGCAGAAAGGGAGCCATTTTGTAGTGACACCCCTGTTCGTTGGAGACAGGTGATTGGACAGTAGAGGGAGCCACCCATATTTTTGTATATCTTATAAGTATAGGCTAGAGAAAAAAACGGCAGAGCAGACATTGCAATTTGGGAACCACTGCTCTCCGGGTGATCTGGACACCTGTACACTTATGCTGAAATCTTGTGATATGAATAAAACTTATGATCAAAGTTCAGTATAAGCGGACTCCTTTGTTACAGCATAACTAGCAACATTTAACTCGACACTACAACTGTAACCAAATGGTTGCTGGTTTAATGCTGTGTTCCCGTGTTAGTCTGAACTAGGAATCTCAGACATTTCCGACTTGCTAACTGGTTGTAGTTATACCACTGAGTTATATACGTGCCGTGTTCAACCAGTTAGCAATTTGGTAATTTCTGTGTTTCCTAGTTCAGACTAGTACGTGAACGCGAGATAAGCCCCACTCTGGCTGGTTTCATTCCCAATATATAATAACAACATACACATTACCTAATTCAGACAGTGATAAAAATAGTGTACATCACTATTATTTTAATACAGTTGAAATAAACACTCAGCCATTACATTTGATTGACATTGAATACAAATTGTAGATACAGCTATTTATTTGTAACACTGACAATCTGGACTTTTTATTACATAGAAATGCCTTTTAAACATCAACATACCTGTAAATATCATGATCTCACTGCAAGACATTCCTTTGAAAATGCCTTGAGTCCCTTGGCATCAGCAGAAGGCCCAACTGATTCTAGACCAGTGCGTACAACTAACAAGTTGCTCCTGCCACCTTTCTTTGCATTTACACTTCTTTCATTTTCACTTTCTTCCCACTTTCTTTGCAACTTGATTTTTAAATTATGTCTTTCAGATGTTTTGCTAGCTTCATGCTTGAAAAACACTATTTTATAGATCTTGTTTAATTTATTTTATGATCTACATTGTATCCTAATTACACCACTAGAAATTAACCAGCAGGTGGCTCTCTGAGTTAAAAAATATATTTGTAAAACTACAATCTTTTCCCAAATTCACTACCTCTATTTTCTAAAGGAGGCAAAATAAGAGCCCCAAACCATATGCACAGCACATTATTACATGACAAGACAAATTCAAATAGAATTGTACAAGCACAATCGTCATATACAGTTATCAAGAGTTGAACCAAGTAGCGAGTAGTGCTTTGCTTCGCTGACGACGTGTCAGTGTGGCTGGTGATAGGGGTGGTCGCCTCTGCACGGGAGTGTCACTCAAACTTCTTGAGGTGGTTGTAGAGTGACTGGATGTAGGTGAAGATACACATGGGGTCTGGTTTGTTACCCATCACCATCATATCCTCTACCTCTATGAGACGCACACAGTCAGCTTGCTCCCTAAGAGAGACAGAAGGAGAGAGAGAAAATAAAAGATATAACCCACAATATTTAAAGATAAGGTTTCCAATACATCTATATTATAATACCGTATGCCACAGACCCCCCCCACACACACACACATACTTACTCTGCTGTGGTGAAGGCCACTTCAAAGTTGTGTTTGCGATTGGCAGAGTTCAGTGTGTTGTAGTCAAACTCCAGGGGGAAGAAGGAGTGGACCAGCGCAGCGAAGGCCATCCCATCACACCAGCTGGATGAGAAGTTCTGGATGTCTATGTTCTGGTGGAGGAGAGAATGGTAGGAGCCAAATTGCAGTGTTATTTCCATAGAAGACCAGTTAAAAACATAAGTAATCCTATACATTGACTAACTTTAAGGGAAATATTTGCTGGTAAATCTCTCATTAACATAACACACATGGTCCAGTTATGAACAAAAGTTAATGGTATCATAATATGGAGCCTCTTATGCTGTCTAAAGCCCTGGGAAGAACTGGGATAGACAAATTGCTGGAAACCAGAATCAAATCTCAAGTGTGCTAGCTAACATTTATCACATTGTGAACAGTCTGTCACAAGGGACTAGGGCTGGACTCACCTGGTAGCCAAAAGTTTTGGAGCGGCACCACTCCAGGAGCGTTGCCTTAATGCTGCTGGCGCTATTAAAACTCTGAGAGCGCTGCAGTTTGGGCTTGGAGCCTGCAGCCTTGGACCTGCTTAGTGGAACATAGAGGTGGTCAGTTGTTTGTGGCTGTATAGTTCACTTGGTAAGAACATGGTGCTAGAAACACCAAGGTAATGGGTTAAATTCCCAAAGGGATTCTTTACACACACACTAAAAATGTATGCACACACTATCCTTTAAGTCACTTTGGATAACAGTGTTTGCTAAGTGGCATATAAACAGGACCCAACTGTCTGACATATCACACAATGATAGTGATAATATACATGTAATAAAGGGTTGGGGAACATGTCAAATGTGATACTAAGGACCTGTTGGTTTTTATTGACGCTCAACACAAAATACTGGGTTGATAGGAGTAGGGTTGTGGTTTCATAACCACAAAACCTAGGCTTTAGCAATTACTCAATAGGGAGTAATAGCTAGCTAAGTCAGGCAAGAGAGACAATGGGTGAAGTCAGGGTGACTGACTGTGCCTTCTATACCTGTCACACTCGGAGGCCAAACTCTCAAACAGAGACCGTTTGCCCTGCATCCCGAGGTTGCGAGGCAGCGTTTGTGATCTCTGCAGCTTCCGCTCCCCACCGCCCCCAAACTTGTCCAGACCTCCAAGCCTGTCCGGACCGCCTAACTTGTCCGGACCGCCAAACTTGTTCGGACCACCAAATTTATTTGGACCACCAAACTTGTCCGGACCGCCAAACTTGTCCAGGCTCCTAAAGATTATGTAAACATTTACATAATTAGGATTCTGAATAAATACTAAAATGGCGGGTTTACATGGTTGTGATTTACATGTATTTGAATAGTGTCTAATTTTAGATGTTTTATAGTATGCTTTATGTTTTATAGGACTGACCTGTCTGTGCCAGAGGGAGGCACTTTTCTGGGGGGTAGGAGTTTTTCTGCACATCACACAGAGAGAGTGAAAGAAACAGACATACAGAGAGGGGGAGGGGGAGAGAGCGAGCGAGCGACAGAGAGAGAGAGGACAATGTTAACCTGACAATGAACAAAATACTAAGAGAGGCAAAGGCAGACAGCACAACACACAATGAACAAAGATTCACAAAACACTTTACACAAAAACTTAAGAAGCTTTTTAAGAAAAAAATAAGAAGTTCATAAGATAGTTTGTAAGTGCAATTCCTCAAACATTTCTTAAGAATTCATTATTTTTCTTACAAACTTCTCAAATATCTTCTTATGAACATCTTAACTATCTTCTTAAGATGATTTTTGCTAGGCATCCGGTCTAGCTAGCAATCTAGCTAGCAATGGCAATCATGCTAGCATACTTATTACTGAGATGTTCTTGGGTTTAAAATAACTGAAATAATTTAATAATACTGAAACTTTCAGTTGAAGTTTGTGAGTGAATTAAACATGTTCAATTGCTTTCATTAGCTTATTGTCTCACTGCCCTGAGTTTTTAAGACCAGGGTTTAGCTATCTTGGAATTAAGAACATTTCCAAGAAGAAATCCGATAACTTTATTTTCAATAATCTAATTTATTCGGAACTTTTTGCTTAAGGAGAAGCATAAGAAATAATGTAAGCACATTTCCTAGAACCTTCTTGAGGATTAGGAACTTTGCAAAACTTTCTTCATACATTTATAGTTAAGGAAAAAATGACAATTAAGAAGAACATTCTTCTTAAGAAGGTTTTGCAAATCCGGGCCCAGTTCCTAGTTTTACCTGTGGTTGCTGGGAAGCTCATGCTACGCGTTAGACTCGGGCTCGCTGCCTTAACTGCAGGTGCTACTGTAAAAGAACGAAAGAAGAGAAAGAAACTGAAATAGAACTGGAGATCAGACAAAGAAATGGGAAAGAACAAAGTCATAAACGGAAAAGAGAAAATAGA
Organism: Coregonus clupeaformis; assembly: GCF_020615455.1. Lineage (NCBI taxonomy): Eukaryota > Metazoa > Chordata > Actinopteri > Salmoniformes > Salmonidae > Coregonus > Coregonus clupeaformis. The sequence continues at coordinate 4,073,987 of NC_059204.1, read as the reverse complement.
TAGTACAGAGAGAGGAGTCCTTGTGTCCCTGTGGTACTAACCACGTTCACCACGTTTGAAAGGAAATTCTCCCGATGCTTTGGGTGTGGTCTTCTCAAATACTGGTTGACTAGGTGTTTTGGGTGCAGGGGAAGGAGATGGACGGGCTACAGGAGACTGAGTTGGGGCTGCAGAAGACTGAGTTGGGGTGGTAGGGGACTGAGTTGCGGCAGAAGGAGACCAAGATGGGGTGGCAGAGGACTGATTTGGGGCATGTGCAGTTGGTGACTCTGGGCTAGTTCTGCTCAAGGCACTGACAGGGGTATGGGGCGGGGCCAGAGATACAGGGGTGGTGTTCTCCTTCTGCACTGCAAGACTGCTGACTGGTGACCTCACTTGCGTTTGTTGTCCAGAAAAACTCTCTGATTGGGTGAGAATAGACAGAAGAAGAGAAAAGGTTAGCTGGTAAGGTTTAGCTTGTATGCAAGGTGTGATTTGGACTAGAGGGTGACATCAGGTCAGATGGATTGTGTCAACCAGACCTGAGTTCACTTGATTGAGCTTGCCTGGCGCAATGGAACCAATGGAAACCTTGTACATTTGGCACTCCAGGCAGGCTTAAATCAACAAGTATTTGTATTTGAAAGAAAACAAGTACTATTTGAACCTGGCCAGATGTCAATGAGCGTAGATGACAGGCATACAAAGATTCCCATTCTGGCAGAAAAGACTACATGTTACAGTCTAGGCCATCGAAAGCAAAAATATGATGTACCTGATCCTTGTGATAGGCCTGGAAGGTTAAATGTACGCATTGATACAGGGGTCTCTCTCTTCAATGCTGGTGCTGAAACAACCAAGACAAGTCAACAAAGTCAGCCATGGATATGTTCCTTAATTTACCTTTATTAATAATAAAGGTAGATACTTTAGAGCACATCTTAAAGGGATAGTTCACCCCAAAATTACTAGACTTTTGCACTAAATCCAATCCATTTTCTACTCACCAGGACTAAACAGAGCATCAAGTGCTGTTTTGGGAGTGGTGATGTCAGCTATTGGGTAGGTCGGAGACTTTGGTGTTGGAGCAGGAGACTTTCGGGCCAAAGAAGGAGATTGTGCTGGCGGTTTGGGGCCAGTTGGGGAGTCTGTTTTGGTCATGGCAGTGCAGGGAAGATGTGGCTCGCCGAATGATGAGTCATCTGATTTGTTAGGAGTGTACATACAATAAGAGGAGGAAAGATTAGAGTTAAACAAAGAATGACTTACAAAAATATCCATAGCCTGCTTTCAAGGTAAGTAAACAAATATGTAACATATAGCTAGCTATACGATATTACAGTTATTTTACTCACCAGATTTAAACAAAACATCTGGTCTTGCTTTGGGTGAGGTGACACATGCTAATAAATGACCAGCAGACTTGAGCTCCACTGAGGCTCGTCTGGGGCCAGCTGGTGACTCGGGACAAGTCCTGGTCATGGCACTGACTGGGAGATGAGGCTTGTGCTTCTCTGCTGCCTGACCACTGACTGAATGGGAGGTAGCAGACATGCATGAGGAAAGAGGTGTGTGTGTCAATTCAGTTTCAATTCAATTCCATTATCGAAAATTGCCCATTGTTTTCTAAAATCTTGAATAATAACTTAGATTTTTCAACTGAATTGACCCCAACCCTGGTGTGTGTCTAAACCTTGCTCTTTGTGATGTCCATTCTCCAACACAGCAGCAACATTTTTGTCTTCCATTTTGTCAACACCTTTGTGACCCTATATATAAGAGAAACAGAACACACTTAACTACGGCCACATTACTACACAAGAGGCACAATCTAAAAGAGCACACAATAACATAACCTGTAAAACAAATGTAAGTTAAATCAGAAACAATAAATGATGTGGGTATGGCTCATGGCCCTGTTAAGAAATGTTATTATGATTTTTGCTTATGCATTCGAATGGCCAACACGCTTCCCGTGGTTACTTTATTTATTGACATCGCTGTGAAAAGCAGGTGGAGGACCTTTGAATGCGCGTGCCCATGTTTAACTCTGAATTGATGGGACTTCTCCGCTGAGAAGGGTCTGGTGCGAGTATCCAGGACGTAGCCTACTGAGGCGGGGCTCACTCAAGACAGAGAGGGAATGCTGGTTGATAACAAGTGTGAATGAAAGCTTTATTAACTGGTCCGGTGAACTCGGCAGATGTTGCCGGGCCAGCAGGCAGCCCTGATTTTCGAGCCCTGCAGTCTCTTTAGCTAATCCACGCCCTGTACTCCATTTCATGTGCAAAATAAAAACGCCACCTGCTCTCTTTTCGCCTCCCTCTCTCACGTTTCAGTTAATTACTATAGCTCCCGCCTTGGGCCAATCAGTGTCATTTTGTAAATGCTGGATCTCTATGGCAAGATGCATCATTCACACAAGTTTTGTCAAAATCTGTCCAGTGCTGTCTGAGATATGGCGTGTGACTAACGGACGGACGGTCCCCTCCCCGATTTCATCGTGGGGGACAACAAACTGGAATTTGCTACAGGCCCAAAATGGCACCAGGAGCGTAGCCTTAGAATCTAGCATAGCCTTAAATGGCCAGATTAGCAAATTGAAAACATGGTCCACCTTGTGGATACAAACGAAAGTACAGCTTTAGGTCTTCTTTACCCCCACCCACCAAGAAAAAAAACAGAGCCATTTTGACCCCCCCTTGACAATTACAACATTGGACATTTGATCTGGGAATGGTATTATTCCTATTGGTCTCTGGGTCTCCATAAGTCCCAATTGTAATTGTAGTCTTTGGTGGGTCTGAGGCTCAGCGCGTCGGTCTAACTGAGAGGTGTGGAGAGACAAGGCTTAAGTCCTAGAGCTATTTTGGAGTTGTAATCAGTCACCCCAATGTCCCCCACTCCTCTTACATCCTAATATAGCCCCAAACAGGGCCTTTTGAGATCAGGGAGTTAGTAGTAGCACAGCCAAACAGTTCCAATGCTATCATTCAGTGCCAGAACTCAGTACTTCAGAGCCCGCTGGATAGCTCCCGCTATCCCCCTATGGCTGCGACTGCCAGCGATAGAGCCACGATGAGAGCCCGGTCAAGTCATCATAGCAGAGGCTAGGGACAGCAGAGGCTAAGGATTAGCAGTAGTGATGATCTGTGTGCACGGCTCACATACCTACCGTATCATTGTTGCTCTCTATCTGTCTCACCCTGTCTGCTTCTCCATTTATCTATTTTTCCTGCTCACTCTCTTTCTGAATCTCTTTTACTTTTAGTCGATCTCTCCCTTTTTCCTCAGAAACACGCAAACACACATACAGATACAAACACACAGAGTCAAACAAACAGTCAAACACACACATTTGCAGGAAATACAGGGTTAGAGTTACAAGGGGTACACACACACATTTTAAGATGTTATTTAGATCTACTTTTAACTATAAAGATGCTTTTTTATTTAATTCCATTGTCCTCCAAGAGTTGCTGAATCTCCTCTCTACTTCAGTTTGCTCCTCAATTCATGCACCTTGGTTGGAAAGCGAGGTAGCAGCTGTGATCCCTTTCATTTAGATCTACAAGGAATTACAAGGGACACACACGTACAGATGTAGGATCTTAATTTGATCACTCTTTTGTTGCTGATGATTTTTCTGCAGTTGAGCTTTGTGATTTACATAAATTCACGGAAAACCTGCACTAAAACACGGTTATATTAACAGTATTGCATATTTCATGTAGCCTACTTTTGACCAGCTAATCTGTAGGAGCAAATTTCTGACGTAGTCGGGGTTGATGGGGGAGCAGCCAGGTGACATCAGTGCAGTGGAATGTTGGCAGGGTGTGTGTTTCGAGAGGGGAACAGCTGGCAATTCAGCTCAGGGGAATATTGACAGGGAGACGGAATTCTACTTTCGGAATTCTACTTTCCGTCTCGTCAGGAGGCTCAGCTCAGGACTGGGATTGGTTGGACGAAGCACTCCTTCATGTGCTGCTCTGAAGTGAAGAGATATGGAGACCCAGAATAGTTCCTTAAGGGCCTCCACCTGGTACTTGCTGCCCCGAGATAAGTGTGTGTGTACCACTTGTAAGCCTAACCCTTTATTTCATTGTAGATCCAAATAACAAATTCAAGTGTGTGTGTGTTTGTGTATGTGTGTGTGGGTGTGTTCAGATACGTTAGGGGTGGAAGTCAAATAAGAACAACAACAATTCATGTCAGACTATCACCTACCACCTATCATCTTCCTATCATAATCCTACCAACCACTAATCCTATCATCTTTCTAACAACCAACCCCTTCTCATTCCCCAAGAGCAGTTGATATGAAACACAAAAAATACTGACCTGTAACCAGCAACAATCTAAAATAGCTTTCCAGCTAGTACATAACATTCTGAGAACCATAGTTTTCTTAGAGCTTGGTGAGAGCATGGTTGTCCTATTGTTATTTTGCATACAACCTTCCCACAACTTTCTGGGAATGGTGCAAGATAGTTGGTTGGCTTTGGAACATTCTGAGCACATTTAAAGGCATACTTCGGGATTTTGGCAGTGAGGCCCTTTATAAACTTCCCCAGAGACAGATGCTTGTGGATACCATTTTTATGTCACTTCGTGCAGTTTGAAGGAAGTTGCTAACTAGCACTAGCGCAATTGCTAACTAGCACTAGCGCAATGACTGGAACTAGCAGATACCCATAGACTTCCAGTCATTCCGCTAACGCTAGTTAGCATTGGCTTTCGAAACTACCTCTAACTTCCTTCATATTGGACACAGAGACATAAAAATGGTATCCACAAGTTCATCTGACTCAGGGGAAGTAGATAAAGGGCCTCACTGCCAAACTCCCGAAGTATCCCTTTAAGAAACTTGACAAAAAAAATCTTGGTACTTCATTAATTTAACTGAAAGTTTCCTAAAAGTTCAAACATGGTTACATTTAATTTAAATGTTGGTAGTGTTCTAGGAACCTTCTCCTACTGGTTTGATATTGGGAATTTTCTCAAATAGTTCAGGGAATGGTGAGAAACAATGTTCTTCAGCATAATGTTTTCTGCAGGTTTCCGTATGGTTCTATTTAAAATCATGTTCTCAAATTGTTTCAAGAACGTTAAGAAAACGTTCCATAAAAACCACAAGAAAATTGTAATAATGTTCAGAGAACATTTTAAGAATGTTATTTAAAAACATATACATTCCATTCTCACCATCAACAAAACTCTATCCTCTATCTTAAGTGTGTTCAGGTGTGTTGGCCGCACCCACTAATTGGCCACACCTAATCTTAATGAGTGCTTGTTTCCTTTGAAATAGGGTCTGTTTGAATAGACTAAAATTAACAGCTTTGTATGCTTAAAAAACATGGCATGCTAGCTCCATAGAGAGAGAACAGAAGATTATAAGTTTGAATCTCACTGATGCCGTGTCACAATAAAAAAGAAATGTGTTCGCATGATTAAAGCCTAAGGAAATGCATTTTCATGTGTCCTATCTGTGCTTGGAGTTTAAAAAAGTTATCCCAAAATAAGTTAGCAGTGTTGTTAAACGTCTTATTGAAACATTCAGTGAAAGTTTTAAGGAAGTTATTCAAAAACCTCCAAATAACCTTATTTCTCAGAGCGTTAATAAAACCTCCCAGGAACTCTTTTAAGGAACCAGAGTAAAATGTTCTCCGAACCTCTCTGCAACCTAAAAATAAATGTTCCCAGAACAGGCAACATTTTCACTTCTGTTCTCAGAATGTTTAAATAACGTTCAGTTTTACCGGTCAGGAAACATATGGCTTCGTTCCCACAACCAATGTGAAACCAAAAACATACGTTCCCACATCTTCCAAAGAACCAAATGTGCTAGCTGGGCTCTTATCTTCATACTACCAGATACACGCTGACCTCTCAGCAAACCCATACATAGTACCTGTATGTAATGTCAATCTCAGAACTAATTATCTTGCCCAATTACCACTATGCCCCTCTCACATTCTTAGCATTGACCTTCACCTCCATCCAACCATGACAAAATTACACAGGTGACTAAGGTGAGGTAATTTCCAAAAAGTTACAACTTTATTAACCCGTAACAGGGGTGACGTAAACATTCATCACCCTCACTATATGAGTATTATGGGAAAGATGTGGAGAGCGATGAGGGTGCTGGGAAAGGTGGAGTGGGTTGCTGCTATGTCCGTCTCCTCTTCCAGCCTTTCTCTCTGTTTCTATACATCTAGAGTTGCAACATGACGTCAGTTATGGGAAGTTATGTTAGCTAGGACTTTGTGGTGCTATTAAAATATATCCTGAACCAAGACTGGAAAATATACTTTCAGGTGAAACACACACACACACAGCTGAGGACTCAAGCTGGCTTGGGGGCGGCTATAAAAAGGCCTGTTTTAAAATGCGATGTGAGGTTTAAAATGACCCCGGTGAACCTCTAAAATCCCCCTTAACAAGCTCCACACGGACCAGGGGGGGTACAGAGCGGCCCTAAAGAGCTCCAACCCAAATGTCCAGGACCAGGGCCATCAATCAGGCCTGCCCTGCCAAAAATACATGTGCCCTTTTGGGGGGACGGAAGGAGCGGACAGAGGGGGATAGAGGACCAGATAGCACTGACTGGCCTCTTGGCTTAACTGAAAAACACACAGACAGACAGAAATCTTTGGATTCATTGAGAGATTAGAAGTAGTGTACGAGCGTCCAGTTAGTTTAAGGTGCACTACAGGGTACAAAAAGTACACTTAAAAATAGCAATGAAAGAAAAATAGATACCCTTACACAGTCTGAATAAATAATAAAACTGTGGGAGCATTCATGTGTGTACAAGTACAGGATCTTCTTTCAATGGGAGGTACCTAATGACAGACAGGCAGACAGTAAGAGGTCCTCTGGAGGTCATGCTCATGGTCCCACTGGAGAAACCCCCAGCGGAGATGCTACATTGAATGTGTAGAGTTTGGGTGTCTGCAAAAATGTGTGTGTGTGTCTGTGTGTTATTTGTTATTTAAATACTTATACTCTGTGTATTTGAGAATTTTCAAATAATGTGGCCCGAATCAACTACTCCTATTGGAAGTATTTGAAAGTATTTTTCAAATAATTTCCTATAAATAGCCTACTATTTGAAAGTAGTTTCAAATACATTATTTCAAAACACTGAAACCACCCGGGTTAAATGCATGGGAGTGTATTTGAGTCAGTGTATTTGAATATTTTCAAATACATGCCAATACTTTCCAAGTGTATTTCCAAGTACATTCCACTATTTTCTGGTGTGTGTGTGTGTGTGTGTGTGTATTCATGAATGTGTGTGTACACCACAGGAGGTTGGTGGCACCTTAATTGGGGAGGACGGGCTCGTGGTAATGGATGGAGCGGAATTTGTGGAATGGTATCAAATACATCCAACACATGGTTTGATGCCATTCCATTTGCTCCGTTCCAGCCATTATTATGAGCTGTCCTCCCCATAGCAGCCTCCTGTGGTGTACACATAGACGCTTTAATTCGTTTTTTGTAGTGTCTCCAAATGCAGAAAGTGACATGTTTAAAGAAGGTCATTCGGGTGGAGGATGGACAGCTTGCTCTTGTCCCATTACTGCCTACTGTAGATAGACACAGCTTCACACTGTTTAATTTATTAGTACTACACTAAGCCAGGAGTTTAAAGTGAATGACCAGGGGAAACACAGCACTTTCCCCACTGAGAGAGACAACAGATTTACAACTTAGCACTGTCTCAATCTCTCTTTCTCGCTTTCTCTCTCTCTCTCTCACACACACACACACACACACACACACACACACACACACACACACACACGCACACACACACACACACAACCATGAAAGGCTTTCACTTCTCCCAGATGACATTCCCTTGCATTCGACTAAATGATACTAAATGGGACAATATCTTCTCCAGTAACAAGGCAATACTCACATTAACCATGCTGCTGTCCTCAATGGGCTCTCTGCTGGAGAGATGGGCTGATGTGGAACTAGAGGCAACAGAACCAAAAGAACCAGAACCAAGACCAGAAGAACCAGACTCTGATGGTCCAGTGGGGACCATGGTGGAGGGACTCCCCTGGCTCCTGTTCATCATCCCCTGGGACGAAGTCATGGGGATCTGTCCCCTACTGTCCCTCTCCTCCAGGGCGCTCCTGTCCACCCCTCTCCCTGTCAGACCCTCCATCAGGCGGGCCAGCACCTCCAGCTGACTCCGGAGCTGCAGGTTCTCCTGCGTCAGCCGTTGCATCGCCTCGGCCAGGGGCTTCTGGGCTTGGCACGCCTCGTCCACCCGCTGCTCCACTCCCCGCTTGAAGGCACTCACGTCCACGTGCACCTCGCGCACTGCCGCCGCCAGCGTGGCCTCGAAGCGACCCAGCGCCTCGCACACCGTCTCGTCGCACGCGGCGTCCCCAGCGTCCATGTCCCCACTAGTGACAGTCACCCCCAGCTTAGAGGAAATGAAGTGGTGCATATGTTTAATGGACGACTGTTCTTTCCTCCTCTTCTCCTCCTCTCCCCGTTTCTCCTGCCTGCGCTGCTGAGAGGAGGTGATGAAAGGAGGGATTGATCTTTCTCTAATACCACAGAGAGGTCTTAGAAGGGGGGAGTTTTAGAAGGTGTTCTATAACCGTTTCCCAGTACAGTTAAAATAGTTTTAAAGGAGGACTGTGCTGGAAGATAGATTGCTAAGCAGCCAAGTCAATAAACTCCACAGAGGTCTTTCAGTCTCGACACAGTCAGACTCGCTCACTTCCACAGAGGACAAGAGCTGTTATTTCTAGGCTCTGTGGTTCTGTTCAAAAAGAGAGATGCAAAATTATACCCTTCAAAATCAAGTTAACTATCAAACTGCCGAGGTCATGGAAAATGTGTGGAGGTAGACATATCAAACAAACCTTTTGGAGAGTCCTGCAGAGGGAGAGGTCCAGTAGTGGAGTAGTCCAGTCCCCACGTGTGTATGTTTATAGCAGTGTGTTCATGTGTGTATGTGTCTGTTTGTTTGTTTGTTTGTTTGTGTGGAGTGCATCCACACACCTCTAAAGTAATGTCATGAGAATTGCTTTATTGTGTGTGTTCTGTATGCTGTGCAGCTCTGCTTTAACCACCAGCCTTGTGAGCAGGTTCATCTCTGTATTAGGGGAATAAGGGGGAGGAGGGAGTAAAAGGGGAGGGTAGCACTCCTCCCTCCCACTCTGCTGTGGGCCCAACTTGTGCTGGAGTTGAAAGTAAGTGTGTGTGTGTGTGTGTGTGTGTGTGTCAGTGGAGGCTGGTGGGAGGAGCTATAGGATGACAGGCTCATTGTAATGGCTGGAATGGAATCAATGGAACGGTATCAAGCGGTTTCAAACCACGTTTGGCTCCGTTCCATTAATTCCATTCCAGCCATTACAATGAGCCCATCCTCCTATGGCTCCTCCCACCAGCCTCCACTGGTGTGTGTGTGTGTGTGTGTGTGTGTGTGTGTGTGTAGGAGAGAGAAGTTTACATCACCTAAATGTGCCCGATATAAGATAAGGGAATGCATTGAGAGATTAGAGAATGACAAGCCTGAACCAGTGATTTCACATGGTCAAAAGTTTTGAGAATGACACAAATATAAATTTTCACCAAGTCTGCTGCCTCAGTTTTTATGATGCCAATTTGCATATACTCCAAAATGTTATGAAGAGTGATCAGATGAATTGCAATTAATTGCAAAGTCCCTCTTTGCCATGAAAATGAACTTAATCCCCCAAAAAACATTTCCACTGCATTTCAGCCCTGCCACAAAAGGACCAGGTGCCATCATGTCAGTGATTCTCTCGTTAACACAGTGAGAGTGTTGACGAGGACAAGGCTGGAGATCACTCTGTCATGCTGATTGAGTTAGAATAACAGACTGGAAGCTTTAAAAGGAGGGTGGTGCTTGAAATCATTGTTCTTCCTCTGTTAACCATGGTTACCTGCAAGGAAACACGTGCCATCATCATTGCTTTGCACAAAAAGGGCTTCACAGGCAAGGATATTGCTGCTAGTAAGATTGCACCTAAATCAACCATTTATCGGATCATCAAGAACTTCAAGGAGAGAGGTTCAATTGTTGTGAAGAAGGATTCAGGGCACCCAAGAAAGTCCAGCAAGTGCCAGGACCGTCTCCTAAAGTTGATTCAGCTGCGGGATCGGGGCACCACCATTGCAGAGCTTGCTCAGGAATGGTAGCAGGCAGGTGTGAGTGCATCTGCACGCACAGTGAGGCGAAGACTTTTGGAGGATGGCCTGGTGTCAAGAAGGGCAGCGAGGAAACCACTTCTCTCCAGGAAAAACATCAGGGACAGACTGATATTCTGCAAAAGGTACAGGGATTGGACTGCTGAGGACTGGGGTAAAGTCATTTTCTCTGATGAATCCCCTTTCCGATTGTTTGGGGCATCCGGAAAAAAGCTTGTCTGGAGAAGACAAGGTGAGCGCTACCATCAGTCCTGTGTCATGCCAACAGTAAAGCATCCTGAGACCATTCATGTGTGGGGTTGCTTCTCAGCCAAGGGAGTGGGCTCACAATTTTGCCTAAGAACACAGCCATGAATAAAGAATGGTACCAACACATACTCCGAGAGCAACTTCTCCCAACCATCCAAGAACAGTTTAGTGACGAACATTGCCTTTTCCAGCATGATGGAGCACCTTGCCATAAGGCAAAAGTGATAACTTTGGGTCCATGGCCAGGAAACTCCCCAACCCTTAATCCCATTGAGAACTTGTGGTCAATCCTCAAGAGGCGGGTGGACAAACAAAAACCCACAAATTCGGACAAACTCCAAGCATTGATTATGCAAGAGTGGGCTGCCATCAGTCAGGATGTGGCCCAGAAGTTAATTGACAGCATGCCAGGGCGGATTGCAGAGGTCTTGAAAAAGAAGGGTCAACACTGCAAATATTGACTCTTTGCATAAACTTAATGTAATTGTCAATAAAAGCCTTTGACACTTATGGAACGCTTGTAATTATACTTCAGTATACCACAGTAACATCTGACAAAAATATCTAAAAACACTGAAGCAGCAAAGCATTGTACTGTAGTTAACTGTGCCGTACTGTACTGTGACGTTCAAACTTGTGAAACATAGCCTAGACGTTTATGATTCGTTCAGATTTGGATCTGGTCCGCACCGACCACATTTTTACTTGTTTGGGGGCGGAGCTCATTAGTATAATACTCAGCATGCTTTGCTAGTGTTTGCTTTTACATTGACATTTTGGTCTTATCCAGAGTGATTTACAGTCAGTGCATTCAATTAAGGTAGATAAACAACAACATATCACATAAATAGCAAGATAAGAAAAATCTGTAACCGTTACTCAGAATGTTATTGTAGTTGAACTGGCCTGTTGGTATATTTTTCGTTATGTTGGACTATTTGAACATCATCACTGCTAGCTTTAAAGCTATTGAAAAAGTTAAACATAAGTGTACGTGCTAGATGGGAGAAATAATACATATTTTGTTGCAATCTTCAGATGGCTCCTCTTTTCTATTGAGGCATGAAAAATTATTGAGATATAATGCATCCTTAATTGAAATAAATTTGGCCATAGATTCAATGACTGAAAAATGACATATTTTCAACGTCCATAAAATACATATTTTTACCTTTCATTTAGCACCTAAAATGCACCTGATTTCAATGTCCGTATAAGATGCATTTTCGACGTCCGGAAAATACATCTTCTAACATTTCATTCAGCACCTGAAATGCACGTGATGTCAACATCTGGAAAAGACGTTTAAAATACGTATTTTCAACGTCATTTTGGTTACTGGGGTCTAACGCTTCATATAGCCTTGATTTCTACCCACCACACTATGTCAAGTTCACATAAGATACAAACAGACGCCTGTATAGACATATCCCACGGGTGCTATAGAGAAAAACGTACACAAACAGTTTCCTTCTATGAACTGCTATAAAACATATATCGATGACGGATTGATGTCGGTGTCTGTTCTGTCTAGGCCATGACATCACGGTTGCTATGAGAACTGGCATTTTAGAACCAAACCAAACAAAACATTGTGCCAACATTATGATATCATGGTTCTTTGAAAGGAAACACACCTTATCAGGCAGGAAGGGAGGGTAGAGAGGGCAGTAAAAGTGATTTATTATTGGAGGTAATACAAGGTATTGTTCATGTCGCTGGTGGTGTTTCTTCAAGTGTGGAGTGATTTGGCCCTTGGTCCAACAAAAACATTACAGGCTACATTGAAAAGCACGCAAGGACACTCACCTGTTTGCCTTAGGGCCATGGCCTCCCATGCAGTACTAGTAGTATGAAGAAAGATTGGACTTTAGAGTCTTTCAAAGAGCTTCAGCTCTCTCTTTCTGAATCTTTCTGAAATCCAAATGGAGCCCTACGGCTTACAGAAACAGGCGTACTGTAGATCTCAAAGGATTAGATGGGTATTAGCTGTATTACCTCCACCTTACCATGTTCGGTGTCATTATTGCTGTTTTGCCGGCACCATTCAATCCCTCTAGATCTAGAAAGGTTCCTAGTGGGTAGGCGGTAGTGGCCATTTTGGAATTGGGACACTATGGGGTTCTCATTTGGGCAAAAGTACCGTCTTCCGTCCTCTCTCCTCCGTGACCCAGTAACCGATAAGTGGTCGAGGACATTAGTTAGTAGGCAAACGAAAGACGGTCATCCCCTCCTCAATAGCCTCCTTTTGGCGAGGAAGCACAAGTGTATCCTACCGGAGGCCTTCGCCCAATATGTAACTTTTTGGGCGACCTTACCAACTTCATATAGAAATGTGAGTTATAGATATGTTATTCTCATTGAAAGCAAGTCTAAGAAGCAGTAGATCTATTCTATATGCGCTATTTCTATGCTTCCCGTTCTCAAGTTTAATTCTTGCTTCTTTTACTTTCGGTTTTGTACACCAGCTACAAACAGCAGAAAATACAATATTTTTGGTTATGGAAAATATATTTCACAGCGGTTTAGATGGTACAATGATTCTCTACACTACAGTTGCTTTTTTTGTCACATAAACAGAAATCAGGCGAACTATTAGAATTTTAGCAACCAGGGAATGGCGGACTGATTTCTGCATAGTGCATCTTTAAATCTGCCACACCCCCTTTGAATCAACTATATTTTTCTCCAAGGAGAAAAGAATGCAAACATTTAAAAACGATATGCTACTTATCCTTTTATCTATAAAATGTATTGCACAACTAGCTAAATTAGTTTGTATCACTTTATACATTTATTTTGGAAATCCACCCTGTAAATGTAATTTGCCTAATGAAGCACGGTTGTAGGAGAGTCCCATTTCATACAAGCGCATTTTCGCCCACTTTCCCTCTCCTCGCCGCCTCTCCTCGATTACCTTTGAGCTTTTTCAAAAGGAGGCCAGAGAGGATGGAGCAGAGATGACGCAGGAGTTGAGGAAATCAAATTGACCCTGTGACCGGTCCTGTGCATCTGTGCCACCACAGCCTGACCCTACTCTTTGAACTTTAACACACAGACTGACACGGACCGAGACATACGGGCATAAACATGATATAGTTTAATCTGACTCTGTGAGAACGAACAGAGCCAGTTCCAAATCGCTCCTCCCCAGCCCTTCAATGTTTGCTGCTCTGTCAGGTGGGAGCAATATGGTGGAAGTTTCAACACTACACTGCTGATACATATCCAGACCCTTCCGACATGCTAAGATCAAGGGGTTAGGGCCAAGGGGGAGGGATAAGGAGCAATTTCGGACTGGCTGATACGACAGACAGGTAATTTGTTTAACCCTCCCGTTGTCCTAGGGTCTCACTGCCTCACTGCCTCCTTCTCACAAATGATCCCAAAAATATAAAAATTAAATAAAGTTGGTTCAACACAGTGGCGGGTCATTTTGACCCTAGGACAACGGGAGGGTAGGACAATGTTTTCTCTGCATAAGGGAAAGCTGCTAAGTGGCATTTTAATGGCTCAACTAGATAAGTATCAATCCAGTAGCCATCAAACTAATAGCATCAGACATTTCAGATCAAACTGAGATAGACAAGTGACATGAGATAACTCTCTACAGTGGCACAGGATAACAAGAGCTTCTGGCCCAAATAGAGCTGCTTTATAAGCTTCATCTGCTCCCCCAACTGTACAGTACAGGGAAATAGCCTGTCCTATTGCATGGGTAATAAAGTTCTGCTCTAAAAAACACCAACACTCGCCCCATGAAACCTAGTTTGACTGACGAGCCATGCGCGAATCATGTAAATCATCCATTGATGGCAACTGGAGACCTGCGAGAAAATTTTAGTTAGGTGTCGAGATTTGAAGGTGCCTTATTGTGTTGCGTGTGATTGCCCTCTGCTGGTCTTTGAGAGAACATCAGCCTTTCATTTTCTAAAGGAATGTGGCAGCCTGGTCCCAGATCGGTTTGTGTGGTCTTTGTTCTCTAGCGCAGGGATTAACTAGATGCAGCCGCGGGACGATTTTTTCTTGAGCTGATGGTCAGGGGGCCAGAACATAATTACAAATAATTCGCGAACTGCAAATTAACCGCAAGAAGCCCAAACAAGATATAATATTTGACCAAAATATACTAATTTCAAACCTTGCTTACGTTTGTATACGTTCACATATATCTCTCTATTATGTGTGGGAATACTTTGGCACATATTTTCTAAATTAAAATCACTTGGAGCTGATTTGCTGGTGTTTTTACAATGTTTTATGTCCAACAATAAAAAACTTGGGGGGCCAAATAAAATGACCTCTTGGGGAACCATGCTCTAGTGGTTATGTGACTATAGGAGTTGGCTATTTGCACTAACAGATCTTGGACCGGGCTAGGAACGTGGGAGGAAAGAAACAGAAGGTGTATCTCAATAACTGAAGTTGCATCCTCTCCTACTCTCCATCTGTACTGATCTGAAAAGACAAGCTAGGTGGAAGACATATGGCAAATGATGCCTGCTTTCACCTATCCAGTTCTTTCTGATTAGTTACGTCAAATGACTAGAGTGGAAGACACCGCAGACTTTGGAGATACAACCAAAGTGAAACAGAGACCAGGGGTGCGTTCAGTTCGGTTCAACGTTTTCTACGTTGTGTGACGGTTTGTACTGAACGACATGTTTCCCCAAAACTGTGCGCACTGTTCTTCAACAGCCTTTGAAGTAGGCTACATTTGGTGGGTGTGACGAGGAGTAGCCTGATCAATATGGGCGTTAGAAATCACAAAACTCATGCAGCCAACCATACACAATCGCCCTCTGCGCCACCATAATCATACCGTTGTTCAACTGGTCTTTCAGTACCTTTCCTTTTCCATTAAATTAAACATTGAACACTGTTCTGTCGTACCAAACACACCCCTGGGTGGTGTCCATTGGGTCCCACCATAGCAAAACGGAAAACGTTAATGTTTCTTCTTGGACAACTTCAGATAGTACCTCCCTGTTTCACTCCGTTTCAGAGTGTTTTCTTCAATTGTGTGCCTACTGAAGAAACCCCAGAGTTCTCTGTAAAAATTGAGGAAGAGGCATGTACAGCAAATAACACAGACTCTGGTTTAAAATAAGTCATCAAATCAGTTTTATTCGTCTTTAAGGGGTGTCTGATTTCACAAGTTGCAACAAAATAATTCCTCTCAATCAATGCTTAGTTTATTTAATTAAAGAGCCCATTCTCTTCTCAGATAATAAATTCCTCAAAAAGGGCACACTACAAACAAAAAAACATATATGTATATATCAAATCAGATATATAAATATATATGAAAAAATCTGATAATGTTATCAAAAATAACAGGAGGCAGGGAGTGTTGAAGGTTGTGAATAAGCTGCATATGGTAAATTACACAGCCAAGATGGGATATGAGATGACAGACACTATTGTGAGGATGGAAGTCCGATTCGGGACAGAAAACCGTAACATACACTGTGTACTGTCACACGAGAGAGCGATAGAGCGAAAGATAGATAGATAGAAATCTGAATCCAAAAACAACGAAGCACAACAAACTAATTCTGAACTGGAGTATACAGTGGGGAAAAAAAGTATTTAGTCAGCCACCAATTGTGCAAGTTCTCCCACTTAAAAAGATGAGAGAGGCCTGTAATTTTCATCATATGTACACGTCAACTATGACAGACAAAATGAGGAAAAAAAATCCAGAAAATCACATTGTAGGATTTGTTATGAATTTATTGGCATATGATGGTGGAAAATAAGTATTTGGCCAATAACAAAAAGTTTCTCAATACTTTGTTATAAACCCTTTGTTGGCAATGACACAGGTCAAACGTTTTCTGTAAGTCTTCACAAGGTTTTCACACATTGTTGCTGGTATTTTGGCCCATTCCTCCATGCAGATCTCCTCTAGAGCAGTGATGTTTTGGGGCTGTCGCTGGGCAACACAGACTTTCAACTCCCTCCAAAGATTTTCTATGGGGTTGAGATCTGGAGACTGGCTAGGCCACTCCAGGACCTTGAAATGCTTTTTACGAAGCCACTCCTTCGTTGCCCGGGCGGTGTGTTTGGGATCATTGTCATGCTGAAAGACCCAGCCACGTTTCATCTTCAATGCCCTTGCTGATGGAAGGAGGGTTTCACTCAAAATCTCACGATACATGGCCCCATTCATTCTTTCCTTTACACGGATCAGTCGTCCTGGTCCCTTTGCAGAAAAACAGCCCCAAAGCATGATGTTTCCAACCCCATGCTTCACAGTAGGTATGGTGTTCTTTGGATGCAACTCAGCATTCTTTGTCCTCCAAACATGACGAGTTGAGTTTTTACCAAAAAGTTATATTTTGGTTTCATCTGACCATATGACATTCTCCCAATCCTCTTCTGGATCATCCAAATGCACTTCAGACGGGCCTGGACATGTACTGGCTTAAGCAGGGGGACACGTCTTGCACTGCAGGATTTGAGTCCCTGGCGGCGTAGTGTGTTACTGATGGTTGGCTTTGTTACTTTGGTCCCAGCTCTCTGCAGGTCATTCACTAGGTCCCCCGTGTGGTTCTGGGATTTTTGCTCACCGTTCTTGTGATCATTTTGACCCCACGGGGTGAGATCTTGCGTGGAGCCCCAGATCGAGGGAGATTATCAGTGGTCTTGTATGTCTTCCATTTCCTAATAATTGCTCCCACAGTTGATTTCTTCAAACCAAGCTGCTTACCTATTGCAGATTCAGTCTTCCCAGCCTGGTGCAGGTCTACAATTTTGTTTTTGGTGTCCTTTGACAGCTCTTTGGTCTTGGCCATTGTGAAGTTTGGAGTGTGACTGTTTGAGGTTGTGGACAGGTGTCTTTTATACTGATAACAAGTTCAAACAGGTGCCATTAATACAGGTAACGAGTGGAGGACAGAGGAGCCTCTTAAAGAAGAAGTTACAGGTCTGTGAGAGCCAGAAATCTTGCTTGTTTGTAGGTGACCAAATACTTATTTTCCACCATAATTTGCAAATAAATTCATTAAAAATCCTACAATGGGATTTTCTGGATTTTTTTTTCTCAATTTGTCTGTCATAGTTGACGTGTACCTATGATGAAAATTACAGGCCTCTCTCATCTTTTTAAGTGGGAGAACATGCACAATTGGTGGCTGACTAAATACTTTTTTTCCCCACTGTATAATTTTTTAAAACAAAATCGTGACGATGGAAGAGAGAAACACACATCGGAAGACTCCCGGAGGAGTCGACAAACACCTTTGTCTTAAGAAAATTAATATAAAAGTATGGAGGCTTTTTGAACAGGAGACGTGTACAGTATTATTGTACTAAGAGGACAAGAGGAGTGCATGCAACTGTTAAAACTGGCGCCTCCTCTTTTGATAATGCCCAAAGGGTTTGCTTTAATTTTCGTTTTTTTCCCGAAAGTTGGAGTTGACCCAGAAAGAAATACAGCCACAACTTATAAATGCTGCCTGCCGACTCTGGGTTATCGCGCCGAGCTTGTGGGTATCACAGATCTCTCACAAGGCACTGGATACCAATTTGGTACACTATATCCAGAGTTCCAAATCAATCTGGACCACACATTTGCCCAAAAGTTCTAATCCAATTTGTTTTTTTCTTGATTGTTGTTGATTTTTTAAATATGCATTTCATCAGCCCAGTTCTAGAAATATAACTCCCTTTCCTCTTGTTTTTTTACAACCCGATTCAGTCTTTAACTTAAATCCACTGGCCAGCCAAGTCAGTGGGCCATACCCTCAACACCTTCCAGACCCGTGAGTCTCTTGATAGGAGGGACCGGCCCTGTATGGATGTGTGAAATCAAAGCAGCAAAAATACTGGAAAGGTAAGCCTGCCACCTCTACACAGCCATTAATCCTGATCACACTGGCCATGCACACCTCACAGTCCACCCCGCCGATGTTCCTACAAAGACTGGATGTGGATGGATGGTGACCTGGGGTAAAGGTTGTGTTAGTGGGGGAGTGGAGACACTGCCATGCAGTCTGGTTGGTAAGGCATGCACTCCCAGTCCTCGTTCCTCCCTGGCCGGGTGGGGGGTTCAGTCTACAGTAAGCCCAGGAGGGTAAGCCCTCTCTGGGGTATGAATAGTGGAGAATCCCCCCTGGAGGACCAGGCTGGAGGAAGGAGGAGGATGAGAGCGTGAGATGAGATGACATACTGAGAGTGGCAGGGGGGATCTAGATCTGTGCTACAACAGTGATTTGGAGATTAATGTTATTTTTTCTCGTCATGTTTCTATGATAACATGGTTGACTAAAGTGCCTGACAATCTTTGGTCTACCAACCCTACAGGTTGCAATACCGCAAGCCATGCCAGAACGCATTTGGAAGAAAGCAAAGAAGAAAACAACAGAACAAGCAGGATAAGACAGCACACCATTCCAGGTATTTTCATATTTCAGAATCCATCGTTTTCATCTTAACTCTTGTTTCACTCACAGTTTCACCATTTTAAAAATAAATCTAAGTTATACAGATATATGTTAACATCTTCTTCATCAAACCCTGAGCAAAGAGAGGAACCTCCAAGGAGGCCGAACATAAGACTTCATATATTATTGTAAAAGAAAAATCTATCTGTCCGGAATGAGAATGAAAATAAAGACAATTATCAGGATATGTGTTTTGAATGCTGACCCTTGAACCGCAGGATTCAAAGGCTCTGGATTGGATGTCAGGGTAGGGAGTGGGGGATTTCACTTTAGCGACACATTGAGGTGCCCTAAGTCTCAAAGTGTACGAGACTACTGGCTCTCTATACTCCACCCCAAACCTCACAACAACGACATTGAGCTAGCAAGAGACAAAGGGATATTTAAAACGTTTACCATAAAAATCCCTAAAGCCATTATCAATGTCACCCTCACCATATCAGGCCACACCACATATGTCATGGGCTTAAACATGAAATCAATCAATAGCAACCCACAGGAGAACAACTGACCACTTCAAGATGGGGGCAAATGTCGATTTAAACCATAGAAGGTTCCCCACAGTGGTTGTCCTGTATTGTGAGGACATTGGTTGTGGCTGTGCTGCATTGTGAGGACATTAGTGGCGTCGACTTGTGAGGGCACGCGGATTCTGCTCTGGTCCCATAGGGCTCTGGCCGAAAGTAGTGCACTATATAGGGAATAGGGTGCCAGTTGGGATGGAACCCATGTGTACAGATGGTGAGTCTGGCCTTCAGGCGTCTCACTGTGGGCTGTGGACTAACTCAGGAGAGCTGCAGACTACAGTAAGCAGCACATCCAGAGAGCCTTTGTAACGCCATGAAGGCCTGATTGGCCACATTAAGAAAGGGCTCGTAGCCCAATTAACCCTGTGTTACCTGGACTCTGAGCTGCTGAGTGGAGAGACTAGAGAGCGCACAATAAGAAGGCCTGGGATGTTTCTAGAAGGAATGCCGTGGTCGCCTCAGACAGACAGACAGAAGACATGAGTAGAGGCACATTGATAGAGCTGGACTGAGCTGCACCACCTCGCCACTCTCTGCCTCTGGGTCCGGGCCAAACCAGACAAACAAGCCTATCATTTAGCAGCAGCATTCAGCTTCCCTCCCCTCCTTTCCCAGCCTACTGCCTGCGCTCGCTCCAGCGCTTACAGAACAAGCCGTCTGCTAACTGTCTGCCAGCCGGCCCGCAGCGCACTCATCACTTTCACACAGGACCGCCCCCGGAAGCAGGGTCCAACATTAACTTATTTTTTTACAGAATTTCTACTGGCCCAGACATGGGGTAGTTTATAAATGCATTAGAGAACAGCAGTCCCCACAATGCAACTGTCCCCTATAAAGGAAAGTAGTCCGCACAGGAGAGCAGTCCCCACAATGCAGTAGTGTCCTACAGAGAGCAGAGTCCCCAAAATGCAGTAGTGTCCTACAGAGAAGAGCAGAGTCCCCACAATGCAGTAGTCTCCTACAGAGAGCAGAGTCCCCACAATGCAGTAGTCTCCTACAGAGAGCAGAGTCCCCACAATGCAAGCTTAAAGTTGCAGACAGAACTTCAGGGGACAGGGCCACGTTGACATAACTGATGCAAAGGTGAAGAACGAGGGTCTGTGCATAGATCACCTTTGTTGGGTGTGCCACAGATAACGCATCCTGACCAGGGACCACTACTAATAGCCTCCAAGACCTGATAATGTTAATTAAAATCATTACGATTAACTCAAGCTAAAATGTAGTCGACGCATGTAGGTTTGAAGCAAAGTTGTTGTTTTTGTCCCCACACACCCTCCATTTTCAAATGTATCCAAATGCCTAGGTCAGCCTTTTATGTCCTGTCAGCGTTAAAACTAGAATAATGTGTTGAGTTTGAGCAGAAATACAGTGTGTGTGTGTGTGTACGTGATATAAATGTACCTCTCAAGTGCAGTTTGATAGCTTCAGACTTTTCAAAGTGCCAACAGAATCTACAGAAGCTTCTAATCATCAAGGCTGTCATCATAAAAAACTAGCGTTCATATGGTAATGTTTTCTCTAAAAACATATTTAGTTATTATTATCCTGTATTTACAGCCCTATGATTGGTGCTCCACGCTAGCAGCGCTGATGCCAACACAAGCGTCATTTCTTCGTTGCCACAATAAACACGCCATGGATGGGCACTCTGGTTAAAATCACCAGCACTTACATTTTGCTGTAAATTTGTAATAATTATCTACACGTTAACATTATTTAATTAATTTATACCGAATTATTGCCTTCAGATTTGAAGGCTAAGGAGGAATATTTTTAAGAAAATAACATAAAACTCGAGGCCGTATGGGTTTTGTGGCCAATATGATGAGGTGTATCACATTTAAAAATTGTGCGTTGTATAAGTATGACTGGGGTCGTTTCCCGCCTGGCTTACCTTTCCTAAGGAGCCAACCATGTCAGGGAAAACTCAAAATTCATCCCCACAACAGGCAATCATGAGAGAAAGTAGAATACATGAAATGAGTGTATTGCCACCACCAAGACTTTCTCCTTCTATTCGACAATCTTAGTGAAAATAAATAATTTTGGAGCAGGGCCGCATGCAGCTGTGTAGTCATCCTGCTCCAGCATCATGCTAGGAACTTTCCCCATTGTTTCTTTATCTAAACATCAGGTTAACCTCTCCTACGTGGGGTTTTACATTGTCCTCGCCGTTTTCAACCTCGCCCGTTTTATTGCTCTAACTCAGTGGTTCCCAACTCGTCCTCGACAGTCCACGCCAGCACACATTTTGGTTGTAGCCACAGACAAACATATCTAATCAACTCATTGAGGGCCTGATGATTAGTTGACAAGTTGAATCAGGTGTGCTTCTCCGGGACTACAATAAAAATGTGTACTGTTGGGGGTACTCGAGAACCTGAGTTGGGAACCACTGCTCTAACTGAGGCCTTGTGGGCAGTCCCTGGCGGGCACCATGTGATGTTAAAGAGGAACTGACAGCGTTTTAGCACCATTAAATCTCATTAAAATATGGCGCATTTCTTTACAAGTGAGCACATAGATATGGTCATTTCACATTTTCATACATTCATAGAATGTTTGGGAATGACGTCGAGTCGGGTATTTGTGAAAATTCTATAGTAATATGAGTGGGAAAGCGGCTGTGCGTCTGGGCATTAAATAAAACGAATAAAAACTTGTCAGTATTGACCCGGATCAGAATCTTCACAGACCGGTACGCCTTACCTAATCAGAGCTACAGTCAGCCTATATGCAAATAAACCATTGCCATATGGGGATAATCCCATTCACTTTGAACCGTGTTTACAGGCAGCTACAACAGCATGACATTAGGTCATAGAAAGCACTCGCAAAACACATCTGAATGGTTTTCTTTAAAGGGGCAGTGCAGTCAAAAACATGATTTCCATATAAAAAAAAAAAAAGATATTCCCAAACTATAAGGTCAAAATAACACTCTGAAAATTATGATAATGCCCTTTTAGTAAGAGCTTTGAGAAAAGAAAAAAAAAAAACACTTGGAATTTCAGCCTGTTCAGGTGGGATGGAGTTTTTGGCCCACAGCATGACATCACAATCTGATCGGATTATTCTGACCAATGTATATTTTATTTGCATATGTTTCCTCCTACTTTGAAGGGGTAAGCGGGGTAGGCTCTAGACCAGGGGTGGGCAAACTATTTCGCTCGAGGCCCACATCAGGATTTAGAAATTCAACATAGATTTTTGTTTGTCAAAATCTATTTGCGGGCCAGAAAAAGTGCAGTTATTTGAAAATATATAGGCCCATTATAATTTCTACATACCTTCTATCTAGTTTTAGACATTCAAGAGTGGCCTGGAGTGTTTTTTTAACCCATAATAATCCCCGCCGGCCAGATTCAATGGGTTTGCCCGAGGGCCGTAGTTTGCCTACCCTTGCTCTAAACTAGAGTCTCGAGACGATCCTATCCACCAATCAGGGCTGTGTATGTAAATATATTTACATTTGTATCAACACACCCACACAATCAGACTGAGCATTTCAATGGCAAAAGAAGGCTTGGGTAAATAAATGATATAAAAAAAAAGTTATTTTCATGAAATAAACACACAGTGATTTATTAGACATACATCGATGATTAAAAAATAAAAAGACTGTATGGGGGCTTTAAATATGTAAATACCAGAGGAGTTAAATCTAGCGAGGGATAAACTCTGTCAAACTTTTTCAGCGTGTAGTTGCACTGATACAATGGGGAATAGCCTGCTTGCTCGCCCTGCTGCAGCCTGCCGTCTGTCCCATAACCCATGTTTTTGAAAACTGAATGGGATTTACCAGCTTGCTTACCTGCACATTTGATCGATGCCAAATACATTTGATTGACAACTACGAGATATACTAACTGTCATTTCTTGTTAGCTAGTGAACCAAATAACAACTTAGCTAAAATCGTTTTTGGGTAAAAAAGTCTGTCACTTACTCACTCATCTAAGCGATGACATTAAACCCTCCCAGCAGCTAGCTAGCTACAACAAGGTAATGTATTTTTAGCTTGCCAAAAAATACATAAATAGATCAGATAGCCTATTAGCCACATTGACTTGTGATCATTGCCCTTGCTAGTTTTGTTGAAAATATTGATCGAGTGAAACTTAAACAGTTCATCACTCGAATGGCTGCAGGCAGCAAACAATGTAAATCACAGCTCATACAACCTGATAGCAATATTTTTTTGACTACCAAGCAACATATTGGTGAAATATATTAATCATGCATTGACTGCATCCATCTATTCTGCCAACAATACCAGACTATATGTCATGGTATTTTGAGTAAAATCTAACATACATACATATATATAACCTCTTATAAAGTTGGTTTTGAGGGATAAACTGTGAATTGGATATTTTGGACTGATATTATGATTGTCTGTTTCATATCTGCAAAGTAGTTAAAACGGTGTCAGTTCCACTTTAAAGGGACGCCCAGTGTTATACAAGTCCCTCCCATGTGGCCCCCAGACCCCTTTGCTGGGGGGCAGCATTGACCTAACAGAAGCACCCCCAACACCTTTTGCCGGAGGGCAAAATGTACCTAACAGAAGCACCCCATCACCCCCACCCGGCAAACTTGACCTCGAGTGACCGTAAAGTCTTGTGTCTCCACCCATTAAAAGCAACTTCTGCTGTCGCTGTGGCAACCGAGCCGAACCCAGGACTAACTGACCTACCCCATTCCTTCTAATGCCGCTGCAGCGCTCCCAGAGAAGTCCGTAGATGGTGGATAAATGAAGATAGTTCACACAGGCCGTTTAACATATTTTTAAAAATGCAGTTCCGGTCTACTTAAGGGGGTGGCTGTCCCATAGACACCAATGTAATAGCAGCTGGGTCTGGTCTACCTAGTTTATGGACTTCCATTGAGGACATAGCACATAATATAAAGGCTCCTCCCTCTCTCTGGGGAGGGGTGGAGCTTGTGATGCCCCACCCCCTGTGTGACACTGAGGGGTGGGGCTTATAGACTTAGCGTAAACAGACGCAGCAGTGCAGCAGTGCAGGACACAGAACTCTGTTGGGCCGTAAACAATAAAGGAAGAAGACGGGAGCGCTGCAGGCGCACCGATTGTCCAGCGGCAGTGGCCATAGAGACAGGCAAATGAGGAAACAGGACAATGGGAGGTGCCGAAGTAGATAAAGGAGAGTGGAGTTCCACAATCCAATCACATTAAATGGGTTTTTGTATAGCTATGCTGGTGCAAAGAGCTTGGAGCAAACATTTCTACTTCATTGTCTCCTTCAAATGTGGATGAGGTGACACCTGTACCTAGCTTAGTTTGTAAATACCCCTCCCATCCCATCCCTCCAACCCACCCCTTGTCCCACCACCCAGCCTTGTCCCACCACCCAGCCTTGTGATTATTTATATCTGCAAGCCTAGCCCCCTTCTCCTCCTCTCCTCCTAGCCCCCTTCTCCTCCTAGCCCCCTTCTCCTCCTCTCCTCCTAGCCCCCTTCTCCTCCTCTCCTCCTCTCCCTCCAGCGGTCTTTTAAAGATGAGGACTGGATGGGTGGACAAACACTTCATAAAATGAGGATCTTCAAAACTTCACACTTAAAAATCATTGACACCAAACAGAACAAATCAACAAATTCTACAGAAACATTAATCTACACTGTAACATATCCTCCAATCAGCAGATCTAGTAATAGAGAGGGGCAGGGGGCGAGGCCGGGGGAGTGTCTCAACACTGCACAGGTCACGTGATATGGGGGAAGAAGCATGACCCCCCTACGAAAAAAGACAGGAGTTCCATTCTCTTAGGGAAACTCCACTGTAGCACTCTAAATATGACCCCTATCCAGTCCCTATAATCCAAGGAGGGGGAGTGGGGGGTAGGAACCCAAAAAAAGATCTAAGGAGGGAAGTCAAAAATCATCATCATAATCATCAGTAGCGCTTGGACTGGGCATGGGGGTGGAAGAGCAGTACTAGTGTAATCATAGTAGTAACGATAGAAGTAGTAATAGTAGTAGTAGTAGTTGTTTTGGGGAGACTGTGGTAAGTAGCCGTAGTGCCTTTGCAGTAGTAGTAGTAGTAAGTAGTAAATAGTAGTCGATGGTGGTTCGTTTTTGTGTGACTCGAGTAGAAAGAACCAAGAAAGATCAGAGAGAGCGCAATGGTGACGGAGTGAGCTCTCCAGCTCTAATGGTCTCCCTTGGGTTGGTTGTCCGTGAGGGAGGAGGGTCTAGGTGGGGGCAGGGGGGAGGAGTCCTGGCTGCCGGTAGCAGCGGTGGAGCGACGCTGGCGCTGGTAGAGCCGCCAGCCCTTGCGGCAAAGCAGCACGAACCAGTAGACCTGCGGCGCCAGGATGCATAGGTTACCCAGGTTGACCGACAGTGTCAGGTGGAACGGCACACCGTAGACGGGGATACCGTAGTGGCGGCCGTACACCCAGTACATGTAGGGAAAGAGGGCGATTCGACACAGGAAGAAGCTGAGCAGCACCATGCCCCCGTTGGCCTTGTGGACCCAGCAGTCCTGCAGACCCAGCTGTGAGAAACAAGAGGAGAGAAGGGAGGGAGGGATGTGTTGGGAAAATATTCAAAAGAGACAAAGAGAGAGAAAATAGGTCATTATATGTTCAAACAGTCTTGAAATTCTAAGTGAGGAGAACATAAAGTGGGCTGGAATCCCTGGGCCTGTTCAAATACTTTGAAAATGCATTCTTCCTTCCTTCCTCCTTTCCATGATGAAATCACTAATCTAACGCGACTGAACTGGTGAAAGATATGATGTGGTACCCAAGCATAATGGTAGATCAGTTGATCCACCATTACAGGAAGGGAAGGAGGCATTCTAACAGGGTCCATATGTGGTGTTGTGTGGTGTGACAGTGGCTCTGCAGTACCCAATCAGTCCATCAGAGGGAGCTGTGAGTAAAGACAGAGAGCGGCCCTACTGAATGAAGAGCCAAATGTCAGCAGAAAGTGAGCTGGAGGCCAAGAGGGCTGCCTGCTCACTGCTCTTTGCTTGTATGTGATACACACATACACCAGGAGTGTGCATTTAGTAGGTGGCTGTATGAATACAAGTACATACACGACATAACCAAAAGTATATGGACACCTGCTTGTCGAACATCTCATTCCAAAATCATGGGCATTAATAAGGAGTTGGTCCCCCCTTTGCTGCTATAACAGCCTCCACTCTTTTGGGAAGGCTTTCCACTAGATGTTGGAACATTGCTGCGGGGACTTGCTTCCGTTCAGCCACAAGAGCATTAGTGAGGTCGGGCACTGGTGTTGGGCGATTAGGCCTGGCTCGCATTCGGCGTTCCAATTCATCCCAAAGATGTTTGATGGGGTTGAGGTCAGGGCTCTGTGCAGGCAAGTCAAGTTCTTCCACAACTAACTCGACAAACCATTTCTGTATGGGCCTCATTTTGTGCATGGTGGCATTGTCCTGCTGAAACAGGAAAGGGCCTTCTGCAAACTGTTGCCACAAAGTTGGAAGCACAGAATCATCTCCAATGTAATTGTATGCTCTAGCGTTAAGATTTCCTTTCACTGGAACTAAGTGGCCTAGCCCCAACCATGAAAAACAGCCCCAGAACATTATTCCTCCTCCACCAAACTTCAAATAAAATAAAATTGTATTTGTCACATACACGTGTTTAGCAGATGTTATTGCAGGTGTAGCGAAATGCTTACTTCACAGTTGGCACTATGCATTCGGGCAGGTAGTTTTCTCCTAGCATCCGCCAAACCCAGATTCATCCATCGGACTGCCAGATGGTGAAGCGTGATTCCTCACTCCAGGAAACACGTTTCCACTGCTCCAGAGTCCAATGGCGGTGAGCTTTACACCACTCCAGCCGACGCTTGGCATTGCGCATGGGGATCTTAGGCTTGCGTGCGGCTGCTCGGCTATGGAAACCCATTTCATGAAGCTCCCTTCAACAGTTATTGTGCTGACGTTGCTTCCAGAGGCAGTTTGGAAGTCGGTAGTGAGTGTTGCAACCGAGGACAGACGATCTTTACGCGCTACGCGCTTCAACACTTGGTGGTCCTGTTCTGTGAGCTTGTGTGGCCTACCACTTTGCGGCTGAGCCGTTGTTGCTCCTAGACATTTCCACTTCACAATAACAGCACTTACAGTTGACCGGGGCAGCTCTAGCAAAGCAGAAATTTGACAAACTGACTTGTTGGAAAGGTGGCATCCTATGACGGTGCCACGTTGAAAGTCACTGAGCTCTTCAGTAAGGTCATTCTACTGCCAATGTTTCTCTATGTCCACATACTTTTGTTTATATAGTGTATATATACACATTGTTAGGTGGTGATATTGGTGTGTGTGTGTGTGTCACCTGGATGAGGATCTTCCCTAAGGAGACGAAGGGCGTACTGAGCTCTGTGAGGAACAGGCAGCCGATGAAGTAGTCGCCCTGGTCCTTCCTGAAGAACTGAAGAGGCACAGGGAGGGAGATGACACACAGTTACTACAGTCTGATACAAGACCACACACACACACACACAGACAGTCACACACACCCAAAACCACCCCCAGTACTTTAGAACAGAAAGGCCTTGTAGGAGAATGGATTGTCCCTACGGCTGCACATACAAAAACAGGAGTCAGGACCCAGCTCAATAACACCAACTTGGCCAACAGAGAAGAGAAACCAGGCCCAAAAACGTGAGGAACTACCTGGACGGTCCAATAAGAAACACTCGTATTTCGTTGCAAAAGGTTTCTGTTGAGTGCATCAATGAATACGAGCCAGACTTATGCCATGAGCCCAGTCAGTAAGTGAAGAGAATGGATTACTATGAGTAAATGTAAGGAGTATTGATGGAAGCTGCAGACAGGGATGCCAAACAGAGAGGGCTCTCTGTGTGTGTGTGTGTGTGTGTATTAGATATGCATGTGTGTGCGTGTGATGTGATGATGAATAAACCAGTAGCGTGCGAGTGTGAGGGCCAGACACAAGTTCTGCCATCTGCCCAATGGAAGAATGACCTGCAGCACACACTGCTGCTATGTAACACTACACCTACCTACCCACTGCACCTTCCTGCTGGACCAGGCCTCTGTGTGTGTGTGTAATATGTGTCAGTGTGTGGGAGGGGAACAAAGCAGGGAGCGAGGGAAGAGGAGGAGGAGGAGAAGGGGAGGATTACAGCAGCTGGAGCCTGAATAATGGAGGGGTGGGGTAAGGTGATCTCATATCACCATTGACAGCCACTGCAAACACATGGGCCAGGTTTCCAATGCACCTGGCCTCCTCGCTACAAGAAATAGATGCTAACACGACCTGTGTGTGTGTGTGTGTGTGTGTGTGTGTGTGTGTGTGTGTGTGTGTGTGTGTGTGGGTGTGTGTGTGTAGGTGGGTTCGCTGTCGATTACTGTATTATACACTCATTTGTCGTTATGCTGCTATTAGCTAGCATTCTTGACTGAAAATGCAGTCGAGGGGAAGACCGAAGACCGAAAACTAATAGGAGGAAAATATCAGCTAGTATCTACCTCTTGTATCATTGTCAAAGCACTTGTCAAATAGGGTTAGTGTCATCTCTCTCTTTCCCTCTTAGCCTCTCCCTCCCTCTTTATCATTCACTCATCCTTTTTCTTTCCCCTCTTTTTCCCCTTCCTCCATCCCTCCCTCTCATCAATGTCAGGAAGCAGAATGGCATCTCTATCAACCCCCCTCCCCCTCCCTCTCTCTCTCTCCCCCCCCCCTCCCTCTCTCTCCCCCCCTCCCTCTCTCTCCCCCCTCCCTCTCTCCTCCCCCTCCCTCTCTCTCTCTCTCCCCCCCTCCCTCTCTCTCTCTCTCTCCCTCCCTCCCTCTCTGTTCTCTCTCACCAGAGTGATGAGCAGCACAATGGTCAGAAGGCCCATGTCACTTTATCACCTCACCTCCCCTCCCCCCCCCCTCCTCCTCCTCCTCCTCCTCCTCCTCCTCCTCCTCCTCCTCCTCTCTCATCAGTGGCAGGCAGCAGAATGTTCAGCAGGGCATTCAAAACCTCCCCATTTTCCTGGTCAAAAGTAGTGTTGCCATTTTGGGCGCAGGCCAAGGTTGTGTGTGTGTGTTGCTACTGACCAGGGTGATGGGCAGAGACAGGGACAAGAGAGGCATGAGACTGAGGCCAGAGAGAGTCTCTGTCTGTCTGTGTGTGTGTGTGTGTGTGTGTGTGTGTGTGTGTGTGTGTGTGTGTGTGTGTGTGTGTGTGTGTGTGTGTGTGTGTGTTACTGACCAGGGTGACGGGCAGCAAGATGGTGAGCAGGGCGATGTGGTGGAGCACCAGTAGGAACTCGCGGCGGACAAACGAGTTGATCGTGGTCAGCGAGTGCTCCTTGTACTCCTCGTGGCCCTTGACCCGGAAGCGGTAGTAGTGGCTTAGGTACATGGCATAGATATCGTATGTCATGTAGGGCACGCCGTACCAGATGACAAAGTAGGTGGCCAGCCAGTACCTGAGAGAGAGGGAGGGAAACAAACGTTTCTTATTGGACAAGTTCAGGTTAGTCCCTCCCCATTTTGGCTGTTTGCTTGTGTTTGGTTCCTAGTGAATACACCCCAAGGTCATGTTCATTAGTGACTTCAGATTGTCCCTCCACATTATGGCCCGTTTTCTTCCGTACATTCCTAGTGATTATGACCTAGTGTGGGTGTGTTCAGTGAGGTGAAAAGTTCAGAGTTTTGTAAAATGGATAGAATAGAAGGAATAGCGCTGATCTGGCATACAATATTAATAATAACACAATACATTTCTATCTGAATGTTCTGTAACGTTGTATCCTCCAAAACAGGCCCCAGGTAGCCTAGCGGTTAAGAGTGTTGGGCCAGTGACCGAAAGGTCGCTGGTTTGATTCCCGAGCCGGAAGGTGGAAAGTTCTGCCCTTGAGCAAGGCAGTTCGTTAACTAGGCTTGGGCGGTAAACCGTATAAAGGGGTATTTGGAAAAAGCCATGGGATGGTTTTTCAATACTGTCAAAACTATGTATTTGAAGGATTAGAATATTTGTAACTACTTTTTAAGTTAATACCTGCAGTCAACTTGTGCTATATGTTAGGAGATAAAGCAGATTGCGTTCTTAATTTCACCTGTTTATTTTACATTATGAAGCTTACCGTAGTTCCCCAGAACAGTTGAGCCAGTCACGTATTTGTTTGTAAATAGCACAACAGGAGAAAGTGGGAGCTGGTAAATCCATAGCGTTCTATATCTACCGGCGATCTCTATTCTGCTGCACACATAAGGTGATGAAGTTACACTTGTATGCAATTCACTACTAAATGTTTGCCATTAGATATCTAATAACGGCTTCCTGCCAGAAGTCAAAGAGCTCTGGATGAGTTCTGTACAGTTGCCATTTTTTTCCTGTGCTTAGTACTAGCAGGGGGGGTTTTCTCCTACATTCTTCTCCCCTCTGCTCCATGTACACATGCTGCTCTTCCTTCAGAAAAGCATCAATCACAACTTTATTCATTAGCACAACTTCTCATTTACTTTAGCTTGTAAATGCCCACACTCACCGAAAATGACATTCGTAGCTACGCTTGTATAACTTAATGAGCTGGATTTGCCTGTCTTTGCAATTAGTTTGTTTGTTTTCGCTTGTTAGCATTTAGCTAACAACGTCTATGTGATTTCGCTACTAGTTTGTGCAATTTTCTTCAGCATTCTGGTAATAGAGGCCCAATGGGATAAATTTGCTTTTTTAGCGCCCCCTTGTGTGCTATGCCAGTATTACCGTAAATTCCGGGATGAGAGAAGGACGGTATGACGATATGAAAATCTGGATAACGCCCAAGCTTACAGTTAACCCCCAACAACAACTGCTCCCCGGGTGCCGATGATGTGGACGTCGATTAAGGCAGCCCCCCGCACCTCTCCGATTCAGAGGGGTTGGGTTAAATGCGGAAGACACATTTCGGTTGAATGCATTCAGTTGTGCAACTGACTAGGTATCGCCTTTCCATTTCCCAAGTTCTTTCCGTGTGTATGGGGAGTGAGAAGTCTGGACGAAGTTTCATCCTGTGGTTGAGTTGATACAGCATTACAGATTTTTCGGTGAAACTCATGAGCGAGCATGCGCTCTCAGACAGGCGTGATCACGTACACAGAAACAGGGCTTTACAGGCAGCTAAGCTTATGGTGCAACTGTAATAAAGAAATGAAGAGCTTGGGAGTGAGCAGCACAGGAGCAGACTGCCCCTAATAAAAGCAGATTGCTACTGGTTCATTATCATGAGCAGCCAGAACAGCGCTGGTGACCTCTGACCCCCTCAGTAGATTCAACCTTCACCCTGTATTACAAGGTCACCAGACAGCCATGATGGCTCAACAGACCAGGAAGTGCTTAGGGCAAGCTGTCGGTGTCAGCTTTTTTGGGTAGTAAAGCTAGTGAGTTTCTCTCTTGGTCCCTGTGTGGTTCAGTTGGTAAGAGAAGTGAGTAGCCAAGTGGGCAAACAGGTTGTGGGTTCAATTCCCACAGGGATCACATACATATACAACATATTTATACAGTGCATTCACTGTACTGTAAGTTTCTTTGGATAAAAGTGTCTGTGTAGTGTTTGTGGCAAAAATTATTTTATAACATTAACTCTAGCTAAATGTGGGAATGTAGAAATGTATCGGCTGAAACACGACACGCACCGGCACACACACACACACACACACACACACCCACACACACCCACACACACCCACACACACCCACACACACCCACACACACCCACACTCACACCCACCTAGACCAATTAGCTCAGTTGATTAGAGCACATTAGTTGTTGTCACTAACCCCCTGCTGGTCCTGCCCATGACGGCAGTGAGTCTATTGGTTACACCTGACCTTACAGTCAGTTACTGTACACTCAGTTGAAGAAGAGTGTGTCTGCCTAAGCTAAATGACAAGGATAACACAAACAGTTTATCCTCCTTGCCCTGTGGCTGTGTATATAACCTACATGCCTGTGTGTGTGTGTGTTGCAATGTTACAGGCTGGCGAGTGGTGACTCGTGCGCTCCTGCTCTGCACTGTGCTGTGGGGGTATTAAGCCCTGGGGGGATTAGCAGAGCACTGATGCTGGGTTAGGTCAGAAGGTAGCCAGGGCATTGCACTGACTGAGGCTGGGCTAGGGTCAGAGGCGTCCCGGGCCTGGCAACTGACTGGCTGGATTACACTGACTATTAGCATTAGCAGTAGCGTTAGTATTAGTCAAGCAGCACTGGCCAAGACAAGATAGAGATACAGGGATAGAGATAAGGATCCTAAGCTACGCTAGGTTATACTAGGCTAAGTTACGCTAGGCTAACCCACACAGCAGCCTGCTACTGGCAGACTGAGCATATGGCCATCTGACAGATTTACAGTATTAGCATTAGCATCAGCCAGGTAGCACTGGCCAGGACAAGGATAGGGATGCTAAGCTAAAGCTATGCTGTTAACCACACAGAAGACTCCTACTGGCTGACTGAGCAGGTGGCCATCTGACTGGGGATAGAGGGGATCAGGGCCTAAATTAACTTTTTGGTCAACCAGCCACTGTGGCAGGTAAAAATCTACAAGCCACTGAGATGTTTTACCAGCCAAAATATTTTTGCGCCATAATAACATAAAAAACACAAACAGATGACCATGCTTCGTAATGTTTCTAAAACAAGAAATGTATTAGTAAGAAGTGATGTGGTATATTGCTCAATTTCCATACTTTTTCTGTGACCTGAGAATTTTAATGAAAATATCAAATATTTATTTTTAAGCTGCCCCTTTAAGGGCGGGATGTTACCATGGTAACGGTGCCACTCATGCGTGTCTGTGTGTGTGAGATTTGGGATCTGACTAGGGCGTCTCTTCGCTATCAGTTGAAGCAGCAGACTCAAACTAATGCTGAAAAACATCCAAGCTTGTGAAAAAAACTATGTAAATGGCCAAGAAACATGAGGACAGTCTCACTTTGTAGACTTTGAGTAAATTAGACTAACTTTTATGCCTGTGCGCAGCGCCTCCAAAAATGAATCTATCAGCACTTCACTCATTGCGCACAGCTCCCCTGCCAGGCAATGTTTCTGCCCGAGGTGGGATATAGGATTTATGTTTATTTGTGCAATTAGCAGCTATAAAACAAAACAGCAGAAATACTAATGTGCTCATACTTGACTTTTGACTATTTTTATTCGCAAACGTAATGCTCTCACTGTAGAGCCCTGCAAATTGACCACCTGCCAACGTGGCTGGTGAAATAGACATTCTTACCCGCCAATACCTAAATCTACCCGCATTTGGTGGGTGGCGGTTGTTAATTTTATGCCCTGGAGGGGATGCTATTAGCATTAGCCAAGCAGCACTGGCCTGAGGACAGGGAAAGGGATATTACTAGCAAAGTGATAAGGATGCTAAGCTGTGCTAGGCTAACACCACACAGCGGCCTGGTACCGGACTGACTGAGCAGGTGGCCATGGTGACTGGGGATAAGGATGGGACGTGGGTCTGGGACGGGACCCAGAAGAGCTGTCCAACTGGGGCTAGAGCTGACAGACCGACGGGTAAGCTGGCTGTCCTTAAAGAACAGGACCCAGGGTCAACAGCTGTGGCGTGGGAATGGGATGCTAGCCACTAGCCTGTATCTGGACACTGGATACTATCACAGTCCAGCTAGCTAGACAGACAGGTGTGCCCTGTACTTTCCCTCACTAACCGGGTTGGTATGGATCTTTGGGCAGGTGGCAGTGGGTTTGCCTCAAGTCAAGGTAGAGACTGTGTGTGTTCACTCAGCAGCTGATAGGTTGCGGCAATTAAGCCCACTTTACTCTCTTTGGGAAACCGAGGTGATTGGTTCAGACCGTGTCATTAGGTAAGAGGAAGTGGCCGGGTGACAAGCGAGGGAGGTCAGGGTTGTGTTCATTAGGCATCAAAACGGAAGACAACAGACTAACAGGGAGGGACCACTGCTTTTGTGGTCCTAAAACGGCTTGCATGAAGCATTGCCGTGTATCGTTAAAAATACTATGCCAACAGAAAGAAAACAGTTCTTCGGCTGCACTGATTGGGCTACCCGGGTTAAGGCGCTTGTCCCCTTGTCTGTGAGTGGCTGTCCTACCTGTCAGTCATGACGTTACCGCTGCACGCCGACACAACGATGACTCCCGCCGTGGTGGCCATGATGGCGTGGATGGAGGACACCAGCCTGAGAAAGAGAAGGAGAGAAATGTTTCAAACACGCAATTAAAGACAACTAGAA
Source organism: Coregonus clupeaformis (assembly GCF_020615455.1). NCBI lineage: Eukaryota > Metazoa > Chordata > Actinopteri > Salmoniformes > Salmonidae > Coregonus > Coregonus clupeaformis. The sequence goes on along the minus strand of NC_059204.1, from coordinate 4,039,346 downwards.
ATGTGAAGTTTCAGGGGAAACCGTCGGTTCAGTACTATAATTACCAGCTTGTTGCATTAATAATACCAGTTACCAGAATGTCAATAAGCAGAGAAGAGACAAGCAAATCATAGGGAGAGCAGAACTAGACAGCATCATCATACTCTCCGTTTTCTAAAGGAAGTTGCAAATAGACTGAGTATCATTTTTCTTCAGGCAAATTAAGGATGTAAGCATTTTACCCAGGGTAGCTTAGTCCATATCCTGTCTCACAAGCAATTATTATGGCAGGCTAATAGAAAGCCCATTTCATCAGTTTGCTGTTCCATTTGGTCTTGGTCTGCAAACTTTTATTAACTACATTATTGATTGGGATGCGATTCACATGTAGCATAATGGAAAACTCTGTTTCATTGTAGTTTCACTTCTCCCTTTCCTTCTGGGCCTGCCTTCATTGAAACAGTTTGCAGCCCATGTCTGTAATGTGGGATGTCATGCAAATTGTCAGCGATTGGATCACATTCACAGAGGTTGCAATAATGCATAATTCTGCGCTTTTCACACAGAAAAAAAAGAAAGCAGAAAAATGTCTCGTTTTGTAGACGCAGATCAAAAATTATTATTATTGTATTTTCTGCTCAGCTTCACTCACGGTTCGCTCCATAGCTATATATTTTTTAAAATAATAAACTGCAAAGGAGAAGCTATTTATTTCAAACGTTTTTCAATTTTAGAATTATACATTCAAATCACTTCCTGAATTGGGTGACCTCAATTCGAATTGACCCCAACCTTGCAAATCTTTTGACCCAATCTTTTGACCAAAGCTAAACTAGACCATCATTTCTTAGACACCAATTGGACCGGCTACTTTCTATACCTGGGGGTCTGCAAAGGTACTGCAGGGGGTCTGCGGCCAGATCAGTACATTCGGAAAGTATTTAGACCCCTTGACTTTTTCCACCTTTTGTTAAGTTGCAGCCTTGTTCTAAAATTGATTAAATTGTTTATTTTCCTCATCAATCTACACACAATACCCCATAATGACAAAGCAAAAACAGGTTTTTAGATCTTTATGCAAATGTATTAATACATTTACATAAGTATTCAGACCCTTTACTCAGTACTTTGTTGAAGCACCTTTGGCAGAGATTACAGCCTTGCGTCTTCTTGGGTATGACGCTACAAGCTTGGCACAGCTGTATTTGGGGAGTTTATCCCAATCTTCACTGCAGATCCTCTCAAGCTGTCAGGTTGGATGGGGAGCGTCGCTGCACAGCTATTTTCAGGTCTCTACAGAGCTGTTAGATCGGGTTCAAGTCCGGGCTCTGGCTGGGCCACTCAAGGACATTCAGAGACTTGTCCCGAAGGCACTCCTGCGTTGTCTTGGCTGTGTGCTTAGGGTTGTTGTCCTGTTGAAAGGTGAACCTTGCCCCAGAGGTCCAGAGCGCTCTGGAGCAGGTTTTCATTAAGGATCTCTGTACTTTGCTCCGTTGATTTTTCCCTCTATCCTGACTAGACTCCCTGCTGCTGAAAAACATCCCCACAGCATGGTGCTGCCAAAACCATCCTTCACCGTAGGGATGGTGCCAGGTTTCCTCCAGACTTGACACTTGGCATTCAGGTCAAAGAGTTCAATCTTGGTTTCTCATGGTCTGAGAGTCCTTTAGGTGCCTTTTGGCAAACTCCAAGCGGGTTGTCATGTACCTTTTACTGAGGAGTGGCTTCCGTCTGGCCACTCTACCATAAAGGCCTGATTGGTGGAGTCCTGCAGAGATGGTTGTCCTTCTGGAAGGTTCTCCCATCTCCACAGAGGAACTCTGGAGTTCTATCAGAGTGACCATCGGGTTCTTGGTCACCTCCCTGACCAAGGCTGTTCTCCCCCGATTGCTCAGTTTGGCTGGGCGGCCAGCTCTAGGAAAAGTCTTGGTGGTTCCAAACTTCTTCCATTTAAGAATGATGGAAGCCCCTGTGTTCTTGGGGACCTTCAATGCTGCAGATCTGTGCCTCGACACAATCCTGTCTCGGAGCTCTACGGACAATTCCTTCGACCTCATTGCTTGGTTTTTGCTCTGATATGCACTGTCAACTGATAGACAGGTGTGTGCCTTTCCAAATCATGTCCAATCAATTGAATTTACCACAGGTGGACTACAATCAAGTTGTAGAAACATCTCAAGGATGATCAATGGAAACAGGATGCACCGGAGCTCAATTTTGAGTCTCATAGCAAAGGGTCTGAATACTTATGTAAATAAGGTATTTCAGTTTCTTTTCAGTTTTTTTTTCATTTGCAAACATAAAAACCTGTTTTCACTTTGTCATTATGGGGTATTGTGTCTAGATTGATGAGGAATTTTTTTTATTTAATCAATTTTAGAATAAGGCTGTAACATAACAAGATGTGGGAAAAGGGAAGGGGTCTGAATACTTTCCGAATGCACTGTATACAGTACAAGTCAAAAGTTTGGAAACCTACTCATTCCAGGGTTTTTCTTTATTTTTACTATTTTCTACATTGTAGAATAATAGTGAAGACATCAAAACTATGAAATAACACATATGGAATTTGGTAATAACCAAAAAAGTGTTAAACAAATCCAAATATATTTTATATTTGAGATTCTTCAAATAGCCACCCTTTGCCTTGATGACAGCTTTGTACACTCGTCATTCTCTCAACCAGCTTCATGAGGTAGTCACCTGGAATGCATTTCAATTAACAGTTGTGCCTTCTTAAAAGTTAATTTGTGGAATTTCTTTCCTTCTTAAATGTGTTTGAGCCAATCAGTTGCGTTGTGACAAGGTAGGGGGGTATACAGAAGACAGCCCTATTTGGTAAAAGACCAAGTCCATATTATGGCAAGCACAGCTCAAATAAACAAAGAGAAATGACAGTCCATCATTACTTTAAGACATGAAGATCAGTCAATACGGAAAATGTCAAGAACTTTGAAAGTTTCTTCAAGTGCAGTCGCAAAAACCATTAAGCGCTATGATGAAACTGGCTCTCATGAGGACCACCACAGGAATGGAAGACCCAGAGTTACCTCTGCTGCAGAGGATAAGTTCATTAGAGTTACCAGCCTCAGAAATTGCAGCCCAAATAAATGCTTCACAGAGTTCAAGTAACAGACACATCTCAACATCAACTGTTCAGAGGAGACTGTGTGAATCAGGCCTTCATGGTCGAATTGCTGCAAAGAAAGCACTACTAAAGGACACCAATAATAAGAAGAGACCTGCTTGGGCCAAGAAACACAAGCAATGGACATTAGACAGGTGGAAATGTGTCCTTTGGTCTGGAGTCCAAATTGGAGATTTTTGGTTCCAACCGCTGTGTCTTTGTGAGACGCGGTGTGGGTGTACAGATGATCTCCTTCTGTGTATTTTCCACCGTAAAGCATGGAGTAGGAGGTGTTATGGTGTGGGGGTGCTTTGCTGGTGACACTGTCTGTGATTTATTTAGAATTCAAGGCATACTTAACCAGCATGGCTACCACAGCATTCTGCAGCGATACGCCATCCCATCTGGTTTGGGCTTAGTGGGACTATCATTTGTTTTTCAACAGGACAATGACCCAACACCTCCAGGCTGTGTAAGTGCTATTTTACCAAGAAGAAGAGTGATGGAGTGCTGCATCAGATGACATGGGCTCCACAATCCCCTGACCTCAACCCAATTGAGATGGTTTGGGATGAGTTTTTTTAATTTTTTTTAAGGAATATTACTAGCAACAAAATATGAAAGACATTTTGGCAAAGCGATCCGTGGAATAAGTTTAGAGGGTGTAAGCTAATACAATACAATGGAATATTATTCATCTACAATTGATGTCCTAACCTTGGGTAACATGGGCCTGGGAGGCTCACAGGGATATTGGTATCTACTCAATACTCCTTGTATTTCCCCCAAAATATAGTTTAAAAAAATAAAAGTAATTTAAGCTTTAAAACTGCAAAGTTTACACCCTGCCTCATGGCAAAATGTGTAGAATTACAGGATATTAGCTTTAAAGCTGCAACAACAACAAATATCTCTGCCCCATGACCAAATGTGTGGAACTGCAAAAAAAAGGCTCCCCAGACCCAACATTTTTCAGAACCCCTGTTCTAGACTGACCAGAGCCCCTCTATTGGATCAGCTCTAGACTGAATTCTTGAAGTGAAGGAAATAATAAGCTAGTAAAACAGAGTGACATTCAGTTTGGACTCCAGGCTAAGTCACATGGGGACATAACAGACGTGTGATTGACAGGCACTGCAGTGTCTTGTCCACTTGATATGGGTCGTCGTTCAGGGACCAAAACACCTAATAATTGTATTTCACATGGGCTGCGTCCAAAGTGGCACAACTAGTGGCCCTGGTCAAAAGTAGTACACTATAGAGAATAGCATGCCATTTCAGACACAGCAATGGAGTTCCCCTTTAAAATGTGGACGAAGGGCTTGTTCAACCAGGCACTTCCACCTCCCGGCTTAGTTTGACAGATCTTGGCAACTCTGGCAATAAGCAGCTCTGAAATATTACGGAAATCTAATTCATTCGCCCTTACCACAGCCACTCACTATTTACGCCTTTTATGCATCGCACGATTTCCAAATGATTAAAGGGGTGATTCTATTTAGCAGTACAATAGAGTCTCTCACTCCAGGCTAGGTCAGAGGGACAGAGAGAGAAGGCACACACACAGAGCCGTTTCCTCCGGAGGCCCGCCACCCTTCTCCCCGGGAACGCAGGCCGTCGTGATGACGCCATGACTCGGCATGGCAACAGTGGTCATGTGACCCTGCCAGCACCGTAGCCTGAGCTGGATAAGACTACCAACCTACCCACCTCCCTTTCACCACCCCCCCTCGTTTTTACCTCCACGCCTCACTGCCTCCTCGGGCCACACACTCGGTCACGAGACCTAGATTTTCACAATCCACTCATTGTGTCCCCCCTTTAAAGGACTTGAGGGAGGAAGAGAGGTGGGTTGCCATGTTTTGTCATGTTTCCCTTTGTTCCCTGTGTCGTAGCAGAGAGGATAACCTTGGTTTCCTTTTCCCAGAACAGAGTCGGTCTTCCTTCTTTATGGCTACTGTGTGTGGCAGGGCCACGTTTTGAAGATCTCTCTCTGTGTGTGTGTTTTTTTTTCTTTCTCCTACGGTTAATGGGGTGTGTAATTTAGAGCAGCACAGTGCACTGGTGCCCGGTCGGGGAAAGAGTGCAGAGTGAGAGGAAAAGAGCAAATCGCGCAACACTCATTAAAGCCACAGACAGTAGAGTCCAGCAGCCCTGCTCTCTTTCTGTCCCTCCCCCTTTCTCTCTCAATCCCTCATACACAGATGAAGCCTGTAGTGCTCAATTCGTTCATCCCCTAAACTTGACACCGCAATAACTGGTTGGACGGTTTTGACAAAAAAAAATGAGTCTACTGGTTTGCCTCTCCCAACACAACCAAAATCATCACAACTAGCTGTTTCCTGGCTTTAGTAAGATGAGAAGACCCTGATGCCTGTTCTGAAGCGATGGAGTGATGTAGACTAATCCACATGGTTACTCAGTATTGGGTCATGTTCATGTAGGCACCAAACAAAAGAACACGGACTGAAACCGGGAAGGACTCACTTTTGTTTTCCGTTGCAATGCCCTAATGAACACTGCCCTAATGAACACTGCCCTGATGAACACTGCCCTGATGAACACTGCCCTGATGAACACTGCCCTGATGAACAATGATTCATGCAGTGGTGCTTTGGTTCATTATATTGTACTCTATAGTCTATCCACCACTTTTTTGTTAACAATGAATAGCCTTTGAAATTAATAGGCCTATAATATCTTCCCTAAGGACAAAAAAGTATCTAATATCTATCTATACATCTACAGTATCTAGTAGCCTATCTAGTATCTAGTGTCTATCAATCTATCCATCTAGTATCTAGGCCAGGGCTCTCCAACCCTGTTCCTGGAGAGCTACCCTTCTGTAGGTTTTTGCTCCAACCCCAGTTGTAACTAACCTGATTCATCTTCTCAAGCAGCTAATTATTTGTCAGATGTGCTAGATTAGGGTTGGAGCGAAAACTTATAGGATGGTAGCTCTCCAGGAACAGGGTTGGAGAGCCCTGATCTAGGCCATCTAGTATCTATCCATCTAGTATCTATCTACAGTGCATTCGGAAAGTATTCAAACCCCTTGATTTTTCCCCACATTTTGTTACGTTACAGCCTTATTCTAAAATGGATGAAAACAATTTTTTCCCTCATCACTCCACACACAATGACAAAGCCAAAACAGGTTTAGACATTTTTGCACATTTATTAACAATTAAAAACTGAAATACCTTATTTACATAAGTATACAGACCCTTTGCTATGAGACTCAGAATTGAGCTCCGGTGCATCCTGTTTCCATTGATCATCCTTGAGATGTTTCTACAACTTGATTGTAGTCCACCTGTGGTAAATTCAATTGATTGGACATGATTTGGAAAGGCACACACCTGTCTATCAGTTGACAGTGCATATCAGAGCAAAAACCAAGCAATGAGGTTGAAGGAATTGTCCGTAGAGCTCCGAGACAGGATTGTGTCGAGGCACAGATCTGCAGCATTGAAGGTCCCCAAGAACACAGGGGCTTCCATCATTCTTAAATGGAAGAAGTTTGGAACCACCAAGACTTTTCCTAGAGCTGGCCGCCCAGCCAAACTGAGCAATCGGGGGAGAAGGGCCTTGATCAGGGAGGTGACCAAGAACCTGATGGTCACTCTGACAGAGCTACAGAGTTTCTCTGTGGAGATGGGATAACCTTCCTGAAGGACAACCTTCTCTGCAGCACTCCACCAATCAGGCCTTTATGGTAGAGTGGCCAAATGGAAGCCACTCCTCAGTAAAAAGGCACATGACAGCACGCTTGGAGTTTGCCAAAAGGCACCTAAAGGACTCTGACCATGAGAAACAAGATTCTCTGGTCTGACGAAACCAAGATTGAACTCTTTGGCCTGAATGCCAAGCATCACATCTGGAGGAAACCTGGCACCATCCCTACGGTGAAGCATGGTGGTGGCAGCATCATGCTGTGGGGATGTTTTTCAGCGGCAGGGACAGGAAGACTAGTCAGGATCGAGGGAAAGATGTACAGAGAGATCCTTGATGAAAACCTGCTCCAGAGCGCTCAGGACCTCAGACTGGGGCGAAGGTTCACCTTCCAACAGGACAACAACCCTAAGCACACAGCCAAGACAACGCAGGAGTGGCTTCGGGACATGTCTCTGAATGTCCTTGAGTGGCCCAGCCAGAGCCCGGACTTGAACCCGATCGAACATCTCTGGACAGACCTGAAAATAGTTGTGCAGCGACGCTCCCCATCCAACCTGACAGAGCTTGAGTGGATCTGCAGAGAAGAATGGGAGAAACTCCCCAAATAAAGGTGTGTCAAGCTTGTAGCGTCATAGCCAAGAAGACTCAAGGCTGTAATTGCTGCCAAAGGTGCTTCAACAAAGTATTGAGTAAAGGGTCTGAATACTTATGCAAAATTTCATTTTTTTTCCTTCTATATATTTGCTAACATTTCAATAAAAAAAACTGTTTTTGCATTGTCATTATGGGGTAGTGTGTGTAGATTGATGAGGGGGAAAAAAATATTTAATCAATTTTAGAATAAGGCTGTAATGTAACAAAATGTGGAGAAAGTCAAGGGGCCTGAATAGTATCTATCCATCTAGTTTCTATCTAGTGTCTAAATATCTCAGGGGTGTCAAACTCATTCCACGGAGGGTCGAGTGTCTGCAGGTTTTTGTTTTTTCCTTTTAATTAAGACCTAGACAACCAGGTGAGGGGAGTTCCTTCCTAAGTAGTGACCTTAATTCATCAATCAAGTATAAGGGTGAAGCGAAAACCTGCAGATACTCAGCCCTCCATGGAATGAGTTTGACACGTGATATATCTAGCATCTATCCATCTAGTATCTATCCATCTATCAAGAATCATATTTTCATCCCTAAGGACAGTAAAGTGTACATATCTACCCATCCATCTATTCTGCATCAGGATTACTTGAGTGGGTTGAGTTACTGACGTGATCTTCCTGTCTGGGTTGGCGCCCCCCCCTTGGTTTGTGCTGTGGTGGAGACCTCTGTGGGCTATACTCGGCCTTGTCTCAGGATTGTAAGTTGGTGGTTGGGGATATCCCTCTAGTGGTGCGGGGGCTGTGCTTTGGCGGAGTGGGTGGGGTTATATCCTTCCTGTTTGGCCCTGTCCGGGGGTTTCTTCGGATGGGGCCACAGTGTCTCCGGACCGCTCCTGTCTCAGCCTCCAGTATTTATGCTGCAGTAGTTTATGTGTCGGGGGGCTGGGGTTAGTTGGTTATACCTGGAGTACTTCTCCTGTCTTATCCAGTGTCCTGTGTGAATTTAAGTATGCTCTCTCTAATTCTCTCGTTCTCTCTTTCTCTCTGAGAACCTGAGCCCTAGGACCATACGTCAGGACTACCGGGCATGATGACACCTTGCTGTCCCCAGTCCGCCTGGCCTTGCTGCTATTCCAGTTTCAACTGTTCTGCCTGCGGCTACGAAACCCCTACCTGTCCCAGACCTGCTGTTTTCAACTCTAAATGATCGGCTATGAAAAGCCAACTGAGAGACCTGAGCCCTAGGACCATACGTCGGGACTACCGGCCGTGGTGACTCCTTGCTGTCCCCAGTCCGCCTGGCCTTGCTGCTATTCCAGTTTAAACTGTTCTGCCTGCGGTTATGGAACCCCCTACCTGTCCCAGACCTGCTGTTTTAAACTCTAATGATCGGCTATGAAAAGCCAACTGAGATTTATTCCTGATTATTATTTGACCATGCTTGTCACTTATGAACATTTTTGAACATCTTGGCATGGTTCTGTTATAATCTCCACCCGGCACAGCCAGAAGAGGACTGGCCACCCCTCATAGCCTGGTTCCTCTCTAGGTTTCTTCCTAGGTTTTGCCTTTCTAGGGAGTTTTTCCTAGCCACCGTGCTTCTACACCTGCATTACTAGCTGTTTGGGGTTTTAGGCTGGGTTTCTGTACAGCACTTCGAGATATTAGCTGATGTAAGAAGGGCTATATAAAATAAAATTGATTGATTGATTGATTGATTAGAGGAGAAGTAGCATATTGGAACAGTTCTCTCTGTAGACACACAGCTTTAGTTTATTAGGATCCCCACATGCACCAGCTACTCTTCCTGGGGTCCACATAAAACGGACAAATACATGAAAGTACAGAACAGTTAGACAAAAACATAAGATAATACATTAAATTCAAAATAAAAACAAGTGGATGGCTCCAGCTGATATTTCCCTGGGAGGGCCACTGGGTGCAGGAAAGCCACGTTTGCACAGCATCAAGAGGTTTGGGTATCACCTATACAGCACTGTTCAGCACTTTAATGACAGTTGGAATCGGGAAAAGGCGTGCGAATGCGTTCTTGGTGGTTTTTGGGGATGTTTAAAAGATCCAGTATATTAGAGGTCACATTTTTTAAAGGTCCAATGCAGTCGTTTTTATCGCAATATCAAATCATTTCTGGGTAAAAATTAAGTACCTTACTGTAATTGTTTTCAGTTAAAATGGTCAAAAAAGACACAAAAATAGCTTCTTAACAAAGAGCAATTTCTCAAGCAAGAATTTTACTGGGACTGTCTGGGAGTGGTCTGAGTGGGGAGGGGAAAACTGAAAACTAGTTGTTATTGGTAGAGGGGTTTGGAACTCTCTTTCTTATTGGTCTATTAACCAATTTACCGCATGCTGATGTCACCAGGCAGGCCAAAACTCCATCCCATCAAAACAGGCTGAAATTTCAGGCCGTCTTTTCAAACAGCTCTTACACTAAAAAGGGAATTATCATCATTTTCACAATATTATTCCAACCTCAGTGTGGAAATATATATAAAACACAGAAAAATCACATATTTGGCTGCACTGGGCCTTAATACCTATCTGTTTCCCATGTGGCTGGGTCCTGTGTGGCTCAGTTGGTAGAGCATGGCGCTTGCAATGCCAGGGTTGTGGGTTCAATTCCCATGTGGGACCAGTATGAAAATGTGTGCACTCACTACTGTAAGTCGCTCTCTGGATAAGAGCGTCTGTCTGAAGTCGGTGGCTATGCATGCTGCTTAATATAGAGCTGTCGTGCATCCCAATTCTCTAGCCTTCTGTCCCAAGTGTGCACTTGCTCACTTCCCTCCATGGAAATGACTGGTACAATAAAAATATGGTGGAAACTCCCTCTAGCATAGAATCATGCTTTAATTGTAAGGGGAGTACACAAGTCAAGTGCACACTTCAGGAGAATTTGGGATGCAGCCACACATTGAAAACTGCCATTCACATAATAGCAGAAATGGTGCAGCTGGACCTTCTGGTGCAACGCTGTGACCATGGCTCTCTCTGTCACTGTGTAGGAAACTATTCCCCAATCCCGATAAACTCAGTGCTTTTTAAACTGGGGCAAGGTCATGCCTTGAATATAGGTACCCTGGTGCTGTTGCGTCATTGTGCCAAAAAATATAATCAAATGTGTAAATGGCCCCATAGAGCATCATTTTCTGTTGGTTCGAGGAGCATGGGCATCGAAATAGCTGAGCTGTGGGTTTGATTTAGGTATTGTATTAGCCATATATAACCTAATGAATACATTTCCTAACGGTATGTTTCATTGGATTTGCCTGTTGACAAAATGACCATATTATTAGGCCTATATTATTCCTGTATTGGCCAATAGCCACATACAATGACTACAGTAGGATATAGACACTGAGTGTACAAAACATTAGGAACACCTTCCTAATATTGAGTTGCACCCCCTTTTGCCCTCAGAACAGCCTAAAATTGTCAGGTCTTTTTTTTTTTTTACATTTAAATTTTTTGTCATTTAGCAGACGCTCTTTTCCAGAGCGACTTACAGTTAGTGAGTGCATACAATTTCATACATGGACTCTACAAGGTGTCGAAAGCATTCCACAGAGACGCTGGCCATGTTGACTCCAATGTTTCCCACAGTTGTGTCAAGTTGGCTGGATGTCCTTTGGGTGGTGGACCATTCTTGATACACACGGGAAACTGTTGAGCGTGGAAAACCCAGCAGCGTTGCAGTTCTTGGCACAATCCGGTGCGCCCGGCACCTACTACCATTCCCCGTTCCAAGGCACTTAAATATTGTGTCTTGCCCATTCATGCTCTGAATGGCACACATACACAATCCATGTCTCAAGGCTTAAAAATCTTTCTTTAACATGTCTCCTCCCCTTCATCTACACTGATTGAAGTGGATTTAACAAGTGACATAAAAGGGATCATAGCTTTCACCTGGATTCACCTGGTCAGTCTATGTCATGGAAAGAGCAGGTGTTATATAAAGCAAGCAGACAGGCATCGAGGCATTCAGTTGCTGTTCGATTGAACGCTAGAATGGGAAAAACTAGTGACCTAAGCGACTTTGAGCATGATATGATCGTCTGTGCCAGGTGCGCCAGATCCAGTATCTCAGAAACGGCCGCCCTCCTGAGCTTTTCACGCATGACAGTGTCTAAGGTTTACCGAGAATGGTGCGACAAACAAAAAACATCCAGTCAGCGGCAATCCTGTGGGTAAAAACAGCTAATTGATGAAGGAGAATGGCAAGAATCATGACTACCTCATGATGCTGGTTGAGAGAATGCCAAGAGTGTGCAAAGCTGTCATCAAGGCAAAGGGTGGCTATTTGAAGAATTTCAAATATAAAATATATTTTGATTTGTTTAACACTTTTTTGTTTACTACATGATTCCATGTGTGTTATTTCATAGTTTTGATGTCTTCACTATTATTCTACAATGTAAAAAATAGTCAAAAATAAATAAAAACCCTTGGATGAGTAGGTGTGTCCAAACTTTTGACTGGTAGTGTATATCTTTAAATGTATGTTTCATTGGATAAGCGTGCTGACAAAATTAGCATATTATAATTAATATCAGGCCTATATTATTACATAACGAATGGCTTCGAACAGTGTGGCTACATGGGAATGAATGATCTGATGTTCTGTCATGATGGTGGGCCTTGAACCCACCAATAGGAGGCCTTCACAACAGCCCCACGCGCACGGTGCAGCTGCAGAGTGGAGATAACACGTACCACTTTACCCACGCGAAACAAACACCCAACGACTACTGTTCACAACAGTTGAGGCCAATGAGAGTAAAAATTCGTTAAACGCTCGTTACAAGGTCAATACCGTTCTCCAATGTTAAGAGTGAATTTATGGGGCAGAAAGGGTCTAATCTTGTAATATAACCTGTAAAACATGTCACTGCCTAAAATACCGCCAGAGATAGAAAAACTCAAGCATCACATCCTGCAGCTTATTCAGACGCTCACTGACCCACTGGTACTTCTAACAGGCAGGTAAAATAAATACAACACATACAGTAGTAGGACAATAGATCGTAAAACAAGCGTATGAATGAACTATTCATTATGTTGCTGATGGGCATTCTTATCAGTAACCTATCCTATAGCCGTTATTGCAGCCAGATAATGTCATATTTATTCGTAAAGAAAACAACAACACACGGGCTATGTGACATTGTTGCAAACTGGAGAGGCATTCAAGGCTGTGTTTACAGGCTACTGAGCTATGTAGCCCCTGAGGCATCAACACGTGTCCAAGAAAGGCTTTTTTCCGTTAGATGAGCATTATCTGCGAATTAATAAGAGCGTTAAGGCCAAGCGATCGGCTCAGTATAGTTCAGCACTTTACATTGCATAACTCAGTAGCCACCACAGCGCTCGAGGTTGGAGGGGGATTATCAACTGGAGTGACAGGGTTCAAATGAGCATCGAACTGACCCTTACGCATGTGAGCGTGTCATTTTGACCAAGATGGAGCAATATTCCCATGGTGTTATTATGTTGTAATTCACTGGGCTAGCCACCGTTATGATAACGCAGCCTACAATAAGATTATCGGGAACGACATGTAATGACCATTATGACAAATCAAATGTACAAACAAATAATTTATAATCTAATAATATATTTTAGCGCAGTTTGAAAGAGCAAACGTGGCTAATTCGGTTAAAGCCCCTGCTGCCAAACTCAAGACAATTTGTTTTATCAGCTTGCACGACCGTGCTAGCCAGCCAGCTAGCTAGCTAGCTAGCATAGCCTTAGGGCCAGCTACTGCTTGACCAGGGTTAAACGTATACCATATGAAGAAAGGAAATTAAGAATTACCTCTCGCTGACCAGTACAACATCGGCATCGGTCCACTGTTTGAAAATGGACGGGAGTACTCTCCGAAACACGAAGAAGAGACCGGGAAAAACTACGACGCCGCAAGCCAACACTTGCAACATCCTTGCGTTGCACTTGTCCTGCTATTAAGCTAGCGACCTATATATTATTATAATCTGGTTCAAGGGTTGCAAAATGTATTTTACACACCGTGTTTTACACCGGTGACTGGGATTCGCCGTGTTTTCTAGACTGCATTAGTGCTCACGCCACAAGATCCAGTCACCGGTGACCGCTGCGTTTTTTCCCTTGCCTCAGCAGCACCACACTGTACCGTTACACAAAAACTGGCGGTGAAGCTACCCGGTGATTGATTGGTCTTCACTCCTGGCGCAAAGCCGGTAACGTTAGCCACCACGCTAACTACATGCCGCGGGATACACTTTAATTACGAGGTTTGAGACTATTCAACCAGCAAAAACATGCGCCCGGTTGTCCACGATGAATATCATAAAAAGTGGAAAGGCAAGGTTCGACCTATGCTTCTTCGAGATGGGGTGCTATGCTGCTAACCATCAACGACTCGACAAGCGCTTTTATTCCTGACTGTGCAGAGACCCTATACACAGTGGACTGCAAGGTGCATTCCGCAAGACAGCGCCATCTAGGCAGCAGCGGACCTGTGCTGCATACCGTTATAGAACCCTGATTATTCTGAATTTTCCGTTTTAGTAGCCTACTCTTACTAGTCTCCACCAGAACACTGAATTAGACTATGCATTATTGCAAAATCATGCATTTTTGCAAAAAACACTATATTTACATGTATCACAAAAGAGAAGTAGAAATATAAATATTCACATATTTTTTTATGTATTTTCTGCTTATGTATTGATGTAATGTGCATGCTATTTCTAATCACGTTAGACACTGTATAAAACATATTATAAGTATCAAAAGAGCTCTGTCAATTTTTATATTAGCTCCACATCATGTATATGTATGTCAATGGATGCGATGGGGCGCAACAGTGAGTAAAGGTTTGCATGCTGAGGGGGGATTGGTGAGGTGGGAAAAGGGCAGTGTGGCATCAGTGGCGCTCCGGCTGTGGTGCCCACTGAGTGGTGGAGGGCTCATGGTGAGGGCTTAGTGACCCACGGGTCACCCAGTGCTGCTGAGTCCACACAGGAGCCCCTTTGTTCTCCAGTCTGCCCATCACAGCCCCTAATCCTGCCCATCACAGCCCCTAATCCTGTTTCAGATTCAGATATACTTTATTAGCATGAATGACAAGGCCACTGTTGCTAAAGCGAAGTGAGATAATTACATAAACAAGAACAGTAAAAAATAAATAGTAATGGTGATTAGAGAAATAGTTTTATTTTTATTGCTTTGGTACTATTTTCACAAGTATGTGGTAAAATGTCAAAACTCTTAGTACAAAACTCAAAACAGATAATCAACAATGCTGTTTTTCAAAACTTTAAGCACATTTTCAATTGACTAAGTAAAACACACAAAATCACACAATAACCTTTTCACCAACCCTAATCAGTGTTTCATCTAGAAATACCTTTCATATAAAGTAATTGCCTTTCACAATGGAATGTTCACATTACTTTTCATATGATTTTCTTCTCATTTGTTTAAATACATTTGACCATCACTTAATCCAACTGTGCTTAATGGTTAATCACTTAATCGTTTGGTAAACCTACAGATTTTAAACAGGTTTGTCTACTATATATGGATTTTGAGAACTACAGAAATAAAATGTGTGTTTGTAAAGTATAAACATCTAAATTGCATATATGATACATGATGACTACTCGTTATTGCTAATTGGTTTAACATAGTGGTAACCACAATTGGTCACAATATAACGAAAAATACGTTATAGACCAACTACTTTACAATTTATATACATTTACATGTATTGTGTGTGTGCTTCTATCAGTTACACATACATGTCATTACATACACACAACAAGTAGGTCACATGGGGGAGAGGCGTTGTGCCGCGGGGTGTTTATTTAAAAAAAAAAACAGGTTTGCTGTTCACTTGCGCTAAATAAGATGGAAGGGAGTTCCATGCACTCATGGCTCTGTATAATACTGTACGTTTCATTGAATTTGTTCTAGACCTGGGGACTGTGAAAAGACCCCTGGTGGCATGTCTGGTGGGGTAAATTGACTATGCAAACAATTTGGAATTTCCAACACATTAATGTTTCTTATAAAAACAAGAAGTGACACAGTCAGTCTTTCCTTAACTCTTAGCCAAGATAGACTGGCATGCATAGTATTAATATCAGCCCTCTGATTACAATGAAGAGCAAGACGTACCGCTCTGTTCTGCAGCTTAACTAGGTCTTGCTTTGCAGCACTTGACCATATGACTGGAACATAATCAAGATAAGACTAAACTAGAGCCTGCAGGACTTGCTTTGTGGAGTGTGGTGTCAGAAAAATCAGAGCATCTCTTTATTACGGCCAGACCTCTCCCCATCTTTACAACCATTGAATCTATATGTTTTGACCATGACCGTTTACAATCTAAAGGTGACACCAAGTAATTTAGTCTCCTCAACTTGTTCAACTGCCACATCATTCATTACCAGATTCAGCTGTCTAGAACTTAGGGAATGATTTGTACCAAATACAATGCTCCTAGTTTTAGAGATGTTCAGGACCAGTTTATTATTGGCAAGCCATTCCAAAACAGACTGCAACTCTTTGTTAAGGGTTTCAGTGACTTCATTAGCTGTGGTTGCTGATGCGTATATGGCTGAATCATCAGCATACATGGACACACATGCTTTGTTTAATGCCAGTGGCAGGTCATTGGTAAAAATAGGTAGAGTAGAGGGCCTAGAGAGCTGCCCTGTGGTACACCACACTTTACATGTTTGACATTAGAGAAGCTTCCATTAAAGAAAACCCTTTGAGTTCTATTAGATAAATAGCTCTGAACCCACGAAATGGCAGAGGTTGAGAATCCATAACACATACATTTTTTCAACAACAGGTTATGGTCAATAATATCAAAGGCTGCACTAAAATCTAACGGTACAGCTCCCACAATCTTCTTATTACCAATTTCTTTCAACCAATAATCAGTCATTTGTGTCAGTGCAGAACATGTTGAGTGCCCTTCTCTATATCATGCTGAAAGTCTGTTGTTCATTTGTTTACAGAGAAGTAGCATTGTATTTGGTCAAACACAATTTTTTCCAACAGTTTGCTAAGAGCTGGCAGCAAGCTGTTAGAACCAGTAAAGGCCACTTTACCACTTTTGGGTAGCGGAATGACTTTGGCTTCCCTCCCGGCCTCTAGGCTCAGATTAAAGATATGACAGATAGGAGTGGCTATAGAGTCAGCTACCATCCTCAGTAGCTTTCCATCTAAGTTGTCAATGCCAGGAGGTTTGTCATTATTGATCGATAACAATAATTTTTCCACCTCTCCCACACTAACTTTTTTTTTTTTTTTGAGAACTCTGTTTATTAAGTTTTACACACACACAGACAAGACAAAGCAATATAAATAATATACTCAACTAGACAAAAGTACAAATAATACATATATAAAATAAAAAAAAAATAAAAAAAAAAAATAAAAAAATAATAATAATAATAACTTTAAAGATACCATACTTTAGACAAGTTAAACACACCAGGCAGAAGGCTACAAAAGGTTAAAGGGCAATCTATAGTATAGGGACAGAGCAAACACCTCACCATTGTTCCTGTAAACAGTTAAGGGATGGGGTGGAGAAATGCAACCACTCACAGACAGTCAAGGCCACAGACCAATCATCCACTGGACCAAAAATAAAAAGTTACAATGCTTTAAAATAAAAAATGAATATTGATAATTTTATGTAGGCGTGAACAGAATTAAAAAATAAAAAATAACTGGGAAAAACAAGCTCACACCTTAGTCTCTGCCCGGGCGAGATGAACAAGGCATCCGCAGGTCACAATCAATAAGCACATCAACCTTAATGCCCCCCACCCCCACCCCAGAAAAAAAACACAGAGAAATGCTCATCCAACCCCTAAGTCACAGGGGGGTCAAATACAGACTTATTTTGGTTTTAATAGGAATGCTATCCGAGGATGGACTGTTTAAAGTAAGACCGGAATGGAGCCCAAGCCTCATTAAACAGTTTGGGGTTCCCACGTGAATTGAATTTAATTTTTTCTAGTTTCAGAGAGCACAACACGTCTCTCACCCAATATTTATAAGATGGGGGAGCTGCCATCTTCCAGTTCTGTAGTATTAGCCGTCTAGCTAAAAGAGTTGTATAAGCAACAGTGTCCGACTGGATTCTTGACAGGGGGGTGCTTATGGGCAGTACTCCAAAAAGGGCTGTAAGGGGAGAGGGATCTATAACAGTGTTATATATATCAGAGAAACATTTAAATATTAATTCCCAGAAACCTGACAGTTTATGACAGCCCCAGAACATATGCAACAGTGTGGCCGGTTCAATTTTACATCTGACACAGGTAGGATCAAAATCAGAGAATATTCTTCCAAGTCTGGCCCCAGACCAGTGGATACGGTGAACCACCTTGAATTGAATGAGGCTGTGTCTAGTGCTAAAAGAGGACGAATGCACCCTGCGCAGCACAGATTCCCAGGTGTCTTCCCCAAGTTCCTCCCCCAAATCCTTTTCCCATCGAGTCTTTAAAGGCACCAAAGAAGGGTTCTGTAAGTCATGAATGACTGTATATACATCTGAAATTGCGCCCCTAGGAAGCTTGTTCAGCTCCAGGATGCTCTCTATAGCTGTATTCACAGGCCTATGGGGAAATTCAGGTGTGTTAGCTCTGACAAAGTTCCTAGTCTGGAGATAGCGGAAAAAGTGGGATTGGGGGAGGTTGAACCTTTCCTGTAGCTGAGCAAAAGAGGCAAATGTATCATCAAAGAATAATTGGGCTAGTGAGGAGAGGCCTAGTGAGTGCCAGATGTCAAAAGCCCCATCATTCAAAGATGGAGGAAATAAAATGTTCTGATTGATTGGGCCTGATAGAGAAAAGCCTCGGAGGCCAAAGGCTAAGCGGAACTGATTCCAAATTTTAAGAGACTGCTTTACAATTGGGTTGACACACCTTTTGCCTAGGGACACTGGGAGAGACGAGCACAACACAGAAGAAAGTGCAGCAGGTTTACACGATTCAGACTCCATCTGGACCCAGATTGGTCTCCCACACTAACTTTACAAAATTCAAACTTGCAATGCTTTTCTTTCATTATTTGTTTTTTTTATACATGAGTATGATGGCTCACTGTTCGCGTTGTTGGCGTTTCCTGCTTAAGTTTGCCCACTTTGCCAATGAAGTAATCATTAACTGGTAGAGCACGGTGCTTGTAACGCCAAGGTAGTGGGTTCGATCCCCGGGACCACCCATTCACAAAAATGTATGCACGCATGACTGTAAGTCGCTTTGGATAAAAGCGTCTGCTAAATGGCATATTATTATTATTATTATTATTATTAAAATAATTGCCAACATCAAATGGTTTTGTAATGGATAAGCAATCTCATTCGATGAAAGTTGGAGTTGAATTTGTCTTTCTACCTGTACTCCCTAAAGTACTCCAAACTTTATATCATTGATCTTGGCTTCATAATACCGTTTCTTCTTCTTTTTGTTGAGTTTAGTCACATAATTTCTCAATTTGCAGTAAGTCAGCCAGTCAGATGTGCAGCCAGAATTATTAGCCACTCCTTTTGCCCCATCTCTTTCAACCATACAGTTTTTTAATTCCTCATCAATCCATAGAGCCTTAACTGTTATAACAGTCAGTTTCTTAACAGGTGCATGTTTATCAATAATTGGAAGAAGCAATTTCATAAATGCATCAAGTGCAGTGTCTGGATGCTCCTTATTAATCACATCAGACCAACAAATATGTTTTATAATGAAAACATTCACTGTGATGTGGATGAGAATTTATGGCCAAATGCTCAAGACAGGCTTGATGGAAATGAATGCGTGCAAAACGTCATGTTTTATTTTCATCCATTTAATTAATTAAATTTAATATCTTACATTTGATTACAGACAGTACACCTATGTTGCAATTATATCTAAAAAATACAATGTTTTTTTTGCATGAATGATTGTAGAGGATGTCTTCATTGATCACACCTTTGATTACACATTGGATAGATATTATGGAAATGATAGATTCTGTCAATTTTGTTGGACATTGTAAGTGTATTACCTAATGTGAAAACTGTGTAATCTACTGCAATTTACAGTACTGTAGCATATTACTTTCAGCGCTTCTAAGGGCGATTTGAAACACGTATATTGCATGGTTTGCAATTGGATTAACTGGTAGTTAAAACAACTAAATTGAAAAAATATCATTATGTTGTGGTTTGGTGATTAAACCAGTGTTCTCATTACATTTCACAATAAACTTATGTTTTGAATCCATGGTTGTGTGGTGAGAGATGTTTACAATCCAAATGAATGCACAATGACAGATTTGAATGAAAGACTGGCTGCGTTACAAGTGTGATCAGTGAGTTTTGTACTAAGTTGTTATGAAAATGTACCACATACTTGTGAAAATAGTACCAAAGCGATTAAATTTTTTTATAAATACAAATAGTAACGAGATAATCTAAAAAGCACTTTGCTTTGATAACTAAACAAAAAAATTAAAAAGAAGATGTATATCGGTACAATGAGGTCATGCAGTGTATACCTGTAAAAACATTGAATCGGTACTGTAACGATCCCGGCTGTCTGAGTCGGGGTCTGGTCGTAATCTCCAGTTTCCCGAGGGTTCGGGAACGCTCCGGGGAGCGCTCTGGTTTCCGCACCTGATTCCTGTTAGCAATCTGCACACCTGGGCCTAATCAGCACCTTTCTTAGGCTCTGGCCCAACATCCAGTTCCTGCCGGATCGTTAGCCATGAACAGTAGGTGTTCTGTGTATCAGTGAGCGTTCTAGCGTGAGTTTTGTTATTTTGTACTTTGTTGTGTTTTTGTGTCCTTACCTCCGTTTTTGTTCCACCTGCAGTCACACGTCCGGAACCTTCACCCCACCTCTGCCTGATGGTCGGCGGCTGCCGAGCCATCACTGGACCCAGACTGCACCCCCAACTACTCAACCACGCCGCCCGCTCTGTCCCTGGATTATTCTGCACCTTTTTGTTATCTGAATAAACCCTCACTTTCGTTCAACTCTCCTTGTCCTGGTCTGCTTCTGGGTTCTGGCTGAGGGAACTGTGACAGAACGATCCGGCCAAATATGAACCCAGCGGACCTGGACTCTGTTCGCCATGCCATTACCCAGCAGGAGAAGATGTTGGGCCATCATAGCATGGTACTACAGGAGATCGCGTTGTCAGTTCGGAACCTTTCTACCGGCCTGACGGAGGTCCAGAACCAACGCCAGTGTCCGGTGGAGGACCCACTACCGGTTTCACCCATCTCGCCTGCCGCTTCTGAAGTTGTGTCCCTCCGTGAGCCCAAGGTTCCGGCGCCGGAGAAATATGAGGGGGAGCTGGGAAGATGCCGTTCCTTCCTTATGCAGTGTGGATTAGTGTTCGATCTACAGCCCTACTCTTATGCCACTGACAAGGCTAGGATAGCCTTTTTGATTGAGTTGCTGCGTGGTCGAGCGCTGGAGTGGGCTTCAGCCGTTTGGGAACGACAGGATCCCTGCATGGCTTCATACCAGGGGTTCACGGCCGAGATGAGGAAGCTCTTCGACCATTCCGTCCGAGGGAGGGACGCAGCTAGGCGTCTGTTTTCTCTTCACCAAGGAACTCGCAGCGTGGCCGACTTCGTGATCGAGTTCAAGACGTTGGCTGTGGAGAGTGGGTGGAACGAGGAGTCTTTGCAAGCGGCCTTTTACCAGGGCCTGTCGGAGCAGCTCAAGGATGAGTTGATCTCCTATCCGGAGCCTAGTGACCTGGACAGCTTGGTAGCCTTGTCTATTCGGGTGGATAATCGAGTCCGAGAGCGAAGGAGGGAGAAGCAATGGGGTCCGTCCAATCGATCAGCTTCTCAGTTCCCAGTCGGGTCGGGTGGTGGACCAGAACACGTCGATCATTCTCCACCACTAAGGATTAGTGGAGAGGACCTCTCTCCCGATTCTGAACCCATGCAAGTGGGGCGGCACGGGTTAACCAAGGAGGAGCGTCAACATAGACGTAAGACCAACTGCTGTCTCTACTGTGGTCGCTCGGGACGTTACATCTCCACCTGTTCCCGGCGGTCGTCAAACTGCCCGGCTCGCTAAAGTTGGGAGGACTTTTAGCGAGCCAGTTTCAACCTCTCAGTACCTCTGTCAGACCCCGCTTCCCGGCTACCCTTGTGAACAGGAATCAGAGCTTAGCGCTTAACGCTTTTATCGATTCAGGTGCCGATGGAAGCTTTCTTGATGCCGAGTTGGTGGAACAGCTGGGGCTTTCCAAGGAGCAATTGCCGGAAGCCATTGAAGCGACCACTCTGAACGGCAGTAGTCTGGCACGTATCACGATGAGGACTGAACCGGTTAAGATGCGGTTGTCAGGGAATCATTCTGAGATGATTTCATTTTTCATTCTGCCGTCTTCCCATGTTCCTCTGGTCCTTGGATACCCCTGGCTGAAGGAACACAATCCCACGTTCGATTGGGTGACGGGCAAGGTAACGAGTTGGAGCCTGAATTGTCATGCTAACTGTCTCAAGACTGCCTGCCCCCATTCGGTTCCCAGTCAGGTGATTGAGGCTAAACCTCCAGATTTGTCCCTGGTTCCCGAGACATATCACGATTTGGGGGAGGTTTTCAGTAAGCAGAAGGCTCTGTCACTCCCTCCCCACCGACCATATGATTGTGCCATCAACCTGGTCCCTGGAGCTGTCTACCCCAAGGGAAGGTTATACAGTATCTCCCGACCTGAACGTGAGGCGTTGGAGACCTACATCAAGGAGTCCCTAGCTGCTGGTCTCGTTCGTCCCTCGTCATCACCCCTGGGGGCAGGATTCTTCTTTGTGGGTAAGAAGGATGGCTCTCTTCGACCATGTATTGACTATCGGGGGTTGAATGACATCACGGTCAAGAACAAGTATCCCCTGCCCTTGATGAGTTCTGCCTTCGACTCCTTACAGGGTGCTACGGTGTTCACCAAGTTAGACCTACGCAATGCGTATCACCTGGTCCGGATCAGAGAGGGGGACGAGTGGTTGACGGGTTTCAATACACCGATGGGGCACTTCGAGTATCAGGTGATGCCGTTTGGACTGACCAATGCTCCAGCGGTATTCCAGAGTATGGTGAACGACGTCCTGAGAGATATGATCGGTCTCTTCGTGTTTGTTTACCTGGATGACATTCTGATCTTCTCGAAGGAACCTTCCGACCACGTCCAGCATGTCCGGCAGGTCCTGCAGCGATTATTGGAGAATCGCCTGTTCGTGAAGGCCGAGAAGTGCGAGTTTCACGCCCACACGACATCCTTTCTCGGGTACATCATCTCCAGGGGTGAGATTAGGATGGACCAGGAGAAGGTTAGAGCGGTTCTGGAATGGGCCCAGCCCGATACGAGATTGCAGCTCCAGAGATTTTTGGGGTTTGCGAATTTCTACCGCAGATTCATCCGGGATTACAGCCGTGTGGCCGCTCCATTAACTGCCTTGACTTCCAGCATCAGGACCTTCAAGTGGAATCCGGAGGCGGATCGAGCGTTTCTGGATTTGAAGAGGCGATTCACCAACGCACCGATTCTCTCTCAACCGGACACGGCCCGTCAGTTCGTCCGTTGAAGTGGGCCGCGTCTGATGTGGGAGTTGGCGCCATCCTGTCGCAGCGATGCTCCACGGACAGTAAACTCCATCCCTGCGCCTACTACTCTCGTCGCCTTTCGCCTGCGGAGAGGAATTACGATGTGGGTAACCGGGAGCTTCTCGCGGTGAAACTTGCCTTGGAGGAGTGGCGCCACTGGTTGGAGGGGCGGAGCAACCGTTTATGGTCTGGACTGACCACAAGAATCTTGCTTACGTGCAATCGGCTAAACGTCTCAACTCCCGTCAGGCCAGGTGGGCGTTGTTTTTCGGACGATTCAAGTTTGCCCTGACGTTCCGACCTGGATCTAAGAACGGCAAGGCGGACGCCTTGTCCCGGATGTTCTCCAAGACGGAGGAGAGTGGGTCCAAGACCGAGACTATTCTCCCCCGGAACTGCGTCGTGGGAGCAGTGATGTGGAAGATTGAGGAGGAGGTGCTGGCGGCCCTTCGGACTCAGCCCGGTCCCGGTAACGGTCCACCCGGTCGGTTGTTTGTGCCTGAGTCGGTTCGTCCTGCTGTCCTCAAATGGTCCCACGCCAGCAAGATGGCTTGTCACCCCGGCGTGGCTCGGACGATGGCGTTTCTTCGCAGACGTTTTTGGTGGCCTGCCATGGCCGAGGATACTCGGGGTTTTGTTGCTGCCTGTCCAGTGTGTGCGCAGAATAAGAGTACCAATCGGCCCAGCTCTGGACTACTTCATCCCCTTCCTATTCCCCGGCGTCCATGGTCGCATCTGGCCCTGGACTTCGTCACGGGGTTGCCCGCTTCTGAGGGGAACACGGTCGTTCTGACTATCGTGGACAGATTCAGCAAGTTCGCCCACTTTGTGCCTATTGCCAAGCTTCCCTCTGCCTCGGAGACGTCCGAGATCCTGGTTAGGGAGGTTTTCAGGGTCCACGGTTTGCCCAGTGATATCGTTTCCGACCGTGGTCCTCAGTTTACCTCTGCTGTCTGGAAGTCCTTCTGTTTGGCCATTGGAGCTACAGTCAGTCTCACATCTGGTTTTCACCCCCAATCCAATGGTCAGGCGGAGAGAGCCAACCAGAAGATGGAATCCACGCTACGCTGTCTGGTCTCTTCCAACCCCACCTCCTGGGCCTCTCAGTTGCCTTGGGTTGAGTATGCCCACAATACTCTCCCTACATCGGCCACTGGGATGTCTCCCTTCCAGTGCCTGTATGGCTACCAACCTCCCCTGTTCCCTTCTCAGGAGAAGGAGCTCTCAGTGCCTTCTGTTCAGGCCCATATTCAGTCGTTGCCACCGGACCTGGCATCGGGCCAGAAAGGCACTCCTTAGAGGTTCGGACCGGTATCAGCTCCAGGCGAATCGTCGCCGGATCCCCGCTCCCACCTATACCATCGGAGATAGGGTTTGGTTGGCCACACGGGATCTTCCGTTACGGACTGAGTCTAGGAAGTTGTTACCGAAGTTTATTGGTCCGTTTGTGGTGGAGAAGGTGATCAATCCAGTGGCAGTGCGACTCAAACTACCGAGGACGCTCAGAGTCCATCCCACCTTTCATGTCTCCTGCCTCAAGCCTGTCTTCCTCAGTCCTCTGTTGCCTCCTCCGCCTCCTCCTCCTCCTCCTCGGATGATCGGAGGTGGTCCTGCCTACACGGTGCGTCGCATTATGGATGCCAGACGGCGGGGCCGGGGTTTCCAGTATCTCGTGGACTGGGAGGGTATGGTCCGGAGGAGAGGAGTTGGATTCGCGGCGACAGGTCCTAGATGCGGATCTCATCAGGGACTTTTACCGCCTCCATCCTGGCGCTCCGGGAGTCCGCCCGGTGGCGTTCGTCGGAGGGGGGTACTGTAACGATCCCGGCTGTCTGAGTCGGGGTCTGGTCGTAATCTCCAGTTTCCCGAGGGTTCGGGAACGCTCCGGGAGCGCTCTGGTTTCCGCACCTGATTCCTGTTAGCAATCTGCACACCTGGGCCTAATCAGCACCTTTCTTAGGCTCTGGCCCAACATCCAGTTCCTGCCGGATCGTTAGCCATGAACAGTAGGTGTTCTGTGTATCAGTGAGCGTTCTAGCGTGAGTTTTGTTATTTTGTACTTTGTTGTGTTTTTGTGTCCTTACCTCCGTTTTTGTTCCACCTGCAGTCACACGTCCGGAACCTTCACCCCACCTCTGCCTGATGGTCGGCGGCTGCCGAGCCATCACTGGACCCAGACTGCACCCCCAACTACTCAACCACGCCGCCCGCTCTGTCCCTGGATTATTCTGCACCTTTTTGTTATCTGAATAAACCCTCACTTTCGTTCAACTCTCCTTGTCCTGGTCTGCTTCTGGGTTCTGGCTGAGGGAACTGTGACAGGTACAATGAGATCATCTATGGAATGTAGGTGTGAATGCATGTGTCAGTAGTGTGTGTGTGTGTGTGTGCGCGTTCGTACGCACACACACACAAGCACACACCAATTTGTGCATATGGCTTTGCATGGATGTGTGTGGATAAGTATATGAGTGTATTATAACACAATGCTATTCACAGAGCAGTATATATTTTATTGACACATGTTAATTTTACTGGGCCTATTCAGAGGTTGCGGCCCAAATGGCAACCTACAGTGAGGGAGAAAAGTATTTGATCCCCTGCTGATTTTGTACGTTTTCCCACTGACAAAGACATGATCAGTCTATCATTTTAATGGTAGGTTTATTTGAACAGTGAGAGACAGAATAACAACAACAAAATCCAGAAAAACGCATGTCAAAAATGTTATAAATTGATTAGCATTTTAATGAGGGAAATAAGTATTTGACCCATCTGCAAAACATGACTTAGTACTTGGTGGCAAAACCCAATCACAGAGGTCAGACGTTTCTTGTAGTTGGCCATCAGGTTTGCACACATCTCAGGAGGGATTTTGTCCCACTCCTCTTTGCAGATCTTCTCCAAGTCATTAAGGTTTCGAGGCTGACGTTTGGCAACTCAAACCTTCAGCTCCCTCCACAGATTATCTATGGGATTAAGATCTGGAGACTGGCTAGGCCACTCCAGGACCTTAATGTGCTTCTTCTTGAGCCACTCCTTTGTTGCCTTGGCCATGTGTTTTGGGTCATTGTCATGCTGGAATACCCATCTATGACCCATTTTCAATGCCCTGGCTGAGGGAAGGAGGTTCTCATCCAAGATTTGACGGTACATGGCCCCGTCCATCGTCCCTTTGATGCGGTGAAGTTGTCCTGTCCCCTTAGCAGAAAAACACCCCCAAAGCATAATGTTTCCACCTCCATGTTTGACGGTGGGGATGGTGTTCTTGGGGTCATAGGCAGCATTCCTCCTCCTCCAAACACGGCGAGTTGAGTTGATGCCAAAGAGCTCGATTTTGGTCTCATCTGACCACAACACTTTCCCCCAGTTCTCCTCTGAATCATTCAGATGTTCATTGGCAAACTTCAGACGGGCATGTATATGTGCTTTCTTGAGCAGGGGGACCTTGCAGGCGCTGCAGGATTTCAGTCCTTCACGGCGTAGTGTGTTACCAATTGTTTTCTTGGTGACTATGGTCCCAGCTGCCTTGAGATCATTGACAAGATCCTCCCGTGTAGTTCTGGCCTGATTCCTCACCGTTCTCATGATCATTGCAACTCCACGAGGTGAGATCTTGCATGGAGCCCCAGGCCGAGGGAGATTGACAGTTATTTTGTGTTTCTTCCATTTGCGAATAATCGCACCAACTGTTGTCACCTTCTCACCAAGCTGCTTGGCGATGGTCTTGTAGCCCATTCCAGCCTTGTGTAGGTCTACAATCTTGTCCCTGACATCCTTGGAGAGCTCTTTGGTCTTGGCCATGGTGGAGAGTTTGGAATCTGATTGATTGATTGCTTCTGTGGACAGGTGTCTTTTATACAGGTAACAAGCTGAGATTAGGAGCACTCCCTTTAAGAGTGTGCTCCTAATCTCAGCTCATTACCTGTATAAAAGACACCTGGGAGCCAGAAATACTTATTTCCCTCATTAAAATGCAAATCAATTTATAACATTTTTTACATGCGTTTTTCTGGATTTTTTTGTTATTCTGTCTCTCACTGTTCAAATAAACCTACCATTAAAATTATATACTGATAATTTCTTTTTCAGTGGGCAAACATACAAAATCAGCAGGGGATCAAATACTTTTTTTCCCTCACTGTATGTAGTGCACTATGTAGGGAATAGTGTGACAATTGGGACACGTAGATGAAGAAGCCCACTGTCCATTGACACCAATGGAAAATGTGTGACCGCTTGGCTCCAACCACTCAGGCCCCTACGTGAAAACATTACCATAATGACAGACAGACTGTATTTCCATTAGCAGTTCAAGAGAAAGGAAATAACCTCTAGTTATCAGTCATCACCTATTGGGCACACACTGGTTGAGTCAATGTTGTTTCCACGTAATTTCAATGAAACTATGTTGTATGTATACCAATGTGGAATAGATGTTGAATTGATGTTTGTGCCCAGTGGGCAGTATCTCCCATATTCCTTAAATCCTTATATTACATAGTATCTCTATTTTATCCAATCACCTTGGCTTTTACCACCTGGATCAGTTAAGGAACTGATTCTGATGATAATGGCCATTTTTGAAGAAGGGTTTACTTGCAATAACTGATATGTTTTTGTTTTTTTCTACTTAGTTGAATGCACTGACTGTAGGTTGCAATGTATAAGAACGTGTGCTAAATGACAAAGACTTTAATGAAGGACCCCTTGAATATATAGATTCTGATAATCATCATCTTCTCCTTTGATAGCCTATTTAATAAGATACGGCTTAGTACCATTTTAGAGCATGTTTCCCAGGTAGACTGGAAGTCTAGACCTATCTTCTGTCTTTCCTCTTAGCCCTGAAGTCAGATGAGAGGTTGACAGCAAACTGATACTGCAATATACTTTTACAGCTCTCCTGGCCATAAATTGCCAATGTGAATAGGCATTAGGCAAATTTCAGGAGGATGGACGTCTGTTTATTAAGTAAAAAATAAAAAGCTTCTATGGTGATGTGGATATGATGACGTGACAGATACAGTTAGGTATAAAAGCTGATGTAACTGGGTGAAGAGAAGAAGAGGAGAAGAGAAAAAGGGGAACACCAGTTGCTGTCATTCCAGGTTAGTGTGGCTTACGTGGTATACTGTATGTGCTACCAAATGTAATGTCATTCGTTATGCAAACAATATGATAAAAGTGACCTTTGGGTCAACATTTGAATTGTCAGAGTAAGTATGTATATATGAATAGTATTTATCTTTTGTATTTAAGTATTTTGTTGTATAAAGCAGTGGTTCCCAACCTTTTTTTAACCATGGCACACTTTGATGGAATATAAAATTCTGTGGCACACCTACAATTTCTTAATGAATTTATTTAGTATTAATGCCCTCCATCTGATCTGATCCATACTGCAAATAATCTATTTTCTGTGACAAACATTTTTTATAGATTAAATAGGGTTTATTTGAAATATTTTCATAGTTCCTCACTCATGATGGTTAATTGGTGTGTGTACCCGTTTAAGAGCCTTTTATCATCAGAAATGATTGGTTATGGGTAGCTTCATGTGTGTGTAAAACATTACTTTTCTCAGATTTTGTATTCATAGATTTGAGATGTGTATGAAAATTGTGTTTTTTTGCAAAACACTATATATCCATTGTTTAGCGAGAATGCAATGTTCATATCCTTTATATTTGACTGTGATATGTGGTTGTCTCGCCTCTCTATCTTAAGATGAATGCATTTACTGTAAGTCACTCTGGATAAGAGCATCTGCTAAATGACAAAAATGTCAAATGTAAGTGTTTTACATACAGATCTCATATTCCTGTATTTTTTTACATTGATGTCATAAATGTATCATTTCTACATTTCTTTATTAAAAAAATTCAGTTATTTGTTACAGTTGACTGTGTAAAACCTAGCAGTACTATTTATTTCTCTGAGAGTGAGGCGAATATATAGCATTTTGCAAAAAAACATGATTATTTGCCTCTCTGAAATGAAACCATGAAGTGATAGGTTTTAAACAAATACATGTCTGTCATTGAACAACCCTATGCCATGATTAGACAGTGAAAAAACACCAATCTCGTTCATAATTTCTTTAAACAATAAAAGCTAATTTGCCAACATTTCTGAAAATGGATATATAGCATTTTGGAATTAAACTCTTCAAATGTAACAGCCTGAGCGCACTGGACTTGAAACAACAATACAGATGTAACCATTTAATGTATTATCTGACCGGCACTAGTGCTACCAAGTCAAAATTCCACGTGCATTCCACAGGTCACATTTATAAGTGAGTTTTCAAAGAAAATGATCAAGATTAGGAAAAGTTACCACTGGAGTAAGGTGTCAGTGTAAAATATGGCTCATACACAGAAATAAAAGTACGGTATTTTTCTTCTGTCTGGTTACAGTCAAGACTGCAATACCACTGTGACCTTCTATTGATGTATCTACATATTGGCTTTTATTGAAGAGACCATTTTATGCTGCTCCTATGTTTCTTATTGACCTGAAACATGAAACAAATGTGTCAACTTAATTTTGGCACCCTCTTAAAAAAAGATGGTGTATTTGTTGTATTGCCACAGCTTATTGACTGTGAGGCAAACCATTCAATCATTCACTTCCTTGTTCTCCCTCAACTGTAACATCTTGTTTGGAATTTTAATCTTTAAACCAACATGGGGAATTGTTCCAGAATATGTCTGTCAATGTCAAATATCTTTGACGATCTACTATCATGGAAATCAGTTTACTTAAGAGGAAATTAAATGTATTTCTCCACATTTTGCCTCTCTCCCTCTCTCTGTCTCTCTCTCTCCCTGTCTCTCTTTCTCTGTAACTCTTTGTATCTCCTTGTCTAGGCCTACGTGCAATCTTCAGACAAACCAGGGCTTTCTTCCTTAGCTTGGAGACTCCATACACAGGGTTATGCCTGTGAACCTATCCACTCTGACTGTTTGCCTGCTAGGCACAGGTAATGGTTTGACACTTAGACCTGGGACATGTTCAGTAGAAAATGAGCATTTCTTATTGGACCATTTAGTACATTTTCTTACATTTGGTGCCTAATGAATACCACCATGATTAGTTGTAAAATATATATAATTTTTTTTACTTAAACATATAAAAACAAATGAGCATTGAATAATAAGTACATTTGAAAAATCTTAAATTTTAGATTTTTTGGAAGGTGCTTGTGTGAACAATGGTGACTGTTAACTCTTTCCTCTTCTTTTATTGTCAGCCATTCTCTGTGCAGAAATTTCTCTTGAATCTAGCTCAACAACAACACCTATAAGCCCAGAGGCTACTCCTACCAATGTGTCCACTCTCGCACCTTCCACCGCTGGTACTAACACCTCTACTCCAGGGACTGACCCCACATCTAACTCCACAGAGGCCAACAGCACCACGGTCTCCACATCCGACCCCACATCTAACCCCACAGAGGCCAACAGCACCACGGTCTCCACATCTGACCCCACATCTAACCCCACAGAGGCCAACAGCACCACAGTCTCCACATCTGACCCCACAGAGGCCAACAGCACCACGGTCTCCACATCTGACCCCACAGAGGCCAACAGCACCACGGTCTCCACATCCGACCAGGCAAATGAGGAAGCCCCAGAGACAATGTTGTCAACTGGCGAGATAGCCGGCATTGCTGTCGGCAGCATTGCTGGGGTGGCGGCTATTGGTGAGTGTAATACACACACAAGCGCACGCACACACCTCGGCACCGCAATTACCCTGGGCCTTATCTATTCATTAACAGAACAGAGGCAAACCCAATATTGAACCATGAAAGTGATACCACACTGGTTTATTGGCCATCATGGTTTCATGCTGTTCCTGTGTAACCAAATTGATGAAAATGCTTATATTCAAATCACTTGATTAGGAAGGAGCAGCAGCCCTGACTGCCAAATCAGAGGACAAAGGAAGTAAACAGACTATACTGAGGACAGGGACTGGTTTATTAAGGCTAACTCTAGTGGTTGTGGTCACAACAGGATTTAAACAGAATGCAAGATGACGTACAAACAAAACAGATAAACATACATCTTTCAATGAGAATGCCTGCTCCAGGCTACTCCTGCAATCTGTTTGTTAGTGCAAAAATGTCCAAGTAGTCCCTCCCGGTTTCATTTGGTTCTTAATTAATATGACATGGATGTAGGCATATCAGGGTTATAACAGCCTCCCTTCTAAGCCTGAGCCTAACCAAATATGTAACACCTCAAAGTGAAGTGAACCCTCAGTTTCATGTAATGTATAGTGTGGAAATGTAACATTTGTGATAGCCTTCCTTCATGACATAGATATTATATTAGAAAGTTCGGTTTTAGATTTGGTAAGAAAGTTGTAAGTCAATCTTTCTCTCTTTCGCTCTCTCTTCCTCTCTCCCTCCCTCTCTTCCCTCTAGGTGGAGGGATCTTTGCTGGTCTGAAGTTTAGTGGGAAGCTGGCTGGTTAGTTTTGCTAGACTGGACTGGACAGGGCTGGGTAAGGCTAAGCTGGGTGGGTTGGTAAAGGGAGTTTCTATTGGCCTGAGACCAGTCCAAGACTCTATATGCTGCACAACCACTGTGGAAAACAACCAGAGCCCTCTCACCTTCTTCCATCTGAAAACACTGCCAAACAACACATTGAGAACCTTCATTTACAACTATACAGGAATGCAGCCAAAATAGGGAATTTTATACAGTGCTCAGTCAAGATAAAATACTACTTCTACTGCTGATAATATATATATATATATATATATATATATATATATATATTATATATATATATATATATATATATATATATATATATATATATATATATATATATATATATATATATATATAAATATATATATATAAATATGCCTATGCATTTGATTACACTGAATTGTATATCACATATTATAAATGGCCACAATGTAGCATTCAGCTGTTGATGCATATGCTTTCCCTATCCAGTGAGAGCATATATGGGGGAAAAGGAGAACAGTGTATGAAAAAGACAAATGATAATACGAAATAACATGATAGCTACAGTATATATTTAATATGGTAACAAATATATTTTAATATTATGGTTCACCACACATCCTGTGGTGACAGTTTAGCCGTGCTTTGAACTTTCTGCTAAGTGTCTTTTTAAACATTTTAAGATGATCAATGATTTTTGTTGTTTGATTTAATTCAGTTTTTTTTTGTCAACAAACATTTTAAGATGAGAATGGATGATCACATGGGATTTTATGTATGAAAAAAAAAAAATGTATGCACTCACTAACTGTAAGTCGCTCTGGATAAGAGCGTCTGCTTAATGACTAAAATGTAAAATGTAAATTTTGAATATGTTAGTTCCTCGAAAAGTGTTATGCACACACTTTAATTCACAACCAAATACCATGATGATTATGGTATTATGGTCACAATGTATACACCTCATTTTGTAATAAAGACCAAGAGTTGTTGTGTAAGTTTGTTGTGTTTTATTTGTGGTAGCCATCTTGTGAAGGAGACAGTTGATGGATGTGTCCCCTCTCCTCTCCCATCCCCTCCCAGCCCTGATGCTGTGCTCTGTCTGCATGTTTTCATGATGTCTCAGCACTTAGTTTGCTTACCCCCATTGACTGGCAAGACAGTCATCTTACCTGACCAGCACCGAATGGGTCCAATGATTGAAATGTCATAGGGTATGGTCCAAATTAAACCTGATTCCCTATATAGTGCATTACTTTTGTACCAGATGGCACCCTATTCCCTATATAGTGCACTACTTTTGGCCAGGGGCCCTGGTCAAAAGGGCACTTTATAGGAAATAGGATGCCATTTTAGATGCAACCAAAGTGAAATCTAACAAACACTGCAGGCCTGATAGACTGCAGACAGGAACGATGCCTCTCTCTGTTATAGACTCCCCACTGACCTGTTTTCACAGAGACAAGCCAGCAAGTAAAATCCATTATTACATGTCCCTGCAAAGAGACTACAGGGCCCTTATTCTAGGGCAGTTTTGTCAGGTACATTTTAATGAATGGATCAGTAGTCCTACTCTGACACCCTTTATACACACAGATGAAAAGAAGGCAGAAATGGTAATTGTCCCTGTCAATTAAACCTAATGAAATGAAGCAAGTAAAGTGTTATGAACATGATTAAGCCCTTGATCATATTTTGTGATCAACTTATGTCTTTCAATGTGGCAATTCTTTTACAGACTCAAAATCGTTATGAGATGCTACAAAGGCATCATAGTCTTATAATGCATTATAAATCAAATCACATTTTATTTGTCACATGCTTGGTAAACAACAGGTGTAGACTAACAGTGAAATGCTTATTTATCGGCCCTTCCCAACAATGCAGAGAGAACAATAATATACATTTTAAAAAGATTATGATAACACAAGGAATAAATACACAATGAGTAATGATAACTTGGCTACAGTGAGGGAAAAAAGTATTTGATCCCCTGCTGATTTTGTATGTTTGCCCACTGACAAAGACATGATCAGTCTATCATTTTAATGGTAGGTTTATTTGAACAGTGAGAGACAGAATAACAACAAAAAATTCCAGAAAAACGCATGTCAAAAATGTTATAAATTGATTTGCATTTTAATGAGGGAAATAAGTATTTGACCCCTTTGCAAAACATGACTTAGTACTTGGTGGCAAAACCCTTGTTGGCAATCACAGAGGTCAGACCTATCTTGTAGTTGGCCACCAGGTTTGCACACATCTCAGGAGGGATTTTGTCCCACTCTTCTTTGCAGATCTTCTCCAAGTCATTAAGGTTTCGAGCCTGACGTTTGGCAACTCGAACCTTCAGCTCCCTCCACATATTGTCTATGGGATTAAGGTCTGGAGACTGGCTAGGCCACTCCAGGACCTTAATGTGCTTCTTCTTGAGCCACTCCTTTGTTGCCTTGGCCGTGTATTTTGGGTCATTGTCATGCTGGAATACCCATCCATGACCCATTTTCAATGCCCTGGCTGAGGGAAGGAGATTCTCATCCAAGATTTGACGGTACATGGCCCCGTCCATCGTCCCTTTGATGCGGTGAAGTTGTCCTGTCCCCTTAGCAGAAAAACACCCCCAAAGCATAATGTTTCCACCTCCATGTTTGACGGTGGGGATGGTGTTCTTGGGGTCATAGGCAGCATTCCTCCTCCTCCAAACACGGCGAGTTGAGTTGATGCCAAAGAGCTCCATTTTGGTCTCATCTGACCACAACACCTTCACCCAGTTCTCCTCTGAATCATTCAGATGTTCATTGGCAAACTTCAGACGGGCCTGTATATGTGCTTTCTTGAGCAGGGGGACCTTGCGGGCGCTGCAGGATTTCAGTCCTTCACAGCGTAGTGTGTTACCAATTGTTTTCTTGGTGACTATGGTCCCAGCTGCCTTGAGATCATTGACAATATTCTCCTGTTTATTTTCCATTTGCAAATAATCGCACCAACTGTTGTCACCTTCTCACCAAGCTGCTTGGCGATGGTCTTGTAGCCCATTCCAGCCTTGTGTAGGTCTACAATCTTGTCCCTGACATCCTTGGAGAGCTCTTTGGTCTTGGCCATGGTGGAGAGTTTGGAATCTGATTGATTGATTGCTTCTGTGGACAGGTGTCTTTTATAAAGGTAACAAGCTGAGATTAGGAGCACTCCCTTTAAGAGTGTGCTCCTAATCTCAGCTCGTTACCTGTATAAAAGAAACCTGGGAGTCAGAAATCTTTCTGATTGAGAGGGGGTCAAATACTTATTTCCCTCATTAAAATGCAAATCAATTTATAACATTTTTGACATGCGTTTTTCTGGATTTTATTGTTGTTATTCTGTCTCTCACTGTTCAAATAAACCTACCATTAAAATGATAGACTGATAATTTCTTTGTCATTGGGCAAACGTACAAAATCAGCAGGGGATCAAATAGCTTTTTCCCTCACTGTATATACACGGGGTACCAGTACCGAGTCAGTAACCACACCGTAATGCATTATACTCCAACCATTTTGTCACGCCCTGGCTCTGGGGACTCTTAATTGTTGAGCCAGGGTGTGGATTTTCTATGTTTAGTTTTCATTGGTTTTTGTTCTAAATCGTTTAGTTTCTATGTTGGCCAGGGTGGTTCCCAATCAGAGACAGCTGTAGCTTGTTGTCTCTGATTGGGGACCATACTTAGGCAGCCTTGTGTCATGTTAGGTTGTGGGATCTTGTTCCGTTAAGGTTTTGTGTTAACCTAGGACTTCACGTTTCGTTTGTTGTTTTGTTCGTGTTAAGTACTGAATAAAGTATGTACGTTTATCATGCTGCGCCTTGGTCCGCTTCATCAGTCAACGATCGTGACAGAAGATCCCACCACCAGAGGACCAAGCAGCGTGCCCAGGAGGAGAAGAGGGCGATGGCTCAGGTGGGCGAATGGTGGTCGTGGGAGGAGATATTCGCGGGCAGAGGGCCATGGGCAAAGGTGTATGCCCAGGCAGGAGAGGAGACTGTGGAGGCGCGCTACAGAGAGGAGCAGCGGCAACACAGAGGGTACCGGCCGAGGAGGAAGCCCGTGAGACAGCCCCAATAATTTTTTCTGGGGGGGCTAAAAGGGTGGTTGGCGGAGCCACGTACTGTGCCGTGAGTGTTCCGGCACAGTCCTGTACGTCCTGTGCTAGCACCACGCACGTGTCGTGCTAAGGTGGGCATGCAGCCAGGACGGAGTGTGCCGGCTCAACGCTCGTGGCCTACAGTACCCCTCCTCGGTCCCGTATATCCTGCGCCAGTGCCACGTGCTGTAGCGCCAGTACGAGTGCACAGCCCTGTACGTCCTGTGCTGATGCCTCACACATATTGTGCGGAAGTAGGCATTCAGCCAGGACGGGTTGTGTCAGCTCTCCGCTCCAGACCTCCAGTCCGCCCCCCAGTCCGGCCCGGCCCGTTCCGGCTCCCCGCACCAAGCCTATGGTGCGTGTTCCCAGTCCAGCCCGGCCCGTTCCGGCTCCCCGCACCAAGCCTATGGTGCGTGTTCCCAGTCCAGCCCGGCCTGTTCCTGCTCCCCGCACCAAGCCAGTGGTGCGCGTCGCCAGCCCGGTCCGGCCTGCTCCTGTCCCTCGCACCAAGCCTATGGTGCGTGTTCCCAGTCCAGCCCGGCCTGTTCCTGCTCCCCGCACCAAGCCAGTGGTGCGCGTCGCCAGCCCGGTCCGGCCTGTTCCTGCTCCCCGCACCAAGCCAGTGGTGCGCGTCGCCAGCCCGGTCCGGCCTGTTCCTGCTCCCCGCACCAAGCCAGTGGTGCGCGTCTCCAGCCCGGTCCGGCCTGTTCCTGCTCCCCGCACCAAGCCAGTGGTGCGCGTCGCCAGCCCGGTCCGGCCTGTTCCTGCTCCCTGCACCAAGCCAGTGGTGCGCGTCGTCAGTCCGGCACGGTCCGTGCCTGTTCCACCGGTGCCTGGTCCGGCACCGGTCAGCTGCTCCACTCCGGAGCCAGAGCAATCCGCTCCACCGGTGTTCAGTCCAGCTCCGGCCAGCGGGACCAGACCAGGGGCGCAACGGGGGGGTAGAGAGAGAGTGGTGGTCACGCCCGGAGCCGGATCCACCTCCGAGGCGGAATGCCCACCCGGCCCCTACCCTGTTGTGTTGGTGTGGCGCGGTCGCAGTCCGCGCCTTTGGGGGGGGTACTGTCACACCCTGGCTCTGGGGACTCTTAATTGTTGAGCCAGGGTGTGGATTTTCTATGTTTAGTTTTCATTGGTTTTTGTTCTAGATCGTTTAGTTTCAATGTTGGCCAGGGTGGTTCCCAATCAGAGACAGCTGTAGCTCGTTGTCTCTGATTGGGGACCATACTTAGGCAACCTTGTGGCATGTTAGGTTGAGGAATCTTGTTCCGTTAAGGTTTTGTGTTAACCTAGGACTTCACGTTTCGTTTGTTGTTTTGTTCGTGT
This sequence comes from Coregonus clupeaformis, assembly GCF_020615455.1. Taxonomy (NCBI): domain Eukaryota; kingdom Metazoa; phylum Chordata; class Actinopteri; order Salmoniformes; family Salmonidae; genus Coregonus; species Coregonus clupeaformis. The sequence goes on along the minus strand of NC_059204.1, from coordinate 4,002,394 downwards.
TAAGTACTGAATAAAGTATGTACGTTTATCATGCTGCGCCTTGGTCCGCTTCATCAGTCAACGATCGTGACAGAAGATCCCACCACCAGAGGACCAAGCAGCGTGCCCAGGAGGAGAAGAGGGCGATGGCTCAGGTGGGCGAATGGTGGTCATGGGAGGAGATATTCGCGGGCAGAGGGCCATGGGCAAAGGTGTATGCCCAGGCAGGAGAGGAGACTGTGGAGGCGCGCTACAGAGAGGAGCAGCGGCAACACAGAGGGTACCGGCCGAGGAGGAAGCCCGTGAGACAGCCCCAATAATTTTTTCTGGGGGGGCTAAAAGGGTGGTTGGCGGAGCCACGTACTGTGCCGTGAGTGTTCCGGCACAGTCCTGTACGTCCTGTGCTAGCACCACGCACGTGTCGTGCTAAGGTGGGCATGCAGCCAGGACGGAGTGTGCCGGCTCAACGCTCGTGGCCTACAGTACCCCTCCTCGGTCCCGTATATCCTGCGCCAGTGCCACGTGCTGTAGCGCCAGTACGAGTGCACAGCCCTGTACGTCCTGTGCTGATGCCTCACACATATTGTGCGGAAGTAGGCATTCAGCCAGGACGGGTTGTGTCAGCTCTCCGCTCCAGACCTCCAGTCCACCCCCCAGTCCGGCCCGGCCCGTTCCGGCTCCCCGCACCAAGCCTATGGTGCGTGTTCCCAGTCCAGCCCGGCCCGTTCCGGCTCCCCGCACCAAGCCTATGGTGCGTGTTCCCAGTCCAGCCCGGCCTGTTCCTGCTCCCCGCACCAAGCCAGTGGTGCGCGTCGCCAGCCCGGTCCGGCCTGCTCCTGTCCTCGCACCAAGCCTATGGTGCGTGTTCCCAGTCCAGCCCGGCCTGTTCCTGCTCCCCGCACCAAGCCAGTGGTGCGCGTCGCCAGCCCGGTCCGGCCTGTTCCTGCTCCCCGCACCAAGCCAGTGGTGCGCGTCTCCAGCCCGGTCCGGCCTGTTCCTGCTCCCCGCACCAAGCCAGTGGTGCGCGTCGCCAGCCCGGTCCGGCCTGTTCCTGCTCCCGCACCAAGCCAGTGGTGCGCGTCGCCAGCCCGGTCCGGCCTGTTCCTGCTCCCTGCACCAAGCCAGTGGTGCGCGTGCGTCAGTCCGGCACGGTCCGTGCCTGTTCCACCGGTGCCTGGTCCGGCACCGGTCAGCTGCTCCACTCCGGAGCCAGAGCAATCCGCTCCACCGGTGTTCAGTCCAGCTCCGGCCAGCGGGACCAGACCAGGGGCGCAACGGGGGGGTAGAGAGAGAGTGGTGGTCACGCCCGGAGCCGGATCCACCTCCGAGGCGGAATGCCCACCCGGCCCCTACCCTGTTGTGTTGGTGTGGCGCGGTCGCAGTCCGCGCCTTTGGGGGGGGGGTACTGTCACACCCTGGCTCTGGGGACTCTTAATTGTTGAGCCAGGGTGTGGATTTTCTATGTTTAGTTTTCATTGGTTTTTGTTCTAGATCGTTTAGTTTCTATGTTGGCCAGGGTGGTTCCCAATCAGAGACAGCTGTAGCTCGTTGTCTCTGATTGGGGACCATACTTAGGCAACCTTGTGGCATGTTAGGTTGTGGGATCTTGTTCCGTTAAGGTTTTGTGTTAACCTAGGACTTCACATTTCGTTTGTTGTTTTGTTCGTGTTAAGTACTGAATAAAGTATGTACGTTTATCACGCTGCGCCTTGGTCCGCTTCATCAGTCAACGATCGTGACACATATTGAGAGAGAAAGCAAGAGAGAGAAAGCGAGAGAGAGAGAAAGCGAGAGAGAGAGAGAGAAAGAAAGATAGATGTTTTAGAAGTCCATCATACATCTCCATTAGTGGTCCTCTGTAGCTCAATTGGTAGAGCATGGCACTTGTAACGCCAGGGTAGTGGGTTCGATCCCCGGGACCACCCATACTTAAAAATGTATGCACACATGACTGTAAGTCGCTTTGGATAAAAGCGTCTGGGAAATAGCATATTATATTATATTATACATTAGTCCACGGCTGTGTCACAGCTTAAGCAGCGTGGACTTTAGCCCTGATCAGCCCAGAGAGGGTTTACGACATGGTCATTAGCTATGGAAATGTCAACAGACCCTATTTAGCCAGAGTAGGAGGGTACACAATGAAACAGCACAGAGGTACATTACCGCTAATATCCCAGAGGTGTGTATTGCCGTGCTGGGGCCATATGGAGTATGTGTGAGTGGGGTGGGGGGGTTGTGTGTGTGTGTGTGTGTGTGTGTGATCATATATATGTGAGAAATGGCATGTAATGTGTTTACGCATCCGAGCAGTGAGAAAGGTATATGCAGCTTTTTCTAAGTGTGTATAGAATATATACTGTGTAGAGTAGTGTATAGTGACTGAGTGTGTGTGTATATGTAGGTGTGTGTATGTGTGTGTGTGTGTGTGTGTGTGTGTGTGTGTGTGTGTGTGTGTGTGCGTGCGTGCGTCCTTCAAGGTCTATATGGATGTGAGGGGCCTCCTTTTGAGATCAAATGCGGAGCCCTATAGGTCACCTAGCGTCTAACGCACAGACAGAGTGGCAGCGGCGAAAGGAGCAACATCCCTCTCTAGCTCCCTCCTTCTCTCCCTCTGCCCCTAACTGAGCAGCCCATAAAAAATTCATCCCGCACTGAACAGCTGCTTTCTAAACAGGATCCAATTTAATCCAGCACAGCACCCTGTTCAACTAAAGCCTCTAAGCTGCCCTCGTCAGTCTTGAGAGAGAGAGAGAGAGAGAGAGAGAGAGAGAGAGAGAGAGAGAGAGAGAGAGAGAGAGAGAGAGAGAGAGAGAGAGAGAGAGAGAGAGAGAGAGGCGAGAGAGAGAGAGAGAGAGAGAGAGAGCGAGAGCGAGAGCGAGAGCGAGAGCGAGAGAGAGAGAGAGAGAGAGAGAGAGAGAGAGAGAGAGAGAGAGAGAGAGAGACAGAAAGGGTGCACCGACAGAGTAAAAGGGGGGGAGAGAGAAAAGGATAGAGAGCACCAAGAGAGGGCAGGAAGAGAGGAAGAGAGGGAGAATATGAGAGGGAGGTAGGAGGACGAGAGAGACAGATAAGCCAGGAAAGATCGAGGGAGAGAAAACCGAGAGTAATAAGGGAGAGAGAGACAGAAAGGGTAGGAAAGAAGGAGAGAGAGCGCTGAAAGAGTTAAAGAAGGGAGACAGAGGAGAGAGAGACTGACAGGGTAGTAGAAAAGGACAGAGAGCACCAAGAGATTTAAAGAGGGAAGAGAAAGGATGTGAACTTAAAATAGGTTTTTAGCTAATACCATTCATGAAATACCATTCATGGAAATATGTTGACCACCACTGGAAGCCTACTGTAGCAGGACCAACAGAACATGCCCTGTTAGGTTAGGACAGGACAGGGCAGGACAGGATAAACTTTAATGTTCACAAAGGAATAATTGTCCCAAGATTGCTACAACTCATCTTTTGAAGGCACTCAAGGAATGTTGGTATAAATTAAGCGGAGGCTAGTTCAGAGAGGGATGACAGGGCACAGTAATGCCACTATGTTGCCACCATGTCAACGATGGCAGGAGGTGTGTTGTGGCCTCTGGGTCCAGGCAGAGGCTTACGGGGTAGTGTTACATCTGACACACCAGCCAGGACCAGGCTAGATAATTCTATCCTTCTTCTCCTCACAAATTGGGCTCCTCGCAAACAGATAATCTGTTTTAGCCTGGGAACCTAATCTGCCCTGTCACTGAGAACATACACACACCTACACATACACATGCTTGAATGCACACACAAACATGAATGTGCACACATGTACACAGGTCGGTTACAGATGGATGATCCTCATCTGTTCCAGTTAGCATGTGCTTAGTACTGCTCCTTTGACAGCTTCCTCAACCACACACACACTTTAACCCCCACGTTAATCAGATCAGTGACTTAAGGATTGGTCTCCAACCAGAGGTCACTGAGGAGAGAAATGGTATGACTCTGACCTAGATGTAGAGGCAGGCTGAGGTGAAAGAAGAGAGAGAGACAGAGACAGAGTGAGAGAGAGAGAGAGACAGAGACAGAGCGAGAAGGTCCAGATGTCAGGGAAACCAATATACTTTTTTACTAGGCTCCACTCATATAGAACACACACACCTACACATATTTGGGACTGAAAATGAGCTCCACAGGGAGCTTCAACCTGGCCGTGAATTAAAGGAAAGACAAAGCAAGGATCTATTAAATTAGACATACTGTACCAATTAGGATCTGGCTCAAAATATTCAAATCAATAATAGAACCAATTGCAATATATGGCAGTGAAGTGTGGGGTCCACTTACAAAGCAAGAATGGGACAAATAGGACAAACACCCAACTGAAACCCTGCATGCGGAATTCTGTAAGAGCATCCTCAGAGTACAGAGAAAAACTCCAAACAACGCATGCAGAGCAGATTTAGGCCAATTCCCTCTTCTGATTAATATCCAAAAAAGAACAAGTGACCCCCACTCCTGCCATTACAAAGCCCTCAAATGCCAAAAGTTGACCATAGAAAAGAGTCCCCTCAGCCAGCTGGTTTTGAGGCTCAGTTCACTAACCCCTACCAACCCAACAAAGCCTCATGACAGCACTCAGAAAATCTGGCCCAAACAAATCATCACAAAGCAAAAAGAAAAATATATCACCTACTGAAAAGACACCACAAAAAATCTAAGTCAACTTCAATGCTATTTGGCTCTAAACAGACAGTACATGGTGGCAGACTATGTAACTACTGTGACTGATAGAAAACTGAGAAAAACACAGACTATGTACAGACTCAGTGAGCACAACCTGGCCATAGAAACCGGCTGTCACAGACAAATCTGGCTACCCAGAGAGGACAGGTTGTACTCACTCTGCCCTCAGAGAGAGGTCGAGACAGAGCTGCATTTTCTCCTACACTGCGAGAACTATGCAGACTTGCAGGCAATTTTCTTTCACAAAATTAAAAAACAAAAATTAACCTAAACAGAAAAGGAGAAAATCCAGTGTCTACTGGGAGAAAAAACCCTTTGTGCCATATTAGCTGCAAAATATGTAGCTTCTTGCCACACCCGTAGGGACAGCCAGTGGAACGACCAACCAGAGCAATAACATTGCTGCCTGTGTCTTTCTCACTATTTCATTATTGTCCTCATTCATGTCTTACTGTAGTAATAATAATAATAATAATATGCCATTTAGCAGACGCTTTTATCCAAAGCGACTTACAGTCATGCGTGCATACATTTTTGTGTATGGGTGGTCCCGGGGATCGAACCCACTACCTTGGCGTTACAAGCGCCGTGCTCTACCAGCTGAGCTACAGAGGACCACCATAATTGTACTATTATGTGTGTAGTGTCCTGTTAATTATTACTACTCATTGAGTATTATTATTTGTCCAATTATTATCTATCTGCGACATCATTGAGGTTACCTCTAAATAAGCCCCAAAGAAAACTGTCCACTGTGTTTGGGCCAAACTACTGCAACTGAGAGGATTTAGACTTGAATAACCTTGAAGGATACACACCCACACACAGATAATCTCCCATGAGAATATATTAGTGGAGACACCACCCTCCAGTGGATAAGGAATTAACCAACATCACTTCTCATGTTGACCTCATGGCCCGTATTCACAAATCCTCTCAGAGTAGGAGTTCTGATCTAGGATCAGTTTTGGCTGAATTGTATCATTATGAATAAGATTGTATTAACAGGTGGGACCTGATCCTAGATCAGCAATCCTACTCTGAGATATTTTATCAATACGGGCCCTGGGTCACGCAAAGACATTTAGTGGGGCAAGAGCTCACAGTTTAAAATTAACCCAGTTCTTTCCATCTGATTTTGCTAAATAATGCAATCTGACTAGACATCCACAGCTCCAGCTGCATTTTCCAACCCCATCTCTTAGCTCCAAGTGGCGGGCTGCCATTTTGTGGTTTTCTGAATTAGGGAATGGGCCTTAAATACTCTAAATTGTTTAAAGTCATGGTTAACTGGGCATCAAAATCCATTTTTAAAGATAAACGCACCTAAGTATCGTTATAATATTATATTGTGAGGACCGTGGCAATTCCTATCTCTAACAGGTGTGTTTGCATATTAGATAGAAAATGACACAATTGTGAGCCCTAGTTTTGAACAGACCAGGGTCATATTCACTAGACACCAAATGGACGAATATGCACCAAAACGGGTTAGGGACTAACTGAACATGTCCAATAACAAACTCTAGTTTTGTTTGCAAAATGTTTTTCATTGTAAAAATGTACACTAATAAATAAGACCCTGGGTTCAAATACTATTTAAAATCATTACAAATACTTTAGCTGTGCTTGATTGAGCTTTCCCCAAACGTGCACTGCAAACCCCACCAACAACTGACACCCGAGGCAGGCTTAAGAAAACGCTCAGAGTTCAAATATTACTTGAACGCAGGTCAAAGACTATTTGAAGTAATTCCTCTTGTCGTTTGAAATCCTTTTACAAACAAACATTGAAAAACACTGAGCAATTTTTTGTTTGTTTTAATATTTAATTCATTTACAGACATTTAATAGACTTTAATAAACATCAACGTGATTCATAATCTGCATTTTGTTACTTCAGAAAGTCATTCTGTTTCAAATGAGTCAATATGTTGAAATACAATTTTGGATATACACTGAGTGCACTACAAATCAAGAACACCTGATCCTTCCATGACAGACTAACCAGGTGAATCCAGGTGAAAGCTATGATTCCTTATTGATGTCACTTGTTAAATCCACTTCAATCAGTGTAGATGAAGGGGATGAGACAGGTTAAAGAAGGATTTTTAAGCCTTGAGACAATTGAGTCATGGATTGTGTATGTGTGCCATTCAGAGAGTGAATGAGCAAGACAGAAATGTAAGTGCCTTTGAACGGGGTATGGTTGTAGGTGCCAGGCACACCGGCTTGTGTCAAGAACTGCAACGCTGCTGGGTTTTTCATGCTCACCAGTTTCCGTGTGTATCAAGAAAGGTCAACCACCCAAAGGACATCCAGCCAACTTGACACAACTGTGGGAAACATTGGAGTCAACCTGGGCCAGCATCCCTGTGGAACACATTCGACACCTTGAAGAGTCCATGCCCTGACGAATTGAGGCTGTTGAGGGCAGATATAATATTAGGAAGATGTTCTTAATGTTTTGTACACACAGTGTATACCAAAATACCACACGGACTATCTGCATTGACCCTTTTACACTGACTCAATGCACACTCACAGGATTCTACACTCACTCACACCGATACTCCAACACACACACACACTTAATTTAGTCACACACACATTACACACATGCACATACAATCATGATTTCCGCTGCTGCTATTCAGTTTATCATATATCCTGATGCCTAGTCACCTTACCCCTATGCATATCTACCCCTATCACTCCAGTATCACTGCACATTGTAAAAATGGCACTGACCCTAGAACTGACCCTGTATGTAGCTTACTTACTTTCTGGTGTTCTTCTTGTTTCTATTTCTTGCGTGTTTTTGTTCTACTTTACTTTATGTTATAGTACTACTGATATTGATTACTGCATTGTTGGGAAAGAGCTTGCAAGAAAGGCATTTCACAGTACTTGTGCACATGACAAAAAAAATGGAAATTGGAAAAAATAGTGATATTTTAATGATTAGTATCACAGTACAGTTACATTAACCATGTTGCTTTATAAATACAAAAATACATGTTTAGTCATAAAAAACATAGCTAGAGATGTAGTTCCTCTCCATCTCGTTTTACCATGGCATGATATCTCCACCACTAGTTTGAAGTTGGAGGAGAGGAACCTCTCTCTGTCTCTCTTTCTTTCGCTTGCACACACAGCACGCATGCACACACACAGTCCTATTGACAGGGGAGAAAGACGAGGTTGTGCATAACCTACAACCCCAGCACACCAACAGATGGTGCTAGAGTCATACATCTATCCATCCATCCATCTCTAAAGTCACAGATATGATGACATCTAGTTTAAATATAATAATTTACAGAATGGAAGGTCTGCGTGATAGTCTTTCATGTCTCAGTGGTGACCTTGAAGTGGATGACAACTCCTGCATGGAGTCATACAGTCCACGTTGTAGTGCATAGAGAGATATCTTCGCCGTCTGCATGGCGACCGCACACACGCACAGACACACACTCCCTCGCTCTCTCTCACACACACACACACACACCCTCTGTCCTGCTCGATCACACCTTCAAGTGTGACGTCCCCGGGACTTTCGATGATATTCAGGGGACATGTTTTTAGCTTGGAAGGGCCTTCCCATTGTCCCAGTGCTCTTCCGAACATCCCCATAAGATGGTTGAACCACAACTCAATCTCTGTATCCTGCCAGTACAGTGCAGCCTATGTGCTTTAGCTAAATCCATAGTGCCAAGGGCTCCTGTATAAACATAAGAGTATACTGTATGCAGTCCACAAAGCAAGGCTCAAACATCAACTATCAGACACAGACACAGGCCTAATAGGCTCATTGCATATGTCATCCATATGACCAGGCTGCCAGACTTTATGTAGCCCATATGTCCATGACATGTAGCTTCACAGGCGTGAATGAGAGGAGGAGGCCAGCTCGTAGAAGAGCACGTAGGCGTCACTGCTGCGGACCTGGCTGGACGACATGGGGCTCACCCTGTAAGGACACAGAGAAGAAGTGTGTTAATTAGAGCATACAGACACACCCACACACATATATAGAAATATACACAGAGTCTACCAAACATTAGGAACACCTGCTCTTTCCATGACATAGACTGACCAGGTGAATCAAGGTGAAAGCTATGATCCCTTATTGATGTCACCTGTTAAATCCACTTCAATCAGTGTAGATGAAGGGGAAGAGACAGGTGAAAGAAGGATTTTAAAGCCTTGAGACATGGATTGTGTATCTGTGCCATTCAGAGAGTGAACGGGCAAGACAAATATTTAAGTGCCTTTGAACGGGGTATGGTAGTAGGTGCCAGGCACACTGGTTTGTGTGTCAAGAACTGCAATGCTGCTGGGTTTTTCACACTCAACAGTTTCCTGTGTGTATCAAGAATGGTCCACCACCCAAAGGACATCCAGCCAACTTGACACAGCTGTGGGAAGCATTGAAGTCAACATGGGCCAGCATCCCTGTGGAACGCTTTTGACACCTTGCGAATTGAGGCTGTTCTGAGGGCAAAAAGGAGTCCAACTCAATATCAGGAAGGTGTTCCTAATGTTTTGTACACTCAGTGTAGCGTGATACACACACAGACATTAACAAACAGAAAAGGAACAAACAGAACACAGAGCCTTGACTCTGATATAGTAGCAAACTGTACTCCAAGATAAGAGCGTCTGCTAAATGACGTAAAAATTGTATTATGACAATGTATATGGGGTGGAGGGGACATCATGGCATCATCACATACCTGGAGTCATTGTAGCTGTACCACTCCCCCAGGGTTGGGTTCCTGCAGTAAGCTGTGTAGTGGCCACCCAGCGTGTTCCCAGAGTGGTTGGACACCGCATAGAGATTATACACTGCATTCACTACACAGAGAGAGAGACAGAGAGAGACACAGAGAGAGAGACAGAGACAGAGACAGAGACAGAGAGACAGAGAGAGAGAGAGAGAGAGAGAGACAGAGATAGATAGAGAGAGAGAGAGAGAGACAGACAGACAGACAGACAGACAGACAGACAGACAGACAGACAGACAGACAGACAGACAGACAGACAGACAGACAGACAGACAGACAGACAGACAGACAGAGAGAGAGAGAGAGAGAGAGAGAGAGAGAGAGAGAGAGAGAGAGAGAGATAGACAGAGATAGACAGAGAGACAGAGAGAGAGAGAGAGATTAGTGTTATGTCATTGACATCACTAAGGCCTTCATTCAGTTTCAACAGTCCCCTAACATCATTGAAAAACAATGTCTGTTTTAAGCCTGATTTATGAAGAGGATGGGTTATCTATAGACTGTACACAAAGCAAGTCAGTTCAACTGGGTGTGTGTGTATGCGTGAGTGTGTGTGGTTGTGTGCGTATGTCCTGAGTTCAATGAAGCCAGATGATCCAGTCAGTCTAGCCAGTACTTACAGTTGAAGTCGGAAGTTTACATACACCTTAGCCAAATACATTTAAACTCAGTTTTTCACAATTCCTGACATTTAATCCTAGTAAAAATTCCCTGTCTTAGGTCAGTTAGGATCACCACTTTATTTTAAGAATGTGAAATGTCAGAATAATAGTAGAGAGAATGATATATTTCAGCTTTTATTTCTTTCATCACATTCCCAGTGGGTCAGAAGTTTACATACACTCAATTAGTATTTGGTAGCATTGCCTTTAAATTGTTTAATTTGGGTCAAACGTTTCGGGTAGCCTTCCACAAGCTTCCCACAATACGTTGGGTGAATTTTGGCCCATTCCTCCTGACAGAGCTGGTGTAACTGAGTCAGGTTTGTAGGCATCCTTGCTCGCACACGCTTTTTCAGTTCTGCCCACAAATGTTCTATAGGATTGAGGTCAGGGCTTTGTGATGGCCACTCCAATACCTTGACTTTGTTGTCCTTAAGCCATTTTGCCACAACTTTGGAAGTATGCTTGGGGTCATTGTCCATTTGGAAGACCCATTTGCGACCAAGCTTTAACTTCCTGACTGATGTCTTGAGATGTTGCTTCAATATATCCACATAATTTTCCTTCCTCATGATGCCATCTATTTTGTGAAGTGCACCAGTCCCTCCTACAGCAAAGCACCCCCACAGCATGATGCTGCCACCCCTGTGCTTCACGGTTGGGATGGTGTTCTTCGGCTTGCAAGCAACCCCCTTTTTCCTCCAAACAACGATGGTCATTATGGCCAAACAGTTCTATTTTTGTTTAATCAGACCAGATGACATTTCTCCAAAAAGTATGATCTTTGTCCCCATGTGCAGTTGCAAAACGTAGTCTGGCTTTTTTATGGCGGTATTGGAGCAGTGGCTTCTTCCTTGCTGAGCGGCCTTTCAGGTTATGTCGATATAGGACTTGTTTTACTGTGGATATAGATACTTTTGTACCTGTTTCCTCCAGCATCTTCACAAGGTCCTTTGCTGTTGTTCTGGGATTTATTTGCACTTTTCGCACCAAAGTACGTTCATCTCTAGGAGACAGAACGCGTCTCCTTCCTGAGCGGTATGACGGCTGCGTGGTCCCATGGTGTTTATACTTGCGTACTATTGTTTGTACAGATGAACGTGGTACCTTCAGGCATTTGGAAATTGCTCCCAAGGATGAACCAGACTTGTGGAGGTCTACAATTCTTTTTCTGAGGTCTTGGCTGATTTCTTTTGATTTTCCCATGATGTCAAGCAAAGAGGCACTGAGTTTGAAGGTAGGCCTTGAAATACATCCACAGGTACACCTCCAATTGACTGAAATTATGTCAATTAGCCTATCAGAAGCTTCTAAAGTCATGACATCATTTTCTGGAATTTTCCAAGCTGTTTAAAGGCACAGTCAATTTAGTGTATGTAAACTTCTGGCCCACTGGAATTGTGATACAGTGAATTATAAGTGAAATAATCTGTCTGTAAACAATTGTCGGAAAAATTACTTGTGTCATGCACAAAGTAGATGTCCTAAACGACTTGCCAAAACTATAGTTTGTTAACAAGAAATGTGTGGAGTGGTTGAAAAACAAGTTTTAATGACTCCAACCTAAGTGTAGGTAAACTTCCGACTTCAACTGTATATCAGGCCAGTCAATAAACGTCTTATCTACACAAGACTCTCTAGAAATGGCCCTAAAAGTACTTCTAAAAAGAAAAACAATACAATATCAAAGTAGCGGGAGACAGAGTGCTATCTATGGAGTTTGTTGAGTGTGTGTGTGAGTACTACTTACTGCTCTCAGAGCCAAATTCTCTCATGTCCAGCTCTTTGAGGGGAAAGTTGACGTAGGTGGAGAGCTTACTGTTTCGAACACGGTTCTCTGAGAAGCGCTTGAGGTCTGAGAGAGGGGCTCGGTCAAGGATAAGCACATGGACAGCTGAAGCATATAGCTAATGAAAGCATAGTGGCATAGATGGCTATTGATAGCATAGCAGTATAGCTACTGATAGCATAGTAGCGTACATATTGGTATCATAGTAGCATAGCTATTGATACCATAGTCCCATATTGATAGATATTGATAGCATTGTAGCATTGCTATTATGCAATTCTATACCTGGCTTTCATAGGGCAGCTGGCTACATACAGTTGAAGTCGGAAGTTTACATACACCTCAGCCAAATACATTTAAACTCAGTTTTTCACAATTCCTGACATTTAATCCTAGTAAAAATTCCCTGTTTTAGGTCAGTTAGGATCACCACTTTATTTTAAGAATGTGAAATGTCAGAATAATAGTAGAGAGAATGATTTATTTCAGCTTTTATTTCTTTCATCACATTCCCAGTGGGTCAGAAGTTTACATACACTCAATTAGTATTTGGTAGCATTGCCTTTAAATTGTTTAACTTGGGTCAAACGTTTCGGGTAGCCTTCCACAAGCTTCCCACAATAAATTGGGTGAATTTTGGCCCATTCCTCCTGACAGAGCTGGTGTAACTGAGTCAGGTTTGTAGGCCTCCTTGCTCGCACACGCTTTTTCAGTTCTGCCCACACATTTTCTACAGGGTTGAGGTCAGGGCTTTGTGATGGCCACTCCAATACCTTGACTTTGTTGTCCTTAAGCCATTTTCCCACAACTTTGGAAGTATGCTTGGAGTCATTGTCCATTTGGAAGACCCATTTGCGACCAAGCTTTAACTTCCTGACTGATGTCTTGAGATGTTGCTTCAATATATCCACAAAATTTTCCTTCCTCATGATGCCATCTATTTTGTGAAGTGCACCAGTCCATCCTGCAGCAAAGCACCCCCACAGCATGATGCTGCCACCCCCGTGCTTCACGGTTGGGATGGTGTTCTTCGGCTTGCAAGCCTTCCACAGTTATATTTTTGTTTCATCAGACCAGAGGACATTTCTCCAAAAAGTATGATCTTTGTCCCCATGTGCAGTTGCAAACCGTAGTCTGGCTTTTTTTATGGCGGTTTTGGAGCAGTGGCTTCTTCCTTGCTGAGTGGCCTTTCAGGTTATGTCGATATAGGACTTGTTTTACTGTGGATATAGATACTTTTGTACCTGTTTCCTCCAGCATCTTCACAAGGTCCTTTGCTGTTGTTCTGGGATTGATTTGCACTTTTCGCACCAAAGTACGTTCATCTCTAGGAGACAGAACGCGTCTCCTTCCTGAGCGGTATGATGGCTGCGTGGTCCCATGGTGTTTATACTTGTGTACTATTGTTCGTACAGATGAACGTGGTACCTTCAGGCGTTTGGAAATTGCTCCCAAGGATGAACCAGACTTGTGGAGGTCTACAATTCTTTTTCTGAGGTCTTGGCTGATTTCTTTTGATTTTCCCATGATGTCAAGCAAAGAGGCACTGAATTTGAAGGTAGGCCTTGAAATACATCCCCAGGTATACCTCCAATTGATTCAAATGATGTCAATTAGCCTATCAGAAGCTTCTAAAGCCATGACATCATTTTCTGGAATTTTCCAAGCTGTTTAAAGACACAGTCAACTTCTGACCCACTGGAATTGTGATACAGTGAATTATAAGTGAAATAATCTGTCTGTAAACAATTGGTGGAAAAATTACTTGTGTCATGCACAAAGTAGATGTCCTAACCGACTTGCCAAAACTATAGTTTGTTAACAAGAAATTTGTGGAGTGGTTGAAAAACGAGTTTTAATGACTCCAACCTAAGTGTATGTTAACTTCCGACTTCAACTGTAGGTTAACCCCAGATGCCAGAACCATAGACTTTTAATACACTCTGTTTGAAATATATAACATTTCAACGACTTTGGCTCCAAAGTTCCTTGAAAATGACAGTTCATTCTAGCTATGTATCTGGTTATAGTGTTACTGCTACTCTTCTACTACTATAAAGTTATACTACTACAACTACTACTACTACAACTACAACTACTACTACTACTACTACTACTACAACTATTACTACAACTAATACTACAACTATTACTATTACAACTATTACTACTACAACTACTACTATTACAACTACTAGTACTACTAGATTGGAAGTAACTTAATTGTTGGGGGAACCAATGATGGGGACACTAATATGAAGTAGTAGAAAGGATACGAAGCACAAGGATTTGAGGGAACTTCTGGATGGTGAACTTCTTAGTGCATTTCCGCCTGGCTTTACACCTGTGGCATGTCTGGAGGAGGAAAGGGAGAGAGGGTTTGGTCATTACATGTGGAAACTCACACTGACAGACATTACTACTACCTGGGTTCAAATACTATCTCCAATATCTCAATTACTTTCACATACATTCAAAGTAAGTATTCAGAACGTAGTGGAACATTTTAATGTATTTGGAAACTCATTTGGAAAGAATTTGAAACATTCAAATACACTGACTCAAATACACTCCCATAAGTTTAACCCAGGTATTGGAAAATAGTATTTGAAATAGGTACTTGAAAATCCTCTTAAATACAATTTGGTTGACTATTTGGTTTTTACAAATAACCATTCAAATACTCAAATAAAAGCACTTGTTTTGGACTGTGCATTTGAAAATACTCAAATACACAGAAAAATTATTTTTAATACCAAATACTCAAATAACAGACACAGACACCAACAGCAATAGCAATAGTCCCTTACCGGTTTCTCATCTCCATCCAGTACGTCTTCTTTAGTGAAGAGTCGCATGCAGTCTGTCAGACTCACCTCCCCTGAACCTTTCTGTGGACACAAACACCCTCAGTCAGACACAGCTTTCACTGTGTGTGTGTGTGTGTGTGTGTGTGTGTGTGTGTGTGTGTGTGTCCGTGCCTGCCTGCCTGCCTACCTGCCTGCGTGCATGTGTGTGAGTGTGCATGCGTGAGTGTGTACACTGACCTTAGCGATGGGTAGTGACAAGTCCCAGAATGGATCGAACACAGTGGAGCAGTAGCCACACTCACTGCAGGTCAGAGAGCTCTTCAGCTGGCCCACAAACAGATCTATACAGCGAAACAGATACACTATTACACACAATGAACATCAAACTTGTAATATACACACTTGTTCTCAGTCACTTACCAACCACTTTGCTGTCCTCTCTCTCTAGGTATTTGTTCCACATTCTCTTCCCTTTCTCATTGTCACTGTGGAGGAGACAAACACAGATCCCATTTCAGTTTACAGTCAAACAAGGTGTCCTCTACAACAGACACACTCCTCTCTATTTAAGATCCCAGGGGAGTTTAATCTGAGGCACCCAGTCTTGGTAAAAAAAAAAAACTATAAACCATGACTCATTACAAAGGCAGTTAACAGCCTGAATATTATGAGGCATGTCTAGGCATGTCTAATCCTAGGAGAACATGTCAGGTTCGTGTTCTTGAGGCACCAAACAGAAGAAACGGACTAAGAAATGCTAATTGTCGTTTTCTGTTTCAAAACGGTTCAAACTAACTAACATGCTCCTGGGTTGGTGCTACGGCAGGTGAGACTTACGGCAGGTGGTCAATGTCCTCGGACGGGAGCCTGGGCCGCACTGTGACCCTGTTGACTTCGTTGTGGAGGCCGTCCAATAGGAAATGCAGGAACTCCTGAGCATCCTGCTGACTGGAGGAGAGACAGAGAGAGACAGAGAGATGGGGGAGAGAGAGAGAAAGAGAGATGTTTACTTTCAAAAGCTCGTTATTTCAACCACTCAGCCACAAAATGAGAAATTAATATAAAAGATGTCTACATTAATGCATTACAGAGAGAGAGAGACAGAGAGAGAGACAGAGAGAGAGACAGAGAAAAAGAGGGGGGTGGGAGAGTATGATGACACTAAATGAACTCACTTTCTCACAGCACACTTATGACCATAGAAATTGAATTACTAGATCAGACCACAGCCCTTTTCTGAATAGACTTACTTGTATCCCACAAATTTGGGCGCGTATCTCTGGATCTGGGTCTTGAAGTCTGAGGGACTGATGGCCTCGCTGCTGACTGACGTCCATAGGGTCTGAGTGAGTTTGGCAAACTCTGTTAGAGAGAAAGACAGAGGGAGAGTAGGGAGAGAGAGAGAGACCAGACAGACAGACAGACAGACATGACAGACAAACATGACAGACAAACATGACAGACAGACAGAGAGAGACAGAGAGAGACAGAGAGAGAGCGAGAGAGAGTGAGAGCGAGAGCGAGAGAGAGAGAGAGTGAGGGGAAAATAAAATGAGAGCACTTTTAGCCATTGTACTGTTAAGCAGAGGTCACATTGCAGGGAAAGGACAGAAAGGAAAGGGATACCTAGTCAGTTGTACAACTGAATGCATTCAACTGAAATGTGTCTTCTGCATTTAACCCAACCCCTCTGAATCAGAGAGGTGCGGGGGGCTGCCTTAATCGACATCCACGTCATCGGCGCCCGGGGAGCAGTGGGTTAACTGCCTTGCTCAGGGGCAGAGCGACAGATTTTTACCTTGTGAGCCATGTGAAGAATAATAATCAGGTAGTAGACAGAACTACTGTTACTGTTCAAATGTTAACCATCTCCAAACCCTGTCTGAGGATCAGTGTGGCGTGTGTGTGTGTGTTTTTGTATACATGCACAGAATAGCTGCTATATGTTTCAAATCAACTTAAGACACAATTTGTATAAGTCTTAAGCATACAGGTTACAAATTAGAGGTCAGTATTATAGTGAACCTCAGGTGATTCTATAAATATTCTTAGGATGATTATTATGTTGCATAACAAACATGATCAGTGCTTTTTTACACAATTTTGTCCTTTCTTTTTTTTTTACCAAATAGTCTGCACTGGCTCACTGTCAAATTTTCCAGAATTCGTCAGCTGGTAACACCCTTCTAATGTCATTCTAATAATGCATTATACCTGCAGGCTTAAGTCAAGTGCAACCAGTTGGACAGTAGTGTGTCTTACCCTCCATGAGAGCAGCCTTGGCTCTGCAGTTGTTGTTGAGGTCGGTGCGGTGTGTGTTCCTCAGACAGTAGTCCCTCAGGTCAGGAGTGTTGCTCAGACACTGCAGGATCGAGTTCATGAAACACTACACCAGAAAATAGAGGGAGAGAGAAGGGGGATAGAGAGAGAGAAAAAGGAGGGAAGATTTATTAGACAAGAAGTACACACTTTTCAGTGACAGGGATAGATATTCCAAAGAGTGGACATCAGATCTGCTACAAACCAGACCAGATATAAGCACAGTGTAAAAACAGACTTGTGTGTTAGTGGCGGAGGTAATGGTTTACTCACTGTGTTGCCGAGGTTTCTCAGTCCCACCAGGCCTTGAGGACTCTTGGAGTTCTGTTGAGACAAAGACAGGGAGACACAGGTTAGAGCACAGCAGAAACCCCTCTTCACTCAGTCACACCCTGACACATGACAACCTAAAGGGACACAGGACCAAACACATACCACTGTATTGCCCGCGCTACAGACGGCTATATCTGTCCGCTAATACAGGACTGGTAAAGGACCAGTGCACTACTTTTGAGAAAAAATACAATTTAACAACAAACTAAAAAGTTACTGCTATATTTTGTATTTATTCTGATTTTTCAGGGGGTGCTGCAGCAGCACCCTCAGCACCCCTACTTCCTGCGGCTATGGTTGGATGTTCACTGGAGTGGTGTGACCTTGTCTGAATGGTTTTTGAAGGTCAGTGTGTATCATTGCCTTAAGGTCAGAGTACAGTCGTGGTCAAAAGTTTTGAGAATGACACAAGTATTGGTCTTCACAAAGTTTGCTGTTTCAGTGTTTTTAGATATTTTTGTCAGATGTTACTATGGTATACTGAAGTATAATTACAAGCATTCCATAAGTGTCAAAGGCTTTTATTGACAATTACATTAAGTTTATGCAAAGAGTCAATATTTGCAGTGTTGACCCTTCTTTTTCAAGACCTCTGCAATCCGCCCTGGCATGCAGTTCTGGGCCACATCCTGACTGATGGCAGCCCATTCTTGCATAATCAATGCTTGGAGTTTGTCAGAATTTGTGGGTTTTTGTTTGTCCACCCGCCTCTTGAGGATTGACCACAAGTTCTCAATGGGATTAAGGTCTGGTGAGTTTCCTGGCCATGGACCCAAAATTTCGATGTTTTGTTCCCCGAGCCACTTGGTTATCACTTTTGCCTTATGGCAAGGTGCTCCATCATGCTGGAAAAGGCATTTGTCGTCACCAAACTGTTTTTGGATGGTTGGGAGAAATTGCTCTCGGAGGATGTGTTGGTACCATTCTTTAATCATGGCTGTGTTCTTAGGCAAAATTGTGAGTGAGCCCACTCCCTTGGCTGAGAAGCAACCCCACACATGAATGGTCTCAGGATGCTTTACTGTTGGCATGACACAGGACTGATGGTAGCGCTCACCTTGTCTTCTCCGGACAAGCTTTTTTCCGGATGCCCCAAACAAAGAAAATGACTTTACCCCAGTCCTCAGCAGTCCAATCCCTGTACCTTTTGCAGAATATCAGTCTGTCCCTGATGTTTTTCCTGGAGAGAAGTGGCTTCCTCGCTGCCCTTCTTGACACCAGGCCATCCTCCAAAAGTCTTTGCCTCACTGTGCGTGCAGATGCACTCACACCTGCCTGCTGCCATTCCTGAGCAAGCTCTGCACTGGTGGTGCCCCGATCCCGCAGCTGAATCAACTTTAGACGGTCCTGGCGCTTGCTGGACTTTCTTGGGCGTCCTGAAGCCTTCTTCACAACAATTGAACCTCTCTCCATGAAGTTCTTGATGATCCGATAAATGGTTGATTTAGGTGCAATCTTACTAGCAGCAATATCCTTGCCTGTGAAGCCCTTTTTGTGCAAAGCAATGATGATGGCACGTGTTTCCTTGCAGGTAACCATGGTTAACAGAGGAAGAACAATGATTTCAAGCACCACCCTCCTTTTAAAGCTTCCAGTCTGTTATTCTAACTCAATCAGCATGACAGAGTGATCTCCAGCCTTGTCCTCGTCAACACTCTCACCTGTGTTAACGAGAGAATCACTGACATGATGTCAGCTGGTCCTTTTGTGGCAGGGCTGAAATGCAGTGGAAATGTTTTTTGGGGGGATTAAGTTAATTTTCATGGCAAAGAGGGACTTTGGAATTAATTGCAATTCATCTGATCACTCTTCATAACATTCTGGCGTATATGCAAATTGACATCATAAAAACCGAGGCAGCAGACTTGGTGAAAATTTATATTTGTGTCATTCTCAAAACTTTTGACCACGACTGTACACTACATGTGGTAGCTACGTCATGAGTGGTGGGCTTTGTGACGTTGTGAGACGTTGGGTGAGGGACGCTGCTTGTCATGACCAAAACACAAATAACCACCATCTGTAGCATAAGAACTGAAACAACAAAACCTGACTTATCAAGCCTGCATTAGCACCAGGGCAAAGATAAATTATATCCTGATCTCTTCCATATTGCTATTGTTGTTCAGGACAGATACTAATAGCAATACTATGGTAATACTACGGTATTGTTTGTCATATTTTATCATATCAACAAATGCCATTTAGTAAAATGATCATGTGGTTTTCATTATCAGAGTCACATATTTTTTTTAAACACCCATTCAAAGATGGTTGAAAACCAGGAAGTGAATGTGAGCAAAACCAAACCTCATTTACCACAATTTGTTTTACTAATTGTGTATAAAATGGGAAATTAAAAGGTTGTAAAATTTTGTTGACCTCTAAAACATTATCATTTTGACACACAAATGTATTATGTTTTCTTAATATTTTATATCAGTCCTCATTTAACTAGGCATATCTTCCATTTTAAGTAAATGAAGCAGTCATAAAGTAAATTAATGTATCATTTTTTTTATTATTTAAAAAGTCTACGCAAATTCTAATACAAAATTAGTTTACTCTAATTAGGCTACTCAACAGGCTGGTTAAGATGTTTCCGACGTATTATATATCAAAGTTTAAGTCACGCGGACATATATTATTCATTTATGGCCAATATTGAGGCTAAATACACATATTTGGCAAAACATTGTTTCTGCTATTTTTTTTCTTGGTGTGCCAGTTAAAGGGATAATGTGTTAATGTTGTCTTTCCTGAATACTGGGTTAAACCAGTTCTGGGTTAAGGAGGTTTAATGGATAATACTGCTTTCCCAAGCTTACTGCTACATGTAACCTACTCTATACAGTGTCCCTATAATACACGTTGCTGTACAGGGACATTTCTGAGGATCGGAAATTCTTGGAAGTTACATATTAATATTACACATTCATCTAGTGTTCTATGTAGGCTAGTCCAGATTAAGGTGGGGTGTTTGGTGAAAGTGTAACATTTGGGAGTGAAGCTACGTATCGGTACATCTGCTGACGAATGAAACACCTAAACTGGTATACGGCAGCACCCGCCTGACGCCACAGCTGACAGGACTGGGGTGGTATCACACGTACATGCAGGTACAAACACACATACAATAGTCAAGCACACACAGGCCTGAAACCAGTTGCACACACACAGAGGTAGTCAAGCAAGCACACACAAATAGTCAGGCACACACAGGCCTAAAACAAACGTGCACACACGCCATAGACACGCACACTGTGAATGCATGAGTCAGTGACTATCCCCTGTCCCAGCCCAAACCACTCCACATACTGCACCGTACGTAGCACCACAATGCCACTTCTCACATCCAGACAGGTACCAAATGCCTCATACTTCTCATAGTTCACTTTCCACTGGCAGCGCAGTGTAGGCATTGTCTCTAGAGGTCAAACTCTCATTGAGTTGGAGTGTGAGTACTGAGTAGAGACTGTGCTGCTGCACATGGCCAATCAGAGGGTGTGTCTGGGTACACACTGCATTGTTAGCGCTGAGACGGGGCATATGGCTTGAGCCGCATGCACAGGCCAGTTCCTCACAACCTGGGTAGAAATAGCACTGGAGCCAGGACACTGGGACACTAGTACAGTGATTACTGAGGAGAGGCCTGTGGAGAATGGGCTCTGTCGGCATGTGGCTCACTCGGGACATGGAGGGGGGGTCCAACAATAAGGGCCCTGATTGGCTGACGGCCCGTCTGTTCTGAGGAGGAAGTCATTCCATTGGTTGGCACAGGTTGAAAGTGTGAGAGTGGGGAGAACATTGTGTTCCAGCCTTACTGTGCGGGACTGGTTACAGCCAAACAACTTGTGACTGGGACACACACACAAACACACCTCGCTTCATACTGTAGCACCACCCAGCAGACACACTGTAGGCTGACTGTACAGCGCATACCAATGAGCCCAAAACAGTGGT
Organism: Coregonus clupeaformis; assembly: GCF_020615455.1. Taxonomy (NCBI): domain Eukaryota; kingdom Metazoa; phylum Chordata; class Actinopteri; order Salmoniformes; family Salmonidae; genus Coregonus; species Coregonus clupeaformis. The sequence continues at coordinate 3,981,037 of NC_059204.1, read as the reverse complement.
GGATAAAGCACTGCTAATGTATTACAACCATTGATAATGTTGTTGAAGCGGTGATAATGTTGTGTTACGGTTATTCAATGGTTATCGGTGACAGTCCTGACTGAGGAACATTCTGCTCTCCCCGTAAAGGACATCCATATATTTAGCCCCTCAGCCCATTCTGAGAACCCATGTGCCCTATCACTCACAGCATACTGTACATCAGATAAGGTGACACTTTCCTGGAGACATAGGCTGACATTCCTTATCTTGGTGTTTGCTCAACGTCATTACACAACTTCACTCCCTAATTGTTAGTGTGACACAGGGCAAATAGTGCTAACAGTGTTCTTAATGTGTGTTGCGGTTATGCAACAATCGACAAATCAGGTTATCTTCGTTCACAAGTGCTGATAGGGATTTCCTCTATCAATCAGGGAACACAGTGATGTAAAACACTGCTCTTTATCAAGTGTATACTTTCAAGGGCTAGCCGTCACTGAGGGCAATGATTATGAATGGTGGTTTGTTTGGTGTTTCATTGTGAGGTTGTGTGTTGAGAACTTGCCTAATAGAAGGAATGCTAGACAGGCTGCTATAGGGCAATGTGAGCCTTTGTTTGTCCACTAGGGGTCATCCTGTCATTTCCCCAGGGTTCATGTAAGGATTCCTGGACCCATATTCTTAAAACGTCTCAGAGTAGATCTAGGATCAGGTCCATGTAATCTTATTCTTTATGATGTTAAAGTCAAAGCTGATCCTAAATCAGCCATTTTACTCTCAAACGCTTGATAAATACAGCCCCCTGATGTTGCTCTCCTGCCTGCCTATGCTGTGGCATATTATACAGGCCTTTACATTTATAATACATTTAGGCCTAGATATATTAAAACATATATATTTCAAGAACGATTTTGAAGTCTTGTGCAGTGTTGTTTACATAGCCAGTGCCACATCAGATTATGTTTTTTCTTTAGGCCTAATTATTCTCTCTTCAGTAGACTATAGTCTGCATGTCACATTGAAGGTAAAGGTACATATGAATCTGTATCCTCACAAATATTCTGTACTGTAAAGCGTAGGCTATATTCAGGGCCAGAAATAATAGCTGGAACGGAAGGAGGTAGGCCTAAATTATGTGCATTATGGCCAGCAGTGCACGCACTGCTCAGGGTAGAGGACGCTCAGCGCAAAACTGCTGAAAGCCGGATTACGTAACCAAATCAGCTGCGCGAGGTGACAGTACGAGTAGGGTGACAGGCAGGCAGCTGGCTCGAGCGCTCCGCGCCTTGAACACAATGTGAAACATTTCCTATTGGATTGAAACGATTCCTATACTGTCATACCCTATTAGGATCCACATGTGTAAACAAAGCTACAACATAAATGACCTGAGTCTAAATTGGCCTGCGTTTTTGTTTTTGTTTTTATCATTCCACCACACATATCGTAATTCTATTCTATTATCACGGGTGTCGAAATAACTTCTCACTTCTTGGAGAGGATGTAGGACTGCCTATTCAACCTACAGGTGATTCACTTAAATTACTTTACTTTACTTTTGCAAATTAATAACTATTAAAGCCACGGACCCGACAAGATTCCAAGTTCCAACATGGAATGAACAGTGTAAAGGGCTCAATCTCTAAAAGCAATTTCATAGCACATTTAATCTGTTGCTCACAGAGTATAAGTGGCATTATTATGTAAGTACGTTTAGCTGCCAACATGATCCTTTACTGGGCTTATTTATTTTGGTGGGCATGTCTCCTGTAACTGAAACAAATCTATCCATGTTATTGTCAATATCATGTATGCCCCTAATTGAAAAAATCGTCTGACAATGTGATCGCTCTCAGTCACAATTTACGGTATGGCATAATGGCACTCCACATCTGTTGTGCATGGACTACCTGAATATGCCTTTGCTTGCAGACCGAAAAGGCGCACTCACCTTGGCTTGATTGATAAGCAGACCCACAAATGTGGACATCAACATTGACCGCGACATTGGAGGACTCTTCCTGCGCAGGTCCGTCTTTAGGAAGGGGAAAGCGGTAGCCGGCGACTCCTCGGGCACAGTCACCGTGTACGACTGTCGCAGACTAGGCATGATGGCGGTGTAGCGGCGGTGTACTAGCAGACTATAGGCCTACAATCAACTTGCGATGGCGATGCTAAAAAGTTGTCTACCGCGACTGAAACAGTCGTCCTGTGTGACGTTGTTGATCTTCCCCCCAAAAAATGTATTCTGATTGAGATGACAAGGTGTTCAATTCGAATCCCTTGAAACACTTAAATTATCACACAAAACAGGCGCAGGTGATAAATCGTCGCGATTTGCAGTCAGTTAGAAGTGATTTGCAGTCTGGTGGACTAGACTATATAAATAAATAAATAAATAAATACATTAAAAAAACAATATAGCAGACAGCTTGCCTACTAGAATCACATTAGACCCACAACTTAATCTGGAATATCACTCAATGCCTGCTGACTGAGATTCGGTTTTATGTGATTCCACCTCTCCCAGTGTGGGTTGAAGAATAAGCGAGTCGATGTGAGTCGGTGTGCACTTCAGTTTTACTACACAGTGCACACGCCCCCTCAGACTCCGTAGACGTCACGAAGCGTCTCATGCTTGTCGAGAGCAGTGGTCGAGAGAGACGTCAAACAGCAGAGGACAAGACCTTCTCAACCTTCACAGAGGACGATGATGAAAGGGGAGAGGGGGTGGGGGAAAGAAGGAGGACAGAGGAGGATAGGGGACAAGGGTTGTGGAAAATAATGACTGTATATGGAAAAGCACGATCTGTCTGTCTGTTTCTGTAGGCTATAGCTCAATCTATCCATCCATCCATTTGAATACTTAGCCATACAGCATTGCCTTCTTCCATCTTGACAGGTGAATTTAGCTTGACCACCTAATGCCTAATAACAGTGTAATGACGTATAAGTAAAACCGACATAACATGGTATGACAACATTATGTCATGCTTATGTCATTTAGTCAATCAAAAGTCAATAACGTCCAATGTGTTGTTGCTTGCAAATTTAGCAAACTAAAGCAACAGTTGGTCTCGGCTCAAGCATTGCAATGTGCTTCTCCAGAATATTGTGAATGAATGACAAAACTGGGTCACATTTAATAGGAAGCAAATAGCCCGAAACAGGGAGGGACCTACCTAAATCCGACCAATAAGAAAGCTTGTTTTCATTTTTCGTTGCAAAACATTTAGGTATGGTGAGGCACTAATAAACATGAAATGGGGTACAGTAAGCACAATGCAACACATTACCCAATCAAACCCTTTACATGGATTCATCTTCCTTCAAGTGACAGACAATTGTATTATGCCAGTGGATTTAGGCATGAAGATGTAGGATCTTAATTTGAGCCAGTTTGCTACAGCAGGAAAATAATCATGCACCAACAGGAAATGTGAATTATTATGTGGATTATAATTAATTGACATTTTAGTAGGGGTTGATACATTTTTCATATGGGAAAATCAAGTCTGAAATTTCTAAGAGGAAATTACTTCAGAAGCCTTTTTAAACCACAAACACATTACAAGTGTCACGACTTCCGCCGAGGCTGCCCTAGTTCGGGCAGGCTTCGGCGTTCGTCGTCACCGGAGTACTAGCTACTGCCGATCCCATTCTCATCACTCCACTTGTCATGTCTTGTCAATCACACACACCTGGTGCTCATTCCCCTAATTAGTATGTGTATAAGTGTTCCTTCTGTTCTCCTTGTCTTTGTGAGTGATTGTTTTGTTGTGAGAGCATGTAGCTCGGTTGAGCTACATTTCACTGTGTTATTGCCAAGGTGGATGTTTTCCCTTGTACAGTTTCGTTTGACTCTTTGGGCGTTTGATTTATGTAAACGGAATAAACTCTGGACTTCGGTATTTTACCTCCTGCGCCTGACTCCTTCTTTCACACCTCGTCACAACAAGTTTAAAATTTCCTGCATTGCAGGAAAGTTCTCCAGCAACAGGGTGATCAAATTAAGATCCTACATCTGTACCAGAGTTGTGCTCATTGGGGCACAGCGTAGCAAAAAGTCTGGGTAGTCCCTCCACTGTTTTCTTTCATTTGGTGCCCAATGAACACGACCCTGCTCCTCACTGGCCCTGCACACATAGGCTAGTGCACCCATCATCACTGAGTTCACATTCAATATGTACACAGAATCCGACCAGCTAGAGGGGGTGTAAGAAAAAGTAATACATCCACTCTCAAAACACCACACAAACACAACAGCCAAAAAACAGAGCACCCTGCCCATCAATCTTAAGAAAGCAAAGTTTCTCTTTTCGCTGTGTCATTACGTAAGCAGCATGGAACTGGCCCGTTCACTGTGAATAATGTTATTATATAAGAACTGGGAGAAACTGTGTTTACTAGCAGTCAAGATGGCAGACGATTACCTATATACACTCTTATAATTTTTTTTTCCCAAAAGGGTTCTGTGGCTGTCCCCATAGGAGAACCCTTTTTGGTTCCAGGTAGAACTCTTTTGGGTTCCATGTAGAACCCTCTGTGGAAAGGGTTCTACATGGAACCAAAAACGGTTCTACCTGGAACCAAAGGTGTTCTTCAAAGGGTTATCCTATGGGGACAGCCAAATAATCCTTTTTGGTTTTAGATGGCACCTTTTTTCTAAAGGTGTACCAAGTGACCTTAGCACCTCTAAACAGTATAGGCCTATGGCATAAACTCCCTCCCTATAAGTGAGGTCTCCATGTACATCAGAGATGTGTAACACAGAACTGCCTATTTACTGCCTGTGAGTCATTGTCTGAGTTCCAAATAGTAGTGCACTACTTTTGACCAGGGCCCATAGGGATTAGGGTGTCATTTGGGACGTAACGATGCAGTCATGCATGCCTAATATTCCCTCACTGCCGTGACTGTTCCACCTGTTTGATGCTTCAAGAAAGGGAAACATTCAACAAGGCTCGAGTCCCCCTAAATGGATGGGCTAGATAGGGGGAAGGGAGGGATGGCAGAGGGGGTCTAGCTATTACCAGCAACATTCCTGGCCCCCTGCCAGAGGTGGAAGATCACACCACACTTACCAACCAGCTGAGGAAAACATATAGGGTGTGACCGAAATGGTACCCTATTCCCTATAATGGCCTAGTGCACCACTTTTGAGGCTAGCTAGGGGTACCTATCGAGCCGCAAGATTTCAAAATTTGTCTGGACCTCTGAAGGGGTGATCAATTCTAGGAATGTAAAACTGCTATTGAGAAAGAAGGTTCAGGATGGCAGCTTAATTCCCTTCACTGATATTTATTGCTGATGCGTTTCGGAGCAAGCTCTTTCTTCAAAGCACTATCAATGATCACGAAAACAGAGAAACATGCTACAACCTAAAGCAAATTACTCATCCCCTACAATGGGCGCAGATACGTTTTGTTTAGAGTGCTGACGGAGTCTCCCTTGACACATCTCCAGAAAATATGCTGCATATTAGCTCAGAGAGAAATAGAGAGAAAGAGAGAGAAAGGGAGGGAAGGAAACAGAGATAAAGCATGTCTTCACCTCTCTGTCTCCAGTGAAATGTCTCCATACTAACAGAGTATCAGGGTGACGGGAGGATAAGCCCTAGACAGTAGACAGACAGTGATGTCACCGGGACCACTGCAGTGACTCAGACTGCTCTGAGGACACTAAAATAGCTCCCAATATATACACACACACACACACACACACACACAGCTGGTGATTATTTAAGAATGTTGCCTGCCCTGCCGGTCGTTTCCACAGCACCCAAGACTGAGACTGACTGCGAACACACTGACTGCCCACATGGACAGGTTGCATTGCTAGAGGGGACAGGACTGAGTGACTGATGCAGTGTCACACACACACACGCACGCACACACCCACTCATTCGTGCAGCCTTCTGGGAGAAGAGCTCAACTACGAGCAAACCACCCACAAATGGTGCTGGTAATGGCGTAATGTTTCAACAATCCGTTATGTAAGGGAGTTATGTAATGTTTTGTAACATCTGGAGAGGAAAACAGGGCAAAAGCTAATCCCACACACACCTGCAGTGGGTGATAGGTCCTAACCCTTGACCCTTTACCCTGATCCTACCCCCTACTATAGCCGAGGGGCCTATCCCAGAGTCAACACTGACACAGTATGAATTCTCTGCCCACCTCCTACCCTAACCATTCTATGTTTGCAAAGCTGTAAGGTGTACAGCAATATGGTGGAAGCTCCACCACTACACTGTTTATCCTACTTCACAGTCTAACCAGACCATTCAGATCTGCAAACATCGAAAGAGTTGGTTAGGACAAAGGGGAAGCAAATTGGGACCGGCTAATGTTTCTCTGTTGAAGTGAATGGCCCAAATCTAACCCCCTTCCTCTTAGTGTTGCAGCCACTGCTGTCTGGGTCACACACACACTCACAGTTTTATTTGGCCCCCTAAGTTTTGAGCAAAAACAAACAAATGTTTGTTTTTATTGTATTTGTTAATGTTGGACATAAGACTGTAGTCAATCTGGAGGCGAAAGAAACGCACACCTGTTTAGGAGTGGTGCTGGCTAGCGGAGTAGAACACCTGTTTAGGAGAGGTGCTGGCTAGCGGAGTAGAACACTTGTTTAGGAGAGGTGCTGGCTAGCGGAGTAGAACACCTGTTTAGGAGAGGTGCTGGCTGACGGAGTAGAACACCTGTTTAGGAGAGGTGCTGGCTAGCGGAGTAGAACACTTGTTTAGGAGAGGTGCTGGCTAGCGGAGTAGAACACCTGTTTAGGAGAGGTGCCGGCTGACGGAGTAGAACACCTGTTTAGGAGAGGTGCTGGCTAGAGGAGTAGAACACCTGTTTAGGAGAGGTGCTGGCTAGCGGAGTAGAACACCTGTTTAGGAGAGGTGCTGGCTGACGGAGTAGAACACCTGTTTAGGAGAGGTGCTGGCTAGCGGAGTAGAACACTTGTTTAGGAGAGGTGCTGGCTAGCGGAGTAGAACACCTGTTTAGGAGAGGTGCCGGCTGACGGAGTAGAACACCTGTTTAGGAGAGGTGCTGGCTAGAGGAGTAGAACACCTGTTTAGGAGAGGTGCTGGCTAGCGGAGTAGAACACCTGTTTAGGAGTGGTGCTGGCTAGCGGAGTAGAACACCTGTTTAGGAGAGGTGATGGCTAGCGGAGTAGAACACCTGTTTAGGAGAGGTGCTGGCTAGCGGAGTAGAACACCTGTTTAGGAGAGGTGCTGGCTAGCAGAGTAGAACACCTGTTTAGGAGAGGTGCTGGCTAGCGGAGTAGAACACCTGTTTAGGAGAGGTGCTGGCTAGCAGAGTAGAACACCTGTTTAGGAGAGGTGCTGGCTAGCGGAGTAGAACACCTGTTTAGGAGAGGTGCTGGCTAGCGGAGTAGAACACCTGTTTAGGAGAGGTGCTGGCTAGCGGAGTAGAACACCTGTTTAGGAGAGGTGCTGGCTAGCGGAGTAGAACACCTGTTTAGGAGAGGTGCTGGCTAGCGGAGTAGAACACCTGTTTAGGAGAGGTGCTGGCTAGCGGAGTAGAACACCTGTTTAGGAGTGGTGCTGGCTAGCGGAGTAGAACACCTGTTTAGGAGAGGTGATGGCTAGCGGAGTAGAACACCTGTTTAGGAGAGGTGCTGGCTAGCAGAGTAGAACACCTGTTTAGGAGAGGTGCTGGCTAGCGGAGTAGAACACCTGTTTAGGAGAGGTGCTGGCTAGCGGAGTAGAACACCTGTTTAGGAGAGGTGCTGGCTAGCGGAGTAGAACACCTGTTTAGGAGAGGTGCTGGCTAGCGGAGTAGAACACCTGTTTAGGAGAGGTGCTGGCTAGCGGAGTAGAACACTTGAAAAAGAAAAGGAGAGCTGCACACTAGGAGCTCAGATGTTATAATTTAATAATCAACGTTTCGACAGCCAAGCTGTCTTCATTAGGGTGTCAAGACAAACACTGCAGGTCACTAATTTATATACTCTGAAAGGACACACACAGGTGTCTGTAACCATGGCCGGCTGTGGCTTGATTTCATTGGTTGTTTTACAGATAACATATGATCATTAATACAATTTGGCTACATAGGCCAACAAACATTATTTACAATGGATAGCAAAAACACAATAATCACAAGAATGGCTTCAGATCAAACTCTACGTTGAGACCGAAGGGAGCAAGGGTCTTTAAATTAAAGATCCAGGCGGCCTTTTGTTTTAACAATACATTGTCGAGGTCACCCCCTCACCCTGGGAGGGTGACGTGTTTGATGCCGATATAGTGTTCGATACCGGACATAAGACTGTAAAAAGAAAACCGGAAATCAGTGATTTTAATTTTGGAAATATGCTCCCAAGTATTCCCACGCATAATAGAGAGACACGTGTTTGTATATAAATGCAAGCAAGGTTTGAAATGATTATGTTTTAGTCAAATATTATATCTCTTTGGGCTTCAGCGTGGTCAATTTGCAGTCTACAAATTATTTGTAATTATGTTCCGGCCTCCTGACCATCCGCTCAAGAAAGAAATCGACCCGTGGCTGAATCTAGTTGATGATCCCTGGTATAGAGGTTCTCTCACAGCTACTTTGTTTTCAGGACAGAAATATAGACAGAGCTAACTCATTGAGTATATGCAGACGCCACAGCCAGAATGGACATAGTTAACCTTGGAATGAGCCTGAAATACAGGATAAAAGCAAAACTCTGTTCCCACTGCTCTCTGGCTGAAACATTACCTCGGAGCCATCCAATTAATCATTTATGAATCTGACTCCGGTAAAGTACATCAAGTCAAACCAATAGGAAAGGAAAATAGAGCATTGGACTCTGTGGACACCAGCCATAGCTGCAGGCTAATTCCTCTACCGACAGACAGGAGCGGTTACTGGTCCACTCTGTAAAAAAAACACACACAAAAACGGCAAGATGGCCAGCCCCGCCACTTGGTTTGCTATAAAGCTGAGGGACAGTGCTGGAGAAATGTAGTTCATGAGGCATTTCTAAGAGATGTTCTTCTAGAATCAATGGATCCAGTACATCATTATACTGTTTAATTCATTTCTGTACATTATTTCTGTACATTTTCTTATCTCTGTACATACTGTAAATACATTTCTAAGTGATATTCTTCCAAATCAATGGGTACAATAACATTAAACTGCAGAGGCGTCATGCCCATAAGGGGAACATTGGGCAAGTGCCCCCCCCCCCCCTGTCCTGTTTAAATTATCATATTTTTATTACATATTTGTTGTTGTTGTTTCTCTGTAATACTACTAGACACCTAGCAATTATATGAAGTTGGCTTTAGCTAGCCCAGATTGGTTCCCAATCTCCCAACCTCATAACTAGCTACCAAGAAGAAGTTAAAGTAGCTAGCTTGTCTAACTATCTTAGCTGGCATGCCTGCTGGCAAGGTTGGTAGACTTTAGAAAAGCAAGCATTAACTACATTTACTGAATAAGACTCACATTCCTTTCAATATTTTACCCAGATTTTAGCAGAGATGCTGAAAAGCATATTTAGTTTATAAAAAATTAAATAAACTCCAGCCAGGAGGATACAAACATCTCAAGTATGCTTAAATAAGCAGAACAATTCACATATTTTTGACATAGATATAAGCATAATGATTATGGCTCTAGATTGCAGGAACAGTTTCAGGTGTTTCAATGATTTTCCAACTTCTGGATGGGGGGCCTAGCACCCCTCCGGACCACCCCCCAGCCATCCTCACGTACTTTGTGCCCCTTCCAATTTTTGGGGTGCATAACACCCCTGTTAAACTGTATAATATAGTTATAAGATTAGAAACAGTTGTAAAGATCACAGAGTGGGCCTTTAACAGGTAGCTCTTCTGGTGGTACTGGTGTATAGGCTACTAAATATGGTAGGGGGCCGGAGTATATCTTTGCCTCAGAGAGGAAATCCGAAGGGATTCTGGCCTCAATTACTCCGGTAAAAGTCCAGTCAACTGCTGCCGGCCTGCTATTAATGGTTACATAATATGAATGGGGTTTAAAGTGCCACACACACACAAACACAAAAGGACACACACACACTCACCCAATACACACACGGATGCACGCGTGCACACACACATAAAGAGGTGGTGTTAGAGCATTAAGCTCTTAACAAATGCTAATAGGAGCGTGGGGGGGGGGGCACAGTGATGAGAGCATGTGACCCATGGTGTTGGATGGACGTCACCTCTGGACTGCTGCTGAGAGAGGTGAATGGACAGAGAGAAAGAGAGAAAGAGAGAGAGTGGGTGATTAAAGTAGGGGGGAAATGAATGAAAGGGAAAAGAGATTAATGAGAGAGAGTGGAGTGGGTGGAGAGCGACAGAGAGAGAGCGAGACAGAGCGAGACATAGCGAGAGCGAGAGCGAGCGAGCGAGAGATTTAAGAGCGTGTTTCTCAGACTGCCATGGAATAGACGCGTATCCGCAACAAACTCTGGGAACAAACTCGATGTCACTGCTTGCACGCCTGCATCACCGTGTGTGTGTTTCTTTGTCCTCATAGTTTCTTGTTAGTAGGTGAACGTGCACTTACTGTATCTTTATGTGTGTGCGCTTGTGCGTGTGTACACACCCGAGTGTGTTTTTGTCTCAACAATTCCATTAAAATAAGTAACTGTCCAGTGTTTCTTGATTTCTATGAAATGTGACTTTTAATTACAATATGATTGAAATAGCCAAGCAAGCACATAAGGTTCTAAGAACCATATTTTTCTTAGAGTTTGGTGAGAGGGTGGTTGTCCTATGGTTATTTTGCATACAACCTTCCCACAATTTTCTGGGAATGGAGTAGGATAGTTACTTGGCTCTGGAACATTTTCAGCACATTTAAGGAAATTCACAAGAAAAACTTTAAATGAACGTTTCCTAAAAGTTACATTTACATTTATGTTCTCCAACTGGTTTGACATTGGGAATGTTCTCAAATAGTTCAGAGAACGTTAAGAAACAAATCTAATCTAATTGTATTTGTCACATGTGCCGAATACAACAGGAGTAGACCTTACCGTGAAATGCTTACTTATAAGCCCTTAACCAACAATGCAGTTAAGAAAAATAAGAGTTAAGAAAATATTTAGTAAATAAACTAAAGTAAAAAATAAACAAGCAACAATAAAATAACAATAACGAGGCTATATACAGGGGGTACCGGTACAGAGTCAAACAATGGGGTAAAACGGGGTATACAGGGGGTACCGGTACCGAGTCAAACAATGTTCTTCTGTGGGAATTTCAGTACTACCACAGAACATTCCACACAAGTTTAATGTCATATTTTTACTACATTCTGGGAAAGTTCTCAAAAATGGTGTGTGACTTATGCAATGTTCTCAAAACATTCAGAGAATGTTAGGTTCTCTTTTATATCAGCTCTTTGCAATATTCTGGGAATGTACAAAAACAAAAAAGAGATTGTAAACATTAACATCAATAAGTTCTAAATTCAATTCTCAGAACAAGCAGAGAACTTTCCATAAAAAACACAACAAAACTTTAGTAACGTTCAGAGAATGTTATGTATACATTCCGTTCTCAGCATCAACAAAACTCTCTATCTTGTAAAGTGTGTTGAGGTGTGTTGGCCGCACCCACTAATTGGCCATACCTGATCTTAATGAGCGCTTGTTTCCTTTGAAATGGGGCCTGTTTGAATCAGGAGGGAACGACTGCCCCCTCTCATTGAAAACAAGGAAGTCGCACACATAAGAAGTTATAATGATAATTTACAATAGTTGCTAAAGGCAGCCTGCAGTGCCCCCGTCGGCATTCAACTTGAGTTACCGGTTCAAATAAATATTCATGCAAGTATACCGCTGATTGGCCAGCTCAACCAATGAGCCAACATGACATCATGTTCTATGAGGAAATAGCAAGCATTTTTTAAACAGTCTGTTTGAGATGGGTTGGGTTTGAGGTGGGTTTTTTGAAGGCTTCCGGTCAGTTTGGGGCCAAAGTGTGGGACATTATCCAAGAGTGTTTGGCAATTCGATGAAATTAGACTTGCTTCACATCGTGTTGATGCCAAGCGGTGTGTGTGTAAAAATAAATGAATACAAAATTCTGGGGGAAAACAACCTCAATTACTAAAACCAAATTTAAACAGTGTAGAAATTATAATGGACCTACATTTGAGTCTCTTCACTCTCTCCAGCTCGCTAACAATCACGCAAACAAAATCTAAGCGAATCATCACTAAGCTAAGGACCCTGGGACTAAACACCTCCCTCCGCAACTGGATCCTGGAATTCCTGACGGGCCGCCCCCATGTGGTAAGGGTAGGTAACAACACCTCTGCCACGCTGATCCTCAACACTGGGGCCCCTCAGGGATGGGTGCTCAGTCCCCTCCTGTATTCCCTGTTCACCCATGACTGCATGGCCAGGCACGACTCCAACACCATCATTACGTTTTCTGACGACACAACAGTGGTAGGCCTGATCACCGACAACGATGAGACAGCCTATAGGGAGGAGGTCAGAGACCTGGCCGTGTTGTGCCAGGATAACAACCTCTCCCTCAACGTGATCAAGACAAAGGAGATGATTGTGGACTACAGGAAAAAGAAGAGGACAGAGCACGACCCCATTCTCATCGACGGGGCTGTAGTGGAGCAGGTTGAGAGCTTCAAGTTCCTTGCTGTCCACATCACCAACAAACTAACATGGTCCAAGCACACCAAGACAGTCGTGAAGAGGGCACGACAAAGCCTATTCCCCCTCAGGTGACTGAAAAGATTTGGCATGGGTCCTCAGATCCTCAAAAAGTTATACAGCTGCACCATCGACAGCATCCTGACTGGTTGCATCACTGCCTGGTATGGCAACCGCAAGGCACTACAGAGGGTAGTGCGTACAGCCCAGTACATTACTGGGGCCAAGCTTCCTGCCATCCAGGACCTCTATACCAGGCGGTGTCAAAGACTCCAGCCACCCTAGTCATAGACTGTTCTCTCTGCTACCGCACGGCAAGTGGTACCGGAGCGCCAAGTCTAGGTCCAAAAGGCTCCTTAAAAGCTTCTACCCCCAAGCCATAAGACTCCTGAACAGCTAATCAAATGGCTACCCGGACTATTTGCATTGTTCCACCCCACTTTTATGCTGCTGCTACTCTGTTTATTATCTATGCATAGTCACTTTAACTCTACCTATATGTATATATTACCTCAATTACCTCGACTATTCTGTGCCCCCGCACATTGACTCTGTACCGGTACCCCCTGTATATAGCCTCGCTACTGTTATTTTACTGCTGCTCTTTAATTATTTTTTATTTAAATTGTTTACTTATCTATTGTTTACTTAACACTTATTTTTCTTAAAACTGCATTGTTGGTTAAGGGCTTGTAAGTAAGCATTTCACTGTGACAAATACAATTTTATTTTATTTTATTTTATTTACATTCCTACTAAGTAAACCTGTCAAATCTTTGTGTTGAAACCAGAAAACACACATTGCAGTATGTGTATCACTGGCAGAAAAGTTACTATAGGAGAGACAATGCAGCAAAGTTTCACCTTAACACCTCTGTTCTCTCTTGCCATTTCTTTGATGACATCATCTGACTGTCTGACTGTGTAATTCCTGTGCCTTAAACTAGGACAAGTCTGTCTTGTTTTCACCTTGTAGACACACACAAACAAACAAGATACACACAAACAGGATACACACCGCTTCCACCCAATCAAACTGATCTTAAACATCAATCACCATCACAAATGCCCTGGCGAGACCTTGAAGAGATGTCTTTCCAACTCCTCTTCATAAAAAGAGACATTAGCTGCAGGTCTATTTTTAATGGATCAGCGTGTAAAAGTTTTGCCCTGCTGTTTACCCAAAACATGTTGTACTCTGTGCTATTCCTGTGCTTTGCAACAGTAACCCAGAGTCTGGCCTGTGGTGAACTGTGAAGAATGCATTTGATAATATCACAAACTGCGTCCCAAATGACACCCTATTCCGTATATAGTGCACTACTTTTGACCAGATCCATATGGGCCCTGGTCAAAAGTAGTGCACTATATAGGGAATAGGTTGCCATTTGAGAAGCAGGCCCAGAGTTTCTCATCACAAGGTCTCTAGTCTTCTGACATCATCCCCACCACCCACACTCTGCTCTCCGCTCCCAGCCTGCTGTCAATCGCCCGTATCTGTACAAAGTAATCTCCCACAATATCACACTTTAAGTTGGACTGGCCTCTCCTTCTCCATGGCCGACGTGATTAAGACATTTTAGCATGTTAACCCCCGCAAGGCTGCCGGCCCAGACGGCATCCCTAGCTGCATCCTCAGAGCATGCGCAGACCAGCTGGCTGGTGTGTTCATGGACATATTCAATCTCTCCCTTTCCCAGTCTGCTGTTCCCACATGCTTCAAGATGGCCACCATTGTTCCTGTACCCAAGAAAGCAAAGGTAACTGAACTAAATGACTATTGCCCTGTAGCACTCACCTCTGTCATCATGAAGTGCTTTGAGAGACTAGTCAAGGATCATATCACCTCTACCTTACCTGTCACCCTAGACCCACTTCAATTTGCTTACCGCCCCAATAGATCCACAGACGATGCAATTGCCATCACACTGCACACTGCCCTATCCCATCTGGACAAGAGGAATACCTATGTAAGAATGCTGTTCATTGACTATAGCTCAGCATTCAACACCATAGTCCCCTCCAAGCTCATCATTAAGCTCGAGGCCCTGGGTCTGAACCCCGCCCTATGCAACTGGGTCCTGGACTTCCTGATGGGCCGCCCCCAGGTGGTGAAGGTAGGAAACAACATCTCCACTTCGCTGATCCTCAACACTGGGGCCCCACAAGGGTGCGTGCTCAGCCCCCTCCTGTACTCCCTGTTCACCCATGACTGCGTGGCCAAGCATGCCTCCAACTCAATCATCAAGTTTGCAGACGACACAACAGTAGTAGGCTTGATTACCAACAATGACGAGACCGCCTACAGGGAGGAGGTGAGGGCTCTGGGAGTGTGGTGCCAGGTAAATAACCTCTCACTCAACATCAACAAAACAAAGGAGATGATCGTGGACTTCAGCAGAGGGTGCACCCCCCTATCCACATCAACGGGACCGTAGTGGAGAAGGTGGAAAGCTTCAAGTTCCTTGGCATACACATCACCGACAAATTGAAATGGTCCACCCACGCAGACAGTTTGGTGAAGAAGGCGCAACAGAGCCTCTTCAACCTCAGGAGGCTGAAGAAATTTGGCTTATTGTCACGCTCTGGCTCCGGGACTTTGTATGTTGAGCCAGGGTGTGTTCGTTTCGTGGTGTTCTGTTTGGTTGGGTTGTTCTATGGGGTTGTATTTCTTTGTTTGAATGAGTGACTCCCAATCAGAGGTAACGAGTGTCAGCTGTTGGCTCGTTGTCTCTGATTGGGAGCCATATTTATACTGTCTGTTTTCACCTTGGGTTTGTGGGTTTTTGTTCCTTTACAGTCATTGTCACTGTGGACTTCACGAATCGTTATTTGTTTTGTTGTTTCGTGTTTCGCTTTAATTAAATAAAGCATCATGTTCGTGCAACACGCTGCGCTTTGGTCTACTCCTTTCCAAGACGATCGTGACAGAAAAACCCACCATACAAAGACCAAGCAGCGTGTCCAGGAACACACGCAGGAGGTGACTCTGGTGGATGTCCTCCTCGGTTGGGGGCAGATTACCGAGGAGGAGGCCGTCCGGTACCGGAGGGCAATGAAGGGGGAGACCCAGGCAGGAGTGGAGAAGCGGCGTCAACCGGGCCGTGGTCGGAAAGGCGAGAGGCACCCCCAAGAATTTTTTAGGGGGGGGCACACGGCATGGGCGACTGGGCAGCAGGAGGCTGCCACAGGGCGGATTGGGAGATTAAGAGAGGAGGCCACCGGCTTTTGGGGGCCAGAAGGCAGGTTGGCGGAGCCTGGATGGAGAGCAGAGCCAACTCCCCGTACTCAGGCATGGCAGCATGAGACTGGGCAGGTTCCGCGGTATGCGGAGATGCGCACTGTGCCGCGAGTGGTCCGGCATAGTCCGGTACGTCCTGTGCGAGCACCCCGCACGTGTTGTGCGAAGGTGGGCATGCAGCCAGGACGGAGTGTGCCGGGCTCAGCGCTCGCGGCCTCCAGTGCCTCTCCTCGGTCCCGGATATCCTGCGCCAGTGTCACGTGCTGTTATGCCAGTACGGGTACACAGCCCTGTACGTCCTGTGCTGATGCCTCACACAGAGTGTGTGAAGGTAGGCATTCAGCCAGGACGGGTTGTGGCAGCTCTTCACTCCAGGTCTCCTATCCGTCTCCATAGCCCAGTCCGGCCTGTTCCTGCTCCACGCACGAAGCCTACGGTGTGCGTTGCCAGCCCTGTTCGGCCGGTTCCTGCTCCACGCACCAAACCTACGGTGTGCGTCGCCAGCCCAGCCCGGCCTGTTCCTGCTCCACGCACCAAGCCTACGGGGTGCGTCGTCAGCCCGGCCCGGCCTGTTCCTGCTCCACGCACTAAGCCTACGGTGTGCGTCGCCAGCCCAGCCCGGCCGGTTCCTGCTCCACGCACCAAACCTACGGTGTGCGTCGCCAGCCCAGCCGGCCTGTTCCTGCTCCACGCACGAAGCCTACGGTGTGCGTCGCCAGCCCAGCCTGGCCTGTTCCTGCTCCACGCACCAAGCCTACGGGGTGCGTCGTCAGCCCGGCCCGGCCTGTTCCTGCTCCACGCACTAAGCCTACGGTGTGCGTCGCCAGCCCAGCCCGGCCGGTTCCTGCTCCACGCACCAAGCCTACGGGGTGCGTCGTCGGCCTGGTCCAGCTCGTTCCTGCTACTCGCACCAAGCCAAGGGTGCGAGTCGTCAGCCTGATCCAGCCCATTCCTGCTACTCGCACCAAGCCAAGGATGCGAGTCGTCAGCCTGGTGAGGTCCGTTCGGCTCCACGCACCAAGCCAAGGGTGCGTATCGTCAGCCAGGTCCGGTCCGTTCCTGCCTCACGCGCCAAGCCAGGGGTGCGCGTCGTCAGTCCGGTGCCTGATCAGGTCAGCTACTCCACTACGGAGTTTGAGCAATCCGCTCCGTCTATGTCCGGTCCAGATCCAGCCAGCGGGGTCAGACCGGACCGGGGGCGCTACGGGGGGATTGTGGAAGGGTGGTGGTCAAGCCCGGAGCCGGAGCCGCCGCCGAGGAGAAATGCCCACCCAGCCCTCCCCTGTTTGGGGTTTTGGAGGCGCGGTCGCAGTCCGCGCCTTTAGGGGGGGGTACTGTCACGCTCTGGCTCCGGGACTTTGTATGTTGAGCCAGGGTGTGTTCGTTTCGTGGTGTTCTGTTTGGTTGGGTTGTTCTATGGGGTTGTATTTCTTTGTTTGAATGAGTGACTCCCAATCAGAGGTAACGAGTGTCAGCTGTTGGCTCGTTGTCTCTGATTGGGAGCCATATTTATACTGTCTGTTTTCACCTTGGGGTTGTGGGTTTTTGTTCCTTTACAGTCATTGTCACTGTGGACTTCACGAATCGTTATTTGTTTTGTTGTTTCGTGTTTCGCTTTAATTAAATAAAGCATCATGTTCGTGCAACACGCTGCGCTTTGGTCTACTCCTTTCCAAGACGATCGTGACACTTATCACCTAAAACCCTCACAAACTTTTACAGATGCACAATTGAGAGCATCCTGTCGGGCTGTATCACCGCCTGGTATGGCAACTGTACCGCCCACAACCGCAGGGCTCTCCAGAGGGTGGTGCGGTCTGCCGAACGCATTACCAGGGGCACCCGCCCTCCAAGACACATACAACACCCGATGTCACAGGAAGGCCAAAAAGATAATCAAGGACATCAACCACTCGAGCCACTGCCTGTTCACCCTGATATCATCCAGAAGGCGAGGTCAGCACAGGTGCATCAAAGCTGGGACCGAGAGAATGAAAAACAGCTTCTATCTCAAGGCCATCAGACTGTTAAATAGCCATCACTAGCACATTAGAGGCTGCTGCTGCCTATTGAAATCACTGGCCACTTTAAGAAAGGGAACACTAGTCACTTTAATAATGTTTACATATATTTCACTACTCATCTCATATGTCTTTACTGCATTCTATTCTATAATATTCTTCTGTATCTTAGTCCATGCCGCTCTGTCATTGCTTGTCCATATATGTATATATTCTTAAATCCCATTCCTTACTTTTTTGTGTGTATTGGGTATATGTTGTGAAATTGTTAGATATTACTGCACTGTCGGAGCTAGAAGCACAAGCATTTCGCTACACACTACATCTGCTAAACACGTGTATGTGACAAATACAATTTGATTTGGATTTGATACCGATATGGATGCCTGATGAAGCCCTAAGGGTCGAAACGTTGTTATAATAAAATCACCTGGGAGCATGAGCAGCAGTGTGCAGTGTTTTCCTTTTATTTTACATGAATTCACCTATAACTCCAGCACCTGCAAAAAGTACCTGGATGTGCCTATGTTCTTCAGCTTTTGTACAAGAAGGTAAGATATTCAGCGAGAGCATTCAGGTGTCTGGGCAGGTCATTGCATACGTGCTAGATCCCACATGGACCTCACCAGTCTCTGGTCTCTCTGGGTTCTGTCAGAGGTGGACATTTACATCAAAGAGCAGGTTAATGGTCATGGTCACGCACGCACACGCACGCGCGCTCTCTCACACACACACACACACACACACACACACACACACACACACACACACACACACACACACACACACACACAGGAACCATGAATGAGCCCTGCTAGTTAGACTAGAAGCCGTCGTCCTAGGAGAACCCATTGGCCTTGACATCAAGCTATATAGCTAGTGTAACACAGAAAAGTGCAGAGGAGAGCAGCAATTGTAGCCTTGATTTGTCCTTCTAAACTTTACAGCTCTATACAGCCCTCCATGGAGACAGGTAAAGTTTACAGCTTATAGCTGGGTGGCCTACAGTCATTAAGTGTGTGCTGGGCAGAGTCCAATGCCACAGCCACGTAACTCGTACTTTGCTGATGAATCAGGCAGGATTGGATGTGTAGATGGTAGCTGATATCTGTCGTAAGTGAGAGGTCCTTGATCTCACACACACACACACACACAGTACATAACATTACACGCACACAC
Organism: Coregonus clupeaformis; assembly: GCF_020615455.1. Classification (NCBI taxonomy): domain Eukaryota; kingdom Metazoa; phylum Chordata; class Actinopteri; order Salmoniformes; family Salmonidae; genus Coregonus; species Coregonus clupeaformis. Next base: position 3,961,945 of record NC_059204.1, on the reverse strand, counting down.
ACGCGCACACACGTCTATGCACAAACACAGACACACACACATACATATGATTGCACGCACACACACACACGTATGTGTATATGCACACACACACTGTACATTAGATTGCAAACACACACACACACACACACACACAGCCTTTGTCACACCGCCAATCACTTATAAGCCTGGATGTGATTCAAGGCACACAATTGAACACGCCAGTCCTCACCCTACTGATGTCACCTCACCACGTCAATATACTGTATTGTACTAGGACACACTTTGGCTGCGTTTAAACAGGCAGCCCAATTCTGATCTTTATTCCACTAATTGGCCTTTTGACCAATCACAGATCTTTTCACATCAGATCTTTTTCAGAGCTGGTTAAAAGACCAATTAGCTAAAACAAAGATCAGAATTGGGCTGCCTGTCTAAACGAGTCCAACCCAAATCCCCAATTACTGTGTCACTCCAGGAAAGATCTCTCTGGGTAAGGAAAGCTGAAGGCTCACCCAGATTTTAAATGACAAATATATTTTAGAGGCAGCATACAGTGGGAACTGAATATACACTACATGACCAAAAGTATGTGGACACCTGCTCATCGAACATCTCATTCCAAAATCATAGGCATTAATATGGAGTTGGTCCCCCCTTTGCTGCTATAATAGCCTCCACTCTTCTGGGAAGGCTTTCCACTACTTCGATGGGGTTGAGGTCAGGGCTCTGTGCAGGCCAGTCAAGTTCTTCCACACCGATCTCGACAAACTATTTCTGTATGGACCTCGCTTTGTGCACAGGGGCATTGTCATGCTGAAACAGGAAAGGGCCTTCCCCAAACGGTTGCCACAAAGTTGGAAGCACAGAATTGTCTTGAATGTCATTGTATGCTGTAGCTTTAAGATTTCCCTTCACTTGAACTAAGGGGCCTAGCCCGAACCATGAAAAACAGCCACAGACGATTATTCCTCCTCCACCAAACTTTACAGTTGGCACTATCCATTGGGGCAGGTAGTGTTCTCCTGGCATTTTTATACTCTAAAAATAAAAAATTAACAAATTAGAAAAATATATTTAAAAATAAATTGTAAAGTGGTTGTCCCACTGGCAACATAAGGTGAATGCACCAATTTGTAAGTCGCTCTGGATAAGAGCGTCTGCTAAATGTAAATACGCCAAACCCAGACTAGTCCGTCGGACTGCCAGATGGTGAAGCATGATTCATCACTCCAGAGAACGCGTTTCCACTGCTCCAGAGTCCAATGCCGGCAAGCTATACACATTTTACATGTACATTTTAGTCATTTAGCAGACGCTCTTATCCAGAGCGACTTACAGTTAGTGAATGCATACATGTTTATTATTATTTTTTTTTTCATACTGGCCCCCCGTGGGAAACGAACCCACATCCCTGCCGGCCAAACTCTCCCCTACCTTGGACGACGCTGGACCAATTGTGCGCCGCCCATGGGTCTCCCGGTCGCGGCCGGCTGCGACAGAGCCTGGACTTGAACCAGGATCTCTAGTGGCACAGCTAGTACTGCGATGCAGTGCCTTCGACCACTGCGCCACTCCAGCCAACGCTTGGCATTGCGTATGGGGATCTTAGGCTTGCTCAGCCATGGAAAACCATTTAATGAAGCTCCCGACGAACAGTTATTGTGCTGACGTTGCTTCCAGAGGCAGTTTGGAACTCGGTAGTGAGTGTTGCAACCGAGGACAGACGATTTTTACATGTTACGCGCTTCAGCACTTGGCGGTCCCGTTCTTTGAGCTTGTGTGGCCTACCACTTCGCAGCTGAGCCGTTGTTGCTCCTAGATGTTTCCACTTCACAATAACAGCACTTACAGTTGACCAGGGAAGCTCTAGCAGGGCAGAAATTTGACAAACTGACTTGTTGGAAAGGTGGCATCCTATGACGGTGTCACATTGAAAGTAACTGAACTCTTCAGTAAGGCCATTCAACTGCCAATGTTTGTTTATGCAGATTGCATGGCTGTGTGCTCGATTTTATACACCTGTCAATAACAGGTGTGGCTGAAATAGCCGAATCCACTAATTTGAAGGGGTGTCCACATACCTTTGTATATATAGTGTATTTCTGTAAAAAATAATCATGGAAACAATTTTTCATTTTGGTGACAATTCCACTACCTATAGTCCAAGTAGTGCTCACAGTTTCAGTTGGTTTCTTCCATTTGGTGCCTAATGAACATGACTATGGTCTCATTCCTTCTCTATGAAGGAAAGGGAAGAGGTGTGGTGTCTCTCTGGAAACACTGGTAACAACAACAGTAAAGACAGAATGTGCCTCATTGATGATAAGGTCTCTAAGAATGGTTGTAAAATCAGAAACATTACAGAAATGCCGTAAAAACCTAAATTGACAACACACGTAAGTAATAAGACTGAAATGCAAACTTCCATGGAAATATGCATATGGGTGCATGGCTGCATGCACACACAAACGCACGCACGCACGCATGCACACACACACACACCCCCCAGACACACACACACAGAATAATATTGATGTATACACAAGCACACCTTAGTATACATTACAATACATTCACAGAATTTAAAAGACATTCCCATACTGCAGGCATGCAGAAATATGCAAACATCCACACCAACACACCCACTCCCTCTGTGCTTACATCAGAGAGAGAGAACACCAGTCATGACTATTATTCATGGGATTACTCCATACATCACATGCTCTGCATCCCAAATGGCACCCTATTCCTTTTATAGTGCACTACATAGAGATAGAGTGCCTTTTGGGACCCACACACGATTCCAGGGAAGCCTCTGATGGAAAAGCCCTACCAGGGAATCCTGTTGTACTTGTGCTAGGTGAGGTATCATCCCCCCGGCAACCAAACAAGACAGCAAAACAGTAGATCAGGCTAGATGACACATTGGCCACTAGCAAGATATGGATTAATAGTCATACATAATCTCATCTAGAATGATTATACAACTGAGAAACCAACTGTCAAAACAAACAACAAACCCCCGATAACCAATGATGTAGTGGGGGGGTAGATACACCTTATTTTGTGAACAGGGTTCTCCCACCTCTTACACTAGTGTTTTTATGCATTTAGGGTTTACCCACCTATTGGCCCACGGTGCTCAGGGTTTATCCACCTATCTTTTACCACTACATCCCCCCATATCAAAACAACCATAAATTAACCTCTCCATCAAGGCTAAATCATACATTCAATTCAGCTCATAGTCAATGTCACTTGATGATAATACAACCAGGCTAACGACATGTTGTTGTGAATGTCACTGTGAATGAGGACAGTCCTCCCTTACAATTTTAAAAATTGCTTTGAAACCAAGTAACCTTACCTACTTGGACATAAAGGTCAAAATGAACTCCCTCCACTCAACCCTTGAAAAGGCTGTATAAAACCCTGTATAAATACAATCTACAGTGCCTTGCAAAAGTATTCATCCCCCTTGGTGTTTTTCCTATTTTGTTGCATTACAACATATCATTTAAATTGATTTTTATTTGGATTTCATGTAATGGACATACACAAAATAGTCCAAATTGGTGAAGTGAAATTAAAAAAATAACTAGTTTCAAAAAATTCAAAAAAATAAATAACGGAAAAGTGGTGGTTGCATATGTATACACCCCCTTTGCTATGAAGCCCCTAAATAAGATCTGGTGCAACCATTTACCTTCAGAAGTCACATAATTAGTTAAATAAAGTCCACCTGTGTGCAATCTAAGTGTCACATGATCTGCCACATGATCTCAGTATATATACACCTGTTCTGAAAGGCCCCAGAGTCTGCAACACCACTAAGCAAGGGGCACCACCAAGCAAGCGGCACCATGAAGACCAAGGAGCTCTCCAAACAGGTCAGGAACAAAGTTGTGGCCCTGTGTAGCTCAGTTGGTAGAGCATGGCGTTTGCAACGCCAGGGTTGTGGGTTCGATTCCCACGGGGGGCCAGTATGAAATAATGTATGCACTCACTAACTGTAAGTCGCTCTGGATAAGAGCGTCTGCTAAATGACTAAAATGTAAATCTAAAATCTAAGTACAGATCAGGGTTATAAAAAAATATCCAAAACTTTGAACATCCCATAGAGCACCATTAAATGCATTATTTAAAAAATTGAAAGAATATGGCACCACAACAAACCTGCCAAGAGAGGGCCGCCCACCAAAACTCATGGACCAGGCAAGGAGGGCATTAATCAGAGAGGCAACAAAGAGACCAAAGATAACCCTGAAGGCACTGCAAAGCTCCACAGCGAAGATTGGAGTATCTGTCCATAGGACCACTTTAAGCCTTACATTCCACAGAGCTGGGCTTTACGGAAGAGTGGCCAGAAAAAAACCATTGCTTACAGAAAAAAATAAGCAACCATGTTTGGTGTTCGCCAAAAGGCATGTGGGAGACTCCCCAAACATATGGAAGAAGGTACTCAAGGAAAACGCTATGTCTGGCGCAAACCCAACACCTCTCATCACCCCGAGAACACCATCCCCACAGGGAAGCATGGTGGTGGCAGCATCATGCTGTGGGGATGTTTTTCATCGGCAGGGACTGGGAAACTGGTCAGATTTGAAGAAATTATGGATGGCGCTAAATACAGGGAAATTCTTGAGGGAAACCTGTTTCGGCCTTCCAGAGTTTTGAGACTGGGATGGAGGTTCACCTTCCAGCAGGACAATGACCCTAAGCATACTGCTAAAGCAACACTTGAGTGGTTTAAGGGGAAACATTTTAATGTCTTGGAATGGCCTAGTCAAAGCCCAGACCTCAATCCAATTGAGAATATGTGGTATGACTTGAAGATTGCTGTACACCAGCAGAACCCATCCAACTTGATGGAGGTGGAGCAGTTTTGCCTTGAAGAATGGGCAAAAATCCCAGTGGCTAGATGTGCCAAGCTTATAGAGACATACCCCAAGAGACTTGCAGCTGTAATTGCTGCAAAAGGTGGCTCTACAATGTATTCTCTTTGGGGGGGGTGAATAGTTATGCACGCTCAAGTTTGTTTCACAATAAAAAATATTTTGCATCTTCAAAGTGGTAGGCATGTTGTGTAAATCAAATGATACAAACCCCCAAAAATTCCAGGTTGTAAGGCAACAAAATAGGAAAAATGCCAAGGGGGGTGAATACTTTCGCAAGGCACTGTATTAGGACTATGGCAGAGGCTGAATGTCTACAGTCTATAGATCTCAGTCTTTGTCTAAGTTGTCATTCTCTCATTCTGAAGTAGTGGCCCCTCCTCAGGTCACACGCTTATGTAAGGCAAGGCCAGAATATTAAAAACATACCTACATCAACACAAATCACTTCATGAGAGAGAGAGAGAGAGGGAGAGAGAGGGAGCGAGAGGGAGCGAGAGAGAGAGAGAGAGAGAGACAGAGAGACAGAGAGACAGAGAGAGACAGAGAGAGAGAGAGAGAGAGAGAGAGAGAGAGAGAGAGGAGAGAGAGAGAGAGAGAGAGAGAGAGAGAGAGAGAGAGAGAGAGAGAGAGAGAGAGAGAGAGAGAGAGAGAGAGAGAGAGAGAGAGAGAGAGAGAGAGAGAGAGAGAGAGAGCCCGCAGAGCCCCAGGACAACAACACATTTAGACCCAACCAAATCATGAGAAAACAAAAAGGGAATTACTTGACACATTGGAAAGAATTAAACAAAAAAACAGAGCAAACTAGAATGCTATTTGGCCCTAAACAGAGAGTACACAGTGGCAGAATACCTGACCACTGTGACTGACCCAAACTTAAGGAAAGCTTTGACTATGTACAGACTCAGTGAGCATAGCCTTGCTATTGAGAAAGGCCGCCGTAGGCAGACCTGGCTCTCAAGAGAAGACAGGCTATGTGCACATTGCCCACAAAATGAGGTGGAAACTGAGCTGCACTTCCTAACCTCCTGCCAAATGTATGACCATATTAGAGAAACATATTTCCCTCAGATTACACAGATCCACAAAGAATTCGAAAACAAACCCAATTTTGATAAACTCCCATATCTACTGGGTGAAATACCACACCATCACAGCAGCAAGATTTGTGACCTGTTGCCACAAGAAAAGGGCAACCAGTGAAGAACAAACACCATTGTAAATACAACCCATATTGATGTTTATTTATTTTCCCATTTGTACTTTAACTATTTGCACATTGTTACAACACTGTATATATACATATGACATTTGAAATGTCTTATTATTATTATTATTATTTATTATTCTGGAACTTCTGAGTGTAATGTTTACTGTTAAATGTTTTTGTTTATTTCACTTTTGTTTACTCTCTACTTCATTTACTTTGGCAATGTTAACATATGTTTCCCATGCCAATAAAGCCCTTAAATTGAATTCAATTCAATTGAGAGAGAGAGCGAGAGACAGAGAGAGAGAGGGGTGGGGGAAAAGAGCACACCCTGCCTCACCTAGAATGTTTAATTTAAATAACATCACATCAATCAAAGGTGATTTGAATGCAGTTCTCTAATACAGGGAGGGGTTTCTAAGTCCTCTGTATAGTAGGTATAATATGAGTAATAATGTGGTCAGAACATTTTGTGAGTAGAAATGTTGTGGCAGCTTTGCATTCTGTTTTGCATATCATTCTAGTCTTTCAGGGACATTTACAATTGAGGACAGTGAGGTGAATAAAAATGTAGTTTCCTCACAATTTACAAATTATTTTCAGGGGATTCTAAATGTGGGGCCTCAAAACCTGCCTAGATGCTTAGAATACAGGGTTGAATCCTAACTTGAGAGAAATGCGCAATTGCGCATAACTCAAAGTTTGCCGGAAATCATATGTTGGTGTCAATGGACATTTTGTGTGAAGGGTTGAAGTTGTTCAGCGCTACTTTGTTCTCTACTACTTTGGTACTACTCAGGGTTCTCCCCAAAGAATGTAAGAGGGGCGCTGCGCCACTTTGTGGACTGGCTGCACCACTATGTAAAAATAATAAAAATATAAAAGTAGACATTTTTGGTACTTTATTTGTTATTATTCAAGGCCAGAAACCACACCCTAATAGAGTATGTTTTGCTCTAGATTGCAGGAAATTACAGGTGTTCAAAAATGCCGTACTCAGCAGCACCACCTTATTAAAAAAATCCTGGGGAGAACCCTGCTACTGTATAATATAGTATTTTGTTGCCCTCTGCTGGACATAGAGAAGGATACCATCTAGTGGTGTACAGTGAGAATTGCATAAATACGTCAATTATTTCACCTCAGTGTCCTTGTGTAAGCTTTCACCACCAGCCCTGTCTTGAGGGCGAAGAGGCATGGCAAGCAAAGCTAGTACCCTATGCCACCATGGAACATCCAAGTCGTATTGCCATCTTTACCTTTATCTGATGTGCCCCTTTAAAAGGCACTATGAATCAACTACAGATCGGCTCTCAGAGTATGAAGTATTTATTGACTAAGAAATAGCCTACCAAATGTTGGAAACTATATGGTGAAAAATATAAAATCAGGCAACAAAAAAACAATTATCCTGCACCCTCTGTGAAAGAATTGTTCCACCGTCCGTGGATGTGCATAGAACATGTTCAGTACTTCCGCCCCACTAACTCACCTCAGAGACCCAGTAGGAGGAGCTATAGTGGTCGGCTCTGGCTGGACTCAGTCCTCTGCTGGCAGGGCGGGGCGGCTGGTCTGACAGCCCCATGGAGGCCAAGTCCTGGGTGAAGACCGACTGGCTGACCGAGCGATGCCGGCGGGACAGGGGCAAGGTGGACACCGTGAGGTACGCCGGATGGGACGGCGAGAGACCCCTACTTGCCCCGTTGATGTTTACACGCACCCCCACCAAAGCTCGGCTGGAGCTTTCACTGCGCCGACCAGCCTGGGGGGCCTCGATCCTAGGGAGGGGTAGCTGGGCTCTCCCCCTCTCTGGCTCTCTGTGGTTGTGGCTGGGGCTGGTGAGGCCCAGGTGCCTGGAGGTGGAGATTGCGTACCTGGAGGAGGAGTGGGAGGAGAGCTGGAGAAGCTCTGGTCCCCGTAGGGGGTAGCCCACGGTGGGCTCATAGTCGCTGTAGTGGCCCAGGAGGTTGGATCCGGGGCTGTACCTGGGGGTGGAGGACACTCGAGACATGCTGGAGCGGAGAGGTCAGCAGGGGGGGATACGCAGACTGGAAGGGAGCAAGGAAACAAGAGTGTCAGTGTGTTGGTCCGAGGAAAAGGAGTTGGACCCCCCTAAGATGCAGCCAATAGAGCTGTCAGTTACGATCTAAATCAGATCTGCTGTGTTGAACAGATGCGTGTAGGATGGACAGGAGGAACACACGCACACTTTACATGCTACACACACACAAGGCTGAATCTCATAGCAGTTTAACTCCTCTCAGCTTACACACACAGTATCAGTTGAGAGAGGAAGTAGAACACAGGCACACTAATGGAGAATGGAACACCTGACCCATTTTTGTGGTAGTCACAAATGTGTACAATTGATAGGCTATGTAACTACAAGGCTGACAAGGAAACACATCTGCTGCCAATGTGATTGTTGCTAATGCATAAATCAAAATCAACTCAAACAAACACCTGTTGCTGTAGTCGTCGTTGCTATAAACAAAGTCTGCACGTTGGAAAGACAGCTGGCCTAGTAGGTGCAATAAATTGGAGGGGGTTAAAACGTATCATAGTAACAGTAGTCTTGTCCACTTATGCCCTTTTACATGGAACCAGGTCGGTAACCAACGTTAGATTTACTCTAAGCCAGTTACATCATTGCAATAAGCTATTACTGTACAGTAGGCTACATAGAAGTAGGTTCTCTCTCACCTTCGAAGTCTGCACTTTTATGCAGTGTCCAAAACTCAAATGTATCATCTGCGTCGATGTCAAACCAATATTTATTTTTCTCTTATCTATATCTGCACATTATATATAATATTCCACCTTCCATCAAGATAGCGGTAAAGTTGCCGTGTCCTTGCGCGCTGTGTACATTGCATGCATGTACATTAGCTAGGTCTATTTTCGTTTTTAAAGTCTTTTAGACCCGCCTATCAAGCAGTCGTCTTGGCAACGGGATACCCATGCACATGCTCACCTATAGTCCAAATTCGTGCCTATTTATTGCACAACTGTACAACATCAAATTAGCGGTAAGCATGTTAACATTTGTAGCTCTTTCACATAGCCTACGTTTAGCATATAATTAATTTAGTTTATGGTTTTATAAAATCGTTGAAGCATGAAGGCATGTAGGCCTATGTGCAACTTTTGAAGAGACAAAACAGAGACACAATGGTCAATTATGAGAACTGTTCCGTTTATTCTTGAAATTGTATTGCTTCTCTAAAATGGGATAATTGCCTCGTCTTGCTGTCTTTTTTGGTCAATTAATTAGCAAACTCAATATTGAAAGGCCATTTGAAATTCATACAATATCACATAAAAAAAAGCCTGTACTAACAATATGTATACTAAACAAAAATATAAATGCAACATGCAACAATTTAAAAGATTGTACTGAGTTACAGTTCATATAAGTAAATTAGTCAATTGAAATGAATTCATAAGGCCCTAATCTAGTATTCAGACCCATTGACTTTTTCCACATTTTTTTTTACGTTACAGCCATATTCTAAAATTGATTAAATAAATAAAAATCCTTGGCAATCTACACACAATACCCCATCATGACAAAGAGAAAACAGGTTTTTAGAAAAACTGAGCAATCGTGGGAGAAGGGCCTTGGTCAGGGAGGTGACCAAGAACCCGATGGTCACTGACAGAGCTCTAGAGTTCCCCTGTGGAAATGGGAGAACCTTCCAGAAGGACAACCATCTCTGCAGCACTCCACCAATCAGGCCTTTATGGTAGAGTGGCCAGACGGAAGCCACTCCTCAGTAAAAGGCACATGACAGTCCGCTTGGAGTTTGCCAAAAGGCACCTAAAGACTCTTAGACCATGAGAAACAAGATTCTCTGGTTTGATGAAACTAAGATTGAACTCTTTGGCCTGAATGCCAAGCGTCACGTCTGGAGGAAATCTGGCACCATCCCTACGGTGAAGCGTGGTGGCAGTATCATGCTGTGGGGATGTTTTTCAGCGGCAGGGACTGGGAGACTAGTCAGGATCGAGGCAAAGATGAACGGAGCAAAGTACAGAAAGATCCTTAATGAAAACCTGCTCCAGAGCGCTCAGGACCTCAGACTGGGGCAAAGGTTCAGCTTCCAACAGGACAACGACCCTAAGCACTCAGCCAAGACAACGCAGGAGTGGCTTCGGGACAAGTCTCTGAATGTCCCTGAGTGGCCCAGCCAGAGCCCTGTCTTGAACCTGATCGAACATCTCTAGAGAGACCTGAAAATAGCTGTGCAGCAACGCTCCCCATCCAACCTGACAGAGCTTTAGAGGATTTGCAGAGAAGAATGGGAGAAACTCCCCAAATACAGGTGTGCCAAGCTTGTAGCGTCATACCCAAGAAGACTCAAGGCTGTAATCGCTGCCAAAGGTGCTTCAACAAAGTACTGAGTAAAGGGTCTGAATACTTATGTAAATGTAATATTTCATATTTTATTTTATAAATGAGGAAAATGTCTAAAAACCTGTTTTTGCTTTTCATTATGGGGTATTGTGTGTAGATTGATGAGGGGAAAAAAAACAATTTAATCAATTTTAGAACAAGGCTGTAACGTATCAAAATGTGGAAAAAGTCAAGGGGTCTGAATACTTTCCGAAGGCACTGTATTTCACATGACTGGGAATACAGATGTGCATCTGTTGTTCACAGATACCTTTAAAATAAAAAATGGACATGGATCAGAAAACCAGTCAGTATCTGGTGTGACCACCATTTGCCTCATGTAGCTTGACACATCTCCTTCGCATAGAGTTGATCAGGCTGTTGATTGTGGCCTGTGGAATGTTGTCCCGCTCCTCTTCAATGGCTGTGCGAAGTTGCTGGATATTGGCAGGAACTGGAACACATTGTCGTACATGTCGATCCAGAGCATCCCAAACAAGCTCAATTGGTGACAGGTCTGGTGAGTATGCAGGCCATGGAAGAACTGGGACATTTTCAGCTTCCAGAAATTGTGTACAGATCCATGCAACATTATCATGCTGAAACATGAGGTGATGGCAGTGGATGAATGGCACAACAATGGGCCTCAGGATCTCGTCACGGTATCTCTGTGCATTCAAATTGCCATTGATAAAATGCAATTGTGTTCGTTATCCGTAGCTTATACCTGCCCATACCATAACCCCACCGCCACCATGGGGCACTATGTTCACAACGCTGACATCAGCAAACCGCACGCCCACACAATGCCATACACGGGGTCTGCAGTTGTGAGGCCGGTTGGACGTACTGCCAAATTCTCTAAAATGGCTTATGGTATAGAAATTAACATTAAATTACCTAGCAACACCTCTGGTGGACAATTCTGCAGTCAGCATGCAAATTGCACGCTCCCTCAAAACTTGAGACATCTGTGGCATTGTGTTGTGTGACAAAACTGCAGATTTTAGAGTGGCCTTTTATTGTCCCCAGCACAAGGTGCACCTCTGTAATGATCATGTTGTTTAATCAGCTTCTTGATATGCCACACCTGTCAGGTGGATGGATTATCTTGGCAAAGGAGAAATTATCACTAACAGGGATGTAAACAAATTTGTGCACAAAATTGGAAAGAAATAAGCTTTTTGTGCATATGGAACATTTCTGGGATATTTTATTTCAGCTCATGAAACATGGGACCAACACTTTACATGTTGCGTTTATATTTTTGTTCAGTATAGATTTGTACATAATGAAAATGTTATGAGATACTCCAATATTGTCTAACATAAATTGTTATTGCTAGCTATATGGAGTGGGATTAGCTTCTTTCTGTGTCATTGTACAAAAACATTACTTATTTCATGTGCTGAGAACATTTTGACCCAGGTCACTTTGCTATTTAGCTCATAATGAAATCGGTCTGAAGAACTGGACCTAAATCGTTTTTTACAAAATGTATGTTGTGCACAAAATTAAATTAAAAAACATTTTGAGAAGTAATTTAACTTTCACAATATTCATTATTTTTCAAACAAATGTTTCTTGGAGTATCATTTTAAACATACAAGTTATTTTAGAACTGTTTCTGATTGAGGCTGGCACATGAGTAGGCATGTAGAATGGCAGTGTGACCAAACCCTTTGGTAGTCAAGGCACATCAACCAGAGCATTACTTTATATGTTATTGAGACTCATACAGTATTTTCAGAGTAGGGGATTAGGGGCTGAGTGGTGAACAGGTAATCGATTCACATACACGGCCTTTGACTTCACACATAAATAATGATAAAATCATTGTTTTAATCACTTTGGCAACCAAGCTTTGCCATCAAAGATAAATGTAGGGCAAACTATGCCCTCACATCTCATTGAAAAAAGACGCTTTATCTAGCACTAACTCACTAAGCTGTTTGTTAAATGAAATATACCGACTTTCTTCTGTCTAGCTAAAGTTTACGTGAGTAAAAATAGTCTTTTGGGGGGCTTTTTCCATTGTGATCCAGGGCCTTGCGAGTTGTTGTTGTTGTTGTGATCCAGGGCCTTGCGAGTTGTTGTTGTTGTGATCCAGGGCCTTGTGAGTTGTTGTTGTTTAGTGCATCCGGAGGGAAGGGCTTCTCGTCTCTGTGATTGGTTGCTGTGGATGTCTCTGTGACAGTGAGCAGGAAGTGTAGCTGTCTGCTCTCTAGTTTGCTGTGATTTCGTGTTATACTGCTCTCCTCTTCTCTTTTTATCTGTCTCTCTCTCCCTCCTCTCTCTCTAACTGTCCACCCAGTGTTAGGAGAAGAGAGAAGTGTGTGAGTGAGCAAGGAGCACGGAGACCACGGTGCTAAGGGCCAGAGGGAGAACGAGGGGTCGTAGGTCAACGCTGGAGCTGACAGCTGGATGGAGGGAATAAAAAGAAATGAAGAAGAATGTCTTATGAATAGAACAGAATAAAGAGTCAGGGGTGAAAGTAAGGCGGTTCGGTCCGGTACGGCGTCCTGGTAAAATAAATAGTGGGGGTACGCCGTACCGGTAAAACATGAGCCTATCACAATAATTAAAACAAAATGTGAAGAAAACTGGAGGCTACTACACCATTATTTATCATTAGGCTACCGCATGTCAGAGGCATGAAAAATGAGTGAATGGACTTGAAAACGGGTGGTATAGCCTACGCGCCAATATGCGATGTGGTTAGATGAGAACACTGAAATTTTACCAAGGCAGAGATTAATGGCCGACACCGAGACGCACACGGACAGCAGTGGATGCATAAATTCTGGCCTAATGACAATCGCCAAAATGTCATTACACTTTGTGGTGTTTTGAGTAACAGATGTCTCTTTCCATTCACCACTGTTTGGAGGCTGGAAATATGTTGCTAGTGGATGAACGTGCATGGGTAGCCTACTAAAGGAGCCCTTTGAAGTGACTGACAATCAGATGAGAACATCATGACTGGTTGTGTTTATGCCACAATAGTAGGTCATACATTAAAAAAGTTACATGACAAATCTTTATGACTAGGCCCACAGAGATCCTATTGAATTAATAGGGATTTTATATGTAATTCTATGATTAAGCACGTGCACACATAGGAGGTCCTGTACTGGGCAGAAATTCAATCTACTTTCACCCCTGGTCAGATGACATAGAAGAGAACCCCAGTGCTTTTGGATGTAAACATAATATTTCGTTAGCACTTTACGGTACCGAAATGACCAGGTATTACTTAAAAAGTCGACATAACGTGGTAATAACACAGTTTAATGATTTACGTGCTTGTTTCTTGAGGATTGATTAAAACAAGCACAACTGGGTATCATTAGGTAACAAGTAGTTTCTAATTGTGTTGAATAAGTACCAGAAAGTACCCTTTGATACCACATAATTTCCTAGTAAATACCAAGTTAATACCAATGAAAAAAGTAAAATATTGTTATATTGAACTTTCGAATGCGTCTCTGATCAGAATGTGAATTCTCCTCCAAGTCGTGACCTTGTTGTCTTTTTAACAGTGCACCTCTACGCTATAGTTAGGAGATAATACTGTCCCCTACTTGCCTTGCAGCTAGGGTTCAGTGAGTTGTAAACTGTGAGATGGGCCACATGAAGACTGTACGTGTGCGTCATGACGGTTTAGGGTTTCACAAAAGTGGAGCACTGAGGTGAAATGAGGAAGTCAAATGCTCACGGTTTGTGCTCGTCTCACTCTACATGTCACTTACTTGCAAGTACAGTACTTTCAAAATTAAGACAGAGTATGTGCCCACAGTACAGTGCGTGCGATCAATTTCATTTCAATTCAGTCCACTGAAATGGAATTGACCCCAACCCTTGTAGAGTGTATGTGCATTTTTGTTTGCACAATTCCCAGGTTATGCAGAAATCCGGATTTGAGGATTCCAGATTTTCTGCTTATTCCCTTCTGATTACTAACTGTAAGTCTCTCTGGATAAGAGCGTCTGCTAAATGACTAAAATGTAAAATGTAAATGATTCAGGGAATCTTACAACTGGGATTTCTGGCAAACCTGGGAATTTTGGGAAAGTTACCGGAATTTTGCAACCCAAGTCACACTGTTGAGATGGGAAAACATTGTTATGAAGTTGAACATGTGCTCTTTATGTGAAATATTATTAATTTTTCCCCCCACAAAATTACACTACTTAAAAGGCACTCTATTCGTAGAATGAACCATATAGCAATGTATATGTGAGAGGATGATGTGTGTTTACCTCTACAGCTCTTGCCGTCCCTCTGCAGCATCCCAGTCACACAGCTACACACAGTTCCCATCCCTTTACTGGTGCAGATCTGCTCACAGCCTCCGTTACCCACCTCACACCAGTCCGACTCTAATATACACACAAAATGGTGAATCACACACATACTGGTATTTATATAAACTCACACATCCTGGTATTTACATAAACTCACACATACTGGTATTTACATAAACTCACACATCCTGGTATTTACATAAACTCACACATACTGGTATTTACATAAACTCACACATCCTGGTATTTACATAAACTCACACATACTGGTATTTACATAAACTCACACATCCTGGTATTTACATAAACTCACACATACTGGTATTTACATAAACTCACACATACTGGTATTTACATAAACTCACACATACTGGTATTTACATAAACTCACAAATACTGGTATTTACATAAACTCACACATACTGGTATTTACATGAACTCACACGTACTGGTATTTACAGTGGGGAAAAAAAGTATTTAGTCAGCCACCAATTGTGCAAATTCTCCCACTTAAAAAGATGAGAGAGGCCTGTAATTTTCATCATAGGTACACGTCAACTATGACAGACAAAATGAGAGAAAAAAATTCCAGAAAATCACATTGTAGGATTTTTTATGAATTTATTTGCAAATTATGGTGGAAAATAAGTATTTGGTCAATAACAAAAGTTTCTCAATACTTTGTTATATACCCTTTGTTGGCAATGACACAGGTCAAACGTTTTCTGTAAGTCTTCACAAGGTTTTCACACACTGTTGCTGGTATTTTGGCCCATTCCTCCATGCAGATCTCCTCTAGAGCAGTGATGTTTTGGGGCTGTCGCTGGGCAACACTGACTTTCAACTCCCCTCCAAAGATTTTCTATGGGGTTGAGATCTGGAGACTGGCTAGGCCACTCCAGGACCTTGAAATGCTTCTTACGAAGCCACTCCTTCGTTGCCCGGGCGGTGTGTTTGGGATCATTGTCATGCTGAAAGACCCAGCCACGTTTCATCTTCAATGCCCTTGCTGATGGAAGGAGGTTTTCACTCAAAATCTCACGATACATGGCCCCATTCATTCTTTCCTTTACACGGATCAGTCGTCCTGGTCCCTTTGCAGAAAAACAGCCCCAAAGCATGATGTTTCCACCCCATGCTTCACAGTAGGTATGGTGTTCTTTGGATGCAACTCAGCATTCTTTGTCCTCCAAACACGACGAGTTGAGTTTTTACCAAAAAGTTATATTTTGGTTTCATCTGACCATATAACATTCTCCCAATCCTCTTCTGGATCATCCAAATGCACTCTAGCAAACTTCAGATGGGCCTGGACATGTACTGGCTTAAGCAAGGGGACACGTCTGGCACTGCAGGATTTGAGTCCCTGGCGGCGTAGTGTGTTACTGATGGTAGGCTTTGTTACTTTGGTCCCAGCTCTCTGCAGGTCATTCACTAGGTCCCCCCGTGTGGTTCTGGAATTTTTGCTCACCGTTCTTGTGATCATTTTGACCCTGCGGGGTGAGATCTTGCGTGGAGCCCCAGATCGAGGGAGATTATCAGTGGTCTTGTATGTCTTCCATTTCCCAATAATTGCTCCCACAGTTGATTTCTTCAAACCAAGCTGCTTACCTATTGCAGATTCAGTCTTCCCAGCCTGGTGCAGGTCTACAATTTTGTTTCTGGTGTCCTTTGACAGCTCTTTGGTCTTGGCCATAGTGGAGTTTGGAGTGTGACTGTTTGAGGTTGTGGACAGGTGTCTTTTATACTGATAACAAGTTCAAACAGGTGCCACTAATACAGGTAACGAGTGGAGGACAGAGGAGCCTCTTAAAGAAGAAGTTACAGGTCTGTGAGAGCCAGAAATCTTGCTTGTTTGTAGGTGACCAAATACTTATTTTCCACCATCATTTGCAAATAAATTCATAAAAAATCCTACAATGTTATTTTCTGGAAAAAAATATCTCAATTTGTCTGTCATAGTTGACGTGTACCCATGATGAAAATTACAGGCCTCTCTCATCTTTTTAAGTGGGAGAACTTGCACAATTGGTGGCTGACTAAATACTTTTTTTCCCCACTGTACATAATCGCACAAATACTGGTATTTACATAAACTCACACGTACTGGTATTTACATAATCGCACAAATACTGGTATTTACATAAACTCACACGTACTGCATGCAGATGTAGCACTCGGACAACAGACACAGACAATACACACATGCACACACACAAGCATGCATACACTAAGGCGACATGTCTGTATCACATACACACATACATACGTGCACACACACACACACACACACACACACACTAGGGCAACACTGATCTGTACCTCTCCTTCTGATGGGTCCTACAGTGAGGATCTGCTCCTTATGATCGCTGTAGTCTGAGTACATCCTCCTGTTGTGAGGACAGTTCTACACACACACACACACACACACACACACCTGTATTAAGGTGGCATAACATAGCCATTTAAGCATGCTTCACAACGTTAGATTTGTTATCATTTGCTGCTTATAAAAACTTTGGGCTGGTTTCCTGGACAAAGATTAAACTGGTTCTGGATGTAATTCAGTGTTCATCACCATGTTCAGTGTGCAGTGTTCAGGGTCTCCTCACCACTTTGCAGGCATTGATCTCGTGGTCACACAGCGACACGTCACAGTGGAGGTGGACCTCGTCGTAGTCCCCGATGAACTTGAAGACGGTGACGTGGAAGCGGCAGGTGAGGGACACCCCGTTCTCAGCCATGCCGATGGTGTTGTCCTTGATGTTGGGACAACTTCATAGATAGAGAAAGAGAAGTTAGTGTGGTCCTTTGTTGTCCTACAGTACAACATATTGTCTGTTCCGTCTGTCCGTCTGTTTGTCTGTCTGTCATTTGTGCAATGTGTAGTGGAAAGGGTGCTATTTTGGCTGCAGACATTTCCTATGTTATTTTGAGCCTACCCTCTCTCTATGATGATGTAGCGGAGCCGGTCGCTGCTGTAGCGGGACGGCGTGGCCCAGCACATATTGACAATGAGGATGAGCTGGTTCTCGTCGGCCCCCTCCACAAACACCCCCACGAAGAGGATGTCCCGCGTGCTCAGCACCACCTCGCCCTCGCGGTATGGCTGGTGGTACGACGAGTTCTTGTACAGCGCCATCTTAGTGATGAAGTTGCCCTCCTGGGTGGGGAGGGTGAGGTTGATCACACTGGAGAAAGGGATTAGGGCGAGAGAGGGAGAGACATAGGAAGGGGGGAGAGAGATGGAGAGAGGGAAGGAGGGAGAGAGAAGGTGAGGGATATCAGTGAATAAACTCTCTATAAGGAGTCAGGCGATGGAAAACATTGGTCTTGTGTGGAGCAGTCCTTTTCCGTGTGCGCATGAGGCCAACTAAATGGTATAACGTTGCGGATAAAGTCGTAATGACAAAATGTAATGTGTAGAACATTAACATACAACGAGCATGAGAAAGTCTATCACTGGTGAGGTACGTTTCTAAAAACCAAGTGAAATCGCAAAAAAAAACTGTCTGGACACTTCTTTAACATGCTGTTTACATCCAAAACATGGATTTGGTTTTAAAAAAGTGAACTTGTCCTTTAAAGGCCCAGCGCAGTCAAAAACGTGATTTTCCAGTGTATTATATACACATTTCCACACTATGAGTTTGGAATAATAGTGGGGAATTGTGAAAATGATGATAATGCTCTTTTAGTGTAAGGGCTGTTTGAAAATATAGCCTGAAATTTCTGCCTGTTTTGGTAGGATGGACTTTTGGCCTGCCTGGTGACATCACCATGTGGTAAATTAGTTAATAGACCAATAAGAAAGACAGTTCCAAACCTCTCTACCAATAACAGCTAGTTTTCAGTTTTCCCCTCCCCACTCAGACCACTCCCTGACAGTCATAGTAAAAGTCTTGCTTGAGAAATTGTTCTTTGCCAAGAAGCTATTTTTGTTAATTTTTTACAATTTTAATTGAAAACAATCACAATTGTTATCCAGAAATGATTTGATATTTAGAAGCTGCATTGGACCTTTAAGACATGGCACATCTCTACCATTCACATAAATGTATAGATATAAAACTATGTTTCCTGTAGGATTACAACATTTTGCTAACTCTCCCAAAATTACCAAGTTTTCAGGAAATCATGATTTGAGGATTCAAGATTTCCTTCTTAGATTTCCCTTCTGATTCTGGGAATCTTACAATTGGGATTTCTGGAAAACCTGGGAATTTCGGGAAAGTTACTGGAATTTTGCAACACTACTGTTGAGAAAAAGTAGGTCCTCTAACCTGAGCATGGGCTTGAGCACGGTCTCCAGGGATATTTTGAGGTCTAGCTCGTAGGCGCAGGAAAACTCCACGTTGATTGTCTTGTCCCTGGTGATGATGTTGCCAGTGTTGTTCACGCTTTCAATCCACACTGTATTCTTGTACATGATGTGTGTGCTGTTGGACTGGAACAAAAAAAAGGCAGATATTTTGAAGCTACAAATGCCAGACAATAAACGTCATTACAGTAAGTATAGTATGCCTATTGGTCGGGGAAGAGATTTCATCAGTAACATGGAGCCCTACTGGCCCTTGGGATAGGAGATGACAGGTCTACCCTATTTGCTATACAGACTATAGCAGTGTTTCTCACCAATACAATTGAGTCCTATTACCCCTTGGGGATGAGTCACAAGCCTAAGGAATGTGTTCGCCACCAGTAGTTGGAAGTAGCACTCTAACCACTGGTCCAGGATCAGATATTTTTCCATCCCCCTAATGATTACAGTTTTGTTTAAAGGTAGAATAATTTGACTGTAGATCTGTGGCAACCTTTACGATACAGCCACGTGGCCCTTGGTGTTGTTTATGTAGAAGGAGATCACTGATATAGGGTCAGATAATATTATCACACCCCTAATGATTAAGGTCAGATTTGAAGAATTATCTACCGATCCTAGATCTGTGGTTAATTACCTGTACGATGGAGCCGCAATGACCCTTAGTGTTGTTGATGTGAAAGGAGATGAAGTCCTCTCCCTCAATGCCGGGGCAGTGCTGGTCGTTGATCCTCACGTCCTCACGCTCAAAGCCCAGCTGGAAGAGCTTACACTTGGAGATGGACACCTCCATCTGGGCGTGCTTACACGTCACCTCTGCCTGGATGATGTCATCCTCATCTAGTGGGAAAACACAGGGGTTGAGAATCGTAAGACTACGGTAGCTACCTTGTATACAGTTGCTAGATTTGGGCTTGGGTCGTGTTCAAACTTGAAGTAGTTCTGTCCTTGAGCTGTTCTTCTCTATAAATGTTCTGTATTATGCCATGTTTCATGTTTTGTGTGGACCCCAGGAAGATTAGCTGCTGCCTTTGCAACAGCTAATAGAGATCCTAATAAAAGACCAAATACCAAACAGTACTCCCTTTCCGTGCCTAATGAACACGACCCATGTATTTCTTGTAAGAGATTTGATCAAAATGAGACTGAGCTGGATAAATAAATTATTGAGATAAAAAATAAACATGTCTACATAGAGATAAAATAAACATTTATCTTGTATAGCCTAATGATTACCACCACCCCCTCGCTCATCCCCCTTCCCTGACTCCCCTCCCCCACACTCCCCCATCACACTCACCCCCAGCGTTGTTGGGCAGCTCGGGGCAGCCACACAGGTCTCCCCCGTTTTCCTGCTCACACGTGTTGTTGGTGCAGATCTCTCCTGCGCAGGGGTCGTAGATCCATTCTGCTAAAGATAGATCCAGGCACAATGTTAGCTGTCACACCACAACCACCCAACTGAACGACTGTCATTCTTGAAGAGCCTAATGCTATGTTTTATAAATGTACCTCAAATTTCCCTGCAAACCCCCCACAGACATTAATGCATGCTCAAAGTTCAAGTTACCCGTATATAAAGTGCCTTCAGTATTCATACCCCTTGACTTATTCCACATTTTGTTGTGTTACAGCCTGAATTCAAAATTGATTACACAATACCCCCATAATGACAAAGTAACGCATATTTTTATTCATTTTTGCAAATGTATTGAAAATGAAATACAGAAATATCTCATTTACATAAGTATTAACAACCCTTGGCTATGACACTCCAAATTGAGCTCAGGTGCATCCAATTTCCTTGAATCATCCTTGTCACTACAACTTGATTGAGTCCACCTGCAGCCTCACAACCGCAGACCACTTGTATGGTGTTGTGTGTGCGAGCGGTTTGCTGATGCCAATGTTGAGAACAGAGTGCCCCATGGTGGCGGTGGGGTTATGGTACGGGCAGGCATTAGCTACGGACAATAAACACAATTGCATTTTATCGATGGCATTTTGAATGCACAGAGATACCGTGACGAGATCCTGAGGCCCATTGTCATGCCATTCATCCGCTGCCATCACCTCATGTTTCAGCATGATAGTGCACGGCCCCATGTCGCAAGGATCTGTACACAATTCCTGGAAGCTGAAAATGTCCCAGTTCATCCTTGGCCTGCATACTCACCAGACATGTCATCCATTGAGCATGTTTTGAATGCTTTGGATCGATGTGTACAACAGCGTGTTCCAGTTCCATTGAAGAGGAGAGGGACAACATTCCACAGGCTACAATCAACAGCCTCAGGGAAGAGGCAACTCCGGGATGCTGACCTTCTAGGCAGAATTGTAAAGAAAAAGCCATATCTCAGACTGGCCAATAAAAATAAAAGATGGGCAGTCTGAGATATGGCATTTTCTTTGCAACTCTGGCTAGAAGGTCAGCATCCCGGAGTCGCCTCTTCCCTGTTGACGTTGAGACTGGTGTTTTGCGGGTACTATTTAATGAAGCTCCCAGTTAAGGACCTGTGAGGTGTCTGTTTCTCAAACTAGACACTCTAATGTATTTGTCCTCTTGCTCAGTTGTGCACCGGGCCTCCCACTCCTCTTTCTATTCTGGTTAGAGCCATTTTGCGCTGTTCTGTGACGGGAGTAGTACACAGCGTTGTATGAGATCTTCAGTTTATTGGCAATTTCTTGCATGGAATAGCCTTCATTTCTCAGAACAAGAATAGAATGACGAGTTTCAGAAGAAAGTTCTTTGTTTCTGGCCATTTTGAGCCTGTAATCGAACCCACAATTGCTGATGCTCCAGATACTCAACCAGTCTCAAGAAGGCCAGTTTTATTGCTTCTTTAATCAGCACAACATTTTTCAGCTGTGCTAGCATAATTGCAAAATGGTTTTCTAATGATCAATTAGCCTTTTAAAATTATAAATTTGGATTAGCAAACACAACGTCCCATTGGAACACAGGACTGATGGTTGCTGATAATGGGCCTCTTGACGCCTATGTAGATATTCCATAAAAAATCAGACATTTCCAGCTACAATAGCCATTTACAACATTAACAATGTCTACACTGTTTTTCTGATCAATTTGATGTATTTTAATGGACAAAAAAAATGCTTTTCTTTCGCAAACAAGGACATTTCTAAGTGACCCCAAACTTTTGAACGGTAGTGTATGTAAATGAGATACTTCTATATTTAATTTTCAATACATTTTCAA
This sequence comes from Coregonus clupeaformis, assembly GCF_020615455.1. NCBI lineage: Eukaryota > Metazoa > Chordata > Actinopteri > Salmoniformes > Salmonidae > Coregonus > Coregonus clupeaformis. The sequence goes on along the minus strand of NC_059204.1, from coordinate 3,939,614 downwards.
ACATTTCTAAAAACATGTTTTCACTTTGTCATGATGGGGTATTGTGTGTAGGTGGTTGAGAAAAAAATCTATTTAATCCATTTTGAATTCAGGCTGTAACACAACAAAATGTGGAATAAGTCAAGGGGTTTGAATACTTTCTGAAGGCACTGTAGCTGAAGTTTGAAACAATGAAAGCCATTGCACAATGTGTTTCTGTATTACATCGCACATTGGTAGCGTGTACAATATAGTAGGAACAATAATGGTCCAAGGACTTACTCCTGCAGAACTCTTAGAGGGAAAAAATGTAAGAAAGCAATGGAACTGTCTTCGAGGTTCACATTTGAATTTGAGTTTCTTAGTATGTTCTAAATATTATTTATCAAACTGCACAAATTGGTACCTATTCACCCTCGTGCCTCCCTTTGTAACCCCACTCCAGAAAGCCATTATTTCCTGCCAGTGGCGCCATGCCCCCATAACCGTCCCCATCCCGTGCCCTTACAGCAGTTCTCCTGGGCGATCCATTTTGTGGTGAGCGTGCCCAGGGAGCGGCAGGCCTCGGCGTAGGCAGCCAGTGAGCCGCACACCTGGGCCTTGCGGTGGTTGTAGCAGCCGTCCAGGTAGCAGGACTGGTAGAAGGGCCTGGGGTCCAGCAGGCCGTGGCAGGGCTGGAAGAAGCCCTTCATCTGGGTGAGCTTCTGGCACCCCTCCTCGCCCTGGAGGCCCAGCACGGCCGTGTTCTCGCACGACTGGGCCAGCGCCACGTACTGGGTCTCGTCACAGCTGGGGGAGGGAGAGAGAAGAGATGGGAGGTAGAGGTTGAGTTGGGGAGATCCATCCATGCTTTTGAATGCACCAATCTGTTTTAATTAGCACCACTACATTCTCCAGAAATCCTAGGAGATTCTGGACTGCCAAATAACCAGCAAACCAATTTTTTTAAGCTAAAAAAAAAACAGAACAAAAAACAGACTAATTGTCTATCTCTCCCATGTCACCCCTTTCCATCCCTCCTCTCCCACTCACCTATTCTGCATGCCATTGGTCTTCCAGCTCTGGGCCAGCTCCAGGGCGCTGACGGCCGGCTTCCCGCGGGAGGTGATATAGTCGTCAGTGGGGTCTCCGTTGAAGTTGCCGCAAAGGCCACACACCTTAATAATAATACATATGTCTTTTATAGCTCTCATAGTTATTTTCTAAAACCCAAAGACACTTTACAATAACCATATAATGCATTACATACTGTAACGCTTATATAATGCTCTACAATCATAAGGAAATCAACAAACCTTGTTTTGCAGCCGCTGGCCCATGGTGATACTGAGCGTGTTGAAGCGGTTGTAGCGCACCTGGATGTCCTGTGGCGTGTCGATGACCAGGAAGCCCTCCGACGTGGAGACGCGCGTCATTAAACCTGTGACGAATGGTACCGACACGGGCGTGCCGTTCACCTGGATAGGAGGAGGAGGAGAGAGCTGTGAGATTCATGCACACTGACGTGGTCAGACTTTTAAAGTACACATACACAAATAACTATGTACGACTCACCATCCAAACTAATACAAATACACACATTTCACATGCATTCTTTTCATAATAAACAGATGATAAAGTGATGCAATTTTTTTTACTCATCCATCCATTAATTAATTAATCTATTAATCATCCATCCCTCTTTTCCCCTCACCTTCACGGTGCTCCCGGAGATCAGTATATTCTCCTCGTTGATATAGAGGTATGCGTGGGAGATGGTGGTGAGGTTGGGCGTGCTCCACTTGTCGAAGTTGGCGATGAGCTGGAAGGAGAGGTCGGGTAGCTTGTGGCAGTTGGTGGACAGTACGAAGGAGCAGGAGGCAGGCAGACGCAGGGACGCCCCGTCAAAGGTCCTGAAGACGCCGCCGCCAGATGCCACGCAGTGCTGCGAGCGCCGGGCAAAGCAGCCGCGCACGCCGTGGTGCAGGGCGCACTCCTCCTCGGCCTTGCAGCGGCGCGGGTCGCACTGGATGAGGTTGCGGCCGATGCACTGGCAGCGCTTGGTGCAGTCGCCATTCCAGAACAGCTGTTTGGGCTGGCGAAGAGAGACATAAGTTATGACAATACAGTGCCTTCAGAAAGTATTCATACCCCTTGACTTTTCCTAAATGTTTTGTGTTACAGCCTGAATTAAAAATATATTACTATTTTTGTTTTTCACCCATTTACAAACAATACCCCATAATGACAAAGTGAAAACATGTTTTTAGAAATGTTTGCAAATTTATCGAAAACTAAATACAGAAATATCTCATCACCCCTGAGTCAATACTTTGTAGAACCACCTTTGCCAGCAATTACAGCTGTAATCAAAACTGTGACTTGGCCACTCAGGAACATTCACTGTCATCTTGGTAAGTAACTTCAGTGTAGATTTGGCCTTGTGTTTTATGTTATTGTCCTGCTGAAAGGTGAATTCATCTCCCAGTGTCTGGTGGAAAGCAGACTGAACCAGGTTTTCCTCTAGGATTTTGACTGTGCTTAGCTCCATCCTCACTTTTCTCCCATCACAGCCATTAAACTCCGTAACTGTTTTAAAGTCAACATTGAGCGGTTTCCTTCCTGTCCGGCAACTGGGTTAGGAAGGACGCCTGTATCTTTGTAGTGACTGGGTGTATTGATACACCATCCAAAGTGTAATTAATAACTTCACCATGCTCAAAGGGATATTCAATGTCTGCTTTTTTTTTTACCCATCTACCAATAGGTGTCCTTCTTTGCGAGGCATTGAAAAACCTCCCTGGTCTTGGTGGTTGAATCTGTGTTTGAAATTCACTGCTCGACTGAGGGACCTTATAGATCATTTTATGTGTGGGGTACAGAGATAAGGTAGTCATTCAAAAATCCTGTTAAACATTATTATTGCACATAGAGTGAGTCCATGCAACTTATGTGACTTTTGTTAAGCAAATTTTTACTCCAGAACTTATTTAGGCTTTCCATAACAAAGGGGTTGAATACTTATTGACTCAAGACATTCAGCTTTTCATTTTAAATAAATGTATAAACAATTTGAAAAACATAATTCCACTTTGATATTATGGGGTATTGCATGTAGGTCAGTGACACAAAATCTCAATTTAATCAATTTTAAATTCAGTCTAACACAACATTTGGAAAAAGTCAAGGAATGTGAATACTTTCTGAAAGCACTGTATGTGCAGTTTTAATGTTACAATATGTAAACCTCTAGTTGAGGATTTCAAAGGCCGAATATCATTCAATAATGTTCAGTTCACACAACAGACAATTAATTAGTGTAAGTAGTGTCTGTGTACTCTCACGAGCCATAATTGAAATCTCGAGCTAACTCCCCAGGAAACCGGGAACATTCCCAGAACATTAGCTAAGATTCCCATTAAGTTCAAGTTTTATCTAACATTAGGATGATAACATCCCCAAAACATTCAAATAATGTTTTTGATTAAAAAATAAAATAATTAAATGAGATATCCTTACAATGTTCTCCTGACATTCACTAAAATGTTGTGCACAACATCTGTAACAACCACCACAGAACATTCCTCCAAAGTTCTCATTAGGTTTCCAGGTAATGTAATAACAACGTACCACTAATGTTTTTACCAGCAAACCTAAATTTGTTCTGTTAAAGTTCCCAGCAAATGTTCTCATAACACAAAAACTGTGCAGTCATGCTGATGATCATATAATGTTTGTATAAAACATTCTCCTGATGTTGCAAGAACGTTCCTAGTACACATTTTGTCTGATCTTTAAAAGTTCCCAGATGTTTCTTTAGGTTGTGGGAAGAGTCTGTTGGGAACATTGTGGGGACATCACAAAATATATGTTCCCAAAACTCAAAAAACTGTCCAAATGTGCAGATGATTATACAATCTTTCTTTTAGGGTGCAAAAAACATTCACCTTGTGTTAAAAGAACGTTCCCAGAACCCATTTGTTATGTTCTTTAAAAGTTCATAAAACATTTCATCAGGTTGTGGAAACATTGTGGGGATATGACAAGAGATAGGTTCCCATAACACTAAAATGGTCCATTTGTGCTGACATTCACATGATGTTTGTATCAGTGTGTATAAAATATAAATTGTTGACAGAACAGCCTTTCTGAGTTCTTTAAAGGTTCCCAGAACATTTAATTAGGCTGTGGGAACAGTCTGGGTAAATTACAAGAGATAGGTTCCCAAAACACAAAATGTGCACTGTTGTGATAGCATTCATAAACATTAAAGTTAGGAATGTTGACAACTGGTCTAGGTTCTTTAAAGGTTCCCAGTGCATTTCATTATGTTATGGGAGTTGTCTGGGATGTTGCAAGAATATTCTTGTGATATTCACGAAGGTTGCACAGAACATTCCCACAATGTTGCACAATTACCAAATAACTCTGTTTTAATGACGTTCATAGCATATTTGGTATTATCCCTTCTTAGACATAACTAAACCAGGGAAATATTAGTAACTGGGTTATTCACCATCACTTCACCCATCCTCTTTATAATTTGCATTATATTTACAAGGTATCCAACACTATGGGTGCTGATTTAGGATCACTTTTGCTTTTCAGACCATGCAAAATAAGACATGGGGGACCATATCAAGCGTCTCAAATTAGCAATTATATCGGGTGTGTTTAAAAAAAAGTTAAACAGTACATTTCTACACACGTTTTTTTTTTTTACAGTTAGTCCAAATTTTGCATTTCTGACTGGATTTATAAATCTGGACCAAATAAAGACATCCTCTCTTTTAGTAGAGTATAGCTGAGCCTCAATTTCACGTTAACTTTTTTATTACTTTTTTAAGAACATGGTTAAAGAATGTGTGATTGAACCTGCAATCTTCAGATCTGCAACCAGATCATTAATCATCTTCACCAACAGTGGATAGCTGTGGCCTTACACGTTTCTTTCAGTCTAATGTGATCAATCAGGACACAGAACACAATTTCTGAGTTATTAACATTTTCACATTCTCTTCATATGCTGTGTACTTGTAACATTTTTCTCTTTGCTATTGCACTTTTTTTGCTATTCATGATTTTAATTGAAAACAATAACAGTAAGGTACTTCATTGTTACCCAGAAATGATTTGATATTGAGATTAAAACACCTGCATTGGACAATTGTGTGCCGCCCAATGGGACTCCCGGTCACGACCAGTTGTGACACAGCCCGGGATAGAACCCGGGTCTGTAGTGACGCCTCAAGCACTGTGATGTAGTGCCTTAGACCACTTTGCCACTCGGGAGGCTGCTTTGGACCTTTAAATCAATAAAAGATTGTTGCATTGAACTTCAATATGTTTTGATATATTTCAGAATGGCTATTGCATGCATTTCTGTGATTAGATTGAAATTAAGAAAAGGTCAAATTGTTTTCTAATTTAGTTTGAAGGTTCGGAGCCTGTATTTGATAAGCATATGAATGCACAAGAATAAAAGTTATTTAAAGGAAGCTCAATCCAACTAAAATCACATTTCATAAGACTTTCAACACGTGATGAAGAAAGAAAATCATAAAATACAGTGTTACAAGTACACAGCGTATGAAGAGGATGGGAACATTTGAATAAACTCAGAAATTGCATTCTGTGTCCTGATTGACCATATTAGACTGAAAGAACCCCGCAATACAGCTATTCCCTGGTGGAGCAGAGGGTTAACCCAATGAGTCCCACCGTAATGCCGGCATGATTTAGGACTTCTAACCCCTTTTATACATTATGTGTAATACAGACTACAGACGATCGCGTGTACTACAGTTTAAACTACAGATATCTGGGTTATACTATTGGATTTGTCTATTTCGTCTGCATCCGTAGAGACCAACCATTAGTCTGTGTGATTAACGGGGGCTGCTAGAGCGGTCTTTGTGAGACAAGGGCAGATACCGAATGGGCCAAGCCAGGTCTTTTTTTTTATTACAAAAACGTATGTAGAGTCCGAATGGTTTGAGCTACAAACTATTAAAAGCTATCTATGAAAAGCTGAGACACACTACGTCGTGAAGGACTGAAATCCTGCAGCGCCCGCAAGGTCCCCCTGCTCAAGAAAGGACATATACAGGGCCGTCTGAAGTTTGCCAATGAACATCTGAATGATTCAGAGGAGAACTGGGTGAAAGTGCTGTGGTCAGATGAGACCAAAATCGAGCTCTTTGGCATCAACTCAACTAGCCGTGTTTGGAGGAGGAGGAATGCTGCCTATGACCCCAAGAACACCATCCCCACCGTCAAACATGGAGGTGGAAACATTATGCTTTGGGGGTGTTTTTCTGCTAAGGGGACAGGACAACTTCACTGCATCAAAAGGGACGATGGACGGGGCCATGTACCGTCAAATCTTGGGTGAGAACCTCCTTCCCTCAGCCAGGGCATTGAAAATGGGTCGTGGATGGGTATTCCAGCATGACAATGACCCAAAACACAAGGCCAAGGCAACAAAGGAGTGGCTCAAGAAGAAGCACATTAAGGTCCTGGAGTGGCCTAGCCAGTCTCCAGACCTTAAACCCATAGAAAATTTGTGGAGGGAGGTGAAGGTTCAAGTTGCCAAACGTCAGCCTCGAAACCTTAATGACTTGGAGAAGATCTGCAAAGAGGAGTGGAACAAAATCCCTCCTGAGATGTGTGCAAACCTGGTGGCCAACTACAAGAAACGTCTGACCTCTGTGATTGCCAACAAGGGTTTTGCCACCAAGTACTAAGTCATGTTTTGCAGAGGGGTCAAATACTTATTTCCCTCATTAAAATGCAAATCAATTTCTAACATTTTTGACATGTGTTTTTCTGGATTTTTTTGTTGTTATTCTTTCTCTCACTGTTCAAATAAACCTACCATTACAATTATAGACTGATCATGTCTTTGTCAGTGGGCAAACATACAAAATCAGCAGGGGATCAAATACTTTTTTCCCTCACTGTATGTCTTGAAAACTTGATTGCTGACATGCAAAACATTTTGGGACTATATCGACAATGGACTAATGAAACAAATATCAAAATATATTTTTGGGGTGGAATTTTTCTTTAAACATTGTATCAATGCCATCACAACTGAGCATATTTTGTGTTTTGGGAACCTCTCTCTTTTAATGTACCCACACTGTTCCCAAAATTAAATGTTCTGGGAACCTTTAAAGAACTCAGAAAGGTTGTTCTGTCAACATTCTTGCAGCATTAAAGGAATGGTCTGTGCTCCCTGATACAAACATTATCTGAATGTCAGCCCAACTGGACAGTTTTAGTGTTTTGTCATATGCCCACAATGTTCCCACAACCTAAAGAAACAAATCGGGAAACCTTTAAAGAACAGACAAAATGTGTTCTGGGAACGTTCTTGTAACAACAGGTAAAGGTTTTTTCACCCTAAAAAAACATTGAAGATTCATCCGCACAACTGGACAGTTTTTTATTTTGGGAACACATATTTTGTGATGTCCCCACAATGTTCTCACCAGACTGTTCCCACAACCTAATGAAACATTATGGGAACCTTTAAAGAACAGATTAATTGTGTTCTAGGAACGTTCTTGCAACATCTGGCAAATGTTTTATATAAACATTCTATAATCATCAGCACAACTGGACAGTTTTTGTGTTATGAGAACATTTGCCGCGACCTAACGTATGTTCTGGGAACTTTCCCAGAACCAATTTTGGTTTGCTGGGTAGCATGTCAGGTGTATATGATTGGCTGTGGAGAGAGACTACTGTCGGTGTGATTGACTCACCTCATAGTACTTGCCATCCGTGTAGCAGCCACAGTTCTGGGGCAGGATGCAGCCCTTGCCGTTGAGGACGTATCCCTGGTCACACTGACAGCCCTCCACACAGTCCTGGGTGCACTCCCTCTGGCCGCGGGCTGGGGCACACTGCGGCTGGCACACGGACATGCAGCCAGAGTAGTGGCTGTTGGCTGGGCACGTCAGCACTGTGGAAGGAGAAAAATAATCATGTCCTCAACGAAGATGTGGGTTGAGTAGAAAATGGCACCCTATTCCTTATGTACAATAGTGCACTAGTAAAACATTATGTAGACAGACATGATTACATTTTTTCATTTACCTGGCATTGGTACACTGGCCAGATTACAAGCCTGGGTGCATTTAGTGGATGATAGATGCAGAATAGTTATTCATGTGACAATGTATGTCATTGTGTAGGAGGGTTACATAAAGCTGCTGCTTGTGATTAATCTCTCCCTTAATAATATGATTGAAAACTCCATGTAACCTTTTCGAAAGTATAAGTTATTATTATTATCTAGTAGGCCATTTCTATTGAAGTGTAGTCCCATGTGAGATAAGTCACCAGCTGGGCTGAAGAGAATTCAACTCAACTCAATCAACTTGATTTATGCCCTAATTATTATTGTACTCACCACAGGGCGTGTCACTCCTCCAGCCTAACACGCGCACCCCCTGGGTCTGGCATGTGCTGGTGTAGATCTGCAGCCAGTTGCAAATGGTCTCCGGGGCGCCCTGGTCCAGGCACGTGTCCTGCAGGCAGCTCTGGTAGAAGAACGCTGGCGCCACCTTGCTGTGACAGCGCGCAAACACACCACCACGGTCCACGATCAACCCGCACAGACGTACAGCCTCGGGCTCCACAAACACATAAAGCCCGTCGCCCAGGTGGAATCGGATTCCCGTGTAACCCCCACCTTCAACATTGATGCCTCCTGCCTCGACATTTTGGGTCCCGCCTTCCACATTGACATCCGTGACAAGGAGAGGGGCGTCGACGGCGCCGAGGCCTCTCTCGACCAATCCGCAACGCGGGCACGAGTCGCCGCAGCCCACCTGGCAGAAGGTGTCCCGATCAGCCCAGGCCATGCCCCAGTCGCTGGTGGTGAGGGTGGGTGGAGAGGAGAGTGGAATGCCCTGGCACAGGCCGCAGGTGGCGTTGTAGAGGCGTCTGGGCAGCGTGAGCAGGAGCAGGGTGTTCCAGTCGAAGGCCACCTTCAGGCCAAAGTCCGTCTCCACCACCAGCTGCATGCCGAAGGTGAAGATGTGGACCTTTCCTGGCCCCAGCTTCAGAGGCAGGTACAGACGCTCCTTATTCACCTAGGAGATAGCATTGGAGAAAGATTCATGTCTGTGTGTGCATGTGTGTATGTGTTTGTGTATGTGTTTGTGTGTGTATGTTGGGGTGTCATGCAGTTAGAAAAGCTAGCTACTTTAACTTGATTGATAGCCTGAAATGGCTTCTTGGTAGTGAATTATGAGGTTGGGAGATTTGGAACCTATCTGGGCTAGCTAAAGCAAACTTCATAAAGTTGACAGGTGGCTAGTAGTATTACAGAGAAACAATCCTCATTAATCTACGCACAATACCCCATAACAACAAAGCCAAAACAGGTTATTAGTTATTTTTTATTTTAAATTAAACTGAAATATCAAATTTACATAAGTATTCAGACCGTTTACTCAGTACTTTGTTGAAACACCTTTGGCAGTGATTACAGCCTTGAGTCTTCTTGGGTATGACGCTACAAGCTTGGCACACCTGTATTTGGGGAGTTTCTCCCATTCTTCTCAAGCTCTGTCAGGTTGGATGGGGAGCTATTTTCAGGTCTCTCCAGAGGTGTTTGATCGGGTTCATGTCCGGGCTCTGGTTGGGCCACTCAAGGACATTCAGAGACTTGTTCCGAAGCCACTCCTGCGTTGTCTTGGCTGTGGGTCGTTGTCCTGTTGGAAGGTGAACCTTCAACCCAGTCTGAGGTCCTGAGCGCTCTGGAGCAGGTTTTCATCAAGGATCTCTCTGTATTTGCTCCGTTCATCTTTCCCTCGATCCTGACTAGTCTCCCAGTCCCTGCCGCTGTAAAACATCCCCACAGCATGATGCTGCCACCACGTTTCACCGTAAGGATGGTGCCAGGATTCCTCCAGACGTGACGCTTTGCATTCAGGCCAAAGAGTTCAATATTGGTTTCTTCAGACCAGAAAATCTTGTTTCTCATGGTCTGAGAGTACTTGAGGTGCCGTTTGGCAAACTCCAAGCGGGCTGTCATGTGCCTTTTACTGAGAAGTGGCTTCCGTCTGGCCACTCTACCATAAAGGCCTGATTGGTGGAGTGCTGCAGAGATGGTTGTCCTTCTGGAATGTTTTCCCATCTCCACAGAGGAACTCTGGAGCTCTGTCAGAGTAACCATTGGGTTCTTGGTTACCAAACTTCTTCCATTTAAGAATGATGGAGGGCACTGTTCTTGGGAACCTACAATGCTGCAGACATTTTTTGTTACCTTTCCCCAGATCTGTGCCTCGACACAATCCTGTCTTGGAGCTCTACGGACAATTCCTTCAACCTCATGGCTTGGTTTTTGCTCTGACATGCACTGTCAACTGTGAGACCTTATATAGACAGGTGTGTGCCTTTCCAAATCATGTCCAATCAATTGAATTGACTACAGGTGGACTCCAATCAAGTTGTTGAAACATCTCAAGGATGATCAATGGAAACAGGATGCACCTGAGCAAAATTTCGAGTCTCAAAGCAAAGGGTCTGAATACTTATGTAAATAAGGTATTTCTATTTTTTATTTTTAATACATTTGCAAACATTTCTAAAAACCTGTTTTCACTTTGTCATTATGGGGTATTGTGAGTAGATTGATGAGGATTTTTATTTATTTAATCCATTTTAGAAAATAAGGCTGTAAACATAACAAAATGTGGAAAAAGGTAAGGGGTCTGAATACTTTCCGAATGCACTGTATATATATATATACAGTCGTGGTCAAAAGTTTTGAGAATGACACAAGTATTGGTCTTCACAAAGTTCGCTGCTTCAGTGTTATGAGATATTTTTGTCAGATGTTACTATGGTATACTGAAGTATAATTACAAGCATTCCATAAGTGTCAAAGGCTTTATTTGACAATTACATTAAGTTTATGCAAAGAGTCAATATTTGCAGTGTTGACCCTTCTTTTTCAAGACCTCTGCAATCCGCCCTGGCATGCTGTCAATTAACTTCTGGGCCACATCCTGACTGATGGCAGCCCATTCTTGCATAATCAATGCTTGGAGTTTGTCAGAATTTGTGGGTTTTTGTTTGTCCACCCGCCTCTTGAGGATCGACCACAAGTTCTCAATGGGATTAAGGTCTGGGGAATTTCCTTGCCATGGACCCAAAATGTCGATGTTTTGTTCGCCGAGCCACTTAGTTATCACTTTTGCCTTATGGCAAGGTGCTTCGTCATGTTGGAAAAGGCATTGGTCGTCACCAAACTGTTCTTGGATGGTTGGGAGAAGTTGCTCTCTGAGGATGTGTTGGTACCATTCTTTATTCATGGCTGTGTTCTTAGGCAAAATTGTGAGTGAGCCCACTCCCTTGGCTGAGAAGCAACCCCACACATGAATGGTCTCAGGATGCTTTACTGTTGGCATGACACAGGACTGATGGTAGCACTCACCTTGTCTTCTCTGGACAAGGTGTTTTCCGGATGCCCCAAACAATCGGAAAGGGAATTCAGAGAAAATGACTTTACCCCAGTCCTCAGCAGTCCAATCCCTGTACCTTTTGCAGAATATCAGTCTGTCCCTGATGTTTTTCCTGGAGAGAAGTGGCTTCTTTGCTGCCCTTCTTGACACCAGGCCATCCTCCAAAAGTCTTCGCCTCACTGTGCGTGCAGATTCACTCACACCTGAGCAAGCTCTGCACTGGTGGTGCCCCGATCCCGCAGCTGAATCAACTTTAGGAGATGGTCCTGGCGCTTGCTGGACTTTCTTGGACGCCCTGACGCCTTCTTCACAACACTTGAACCTCTCTCCTTGAAGTTCTTGATGATCCGATAAATGGTTGATTTAGGTGCAATCTTACTAGCGGCAATATCCTTGCCTGTGAAGCTCTTTTTGTGCAAAGCAATGATGATGGCACGTGTTTCCTTGCAGATAACCATGGTTAACAGAGGAAGAACAATGATTTCAAGCACCACCCTCCTTTTAAAGCTTCCAGTCTGTTATTCTAACTCAATCAGCATGACAGAGTGATCTCAAGCCTTGTCCTCATCAACACTCTCACCTATGTTAATGAGAGAATCACTGACATGATGGCAGCTGGAACTTTTGTGGCAGGGCTGAAATGCAGTGGAAATGTTTTTTGGGGATTAAGTTCATTTTCATGGAAAAGAGGGACTTTGCAATTAATTGCAATTCATCTGATCACTCTTCATGACATTCTGGAGTATATGCAAATTGCCATCATCAAAACTGAGGCAGCAGACTTTGTGAAAATTAGTATTTGTGTCATTCTCAAAACTTTTGACCACGACTGTATGTACAGTGAGGGAAAAAAGTATTTGATCCCCTGCTGATTTTGTACATTTGCCCACTGACAAAGAAATGATCAGTCTATAATTTTAATGCTAGGTTTATTTGAACATTGAGACACAGAATAACAACAAAAAAATCCAGAAAAACGCATGTCTAAAATGTTATAAATTGATTTGCATTTTAATGAGGGAAAAAAGTATTTGACCCCCTCTCAATCAGAAAGATTTCTGGCTCGCAGGTGTCTTTTATACAGGTAACAAGCTGAGATTAGGAGCACACTCTTAAAGGGAGCCTTGGCGTTTTTCCTATTTTGTTGCATTACAACCTGTAATTAAAATTGATTTTTATTTGGATTTCATGTAATGGACATACACAAAATCGTCCAAATTGGTGAAATGAAATTTAAAAAATAAGTTGTTTCAAAAAATTAACTAACGGAAAAGTGGTGCGTGCATATGTATTCACCCCCTTTGCGATGAAGCCCCTAAATAAGATCTGGTGCAACCAATTACCTTCAGAAGTCACATAATTAGTTAAATAAAGTCCACCTGTGTGAAATCTAAGGTGTCACATGATCTCAGTATATATACACACCTGTTCTGAAAGGCCCCAGAGTCTGCAACACCACTAAACAAGGGGCATCACCAAGCAAGCGGCACCATGAAGACCAAGGAGCTCTCCAAACAGGTCAGGGACAAAGTTGTGGAGAAGTACAGATCAGGGTTGGGCTATAAAAAAATATCAGAAACTTTGAACATCCCACGGAGCACCATTAAATCCATTATAAAAAAATTGAAAGAATATGGCACCACAACAAACCTGCCAAGAGAGGGCCGCCCAACAAAACTCACGGACCAGGCAAGGAGGGCATTAATCAGAAATGCAACAAAGAGACCAAAGATAACCCTTAAGGAGCTGCAAAGCTCCACAGCGGAGATTGGAGTATCTGTCCATAGGACCACTTTAAGCCATACACTCCACAGAGCTGGGCTTTACAGAAGAGTGGCCAAAAAAAAGCCATTGCTTAAAGAAAGAAATTAGCAAACACGTTTGTGGGAGACTCCCCAAACATATGGAAGAAGGTACTCTGTTCAGATGAGACAAAATTGAGCTTTTTGGCCATCAAGGAAAACGCTATGTCTGGCACAAACCCAACACCTCTCATCACCCCGAGAACACCATCCCCACAGTGAAGCATGGTGGTGGCAGCATCATGCTGTGGGGATGTTTTTAATTGGCAGGGACTGGGAAACTGTTCAGAATTGAAGGAATGATGGATGGCGCAAATACAGGGAAATTCTTGAGGGAAACCTGTTTCAGTCTTCCAGAGATTTGAGACTGGGACGCTTCACCTTCCAGCAGGACTATGACCAAAAGCATACTGCTAAAGCAACACTCGAGAGGTTTAAGGGGAAACATTTAAATGTCTTGGAATGGCCTAGTCAAAGCCCAGACCTCAATCCAATTGAGAATCTGTGGTATGACATAAAGATTGCTGCACACCAGCGGAACCCATCCAACTTGAAGGAGCTGGAGCAGTTTTGCCTTGAAGAATCCCAGTGGCTAGATGTGCCAAGCTTATAGAGACATACCCTTAGAGACTTGCAGCTGTAATTGCTGTAAAAGGTGGCTCTACAAAGTATTGACTTTGGGGGGGTGAATAGTTATGCACGCTCACGTTTTCAGTTTTTTTGTCTTATTTGTTGTTTGTTTCACCCCAAAAAATATTTTGCATCTTCAAAGTGTTAGGCATGTTGTGTAAATCAAATGAAACAAACCCCCAAAAAATCAATTTTAATTCCAGGTTGTAAGGCAACAAAATAGGAAAAATGCAGAGGGAGGTGAATACTTTCACAAGCAACTGTATATATTTTAACAGGACAAATCTAATGGGGCAAGTGCCCTTGTGCCCCCTATGGGCATGATGCCTCTGTGTGTGTGTGTGTGTGTTATATCTAGCGGGTGTAAGTGTGAGTGTGTAGGATCGAGTGTGTGTATTGTGGTTTTCCTCAGATCTTTGGGTTGGTTTGTGAACCCTTTCCAAATGTCGCTCAGGTCAGCCGTTCCTCTGAGCCCAATCCAGCCTGATAAAAGATGTTGATTGAAATAAGATCTGCCCTGAGCCAATCAAAGAGGAATTCACTCTTTGCGCCGTTATTCTATAGGCTTGATTAGCAAATAACTCTCCCTTACACGTCCAACCACTGTGTGACCTTCACAATACATCATTCACATTGGAAGGATGAATACGCATTGAAATTAAGACATAATAAAAACACATTTCTCCTGTCATTTTTCAACTGGATTCTCTGAAAGGCATTGGTAGGATTCTTGGCCTGTTCCCATTACTTACCAAAGATGTTTCTTACTAATAAAGTCTAACAAGACTGACTGTGCCCTAGCGTTTTCACACTACTGAGTCGAACCGAACCTAGCCGAGTCAAACCAAGCATTACTGAGCATTTCACAAAGGATAATGTGAAATAAAAATATCAGAGCCAGTACAGTTTGTTTCAGGACGGAAAGGTAGTGTGAAAAGGGTATAATCCACTCACCGTGATGGTGTGTTTGTAGCTCCGAGACACCTCAATCTCATAGCCGTAGACCTCCAAGACGAACCCTCTCACCCAGATGGCCTGCCCAGTGTCCCTCTCCTCGTTCCGGGCTGACAGCTTGAAGCGAGGGAAGGTGGCGCTGCTGCTCGTCCCGGACTGGGTGGCGGGGCTCTGGTCCCCATCCTCCTCCCCCACCACCCCACCGCTGCACGCCGTCGTAGCCAGCCTCAAGGTACAGCTGCTCTGTAGCTCGAAGGGCACACCACCGAACGGCAGGAAGTGGCTGTAACCGGCAGCGACGCATAGCGCCTCGGTGCGCGGCTGGCAGAAGTAGAGGCCCTCAAGGCCCTCCTGGCAGTACTCGCCCTCCCGGCATGGTGCCAGCGTGCAGTAGACACTGTTGTCCGAGCCGTTGCAGTAGCAGCGCTCTTTGCACTCCCAGTCGGTCCAGAAGGTCTGGTTGGTGACCAGCTGCCGGCTGCCAAGGTCGAGGCAGCCGCAGTCACTGCGCGCCACGCACTGGCCATCGCGCAGCGCAAAGCCCTCCTCGCACTGGCAACCCTCCTGGCAAGGCAGTGGGCACGGCTCGTCAGGCTCGTCAAGGCCGGCGCAGGTCAGCTGGCACGCGCTAGTGCACTCATCGAAGTGACTGTTTTCTGGACAGGGCAAGGCTGCAGAAAGGAGAGAGAGAGGGGTAGGGGAGAGAGATGAGAGAAAGAGAGAGAGAGGGGTAGGGGAGAGAGATGAGAGAAAGAGAGGGGTAGGGGAGAGAGATGAGAGTGGGGTAAGAGAGAAAGAGAGGGAGGGGTAGGGGAGAGAGATGAGAGTGGGGTAAGAGAGAAAAAGAGAGAGGGGTAGGGGAGAGGAATGAGAGTGGGGTAAGAGAGAAAGAGAGAGAGGGGTAGGGGAGAGAGATGAGAGAAAAAGAAAGAGAAAGAGAGAGAGGGGTAGGGGAGAGAAATGAGAGAAAGAGAAAGAGAGTGGGACAGTGAAAAAAAGAAAAAGAGAACGAGAGAAAAGTAGAGAGACAAAGACAGAGGTCGAACAGAGACAGAAACAAGAGAAAGGGATATTCAGAATTAGCAGATCCAAGGTTTGGTTCATAAAGGAAAAATACATGGTCAGTCAATCACTCAACATCATTCCAAGGTGGTGGCGGGGGGACTAACTCACGGCAATTGGTGGCACTCCTCCAGGCGGCAAGGCCCACCTGGGCGTCCTGACAGGCCGAGGCATACGCCTGCAGCGAAGAGCAGAGTGCTGAGCGGTTTCCCTCCCGCACGCACATGTTGTACAGGCAGTTCCGGAAGAACGGCGAGGGGTTGACGGCGCTGTGGCATGCCAGGAAGGAGCTGTTCCCCGGGTCGTTGATGTTGCCGCACATCCAAGGGCTCTGGTAGAGCCGCAGGTCCGTGCACATGCGGTACAGGTCGTCGCAATCGCCGTTACACGTCAGGTCGTCGGCGATGGCCCGCCAGCCTTCGGTAAAGAGTTCGGGGGATTCGGCCAGACGGCCGTTGGGCAGACGGAGGTCGTCGCTGGCGTTTCCGTTGAAGAGGCCGCACAGGCCACAGGTGGCGTTGTAAAAGAGGGTAGAGAGGGAGATGTTGAGGAAGCCCTGGCGGGTGTAGCGGACTAGGACCAATCCGCTGGACTCCACCACGGTAGCGTTGCCCGGGGCGCGGTAGATCATCAGGGTCTCCAGAGGGTGGATATAAGGTAGTAGAACCGGCTCACCGTTCAGCTGGAAATTAGAGACATCATAACATTATGTCATAGACTGGTAGTAGCAGGGTAAATCCATTTGAATTCAATCACTTTTTGACAGCATCCCTTTTGATTTAAACAAAACTTTCCATACATGTTTGCCCATGGAAGAAGTGGTCAGGAAGTTACTTTTTGGACCTGAATGCCAAAACATTCAGGAGATAAAGGTGCTCAAATTTGAACCATTTTGCATACCCCACCATACCTTGAGACAACCATGTCTATCACTGGAAAAGATAAATGGTTGAGTTTGATATAATTTAAAGGTTTTATAATTTATTTGAAATATATATACACATATGGCATTATTTTACCTTAAACGTCAATTATCTAAAAATGTGTAAATTCTGATTATTTTCATATTCGCATATGTTGTAGCTTAGACACTACTTTACATCATGAGTTTTTTTTCTTTTTTTCTGCCATCGGTTGATACAACATGCTCTTGAATAGAGGGTGGGGGTGTCATTTCAATCATACAAATAGAATTCATAGAATGGACCTATCCCTTCAGACAACTTCAGGCAATTTAGCTAGTACACCATTGAAATTGAATTGACATTTTTACTTCGAATTACTACAACAAAGATGGCTGTCGGATCACCCACCGTCGAATGTCAACTTAAATGGTAATGTCTATTCTATTATCTATAGGTTTCCTATGAAAGTTTGACAGTATAATTTAAAATAACAGATATTCCCATTCAAGTCAACATTCTCTGATGTGTGGACCTCCAACCATCTTTGTGGTACCATTTGAAAGTTGAAATTCAAATTGTATTCAAATTTGTGTACATTTATCAGCCAAAACATGACACCCATCCTGTATTAAAGAGAATGTTGTGTCACAACCGATGGCGGGCACAACACAAGATGATTATGTTAAATAGGGTGTAACATACAACATACGCAAATATGAAAAAAATCAGAGTTTACGCATTTTTTGATAATTGACGTTTAAGGTTAAAAAAAAAAATAATAATAATAAATGTCCAAGATATTATCAAATAGTTTGACAACCCTGTTTGTAAGCTTTTAAATCAATCTCAACCATTTATCTTTTCCAGTAATGACAAAATGGCATGGTGGGGTATGAAAAATAGGTCAACTTTGAGCACCTTTATTTTACATTTTAGTCATTTTAGCAGACGCTCTTATCCAGAGCGACTTACAGTTAATGAGTGCATACATATTTTCATACATTTTATCTCTTGAATGTTTTGGCATTCAGGTCCTAAATGTCCCTTTCTGAGCACTTCTACCATGGGCAAATACAGTGGGGAGAACAAGTATTTGATACACTGCCGATTTTGCAGGTTTTCCTACTTACAAAGCATGTAGAGGTCTGTAATTTTTAAAACAAAAATCCAGAAAATCACATTGTATGATTTTTAAGTAATTAATTTGCATTTTATTGCATGACATAAGTATTTGATACATCAGAAAAGCAGAACTTAATATTTGGTACAGAAACCTTTGTTTGCAATTACAGAGATCATACGTTTCCTGTAGGTCTTGACTAGGTTTGCACACACTGCAGCAGGGATTTTGGCCCACTCCTCCATACAGACCTTCTCCAGATCCTTCAGGTTTCGGGGCTGTCGCTGGGCAATACAGACTTTCAGCTCCCTCCAAAGATTTTCTATTTCGTTCAGGTCTGGAGACTGGCTAGGCCACTCCAGGACCTTGAGATGCTTCTTACGGAGCCACTCCTTAGTTGCCCTGGCTGTGTGTTTTGGGTCATTGTCATGCTGGAAGACCCAGCCACGACCCATCTTCAATGCTCTTACTGAGGGAAGGAGGTTGTTGGCCAAGATCTTGCGATATATGGCCCCATCCATCCTCCCCTCAATACGGTGCAGTCGTCCTGTCCCCTTTGCAGAAAAGCATCCCCAAAGAATGATGTTTCCACCTCCATGCTTCACGGTTGGGATGGTGTTCTTGGGGTTGTACTCATCCTTCTTCTTCCTCCAAACACGGCGAGTGGAGTTTAGACCAAAAAGCTCTATTTTTGTCTCACCAGACCACATGACCTTCTCCCATTCCTCCTCTGGATCATCCAGATGGTCATTGGCAAACTTCAGACGGGCCTGGACATGCGCTGGCTTGAGCAGGGGGACCTTGCGTGCGCTGCAGGATTTTAATCCATGACGGCATACTGTGTTACTAATGGTTTTCTTTGAGACTGTGGTCCCAGCTCTCTTCAGGTCATTGACCAGGTCCTGCCGTGTAGTTCTGGGCTGATCCCTCACCTTCCTCATGATCATTGATGCCCCACGAGGTGAGATCTTGCATGGAGCCCCAGACCGAGGGTGATTGACCGTCATCTTGAACTTCTTCCATTTTCTAATAATTGCGCCAGTTGTCCTTCTCACCAAGCTGCTTGCCTATTGTCCTGTAGCCCATTCCAGCCTTGTGCAGGTCTACAATTTTATCCCTGATGGCCTTACACAGCTCTCTGGTCTTGGCCATTGTGGAGAGGTTGGAGTCTGTTTGATTGAGTGTGTGGACAGGTGTCTTTTATACAGGTAACGAGTGGAGAACAGGAGGGCTTCGTAAAGAAAAATTGACAGGTCTGTGAGAGCCGGAATTCTTACTGGTTGGTAGGTGATCAAATACTTATGTCATGCAATAAAATGCAAATTAATTACTTAAAAATCATACAATGTGATTTTCTGGATTTTTGTTTTAGATTCCGTCTCTCACAGTTGAAGTGTACCTATGATAAAAATTACAGACCTCTACATGCTTTGTAAGTAGGAAAACCTGCAAAATCGGCAGTGTATCAAATACTTGTTCTCCCCACTGTATGTATGGAAGGTTTTGTTCAACTCAAAATGGCTGCTGTCAAAAAGTGATTCAATTTAAATAGATTTACCCAGCAGCAACCTTCAATAACTGTAATGTAGTGTTGTGATATCTCTGTTCTACATATTCCAGTTAAATGACTTTGAGCATGAGAAAGGTATTCATCTCATGACCACATTAGACTTCAGGGCCAGTTTCCCAGACTCATATTTAGCCTACCCCTGGTGTAAAATAATGTTCAATGGAGTTTCTCCACTGGAAGTGATTCTTAGTCCAGAAGTAAAGTTAGCCTAGGTGTGGAAAACTGACCAACAATGCGGCCCACAATACCGATACTTTCTGAATACATTTTCAACATAGAATCTTTACAGATCTCTATATCTGTCTGGAGACTCATGCATTTCTCTCAATCATCAGACTGAGGGGTAGCACCAAAATAGCCTGGTCCCATATTGTATGTTTTGCATGACAATGAACAAACACAGAGAAAAGTTGGCTAAAGCAGAAACAGACTGGAGCACCAGGCTATAATTCTGACCTTCACTGTGTCAAAGTCCGATCCACCCATCTGGGCCTCCAGGTTGGCCACCCTGACCACCACTGGCCGCATCCAGGCCGGACCCTTGTTCACCAACCGCCGGCCCATCTTCACCTCCACAGCCGACACATTGGCTGGCGTCGGGCCGCACGACCTCAGCAGGTAGTAGGAGCTGTCGTCCGGGAAGAGCATGGAGGCCCCGTCGAAGGAGGCCGTCACAACGTTCTGGCCCAGAGAACACACCCCCTCCCTGCGGGGGTAACAGCCCAACAGGCCGACCTCCGCCACACACACCTCGCCTTCTCTACACGAGTCATTGAAGCAGGAGACTTCGCCGTTGGGCCCACAAACACAGCGCAGGGTGCACTCTCTGCCCTCGCCTGTGGGGCCCGCCCAGAAAGTGTAGTTGAGCGGGTAGTATAGGCCGTCACGCTCGCAGCCGCAGTCCTGGTGCCGGACACAGCGGCTGCCACTCAGCACGTAGCCCGGGTCGCACTGGCAGCCCTCGGTGCAGGGGTGGGCACAGTACAGGTGAGAGGTGAGGTCTGAGCAGGAGGCCGGGCAGGCACTGGTGCACACCTGGTAGTGGCTGGACTCAGGGCATGTCAGGGCTGGCAGCCAATCAAAGGAGAAAGAGGACATGTTATATTACAGATCATATTTACCTAACATTGTTATGCTGTTATGTGTTACATGATTACTACTGTAAGTTGCATTATGATATTGTGGGGGGAAAGAAAGAATGAGAGATAAAGACAGCTTTTGGAGTAAGCAATATTAACCACATCTAACAGAAACAGCAAGGATAGGTAGCTATGAGTCCCTTTCATGTCCAAACAAAACCATTCCTACCCCGACATATAGATACATATGGGGATAGAAGAGCACCCACCACAGAAGGTGCGTGACCTCCAGGGTCGTATGGTGACCCCCAGGGCTTGGCAGGCTAAGGCATAGGCCTGGATGGCCTGACAGAGGGTGGTAATGTTGTCCCTGTTGCTACACATGTCGTAGACACAACTATAGACGAAGGCCGTGGGGTCCACCACTGCCCTGCAGTCCCTGAAAGGCCCGTCTGTCTTGTTGATGAGTCCACAGTAATCCGGGCGGAAGTAAAACGCCTCGGTCAACGGGTCACAGACACTGCAGTTCTGGGCGCAGCCATCCGTGCAGCGCCAGTCAGCGTCCTCCGCCCGCCAGCTGCCACCTAGCTCCACCACGCTCTCGGCCAGCGAGCCGTCGGGCAGCACGGGGTCGTCAGCAGGGTCGTCGTTATAGTTACCACACAGGCCGCATGTGTTGTTGAAGTAGGAGCTGGGCAGGGAGATAGAGGCATAGTGCTGCCCGTCGTAAGTCACCAGGAGGCCGAAGTCGGTCTCCAGGGCGACGGCAACACCTGACTGGTACACTCTGACCGCACCCAGCTGGAGTTGGACTGGCAGTGTCTTCACCAGCCCATCCACCTGGAAGAGAAGAGGTAGGAGATTCAGGGTGGATTATGGAGTATAGTACCACATAAACACCATATTAGATAAGTAATAGAGCGATACACAGGATCTGCTGGTCTTACCTGTCAATCTATGTGATCAGACCACTGTTATGTACCTAGCCTCCCGAAAGCACAACATCTGTGTTAGCCTGCTGACCTAAAACCTAGACATCCCTACATATTTGTCCTACTGGGAAGTGCTGCTCTGCTCACCTGTACAGTGCCCTGGCTGCCCTTAGGCAGGGTGACGCGGTGGCCATACATTTCCACGGTGACGTCCCTCAGCCAGGACACGGAGGCCACGCCACGGTTCTCGTTCTTTGCCTCCACACTGAAGAAGGGCAGGCCAGCCACCTCCCAGCAGGGCCGGGCCAGCAGATAGGAGCAGGTGCCCTGGAAGTGGTAGAGGAAGCCGTCAAAGGTGTGGTAGTGTGGGTCACCGAAAACCACGCAGGTGCTGGTTCGCGTGGGCTGGCAGTAGAAGGCACCCTCCTGCTGCTCGCACGTTTCCAGCTGGCCGCACGGCGCGTCCTGGCAGAGCACCTCGTTGTCCATGTCCAGGCAGCGGCACCGCTGGGAGCACTGGTCAGACAGCCAGAAGATCTCGCCGCGTCGATAGAACCGCCCTAGGAGAAGATATGGACATTCATAATGACTATGGGGTCTCCCCGAACTTAGATATTTGTCCAAGTCTTTGTTATGTTCCACTTTATACCCACCATTGTAACTGCAGCCATTGGCAGGGTCTATTAGGGCAGTGTCTATACGGAAGACCCAGCGGCCAGGCAGGTTAACATTGGTCGTCTGCTCGATTTCAACCACCTCATTGGAGCGGGACCCAGGCAGGTTGAGGAAGTGACCGTTGTCTCCTCCATTAAAACCTGACTGGAAATGGGAGAGATGGGGAAAGGCAAGTGAGGAGGTTATCACTTACTTAGAGGTGGGAGGCATCAAGATTGTTCTGCTGTATTTGAGCTATATCTGGGGGGTTGGTCTTCTGTGTTTTAGAGGTCAGAGGTGGGACTTCATGATTGGTCTGATATGTTTTAGGGGAGGTATTTTGATTTGTTGAACACTTTTTGGTTACTACATGATTGCATATGTGTTATTTCATTGTTTTGATGTCTTCACTATTCTACAATGTAAAAATAAAGAAAAACCCTTCATTGAGTAGGTGTGTCCAAACTTTTGACTGGTACTGTATATGGGACGTCATGGTTGGCTGGTTGGTTAGATGTGTTTTAGGGGTGGTACATGGGGCAATGTGATTGGTTTGATGTGTGCCAGGGGTGGTATATGTAGGTTATCATGATTGGACTACCTGTGCTGTGGTTCCACCTAAACCAGTCAGAGGGTCTCCTCCACTGGCAGTGCCTGTGCTCCAGTTGATCTCTCCATAGTTGAACATGGAAAAGCATGACAGACCATCTGATATCAATACAGCCTGAAACGTGTTCACCTATAGAGAGGTGAGAATGTGCAGGGATGGTCAGTTCAATATGAGACCAAAGACAGATCAAAGAGCATTGTAAATAAGAATTTGTTCTTAACTGACTTGCCTAGTTAAATAAAGGTAAAATAAAAATAAATAAATAAATAAATGGTAATATTAGTGGCCATCGTCCACCAAGGCCACATACTGTACAACCCCAATTCAGGTACCATCTCTTTTCTTGTGCGTGTCCCTAAACGTGTTTTGAGTGTGGAGCATAGTAATCCCTGTGATTAGTGATTGTGGTTATTTTACCGGGGTGGTCTGACTGCCTCCGTAGAAGGTGACCTGGTGCCAGGTTGTGATGAAGACCCAGGTTGCTGTGAAGGTGGGCATGTTCTTGAAGTACTTGCGGATGTCTTGTGAGGCCCGCTGCAGTATCTCTGGGTCTGTGCTCTCGCGATAGTACACGTCTCCGCGGATACCATTGTGCACGTCTGCCCATAGTGGGGCGATGAAGGATCTGCTGTCACTCAGGGGGAAGGCCTCTGGGGTGAACTGGCTCACCTGCACGTTGAAGGAGATCACACCGTTGTTGTTGACCTGCAGAGTTTGAGAGGGAGGCACAGTCCCAATTGATTTGTTGATGAACAGATTGATGATAAAAAGAACGATTAATGGTTAGGTGAATGATGGTGGATTAACATTTCTCTCTGAGATATTTGCTGTTATTGAAGGAAAGAAGGGTAGATGGGAGCTTACATAGATGGAGCGGTAGGGGTTATTAAAGAAAATGAATGGCATGAGTATAATTATTTCAGTGGAACTTCCATCATCCATCTTGGGTGTCTCCAGATCTCGGTGGACGGGCCCATAGGGGTACATGATCTCTTGAGAAAGAGCTGAAGGAAAAAGGGGGGAGACAATTGTCGTAACAGATCTAGCAAAGAAGGGGGAACAACTGGTCAAACATTTATATAGACTACTTATGTCATCTGAGACATTTTGGTGAATTCAATCAAGATAAGATCAATGTTTAACCAGAAAGAAAGGGAAAATAACTTATGCCTTCTAAACACTTTCACTCTTTCATAACGGTCTATAAGACAGTGGTCCTTGAGTAATTTGCTCTGATATCTCTATATAAGATACAGAAAACGTGAATCAGAATGGGATCCACGTCACTCACCTTCTCTCTGAGTAAAGAAGCTAAAGAGGTGGAACAGAATGACTGGAGTGCCTGGCCTGACCATCCTAGATGGATAAAAGAGACAGAGAGGGGATTGAAATAAGTCCACTGGGGATAATGAGAGTGAGAATAGTTAATTCAGGACAAAGCATTTAATGAGAGTTATTCAGGAGGGGCTTGTTGATTGAGTTTTTCGGATTCTTCCATAGCCATAGACCCCCAAAACCTCATGAACTTCAGTGCCAGCAACTAGGAGGCTGATACCAAAGCAGGGTAAGAGTCACTCACAGAGACAACCTCTCATAAACAAGAGCATTTAACAAGAGCACTGGGGAGCAAGGGAGCACCGGCCAGCCAGTCGACGACGACGACACGTAACTTCTTTAAGATCAGTCTCCCATGTCTCCCTTGGGGGTAGACCCCCACCCCCTTCTCCCCACCGCGGTGGCCCGTTAGAGGAGCCCTGAAAAGGCCCTATTATGCGTTCAGGAACAATGTGTCAGGATCACATTCGCCTTGCGGTCCCATGTGAGTGGACCACAGTGGGGCTGGGCCCTCTCAAATCCATGGACCCTGCGGCCCAACCCAAGCCTCTACGCTCCAGCGTCTCATCGGAGGACGGGAGCTGGGCCTGGGAGCTCATTATCACGTCTGTTTGGGAGCCATGTCTTGTTGGCTAAAGAGAGGGGAGCGTAAACAGTGGAGCACTAATGGCTTTAATTGAGTGGGCTTGAATTGCTAGGGTTCTTACTGTGGCCCTCTGGGGTCGGTGCCTGGCTTGGCCGGCTTCCCACTGCCGAACCAGGATGTACAGCCAAGGCCATCTAAGGGAAAATACCTGACCTAATTCAAATCAGCATTTGATAGAATGGTAATTGAATGTTAAATGAATAGTTATCAATTGAATGTAAAAATAACGTTTATGTGTCCTCTCTGATTTGTGTATGTAAGGCGCTTGGAGAAAGTCCCAAAGGGGTTGAATGGTTAAGGTATTACTTAATTACTGATTTGGAAAACCAAAACTCAAGGTACTTTTTTTTTTGCAAGGTGTTTTTTTAATTGCCTTTAAAAGTGATCACAGAGAATATATATGTTTTGTTGTTGTACTTTTTACCGCTTTTTCTCCCCAATTTTGTGATATCCAATTGGTAGTTACAGTCTTGTCCCATCGCTGCAACTCCCGTATGGACTCGGGAGAGGCGAAGGTCGAGAGCCATGCGTCCTCCAAAACACGGCCCTGCTAAGCCGCACTGCTTCTTGACACACTGCTCGCTTAACCCGTAAGCCAGTCTATTGATATCCATGCCCATTGTTCTAGATGAACCAAATTAAAAGCGTTCATAAAACTAGATCTATGTAAATTAGTATTTATTGAAAATGTATTAGTTCATGTGTCTCCTGACCTTTTCGCTAAGAATGTGAGACACAGTTTCATACACAACATCCTGGGCACAAACTGGTTGAATCAACATTGTTTCGAAGTAATTTTACAACATATTGTGACGTGGAATCTATGTGGAAAATACATTGGATTTGAAAAAAGTAATCAACATAAACTGGTGAAATTTCAACCACAGTTATCATTGTAACCAATTTTCAACATAGACAAACCTTGTATAAAATATGTTGAATTTGTACCTTTGAAACAACTTCAGATCTTCAATGTTATATCCACTATCAGGGGAAAAAAACTATAGGCTGGGCCACATGTTCCCATCGTATACACACCCAATGTTGTATCTAATACTTGTAAGACTAACCCATATGACTTCAAAATTGTGTTTTAGTTCTACTTAAATAATAAAGCATTCGATTCTTCCATTCTCTTAACATTGGAGTATCATTTGACTAGCAGTATTTAAGTAATAGCGTCTTCAATATATGTGACAAAAATAATATTGTCCAACCCATTGGTATCTCACCGCACCCCCATATGCCATGTCTTGAAATATGCAGATAGATGGATTAAAAACTTCTGACAGCCAGCTTTCTAACTCTGGCTTTAACTTTTTGACTTTATAGCACTCGCAGAAGGCATGAATTATTGAGTCATTGTTAGTTTTACACTTAAGACATGACTCTGCCATTGTGCTGTAGAATTTGTGAATTTTGTCTCTTGTATAATAAATTATATTAATTTGATTATACTGGATTAAGCGTAACTGTAATTTTGTTCATTATGTTCCAACACTCCCTCCATCTTGTGCCAATATCAGTTATTTTTAAGTCTTGGTTCCAATATTTTATATATTTTTTCTAACAGATTGTCAGTTGGATAGGCTCTCTGCAAGATTTTGTATATTTTACCAATCGTTTGAGAATCTTTTTCTGACTCAAATAGGATTCCCTCAACATTGCTCTGATGTCGAAACGCTTTCAGGTCGAGATTTTGTGGTATAAAACTTTTAAGTTGCATATATTTGAAAATGTCCCAAATTGCTTTTTAAATCTGTTATGGAAATCATTGTATTTCCTATTACCACATCATTTACAGTTTCTATGCCTTTAGTTTTCCATGTGGGGCAATTTATCGGTGAATTCTAAAAAGCTATCCAAGGACTGTTCCATAGGGGTGTGTTTTTAGGGAGTGATATTAGTTCTTGTAGAATCCGTTTCATTTTCTTTCATGTTGTTATAGTGTTCTTAACTATGAAGTTGTTAATGTTCTTAGCTCCATACTTTGAAAACAAAAACGTGAAAAGATTCTGGGGATGAGTATGCGCATCTTCAATATGTACCCAAAGTTCCTCTTTAGTGCATTTAACAATATGTCGCAAGTAAAAGCCTTGGGTGGCGAGTTCATACAATTCCAAATCTGGAAGGTTAAAACCACCCTTGTAAAACTTTCCTATTTAT
The DNA here is from genome assembly GCF_020615455.1 of Coregonus clupeaformis. Taxonomy (NCBI): domain Eukaryota; kingdom Metazoa; phylum Chordata; class Actinopteri; order Salmoniformes; family Salmonidae; genus Coregonus; species Coregonus clupeaformis. The sequence continues at coordinate 3,912,705 of NC_059204.1, read as the reverse complement.
TCAATGAGTTTTATTTACCCATATGAAGTCTGTTATGGCCAAGTACATTTTTTAAAGAATGTCTTCGGTGGGGTAATTGGTATTACTGAAAATATATATACAAACTTTGGGAGCCATGCCATTCTAAAATAAGTTTATTATACCTGTAAGATTTATGGGGAGATAATTCCAGATAATTAGGTCGGCTTTCATGTTGTTGAGTAATGGGATAAAGTACTTTATATATATATATATGTCACTTATTAAGCATCCTAAGTATTTAATATTTTTTGTGGTCCACTTAAAGGATTGCTGTAGATCATTATATTTTCCCTATTGCCATTATTTCAGTTTTTTCCACGTTAATTTTATCCTGAGATTTTAGAGTATTCTGAAAACATTTTTAACAAGGGGGGCATTGAGTTCAATATTAGTCAGTTATATCAGGAGATCGTCTGCAAAATAATTTTAGCTTATATTCATTTTAACCAATACTGATAGCTGTTATTTTTGTGTCCTGTCTAATTATTTCTGCAAGAGGTTCAATTGCCAGTGCAAACAGGAACGGGGAGAGAAGACATCCCTGTCTCGTACCCCCTTCTAAAGCAATTTGATCAGATAATGTATTATTTGTGTATATTTTTTGCTTTTGAATATGTACAGTGCTTTTAGAAAGTATTCACACCCCTTGACTTTTTCCACATTTTGTTGTGTTACAGCCTGACTTTAAAATTGATTAAATTAAGATGTATTGTCACTGGCCTACACACAATACCCCATAATGTCAGTGTGGAATTATTTTTTAAATATATTTTTTAACAAATTAATTAGAAATGAAAAGCTGAAATGTCTTGAGTCAATAAGTATTCAACCCTTCTGTTATGGCAAGCCTAAATATGTTCAGGAGTAAAAATGTGCTTAACAACTCACATAATAAGATGCATGGACTCACTCTGTGTGCAATAATAGTGTTTAACATGGTTTTGAATGACTACCTCATCTCTGGACCCCACACATACAATTATCTGTAAGGTAATTACAGTCGAGCAGTACATTTCAAACACAGATTCAACCACAAAGACCAGGGAGGTTTTCCAATGACTCGCAAAGAAGTTGGTATAAAAAGAAGACAATGAATATCCCTTTGAGCATGGTGAAGTTATTAATTACTTTGGATTGTGTATCAATACACCCAGTCACTACAAAGATGCAGGCATCCTTCCTAACTCAGTTGCCGGAGAGGAAGGAAACTGCTCAGGGATTTCACCATGAGGCCAATGTTGACTTTAAAACAGTTACAGAGTTTAATGGCTGTGATAGGAGAAAAGTGAGGATGGATCAACAGCATTGCAGTTACTTCACAATGCTAACCCTAATTGACAGAGTGAAAATAAGGAAGCCTGTACAGAATAAAACTATTCCAAGACATGCATCCTGTTTGCAACAAGGCACTAAAGTAATACTGCAAAAAATGTGGTAAACCAATTAACTTTTGGTCCAGAATACAAAGTGTTATGTTTGGGGCAAATCCAATACAACACATTACTGAGTACTACTCTGCATATTTTCAAGCATAGTGGTGGCTGCATCATGTTATGTGTACAGTCGTGGTCAAACGTTTTGAGAATGACACAAATACTAATTTTCACAAGGTCTGCTGCCTCAGTTTTGATGATGGCAATTTGCATATACTCCAGAATGTCATGAAGAGTGATCAGATGAATTGCAATTAATTGCAAAGTCCCTCTTTGCCATGAAAATGAACTTAATCCCCCAAAAACATTTCCACTGCATTACAGCCCTGCCACAAAAGGACCAGCTGCCATCATGTCAGTGATTCTCTCGTTAACACAGGTGAGAGTGTTGATGAGGACAAGGCTGGAGATCACTCTGTCATGCTGATTGAGTTAGAATAACAGACTGGAAGCTTTAAAAAGAGGGTGGTGCTTGAAATCATTGTTCTTCCTCTGTTAACCATGGTTACCTGCAAGGAAACACGTGCTGTCATCATTGCTTTGCACAAAAAGGGCTTCACAGGCTGCTAGTAAGTTTGCACCTAAATCAACCATTTATCGGATCATCAAGAACTTCAAGGAGAGAGGTTCATTTGTTGTCCAGAGAAGACAAGGTGAGCGCTACCATCAGTCCTGTGTCATGCCAACAGTAAAGCTTTCTGAGACCATTCATGTGTGGGGTTGCTTCTCAGCCAAGGGAGTGGGCTCACTCACAATTTTGCCGAAGAACACAGCCATGAATAAAGAATGGTACCAACACATCCTCCGAGAGCAACTTCTCCCAACCATCCAAAAACAGTTTGGTGACGACCAATGCCTTTTCCAGCATGATGGAGCACCTTGCCATAAGGCAAAAGTGATAACTAAGTGGCTCTGGGAACAAAACATCGACATTTTGGGTCCATGGCCAGGAAACTCCCCAGACCTTAATCCCATTGAGAACTTGTGGTCAATCCTTAAGAGGCGGGTGGACAAACAAAAACCCACAAATTCTGACAAACTCCAAGCATTGATTATGCAAGAATGGGCTGCCATCAGTCAGGATGTGGCCCAGAAGTTAATTGAAAGCATGCCAGGGCGGATTGCAGAGGTCTTGAAAAAGAAGGGTCAACACTGCAAATATTGACTCTTTGCATAAACTTAATGTAATTGTCAATAAAAGCCTTTGACACTTATGGAATGCTTGTAATTATACTTCAGTATACCATAGTAACATCTGACAAAAATATCTAAAAACACTGAAGCAGCTAACTTTGTGAAGACCAATACTTGTGTCATTCTCAAAACCTTTGACCACGACTGTATGATTGTAATCATCAAGGACTGGGGAGTTTTTCAGGATAAAAAAGAAATGGAATGGAGCTAAGCATAGGCAAAATCCTAGAAGAAAACCTGGTTCAGTCTGCTTTCCATCAGACTCTGACAGATGAATTCACCTTTCAGCAGAACAATAACCTAAAATACCAGGCCAAATCTACACTGGAGTTGCTTACCAAGAAGACAGTGAATGTTCCTGAGTGGCCGAGTTACAGTTTTGACTTAAATCTGCTTGACAATCTATGGCAAGACCTGAAAATTGTTGTCTAGCAATGATCAACAACCAATTTGACAGAGCTTGAAGAATTTTGAAAATAATAAATGGGCAAATATTTTACAATCCAGGTGTGCAAAGCTCTTAGAGATTTACCCAGAAAGTCTCACAGTTGTAATCGCTACCAAAGGTGATTCTAACGTATTGCCTCTGGGGTGTGAATACTTATGTAAATTACATATTTCTGTAGTTCATTTTTAATACATTTGCAAACATTTCTAAAAAGATGTTCTCACTTTGTCATTATAGGGTATTGTGTGTAGATGGGTAAGAGAGATAAAATCGATTCAATCAATTTTGAATTCGGGCTGTAACACAACAAAATGTGGAATAAGTCAAGGGGTATGAATACTTTTTGAAGGCACTGTATATAAAATGTTTATGCAATTTATTATCTCAGCTGGAAAGTTGAATGCTTCCGCATTTTTGAATAGAAAAAGGCCACTCAAGATGGTTGAAAGCCTTTTTGGCATCAACAGCCATTATTGAGAAATCTACATCTTGTTTTTTAGTGTATTGAATAATACTAACACATGTTCTTGTATTTGTTTGTAAGTTTCTATTTGTAATAAACCCTGTTTGATTAATACAGTGAGGGAAAAAAGTATTTGATCCCCTGCTGATTTTGGACGTTTGTCCACTGACAAAGACATGATCAGTCTATAATTTTAATGGTAGGTTTATTTGAACAGTGAGAGACAGAATAACAACAAAATAATCCAGAAAAACGCATGTCAAAAATGTTATAAATTGATTTGCATTTTAATGAGGGAAATAAGTATTTGACCCCTCTGCAAAACATGACTTAGTACTTGGTGGCAAAACCCTTGTTGGCAATCACAGAGGTCAGACGTTTCTTGTAGTTGGCCACCAGGTTTGCACACACCTCAGGAGGGATTTTGTCCCACTCCTCTTTGCAGATCTTCTCCAAGTCATTAAGTTTTCGAGCCTGACGTTTGGCAACTCAAACCTTCAGCTCCCTCCACAGATTTTCAATGAGATTAAGGTCTGGAGACTGGCTAGGCCACTCCAGGAGCTTAATGTGCTTCTTCTTGAGCCACTCCTTTCTTTCCTTGGCCGTGTGTTTTGGGTCATTGTCATGCTGGAATACCCATCCACAACCCATTTTCAATGCCCTGGCTGAGGGAAGGAGTTTCTCACCCAAGATTTGACGGTACATGGCGCCGTCCATCGTCCCTTTGATGTGGTGAAGTTGTCCTGTCCTCTTAGCAGAAAAACACCCCCAAAGCATAATGTTTCCACCTCCATGTTTGACGGCGGGGATGGTGTTCTTGGGGTCATAGGCATCATTCCTCCTCCTCCAAACACGGCGAGTTGAGTTGATGCCAAAGAGCTCGATTTTGGTCTCATCTGACCACAACACTTTCACCCAGTTCTCCTCTGAATCATTCAGATGTTCATTGGCAAACTTCAGACGGGCCTGTATATGTGCTTTCTTGAGCAAGGGGACCTTACGGGCACTGCAGGATTTCAGCCCTTCACGGCGTAGTGTGTTCCCAATTGTTTTCTTGGTGACTATGGTCCCAGCTGCCTTGAGATCATTGATGAGATCCTCCCGTGTAGTTCTGGGCTGATTCCTCACCGTTCTCATGATCATTGCAACTCCACGAGGTGAGATCTTGCATGGAGCCCCAGGCCGAGGTAGATTGACAGTTCTTTTGTGTTTCTTCCATTTGCGAATAAACGCACCAACTGTTGTCACCTTCTCACCAAGCTGCTTGGCGATGGTCTTGTAGCCCATTCCAGCCTTGTGTAGGTCTACAATCTTGTCCCTGACATCCTTGGAGAGCTCTTAGGTCTTGGCCATGGTGGAGAGTTTGGAATCTGATTGATTGATTGCTTCTGTGGACAGGTCTCTTTTATACAGGTAACAAACTGAGATTAGGAGCACTCCCTTTAAGAGTGTGCTCCTAATCTCAGCTCGTTACCTGTATAAAAGACAGCTGGGAGCCAGAAATCTTTCTGATTGAGAGGGGGTCAAATACTTATTTCCCTCATTAAAATTCAAATCAATTTAACATTTTGACATACGTTTTTCTTGATTTTGTTGTTGTTATTCTGTCTCTTACTGTTCAAATAAACCTACCATTAAGATTATAGACTGACCATTTCTTTGTCAGTGGGCAAACGTACAAAATCAGCAGGGGATCAAGTACTTTTTTCCCTCACTGTATGTATCAAGTCTGGTAATACTTTTGCCATTCTGCTGAGTTTTGTTATTATTTTATTGTCGCAATTTAATAAATGTATCGGTCTGTAATCTGCAGGGGACTCTAGATTGTTGTGATTTTAATGTAACTGAAATAATAGTTTGATACATGGAGCTCGGAAGCGCTGAATTGAGTGACATGTATTTTGTAATTTGAGTAAATAGGGGCGCTACTTTGTCCCAGAAAATCAAAATAAATTATATGGGAAAGTCATCCATTCCTGGTGCTTTTCTCCATGCGAATGTTTTAACAGTAGGATCAGTCCAATTGTTATTTAATTCAGATTTATATAGATTTTCATAGAAGCTTTTACATTTTTTATTAATAGCATTGTTGTTTCTAATTAAAGCATTTGTATTCTTATCTTTAAAAATTACAACTGGTTTGGCGTGTATTCATTTTGTGAGGGCTACGTGGGGTTTACCAGGTTTATTTGCCATTAAATAGTATGCTTTCTTTGAGTTTAACCTATAGTTGTTCGCTCTCTTCAAAAGTAAAATATTATATTCCTGCTTAAGTTCAGAAATGTTATTATCTTCTTTACCTTGTAAAGATTTTCTATGGGCTTTATCTAAGATAGTGATTTATTTGTATTTTCATTTCATTTTAATTTCTAACTCAGATTTAACTTTAGCAGAGTATGAGATTATCATTCCCCTAATGTACGCCTTTAAAGCATCACAAATTATGTTGGGGGTCAGCTTTTCGCTGTCCTCTATGTCTACATCTGTAATGCTAAAGGTCTTTATTTTTTCATTTACATATTTAATACATTTCGGGTCTAGAAGATGCGACCGCTTCATTCTCCATATTCTGTCACTAAGTATATTTTATGTTGGTATAATTAAGCATGATACAGGAGAATGATCCGATATCACTATATCATGGATTTTAAAACACAGTATATTGTGGAGTGCATTTTTGGAAATCAAAATGTAGTCAATTCTTAAATAGCTTTCCTTACTTTGAGACAAAAAGGAGTAGTCTTTTGTAGTTGGGAATAATACTCTGCAGGTGTCCTGTAAAATATTTGTAGAGATGAAAATGTTCAGACTCTTTGGAGGTTCCTTGAATTTAACTTTTTTTGTTGTTGCTATGTCTGTCTAACTTGCTGAATGTTTGATTTAGGTCACCTGCTAATATAATAGTTCCTGTTTGGGGTTGATCTAATATAGCTTGAATTATATCTAAAAACACCAGGTTTGCACCTGGGAGGATATACAATGAAATCAATGTGTATATTTCCTCATGTAATTCAAAATTAGAAAATGTCCGTATGCTGGGATATACAGTAAGGGAAAAAGGTGTATTCTTATTTATCAGGATGCCTATACCTCTGCTGTTACTACAGTAGGTGGCAGCATAGGCCTCTCCAACCAGCTTCTCTTTAAATATTAAATTTCTAATTTTTTGAGGTGTAGCTCTTGCAGAAAACCACATCTACTGACAATCTCTTTAAATGTTCAAGAACCTTATGCTTTTTTTGCCATCATGTAGCCTGTGCACATTCTATGTAATAAGTTGGATTTTGTTGGTGTTTACTTGTATAGAATCAAAGTTAATCGTGTTTGTTCGGTCTCTCATTGAAGAACCAGATAAAACATTTTAGCAGACATGTCGTATGAAGGCGGTGGACATCCCATGGATATGGAAGTGGCTGGGGGGGCTCTACGTGGGGAGAGTGGGTCCACAGAGAGACTGAAGTGAGATGATTGGAGGCACCACCAGCTATCGAAGTAATTCCAAAGTGTAGGTTTAACAGAGCAAATTAAAATGTTACCATACTTTGTAAGTCTTATATCATCAATGATACTATTTAGGCCTATATAGCATTTGCAAAGTCATCAACAGCTTTCATTTCAACTGAAAACAGACAATACATATAGGCCTAGGGTTTCAAGCTTTGGTTGATTTCAAATGTTATCTTCAATTTAATCATTAATATGTTGGATTCAGGTCTCCATCTCAACCAAAAATGTAAAAGTTTAGTCCTTAAATGTAGTCCAATTCTTTAACTTAGATTTTTGGTTGAGATGGAGACGTGAATCCAACATAAATTATTAATTTGTAGACAAACTGGATATTGAATTGCGTTTGGTTGTCAACTCAACCAATTATCAACATTTGAAGGAGATGCATCTTATGCTTGGATAGTTCCATCTGTGCCACTGACTTAATCTTGCTTTAATTCCAGTTTGCCTACAAATTAATAATTGATATGTTGGATATCCTTTAAATGTTGATATTTGGTTGCGTTGTCAACCAAACACAATTCAATATCCAGTTTGTCTACAAATTAATAATTGATGTTGGATTCACGTAAAAGTTAAGGCTATCTTACAAACTAATGTAACAGTATTTATTCAACATTAAAATGAGTAACACATCCATAGCCACATTTTGAGTTAAGCCCACAGTAACTATAAATGTCTTCTTATGTAATCATAGAAAGCGTGCATGTTCAAGATAACATGCAGGTCTGTGGAGATCTTCACAATTGCTATAATAATCTGCGTCGAACAGCTTTGATCACTTGCATTATGTAGTTTCTAATATAATCTCAACTGCAATCCAGGTCATTTGGTTGTGCTATGAGATTAAGCACAGTGGTAACGCATTAAATTGATGAAATACAAAATATCTGACATTGTTTTTCCATTGGAATTTCGTTGTGCTTTTAAATGGTTGAAAGCATAGTGATAACACATTGGGAATTTTTGAGTGGGTGAATAAAGGTTGATATCTCATTGATCAACGTCTCAACCAAATATTACCCAAATGTCCATGTCGAAATGACGTGGTGTGCCCAGTGGGATTATCCTCAATGTGATCTCTGATTAATGTGATGTGCATGAAGTATGTCTCTCCCAAATCTCCACTGTCATCTCTTTAATGTGTGTACAGTATTCAGCCTGATGGTAAATTGTGTTCAGGTGTGTCAAGGTTAGTGGACCCTGGTGAGAGGGGATCATCGTTCAGTCATCGCCCTGTCATCATGCCTTGTCGACACAGAGATTACCACAACTGCTATTTTCACTCGTTCAGTTCCCCCTACATGTTATCTGACAGACATTTACTCCATAATGTTTCAACAGAACAATCGAGATAAAGCCCGGGAATGTGCTCAGTGACTGCTCTTACAAATAAAAGGGCTCTTCTAATGGTGTAAACACAACCCCTCTGAGCTCACACTCCAGTGCCCTAAACTTCTGACTGTATCAGGAGTTTACTCTAGCTACAACTAATAGAACAAAAACAATTGTAGAAGAGTATCCAATTCATGAAATAATACAGCTAGCAGAACATTCAAATATAGCATCAGTACTGCCATGCATCTTAAGAAAAATTGATTAGGGACTGTTGGCGAATGTTACTGAGATTCTTCTAAAACGACAGACTGATTAACACCTAAACACACATCTTCCTTAGCACATACTTGTCAAGTCATAAACGATAGTGCCAGATGCTCAGCCGTAGGCAATGTTATAGCATTGAACATATAATCCTAATACAGTATTAACTAATGAAAGAAAGACATTACATTATTCTAAGACCAAATGCCAAGGATGGCACCGTCATCTTCCCTGTGAGACATCACCATACACATGTTCATAAAGCAATATGACGTCCTCTATACTCTCATGTCCATATTTCCTAAGAGCTGAAATGGGTGAGGCTATAAAATGCCCTGATACCTTAAATGCTGTATACACCATGTCTATCAGTAACAGGGATTATCCACCATGTTACACACTCCTGTATTATCTTCAAAAAGCTATGAGATGCCAAGGATAAACAAGTATGAACACACACCTGTTCAGGAGTCAGATTCAGGTGCACCTTACCTGTCCACTAGTCTGTGATGCACCTTTTGGAGGGAAAGAGAGTGAAAGAGAGATAGAGGAAGAGGTAGATAGATGGACCACTCACCTGCTTTCAGAAGATGGACATTTAGCTCCTCACCACTCTCACCAGGCTGCCTCCAGTACACAGCTGTGTTCCATCCAGCTGGGAACATCCACAGAGTTTAAAAGAAGTGAGGACTGGAGAAAGACTGAGGGGGTGGTGGTTGTTGTGGTGATGGTGGGAGGGGGGTGGGAGGGTGGGTGGGGGGTGGACGTTCAAACAGAGGAGCGCTTCTCGTCCACTTCCAGCAGGATTACCGGTACTGTAATAATGGGAGTCCCAGAAAACAGATGAATCCTCGCCTAGGGCATCCAATGGATATCAAAAGGAGCAGGGAGAAAGAGAATCCTTGGATGAGAGGAGCAGAGAAAGTGTAAGCCCCTGCCGAAGCTCTGGAAGGAACTTTACTAAAAGAGGCAGGTGCAAACTTTACCGGGGATACTGTTCAACTTAATCTGAGATCAGTGTTTGGGGAAAGTTGTAGGTGGGGAGGGGGACTTTGAGTGCAGAAAGAGGGAGAGAGAGAGTGTGTAGAAAGTGAGGGAGAGAGCGCAAATAAGAGATCCTGGAAATGAGGGAGGAAAGACTACACAAGCAAATGCAAAATATTGAAACCAGACCTTATTTCCCTCCAAGCATGGAAGGCAAAACGGTTAGAACAAATAAGATTTTGGACATAAATGTCAGCCCCTTGGATTGGGCCCTTATCCCCCCAGCCCTGTCGACAGGGTCTGTCTATGTATGGCTAAAGCTTTCTACCGGAGTGTCTCAGACCCAGGCAAAGCAGCCCTGTCTCACTCTGAGGTATTTTATGGACACAAAGAGAAAGAAAAACACACAGACTAAAACCCTGCTTTTTCAAGACCTTAGGTAGTTCGAGTTACATAATTAACATGAGTCACTTAGGACACACTGTGTGCTTCTCTTTAATTAGGGACGGCCTCATTTACAGGGACACACAGCACACCTCATTTCCATAGATCCTGGAGAGATTAGGCATGAGGGAAATCGCAGGTGGATCCGTGCTGATAGGGTCTGGGAAGGAGGGGAGTCAGTCGGGTCTTTGTTGCAACGGGGACAGTGGAGGTAACTGGAGAGGGGGGAGTAGGACGTGTGAAAGGCTGTAGGACTGAGGGCCGACCCGGGGCTCCCATTGACCAGTGTAGGGGCTCTCTGTGGAGGATTCTTTTACACCTCCCATGCCTTGTTGTGTAAAATGCACATACTATTAACCAACCTGTGAAAGAGAGCGACACACAAAAGGGGACAAAAAACAACATGATCCCAGCGGGCCTGCCGGGACCGGGATCCTCCTGCGCTAACGCTCTGTGTTTTCTCACTTGAACTCCCTCTCTCGCATGGACTCACTCACACTATCATCTGCCCACACAAAATTCTTTAGACAACAAGGACATGATAGTGAGAGGATAACGGTCTCTCCCTTTCTCCATTTAGCTTACTGGGAATGGGGACAGTGTTGTATAATCAAATCGGTTGTTACATACTGAGCTCAGCTGAGGTGACACTGCATATTTGCCCCATGTAAGGTGTGCAGACATCTATGCCTCAATGGAGGACAGGATGACATAGATATTTCCAGGAACATAGTCTTGTTGAGGAGGTTGACCTATGACTAAATGGTCTGATTGTCGTTTTAATTGTAAGAAAGTTGAGAAAATAAAACAGTCATGGTTGAAACGGACTGATCCAGTTACCTCAAGTAAAAAAGCATTACATCAACAGTTTCTGTGGGACCACAGTGACATGTGAGGGTATTTTGTGGGAACAAAGTCGGGCCCATCAAGCTTGACCTTCCCTCCCAAAAAAGGTCCTGGACTGGATTCTGGGTGAGCTCAGTGCGACAGTCATCCAATCCTCAGATGGGGCCACTCCATATCAACACTCTAACCTCCCCCTATGCCCAGCAGTTGGCCTTGCCCTCTCCTCTTCTTTCCTCCACAATGTAGAACCTCCTTGTGGTAACCCAAATCCACCTTCCAAAAAGACTCCTTCTCCTGGGCACACAATGGGCTCCGTTCAGCCCTTACTGCCCTTGGTCCAGCTCCATAATGCAATGGGGGAGATCAGGATACCGTCTGCCCGGCCAGGTCTTAGATACGGGACAAGGGCGTGAAGAGGTAACGCAACAACTCGCCCCCCACCACCTCCCAACCTCAGCGTGACCCTGCATTAGTAGGGCAGTCCCATTGTCACGGCCTGGTAACCCTATCACCAGCCTGTTGTTTGTCTCCAGAAGCCCAGACTTCCCTCTGTGGAGGAACTGGAACTGTTGGGCCTGGTGCTCCAGTCAGAGAAGGCCCAGGCCAAGGGGACCTCATCCCAAACTGATGATTGGTGACTGAGCTTGTGCTGGGGCTGGAGGTTGGGATTTGGAGCCGGCGGGCTGAATTTTCTGAGGGAGGTGGCAATGGCATCAGCCAAATGTGTCTCATGTGGTTCACAGTCACACCATGCCTGGAGGATGGGGAGTGAGGGGAGGAGGAGCTTTCGGCACCTCCAGGCTGGGTGACACCAATTAAGCCTGATTATTTTGCAGCCAAGTTGTTGCAGTGATCCAGGCGGTTGTGGGACAGGCTCCAGTTGGAAGACTTGCGCTCCGTGGTGTTGACTGCAGTAGGTGGCTTTTTCAGGTCTCCCACAAAACGGCAGTAGGTCAGGAAAGCAATACTTCAGATCAGTCAAAACTATAAATGATGACTTAACTAAAGCCAGTGGATCATATGTCTTGTGGACATGGCTCAACAAGAATAGTTAGAAAGACACCAGCCAACAATAGGAGTGGAGACATCATTTGCATCAGGCACCTGACAACTCAATTTACAAAAGGTGAGAGGCCAACAAGAATGCACCGGAGGAAGGTTTCCCATTATAATAGAAGGGAAGAAGGTATGACGTGACATGATACATGTCTGTGAATATTCTCAGACGCCACAGAGTTGTTGAGTCGCACCCAGACCTGTATAACCTCTATCCCACTAAATGTGGACCCATTTGGGATATGAGAAGCACCTCTGAGCCTAATCTGAACTCCCTAATGGGTCTTGAGTTCCCGTTGACACCCTCCTCCGGGATAGGGTTGCACTGAGTTGCCTTGAGAAGGGGTCTTGTGGTGGTAGACACAGCTATACCACTCATAGGCTCCGGATTAAATCAATTTTGGTGGGAATGAAGGAGGGGAGTAGAGAGGGGAATCCCCAGAAACCTAAACACCTGACACCTATGGAATGGAAACGTAGCTGCAGCTAAGCTTAAACATGCATGCCGGAGAGAGAACCTCGGTCTGTGGAATGGACCTGACGTGGCTGCCTTACCGAGCCCACAAGGCTACTGCAGCCTATGAAATGGAGCCGCATCGGCTGGATTTGAAGCAGGCAGCGTTTACAAAATCGGCAGTGAAACAGTGTTTACATTAAAAACAGCCATGTGACGATATGGTCCTTAGCCCTTTTTTATGTTAGCATACAGTTAATATTAAAAAGTAAAAGAAAAACGGAATGCTTTATTCCTATTTAGTCCAATATTTACTCAGGATTGTTTTATATTCTTTCTAATTATATAACAATTTCCTTCTGGTTTCTTTGGCATTCATTGATACAAGGACCACTACTACCATTTGGTGGAAGTTACCAACTATGTTGAATTCCTTGAAGTATAGTGGGGGAAAAAAGTATTTAGTCAGCCACCAATTGTGCAAGTTCTCCCACTTAAAAAGATGAGAGAGGCCTGTAATTTTCATCATAGGTACACGTCAACGATGACAGACAAAAGGATAATTTTTTTTCCAGAAAATCACATTGTAGGATTTTTAATGAATTTATTTGCAAATTATGGTGGAAAATAAGTATTTGGTCAATAACAAAAGTTTCTCAATACTTTGTTATATACCCTTTGTTGGCAATGACACAGGTCAAACGTTTTCTGTAAGTCTTCACAAGGTTTTCACACACTGTTGCTGGTATTTTGGCCCATTCCTCCATGCAGATCTCCTCTAGAGCAGTGCTGTTTTGGGGCTGTCGCTGGGCAACACAGACTTTCAACTCCCTCCAAAGATTTTCTATGGGGTTGAGATCTGGAGACTGGCTAGGCCACTCCAGGACCTTGAAATGCTTCTTACGAAGCCACTCCTTCGTTGCCTGGGCGGTGTGTTTGGGATCATTGTCATGCTGAAAGACCCAGCCACATTTCATCTTCAATGCCCTTGCTGATGGAAGGAGGTTTTCACTCAAAATCTCACGATACATGGCCCCATTCATTCTTTCCTTTACACGGATCAGTCGTCCTGGTCCTTTTGCAGAAAAACAGCCCCAAAGCATGATGTTTCCACCCCCCATGCTTCACAGTAGGTATGGTGTTCTTTGGATGCAACTCAGCATTCTTTGTCCTCCAAACACGACGAGTTGAGTTTTTACCAAAAAGTTATATTTTGGTTTCATCTGACCATATGACATTCTCCCAATCCTCTTCTGGATCATCCAAATGCACTCTAGCAAACTTCAGACGGGCCTGGACATGTACTGGCTTAAGCAGGGGGACACGTCTGGCACTGCAGGATTTGAGTCCCTGGCGGCGTAGTGTGTTACTGATGGTAGGCTTTGTTACTTTGGTCCCAGCTCTCTGCAGGTCATTCACTAGGTCCCCCCGTGTGGTTCTGGGATTTTTGCTCACCGTTCTTGTGATCATTTTGACCCCACGGGGTGAGATCTTGCGTGGAGCCCCAGATCGAGGGAGATTATCAGTGGTCTTGTATGTCTTCCATTTCCTAATAATTTCTCCCACAGTTGATTTCTTCAAACCAAGCTGCTTACCTATTGCAGATTCAGTCTTCCCAGCCTGGTGCAGGTCTACAATTTTGTTTCTGGTGTCCTTTGACAGCTCTTTGGTCTTGGCCATAGTGGAGTTTGGAGTGTGACTGTTTGAGGTTGTGGACAGGTGTCTTTTATACTGATAACAAGTTCAAACAGGTGCCATTAATACAGGTAACGAGTGGAGGACAGAGGAGCCTCTTAAAGAAGAAGTTACAGGTCTGTGAGAGCCAGAAATCTTGCTTGTTTGTAGGTGACCAAATACTTATTTTCCACCATAATTTGCAAATAAATTCATAAAAAATCCTACAATGTGATTTTCTGGATATTTTTTCCTCAATTTGTCTGTCATAGTTGACGTGTACCTATGATGAAAATTACAGGCCTCTCTCATCTTTTTAAGTGGGAGAACTTGCACAATTGGTGGCTGACTAAATACTTTTTTCCCCCACTGTACATACAATAAGTAGCAGAAAATACCCATTGTGAAAATGTATGCACTCACTAACTGTAAGTCGCTCTGGATAAGAGCGTCTGCTAAATGACTAAAATGTAAAATGTAAATGTTATCCCGTAATTCCTTTATACAACAAGTTCTAGGTATATACCATCTGAAATAGGGCTGTAAAATAAAGCGTTATCAAAATGAAATAAAGAAAACAATACAATATCACCACAATAAAGAAAAATGTCCTCATAAAATAAAAGTATCTAAAACATTTATTACAGATAGCAAGGCGATGGTAAAAAGTCGTAGATAGAGAGGTGTATTACAGTGCTACGCAGAGTCAGATTTAACAGTCTGCAAGAAAACATTGGTACATAAATGATCTCTTTCTGTGTGCAGTAAATTTGATTTTAGGCAAAGATCAAATTAAATTAACTGGAGGCATTGAAGCTTTCAGAAAAAATTGTTATCGATCTGATCATCCTCCAATAACTTGATGCAACATTAGATAAAAACATATGTACACTATGTACTATCGTATTCACTTTTAGCGTAGGTCCCTCCAATTTATGTTAACAGTCCATGCAACCCCAAATAGTAAATGGCCCACTTTTAATATATCCAACCATGATCCCAGCCGACATACAGTATATTACACACTTTACCATTAACAACCATGCAAACACAACATTAAAGGATCAAGAAGAACCTGAAATGTACCTAAAATAATCCCCAAAGGACAAAAGCCATCCAGTTATTTAAACAAAGCCTAGCTGTGACATACTGAGGGTAATGCTCATTTAGCTTTTGCAAACGTTCTTTCCTTAAGTTTTTTCATATAATACGTAAAGTAAAAACATCACGGAGGAAATTATATTAAAAAGGGAAATGTAATTGGTAGAGTAATTGGTAAATAAACCCAGTATGTGGGTCGCCTTGGTTTCTCCAATCTATAAAGAGTAGATAACCTCTCTCTGATGCAAACGCTGAGCGAAATTGACCCTAGGACTGGGCAGCAACAAGATATCCCATTGGTCATTTCTCACATCTATCCACCAAGGTCTCTGAATCTGAAGACACCTATTGGACAACATGCACCAATGGGAGAGCACAAATTCTGGGGGTGCATCGTTGACCCAGGGTCTACTAAAACAATGGACACTGGTTCCAGAGGAGGTGTTGGGGGTGTGAGACGGGGAGAGAGGACAATAGAGAGGGAGCGATGGAGAGAGGGGAGGAAGGCCACAGCCTGTTGGGTGAACCTATTGTAATCCAAGCACAGATTGAGTGACCGTGACACAGCGGCCAGTGTGTGGTTACCTAGCTGGCTGGCCTGGGGTTCACCACCTCTCCTTCCAACACCCACTCCCCCTCACATCCCATCCCCTGTCCCCTCACCAAGGGGGTAGAGAGCTGCTCCATTCATGGGGAAACAGACAGCAAGAAGACCTGAAGCAACCTGAGCGCACCTCCCCTCCTCCACATCCCCCTCTCTCCATCTTTAACAACCACCGCCCACCAACTCAACCCCTCTGTCTCACTCTCGTCTCGGCCGTGTCTCGTCTCTTCCCGCCAGGTCACCTGTGTGAGTTGAGGTCAGCGATGTTCTGTGTGGTCTCTATGTGTCATAAGCTCTATTATCCTCAAAGCTCAATGGAACATCTCTCTCAGTGCACCACCCTCTGTAATTCCGACTCAGAGGTTATCTCTGGATATCTGCAGCACGTGGTTCAAGACTGAGTGGGAGAGAGGTAGACTATGCTAATTCTGTTAACATTACTTAAAAGTGAGTGGCGCAGTGGTCTAAGGCACTGCATCGCAGTGCTAACTGTGCCACTAGAGATCCTGGTTCGAATCCAGGCTCTGTCGCAGCCGGCCGCGACCGGGAGACTCATGGGCGGCGCACAGTTGGCCCAGCGTCGTCGAGGGTAGGGGAGGGAATGGCCGGCAGGGATGTAGCTCAGTTGATAGAGCATGGCGTTTGCAACGCCAGGGTTGTGGGTTCGATTCCCACGGGGGGCCAGTATAAAAAAAAAAAATGTATTCACTAACTGTAAGTCGCTCTGGATAAGAGCGTCTGCTAAATGACTAAAATGTAAATGTTAAAAACCATAAATATTTCTGATAAAATCTCTCTTTTGACAGACAAACGCAATGGAAAATCTCAGTGGTGTCAAACGCAAGTGGCTTCACACCCAGCCAAAAATAGAGCCCTCAGTGTGATAGTGTGAGAGTAGCATACATGTATGAGTCATGTGTATATACAGCTTTGCTAATAAACATCTTTACAATCAATGTCATTTGGTAAACAGAATAAAACCAATTTTAAAAAAGATAATGCATAGAAAGTTGGTGTCCAGAAGCTGGTCAGTCTGTAATTAAGTATTGAGTCCTCCACACAAACCACACACACTCTCCCTCTTCTTAGGAGTCCGAGGAGGTGGACGAGATGGTGCGGCTCTTGGTCTTGGGCACCACCAGGATCTCATCCCCGTCTTGGATCATGTATGAGTGCAGTGCCCGGCTGCTGTACTTCATCTCCTCAGGTCCCAGTGCGGTGCCCAGATCGCGGGCGATGTAGTACAGCCGCATGCCGTTGGCTGGCAGCCCCACCAGGGCCCTGAGCTCCTTTTTGAGCTCCCCGACCGTCTGCTCCAGCCGCAGGCTCAGCGCCTCCGTCCGCTCGCCCCAGCGCACCTCCAGCGTGGCCGTGCAGGGCGGACGCAGGTCCACCTCTGCCAGTGGGGCAAGCTGCCCGTACTTGGACACCAGGACGTGGTACCTGTGGAGATGGGACAGGATGGACGGGAGGTTGGGATTGGTCATTTGGTAGAGAGAATGGTGGTGATTGGTCATTTGACAGGCGCACTTGTACATACAGTGCCTTCGGAAAGTATTCAGACCCCTTGACATTTTCCACATGTTGTTATGTTACAGCCTTATATTAAAATGGATTAAATAAATAAACAATCCTCAGCAATCTACATACAATACCCCATAATGACTTAGCGAAAACAGCTTTCTAATTTTTTCTGCACAATTATTGAACATAAAAAACAGAAATACCTTATTTACATAAGTATTCAGACCCTTTGCTATGAGACTCTTAAATTGATCTCAGGTTAATCCTGTTTCCATTGATCATCCTTAAAATGTTTCTACAACTTGATTGGAGTCCACCTGTGGTAAATTCAATTGATTGGACATGATTTGGAAAGGCACACACCTGTCTATATAAGGTCCCACAGTTGACAGTGCATGTCAGAGCAAAAAACAAGCCATGAGGTTGAAGGAATTGTCCGTAGAGCTCCGAGACAGGATTGTGTCCAGGAACAAATCTGGGGAAGGGTACCAAACCACTTCCGCAGCATTGAAGGTCCCCAAGAACACAGTGGCCTCCATCATTCTTAAATGGAAGAAGTTTGGAACCACCAAGACTCTTCCTAGAGCTGGCCGCCCAGCCAAACTGAACAATCGGGGGAGAAGGGCCTTGGTCAGGGAGGTGACCAAGAACTCGATGGTCACTCTAATAGAGCTCTAGAGTTCCTCTGTGAAGACGGGAGAACCTTCCAGAAGGACAACCATCTCTGCAGCACTCCACCAATCAGGCCTTTATGGCAGAGTGGCCAGACTGAAGCCACTCCTCAGTAAAAAGGCACATGACAGCCCTCTTGGGAGTTTGCCAATAGGCACCTAAAGGACTCTCAGAACATGAGAAACAAGATTCTCTGGTCCGATGAAATCAAGATTGAACTCTTTGGCCTGTATGCCAATCATCACGTCTGGAGGAAACCTGGCACCATCCTTACGGTGAAGCATGGTGGTGGAAGCATCATGCTGTGGGGATGTTTTTCAGCTGTAGGGACTGGGAGACTAGTCAGGATCGAGGGAAAGATGAACGGAGCAAAGTACAGAGAGATCCTTGAAGAAAACCTGCTCCAGAGCTCTCAGGACCTCAGACTGGGGCGAAGGTTCACATTCCAACAGGACAACGACCCTAAGCACACAGCCAAGACAACGCAGGAGTGGCTTCGGGACAAGTCTCTGAATGTCCTTGAGTGGCCCAGCCAGAGCCCGGATTTGAACCCGATCTAACATCTCTGGAGAGACCTGAAAATAGCTGTGCAACCTGACAGAGCTTGAGAGGATCTGCAGAGAAGAATGGGAGAAACTCCCCAAATACAGGTGTGCCAAGCTTGTAGCGTCATACCCAAGAAGACTCGAGGCTGTAATCGCTGCCAAAAGGTTCTTCAAAAAAGTACTGAGTAAAGGGTCTGAATACTTATGTAAAATGTAATATTTCCATTTTTTTATTTTTAATACATTTGCAAAAACGTTTTGCTTTGTCATTATGTGGTAGGTGTAGATTGATGAGGGGACAAAAAAACAATTTAATCAATTTTAGAATAAGGCTGTAAAGAGGAAAAAGTCAAGGGGTCTGAATACTTTCCGAATGCACTTCAGAAAGTATTCACACCCCTTGACTTTCTCCACATCTTGTTGTGTTACAGCCTGAATTTAAAATTGATTACATTGAGATTGTGTCACTTGCCTACACACAATGTCAAAATTGAATTATGTTTTTAGATATTTTTTGAAATTAATTAAAACTGAAAAGCTGAAATGTCTTGAGTCAATAAGTATTCAACCCCTTTGTTATGGCAAGCCTAAATGAGTTGAAGAGTAAAAATGTGCTTAATAAAGTCACATAATAAGTTGCATGGACTCAATCTGTTGTAATAAGTGTTTAAGATAAAAAAAATGATGACTATCTCTAGCTGCTTGTTACTTTCAGTCTGCTAATCTGTGGCAATGTACACCCCTGTCCTGGCCCAAACACCACAAAGCAAGCTAAAAAACTATGCCCAAACTGCGGTAAGACGGAAGAATTCAAAAGCGATGGTTTGTGACATTTGTGATTTGTTTGTTTACATAAAGTGTGGAGCTATCCAACCCTTGTCATATGATGAAGCTGTAAAGTCTCAATGTAACATTTCGCTTGTTTGCAATGTATGCTGTTTAAATGCTGTGCCAAACATTGGGATGCTGGACACAAGCAGGGATGATGAGTGCAATCTAGATGAGATAGTCGATGTATCAGCAGTGGGGACAGAAAATGACATGTTTGACTGTTTCAATTGGAGAGGACTTTACTTTATCCATGTGAACGCATGGAGCCTGCTGCCAAAATTACATTTACATTTAAGTAATTTAGCAGACTCTCTTATCCAGAGCGACTTACAGTTAGCGAGTGCATACATTTTTCATACTTAGAGGAATTAAAACTCCTTGCTTCTAACACCCGGGCTGCAGTAGTTGTTGTGACTGAGACATGGCTTGATGGGTCAATTGAGGACAATGAGGTTGAGCTAACGGGTTATAGCATTCATAGAATTGACCGAAACGGTGGCGGCGTGTGTTTTTACTAGGAATTATGTGCATTTTAACCCTCGTTTAGATCTGAAAATTGATGGTCTTGAGGTTGCATGGGTAGATATACTTCTTCCTAAATGTCGTCCTATACTTGTTGGTGTGTGCTATCGGCCTCCTAAGCAGAATAATTTATATGATTTACTTGAATCAAATTGCTGTGATCACAATGTATTTGCTGGTAGGGAATTTATTCTGCTTGGCGATTCTAATACAAATGTGCAGTTATCACCCAAAAAAAACACTAGTAAATGCCCTGTATAACTTTAATCAGTTATTTGGACTGAAACAACTGATTGTTGAGCCAACCCGGGTGTGTGTTGAGAGTAAATCAAGTTTGGACTTGATTATTGTATCAGACCAAGAGAACGTCTGTCAGTCAGGAGTTTTAAATAATCTGTTTTAGTGATCATATGGTAACCTATTGTACCTGTAAGAAATCCAGAATGCTTCTTGAGCCAGGTAATAACTACATGAAGGTAAGGTCTATGAAACAATACTCAAAGGAACGTTTTGTAGAAGTACTTGGAAATTTGGATTGGTCTCATGTACTAAAAACTGTGATGATGTTGATCAAGCTTGGTATCTTTTTAAAGATATGTTTGTCTGCACTCAACTCTCTGGCTCCGATGAAACAAACTTGAATCAAACAGCGGTCAGGGAAATGGATCACTTCCGAGATCTTAGGAAAAGGGATCGCTACCTGTGCAAATTCAAAAGGACAAATCTACAACAAGATTATGATGGTTATATTAACTGTAGAAACCAGGCAAGATACAAAATGGATAAGGCCAAATCCCAACATTACATAGACGCTGTTAATGACAACTTACATCAGCCTCGTAAACTGTGGAAAGGACATTGGCTCAAAAACGCCCCATAAAAAAGGTAAAATCCTGTAGTATTGGCCTGGATATTGATGATGTTTTATGCTATGACCAGGCAAAGGTTGCAAATTATTTTAACATATTTTTTACCACTATAGCCTCATCTCTGGTTAAGAAGTTACCGACCTGCTCTGGACACTATGACCAGTCTTTCATTAACAACTTTTACCATAGCAAAGGTATCACAAATTATTTGTTTGAGCTGTGCATGGTAACAGAAGACAAAGTTTCCAATCTACTATGCTTAATGAGCACAAACAAAGCAACTGGGCTGGATAACCTTCCTGCAAGACTCATAAAGGACAGTGCTTGTGTCACTGCTAAAATGATAACGCATATTGTAAACCTTTCTATTAGTAGTGGTACATTTCCCAATGATCTCAAAACAGCCCCGGGTGGTTCCGCTCCACAAGAAGAGCAGTAAAACAAATGTAGGAAACTACAGGCCTGTGTCAATCCTCAGCATCTTATCCAAATATTCGTTTTTTTAAATCAACTTGAGGGATACCTTCTCGAGCACAGATTTCTTTATGAACTCCAATCTGGCTTTAGAACAGCTCATTCCACTGATACTTGCCTTATCCACCTCTTTGACCACATCAAGCAGGAAAGTGAGAAGGGGAACTATACAGGTATGGTCACATTAGACTTGCAGAAAGCTTTTGACACTGTGGACCATGATATTCTCCTGATGAAACTGAAATGCATGGGTCTAAATGATATAGCAGTGAATTGATTTAGGTCTTATCTGAACAACAGAACACAAGTATGTAATGTTGGTGATGTTCTGTCTGAGGCCAAATAAATATCCTGTGGAGTACCGCAGGGATCAATTTTAGGGCCTCTCTTATATACATTAATGATATGCCAGATACAGTAAAACGCAAACTCCTGCTTTATGCTGATGACTCAGCCATACTGGTATCAGGGAAGGATACAGTTTACATAGAGGAGACCCTGAGTAAGGAATTGCATTTTGTTAGAGATTGGTTGACTGACAACAAATGGTCTCTACATTTGGGAAAAACTGAATCGATTTTGTTTGGAACAAAACGCAGATTGCTTAGGGCTGACAAGATACAGGTAAACTGTGCAGGCAAGGAGATTGAATCTAAAACAAGTGTAAATTATCTTGGTGTGTCCCTAGATCAATCCCTTTCTGGAGACCTGATTGCTGCTAAACATCTTTCTAAAATGGCGATCAAATTGAATTTTTAATATCGTAACACTAGATATTTTAACATCAAAGTTAAGAAACTGCTTGTCTCAACCTTGATTCAGTGTCATTTTGATTATGCCTGCTCTGCTTGGTATAGTGGGCTATCAAAAAAGCTGAAAAACAGAATGCAGGTCATGCAAAATAATGTTATCCAGTATATGCTTAATGTCCCCCCTAGGACCCACATAGTGGTACAGGAGTTCCGGGAGGTGGGCTTGTTGCCTTTGTTGTCCAGAGTGGATCAACTTAAGCATACAGTGGGGAGAACAAGTATTTGATACACTGCCGATTTTGCAGGTTTTCCTACTTACAAAGCATATAGAGGTCTGTAATTTTTATCATAGGTACACTTCAACTGTGAGAGACAGAATCCAAAACAAAAATCCAGAAAATCACATTGTATGATTTTTAAGTAATTCATTTGCATTTTATTTTATGACATAAGTATTTGATACATCAGAAAAGCAGAACTTAATATTTGGTATAGAAACCTTTGTTTGCAATTACAGAGATCATACGTTTCCTGTAGGTCTTGACCAGGTTTGCACACACTGCAGCAGGGATTTTGGCCCACTCCTCCATACAGACCTTCTCCAGATCCTTCAGGTTTCGGGGCTGTCGCTGGGCAATACGGACTTACAGCTCCCTCCAAAGATTTCCTATTGGGTTCAGGTCTGGAGACTGGCTAGGCCACTCCAGGACCTTGAGATGCTTCTTACGGAGCCACTCCTTAGTTGCCCTGGCTGTGTGTTTCGGGTCGTTGTCATGCTGGAAGACCCAGCCACGACCCTTCTTCAATGCTCTTACTGAGGGAAGGAGGTTGTTGGCCAAGATCTTGCGATACATGGCCCCATCCATCCTTCCCTCAATACGGTGCAGTCGTCCTGTCCCCTTTGCAGAAAAGCATCCCCAAAGAATGATGTTTCCACCTCCATGCTTCACGATTGGGATGGTGTTCTTGGGGTTGTACTCATCCTTCTTCTTCCTCCAAACACAGCGAGTGGAGTTTAGACCAAAAAGCTCTATTTTTGTCTCATCAGACCACACGCCCTTCTCCCATTCCTCCTCTGGATCATCCAGATGGTCATTGGCAAACTTCAGACGGGCCTCGACATGCGCTGGCTTGAGCAGGGGGACCTTGCGTGCGCTGCAGGATTTTAATCCATGACGGCGTAGTTTGTTACTAATGGTTTTCTTTGAGACTGTGGTCCCAGCTCTCTTCAGGTCATTGACCAGGTCCTGCCGTGTAGTTCTGGGCTGATCCCTCATTTTCCTCATGATCATTGATGCCCCACGAGGTGAGATCTTGCATGGAGCCCCAGACCGAGGGTGATTGACCGTCATCTTGAACTTCTTCCATTTTCTAATAATTGCGCCAACAGTTGTTGCCTTCTCACCAAGCTGCTTGCCTATTGTCCTGTAGCCCATCCCAGCCTTGTGCAGGTCTACAATTTTATCCCTGATGTCCTTACACAGCTCTCTGGTCTTGGCCATTGTGGAGAGGTTGGAGTCTGTTTGATTGAGTGTGTGGACAGGTGTCTTTTATACAGGTAACGAGTTCAAACAGGTGCAGTTAATACAGGTAATGAGTGAGAACAGGAGGGCTTCTTAAAGAAAAACGAACAGGTCTGTGAGAGCCGGAATTCTTACTGGTTGGTAGGTGATCAAATACTTATGTCATGCAATAAAATGCAAATTAATTACTTAAAAATCATACAATGTGATTTTCTGGATTTTTGTTTTAGATTCTGTCTCTCACAGTTGAAGTGTACCTATGATAAAAAATTACAGACCTCTACATGCTTTGTAAGTAGGAAAACCTGCAAAATCGGCAGTGTATCAAATACTTGTTCTCCCCACTGTAATCATATGTTTGACATCTTAAATGATCGTGCCCCAGGTTATATGAAAAACCACATTGATATGGTCTATAACCAACACAGTTACAATACCAGAGCTAGTGTCATGTCTTGTAAAATCCCAAGAGTAAACAGTACTGCGAGGAGCATGTTTTTCTATACAGGCATTTGTCTATGGAATAGCCTCCCCTTGGAGATCAAGATCAAGGTTTTCATTTGGACAAGGTTGTCTAAGTAAGAGAAACCACTCCACTGCCCCTTGTGCCCCCCTACTGCTGGGCAGGTGTATTTATTTGAATGATAGGTATGATGTGTAATGAAGATTGTTTTTTAAGGTCGAAATGTGAAATTAATGTGGTTGATTTTTAAAGTTAGGGAAAAGTGCAGTGAATAGTGCCACTTTTTAGGATGTCAATATACAGTACCAGTCAAAAGTTTGGACACCTACTCATTCAAGGGTTTATCTTTATTGTTACTATTTTCTACATTGTAGAATAATAGTGAAGACATCAAAACGATGAAATAACACATATGGAATCATGTAGTAACCAAAAAAAGTATTAAACAAATGAAAATATATTTTATATTTGAGATTCTTCAAAGTAGCCACCATTTGCCTTGATGACAGTTTTGCACACTCTTGGCATTCTCTCAACCAGCTTCATGAGGTAGTCACCTGGAATGCATTTCAATTAACAGGTGTACCTTGTTAAAAGTTAATTTGTGGAATTTCTTTCCTTCTTAATGCGTTTGAGCCAATCAGTTGTGTTGTGACAAGGTAGGGGTGGGTATACAGAAGATAGCCCTATTTTTAAAGTTTCCTCAAGTGCAGTCGTAAAAACCATCAAGCGCTATGATGAAACTGAATCTCATGAGGACCGCCACAGGTAAGAAAGACCCAGAGTTACCTCTGCTGCAGAGGATAAGTTCATTAGAGTTACCAGCCTCAGAAATTGCAGCCCAAATAAATGCTTCACAGAGTTCAAGTAACAGACATCTCAACATTAACTGTTCAGAGGAGACTGTGTGTATCAGGCCTTCATGGTCAAATTGCTGCAAAGAAACCACTACTAAAGGCCACCAATAAGAAGAAGAGACTTGCTTGGGCCAAAAAACACGAGCAATGGACATTAGACCGGTGGAAATCTGTCCTTTGGTTTGAGGAGTCCAAATTTGAGATTTTTGGTTCCAACCGCCATATCTTTGTGAGACGCAGAGTAGGTGAACAGATGTGTGGTTCCCATCGTGAAGCATGGAGGTGGTGGTGTGATGGTGTGGGGGTGCTTTGCTGGTGACACTGTCTGTGATTTATTTAGAATTCAAGGCACACGCATACCCCATCCCATCTGGTTTGCGCTTAGTGGGACTATCATTTGTTTTTCAACAGGACAATGGCCCAACACAGGCAATTTGACCAAAAAGGAGAGTGATGGAGTGCTGCATCAGATGACCTGGCCTTCACAATCACCTGACCTCAACCCAATTGAGATGGTTTGGGATGAGTTGGACTGCAGAGTGAAGGAAAAGCAGCCAACAAGTGCTCAGCATGTGGGAACTCCTTCAAGACTGTTGGAAAAGCATTCCAGGTGAAGTTGGTTGAGAGAATGCCAAGAGTGTGCAAAGCTGTCATCAAGGCAAAGGGTGGCTACTTTGAAGAATCTCAAATATATTTTCATTTGTTTAACACTTTTTTGGCTACTACATGATTCCATATGTGTTATTTGGTAGTTTTGATGTCTTCACTGTTATTCTACAATGTAGAAAATAGTCAAAATAAAGATAAACCCTTGAATGAGTAGGTGTCCAAACTTTTGACTGGTACTGTAAATCAATGTATTTAGTGTTGATTTTATGAAAAAATAAATAATAATGTATGCACTCACTAACTAAGTGGCTTTGGATAAGAGCGTCTGCTAAATGACTAAAATGTAAAATGTTTGTAATTTTGTCTTGCTTTTTAATCATTATATGTGTTATTGTTTTTACCATCGAGGACCACTTTGGAAACAAGCGTTTTAATTAATACTTTTAAGTGATATCCTCTGGGCCCACATTCTACATTGTGTTGTATATGTCTGTTACCCAAAATAAATTAAATCTCATCTCTGTACCCCACACATACAATTATCTGTAAGGTCCCTCAGTCGAGCAGTGAATTTCAAACACAGATTCAACCACAAAGACCAGGGAGGTTTTCCACTGCCTCGCAAAGAAGGGCACCTATTGGTAGATGGGTAAAAAAAAAAGAAGCAGACAATGAATATCCTTTTGAGCATGGTGAAGTTATTAATTACACTTTGGATGGTGTATCAATACACCCAGTCACCACAAAGATACAGGCGTCCTTCCTAACTCAGTTGCTGGAGAGCAAGGAAACCACTCCGGGATTTCACCATGAGGCTAATGTTGACTTTAAAACAGTTACGGAGTTTAATGGCTGTGATAGAAGATAACTGAGGATGGATCAACAACATTGTAGTTACTCCACAAAACAAATCTATATGACAGAGTGAAAAGGGGGAAGCCTGTACAGAATAAAAATATTCCAAAACATGCATCCTGTTTGCAATAAGGCACTAAAGTAAAACTGCTAAAAAATGTGGCAATACAAAGTGTTATGTTTGGGGCAAGTCCAACACAACACATCACTGAGTACCACTTCATATTTTCAAGCATGTGTTGGCTGCATCATGTTATGGGTATGCTTGTCATCACCAAGGACTAGGGAGTTTATTAAGATAAAAATAAATGGAATAGAGTCAAGCACAGGCAAAATCCTAGAGGAAAACCTGGTTCAGTCTGCTTTCTAACAGACACTGGGAGACAAATTCACTTTTCAGCAGGACAATAACCTAAAACAAGGCCAAATATACACTGGAGTTGCTTACTACATTGAATGTTCCTGAGTGGCCTAATTACAGTTTTGACTTTAAAATAAAAAATGTGGCTTGAAAATCTATGGCAAGACTTGAAAATGGCTGTCTAGCAATGATCAACAACAGATTTACAGCTGTAATCGCTGCCAAAGGTGATTCTAACATGTATTCGCTCAGGGGTGTGAATACTTATGTAAATTAGATTTCAGTATTAGCAAACATTTCTAAAAACAATTTTTCACTTTGTCATTATGGGGTAATTGTGTGTAGATGGGTGAGAAAAAAAATCAATTTAATCGATTTTGAATTCAGGCTGTAACAACAAAATGTGGAATAATTCAAGAGGTATGAATACTTTCTGAAAGCAATGTACATTATGGGAAACAGACCATTTTATTCCCACATGTTTTGCAGACGTTGTGATATACTCTTGAGACATACTGTCTTCTCTCAAACAAACATTTTATTTATCAGTTTAATACATAATGAATATATCTGAAAGATAACACCAGGGAAAACAACATAGTGAAAAGGGTTGCAGTATGTTAGAGTCAAATCGATATCTAAGAAAACAGCTTTATCTGACACCGTGGGGGTAAGTTTGGACAAATGTGTGAGTGAATGAGTGTGTGTTTGTGTGTGCTCGCTAAGAGTGGTGTGTGCTCATTCGGAAAACACAGCAAGCCCTCTACCCCTCTCTCAGCCGTGAGAAAGCGTCCCCCCCAGAGGGAACACGGAGTTAGAGATAAGGAACCCAGGAACGATTAAATAAAATCCCAGAGAAAAGCCTCTCTTTTCAAAGCTACTATACCATCTGGGCCAATCAAAGCAATTTCCCCTTCCCTCCCCCAAAACCCCGCCTGGCCAGGGTTTCAGTGTGTGTGTGCCACCGCCATGGGAATTCTCCTCTAAGGCCTCAGTCAGTGCACAAAGTGCCATTCTGTGAGAAGCCCATTTCTTCTCACTTAAAAGGTCTCATTTAATGTGGCAACTAACCACTCATACACCTCTGTAAATAACATCGCGAGAGATAATGGAGGTATAGTAATGCTAAATGGCATTTTTAATGGTCCTAGCTTAGTGTGGTGGCTGAAAAAAGCTGTGGCATTAATTTAATACCTGTGTTTCTATACACGGACAAAAGTATTGGGGCTAATACCTTACCTTGTATCTACCCTAGATCCATTAGCGACTTATCGTCTGGCATTTCATGCCTCTCTCTCTGTTCTTTAATCCACCTCAGCTGCCTGGTTGAGCGATGACGTGCTAAAAGGTTTGCGTTACGTTGCATTTCCTCACTTCCCCGGTATGCCCTCAATCCCCTTCCTCTATCTCTTAATAATGACCCCACGCCCCATCTCTTCACATCACAATCCCCTTCCTCTGTCTCTTAATAATGACCCGACGCCCCATCTCTTCACATCACAATCCCCTTCCTCTGTCTCTTAATAATGACCCCACGCCCCATCTCTTCACATCACAATCCCCTTCCTCTTTATAACTCCCTTCTCGCCCCCCTCTTCTTTACCCAGACCCCTCTGTAGCCCCTTCTTTCTCTTCTTACCTCAAACCCACTCCTCTCTCTCTCTCTCTCTCTCTCTCCACTCTTTCCTCACCCCACCCATCTTGTATCCCCTCCCCTCACTCTCCTTACCCCAAGCCTCCCCGTCTCTCCACTCTCCAGCCTCGCATCATTTCAATCTCCCCAACCCGTTTCAGAAAGCCGCTTACGACCACCAAATAGTTCTATTTTCATGTCATCTGACCATAGCACTGGTTCAAATCCAAGTGCCAATTCCGTTTATCAAACTCCAGGCGGTGCTATGATCAGTTGACATGAAAATATTGCTCTTTGGCCATGCACACCAGTGGTGGTTTTGGTGTTGAAAAACAGAAGCATATGCAGAAAAGTAGCTCATACCTACTGTAAAATATGGTGGTGGACCTTTGATGTTATGGGGATTTTTTACTTCCACTGGTCCTGGGGCCTTTAAGGTCAACGGCATCATGAACTTTACTAAGTACCAGAACATTTTAGCCAAAAACCTGGTTGCCTCTGCCAGGAGACTGACACTTGGCCACAAGTTGATCTTCCAGCAAGACAATAACCCCAAGCACACATCAAAATCCACAAAGAAATGGTTAATTGACCACAAAATCCACATTTTGCGATGGCCATCTCAATCTCTGGACTTGAACCCCATTGAAAACCTGTGCTTTGAATTGAAGAGGGCAGTCCATAAGCACAGACGAAGGATATCAAGGATCTGGAAATATTATGTATGGAGGAATGGTCTAAGATCCCTCCAAACATGTTCTCCAATCTCATAAAACATTGTAGGAAAAGGCTCAGTGTCGTTATCCTCGCAAGGGGAGGGTGCTAGAGTATTGAAAACAGAAACAACAGAATCTCTTTCTCTGAGCAATTGTATTAGTTTAAAATAATATAATTTCGAAAAATATTTTGCATACAATATAGCTCAGCATTTTTATTATACACAGTCTTTTTGGGTCATCTATAGCGATGACTAAGACAGAGGCTAAGCCAAGGCTTCAGTTATTCAAAAGGCAGCTGTCTGTCAGATCTCTGCAGGCTGCCGTGTTCACCAGTGTTCACCTGAGAGGCTGTGACCCGCTCCCCAGGCTCTGATCTCTGAAGGGACCCGGGGGCAGGCCTGGGTTACTCTGGACCCGGGCCGAAAGGGGATAGCCCGGCCGCCTAAGTCCTGTCCACTGCTCACTGACCGCATCCAACACACACTCGTGCGCACGCACACAACAGCCTTGGTCAGCTCAAATCCATATCCACCCCCACACACACACCCACCCACCCCTGCTCAAAGAAACGGGCTAAGACCCAAGAGCAAGTAAATGCAGTTTAAAAGCAAGGCGAGAGAGAGAAAGAGAATTAAACAGAGAGGAAAACAGAGCAAAAGAAAACCAAAAGAGAGCGGTTTGCAGCTTTGAATCACTTCCATTGCAGTACCCTGATTAATCTGAGACACTGTGGGGACGCTGTGTTGGTTTGGAGTCATTGGTCCACTGGTAGAAACACACCCGCAGAGAAAAATACCCCCCCCACAAAAAAAGGCACTTTCCCCACATAATTAGGGGGGCAATATTTGCGCAGTGCCGAGCTACGTCAGCTCTGGTTACACAGGGAAATGAGTCAAGCTCTCAATCCCCCCCTTAAAGGAAAATAAAAGAGAGCGAGTGAACGAGTGAAGGAGGAGGTCAAAAAAATAATCTACCTGCCACCTTGTGTATCGGTTTTCCGATCTGAGTATTCGGAGGCACAAAGAAGTCATTGAGTGGGCAGAGAGACTGGCGCCATTGTCTCACAAAGGTTACTTTCCCCCAGTCAGGGACTGCGCTTTCCCCATGAAAATCCTTCCCTCGCATTCTCCTAAGGTTAAGTGGAATGTGGCCGGAGAAAAGCGTGGGCCGATTCGTTTTTCAGCATGGGCCCAAACCCCCCCCCCGAAATTCCCATCATGGGAAGTCCTGAGATGACAATATGCTACGCGATGTCAGGTGTGTTAGAACACTGTGGGGAGTGTTAACATAAGCAGAGAGAGGTAGGAGATATCTGAGTGGTACTGACTCAAAGTGATTCCTGTCTGCTGTTGAGGTACAGTTGAAGTCGGAGGTTTACATACACCTTAGCTAAATACATTTAAACTCAGTTTCACAATTCCTGACATTTAATCCTAGTAAAAATTCCTTGTCTTAGGTCAGTTAGGATCACCACTTTATTTTAAGAATGTGAATTGTCATAAATAATAGTAGAGAGAATGATTTATTTCAGCTTTTATTTATTTCATCACATTCCCAGTGGGTCAAACATTTCGGGTAGCCTTCCACAAGCTTCCCACATTAAGTTGGGTGAATTTTGGCCCATTCCTCCTGACAGAGCTGGTATAACTGAGTCAGGTTTGTAGGCCTCCTTGCTCGCACACACATTTTTTCAGTTCTGCCCACAAATGTTCTATAGGATTGAGGTCAGGGCTTTGTGATGGCCACTCCAATACCTTGACTTTGTTGTCCTTAAGCCATTTTGCCACAACTTTGGAAGTATGCTTGGGGTCATTGTCCATTTGGAAGACCCATTTGCAACCAAGCTTTAACTTCCTGACTGATATATCCACATCATTTTCCTTCCTCATGATGCCATCTATTTTGTGAAGTATACCAGTTCCTCCTGCAGCAAAGCACCCCCACAGCATGATGCTGCCACCCCTGTGCTTCACGGTTGGGATGGTGTTCTTCGGCTTGCAAGACATCCCCTTTTCCCTCCAAACATAACGATGGTCATTATGGCCAAACAGTTATATTTTTGTTTCATCAGACCAGAGGACATTTCTCCAAAAAGTACGATCTTTGTCCCCATATGCAGTTGCAAACCGTAGTCTGGCTTTTTTATGGCGGTTTTGGAGCAGTGGCTTCTTCCTTGCTGAGCGGCCTTTCAGGTTATGTCGATATAGGACTCATTTTACTGTGGATATAGATACTTTTGTACCTGTTTTCTCCAGCATCTTCACAAGGTATTTTGCTGTTGTTCTGCGATTGATTTGCACTTTTCGCACCAAAGTACGTTCATCTCTAGGAGACAGTCTCCTTCCTGAGCGGTATCACAGCTGCGTGGTCCCATGGTGTTTATACTTGCGTACTATTGTTTGTACAGATGAACGTGGTACCTTCAGGTGTTTGGAAATTGCTCCCATGGATGAACCAGACTTGTGGAGGTCTACAATTTTTTTTCTGAGGTCTTGGCTGATTTCTTTTGATATTCCCATGATGTCAAGCAAAGAGGCACTGAGTTTGAAGGTAGGCCTTGAAATACATCCACAGGTACACCTCCAATTGACTCAAATGATGTCAATTAGCCTATCAGAAGCTTCTAAAGCCATGACATAATTTTCTGGAATTTTCCAAGCTGTTTAAAGGCACAGTCAACTTAGTGTATGTTAACTTCTGACCCACTGGAATTGTGATACAGTGAATTATAAGTGAAATAATCTGTCTGTAAACAATTGTTTGAAAAATTACTTGTGTCGTGCACAAAGTAGATTTCCTCACCGACTTGCCAAAACTATAGTTTGTTAACAAGAAATTTGTGGAGTGGTTAAAAAACGAGTTTTAATGACTCCAACCTAAGTGTATGTAAACTTCCGACTTCAACTGTAGGTGTCTCAGAGGAGTGCTAGTGCTATTATGAACCAGATAAGAGGTTGTTCTTATCAGAAGAAAAATGTGTGCGTGTGTTTACAGTTCCTCTGACATACAGTAGCTCTACCTCAGACTAGAGTGTGTGTGTGTCAACAGTACCTCTGACATACAGTAGCTCTACCTCAGACTAGAGTGTGTGTGTGTCAACAGTACCTCTGACATACAGTAGCTCTACCTCAGACTAGAGTGTGTGTGTGTCAACAGTACCTCTGAGGCAGCGTCTCTTCAGAACAGTCCAGGTAATGTCTGATGAAGAACCTCTCAGCGTCTTCCCTTTCCCCTTCCGTCACCACACTCCCATTCAACATAGTCACAGATGGCAACCTGCAAAATAACTAAGAATATGAGTGTGTGTGTGAGATATGTTTACACAAATCAAATAGGTGTGTATTCAATTGTGTTTGTGTGAACCTCTTCAAAAGGTATCTTGAATAATCCCCCCCAACCAGAACAAATAAAAAATTAACACCCTACCGTTGTACTTGTACTTTTCTTGCACTAACACCTGCACTTGCCTTTTCTCACTAGCACTGACCTTGCTTATAGCTGCTTTATTGAAGAAAAGTTTTACTTGCTATTGTGACTGTGATATGTGGTTGTCTTACCTAGCTATCTTAAGATGAATGCACTAACTAAATCACTTTGGAGAAGACTAAAATGTAAATGTTAAATGTGTGTGTATGTGTCTGTGTGTACGCACTGTGCCACGGTGAGGCTGCGTCTCTCTTTGTTGGTATAGGGCTGCAGTAAGGGAATCCCCATCAGCCTCGCCTCCTCCAGTTTAGGGAAGAAATTCAGCCTCTCTATGTCCTCCCATCGGTTAAGCCCTTTAGGACACACGCACAAACACACGCATGCACATACACACCAACGGACATGGAAACTATCAGCACTCGTTCTCTATGGAAGCCCAGGATACAGTATTAAGTATGGAGTACGGAAGTAGCACAATACAATATATAGTCCTAATCTATTTTCACATCAGACTGATCATAGAGTGCTCTTTCAGTGATTGAATGAGTGCGTATATTAGTTTAATTTTTTTAGCCTATATAAAAAGAGGTAAAATGCCTTTAAAATGCAGAATGTAGTGTTAAAATACATTGGAATGTAACAGAAGTTGAGCTCTTCTCAGTAGACCAACTGATTTCCAGAGTGTTCCCTGTCCTGCATGAGAGAGGTACAGAAGCAGAGGAGTAAGAACAGGAGAAAAGGGAAGGAAAACAGGAATAGTGGACGGAAAGAGTATTATTGGGTAGAGGAAAGAGGGATATTTGTGTTTATACAACGGGTGGGTCTAATCCTGAATGATGATTGGTTAAAACCGCATTCCAGCCAGTGTCTATTCCACAAGTTACCATCAGCTAAATCTATGATGTTAAAATGCCTATTTACTCTGTTCCATCTGACTGCGCAATCCACTGTCTAATCAGCCCAGCCAGGCACTTTATAAACTTGATCTCCACTATAAAAAGTATCTAGACATTATCTCACATTTCTTATAGACTAACATTTCATTTTCAACAGCAAAGATTTGTATAAACATTGCTGTCTGTCTCTCCGACATTTGCAACATTGTTAAAATATTCAAATTTGATCTCCAGATGTCCCATAGTAATGAACGTGTCGGGAGTCGGGATGAGACAGACAGGCAAGCAACATTTCTCAGCCAGTCGAAATCATGATCTTTATGGATATATACAAAGAACTATCAATAGAAAACCGGTCAAACGAAATGAAGTGCAGCTAGTTTGCTGTCTTTCCAGCTTCAGTTTGAAGTGGTTGTGTTAGCTGTGTTGTTGGCTAGCTCCTCTGAATAAGTATCCTGACAAGAGAGCACATTTTCTATGCCAGGCGAAATCGTGCATCATTAGCTCATTGTTATGATGTATCCAAATAAATGTCACTAGAAAACAGCTTAAACAAACGCAAATGCAGCTACTTTGCTGTTATTCTGTCTGCACTGTTTGACGTGACTAAGTTAGCCGTAGTTGGCTAGCTAGCAAGCAAGGGATAAGAGCGTTGCCAGCCAGTATGGCAATGGAACACTTAGAACAAACGACTGGATCACCTCCATAGCTACAGAACAAAAAGACTGAATGACTGGGTCGCGTCTCTGGCAATAGAACGTTAGAACAGCCGGCTTGGGTCGCAACCATAGATTTGTGTTGGGACTATATCTTGTGGAAGGATGAAATAGTATGAATAAATTAATCCAAATAACGTTTTTAATGAAAATATGTACATCTTTATTTGAATATGTTGGTAACCCATTGTATAAAAGTGATAATGCCCTCGAAGCCGGTGTTTGGAGGATATATTGCCAATATTTCCTCCAAACACCGGCTTCTCAAGCATTATCACTTAAGTATGCTCATGCTGTGTGTGTGTGTGTGTGTTCATGCTGTGTGCGTGTGTGTGTTTGCATGTGTATGAGCCTCCCTTCGCAAACCTGAGTTGTTGAGGTTGATGCTGCGCAGGTTAGGAAACAGGCGCTGCAGTGAGTCCCGAGGTGTGTCCTCCTCCACAGAGCTGAGTCTGTTGTTGGACAACACCAAGGTGTCCAGGGACGGGTACATCGGCCCAAACTTACGCACCTCACTCCACTCCTGTAGCTGGTTGTCTGTGATCTGGAGCAGGCGCAAGGAGGGGCAGGGGACCGGGGACTCGGCAACCTGGTCATAATCGTTCAGACAAAGGAAGAGCTCCTCCAATCTGCAGGGAGAGATAGTATGAGTATCAGACTATCAGACTAGCTGGGTCGTTCCACGAAAAGAGTGCCTTTTGCGTCCCTTTGATATTTTAAGTAGAAATTGTGCACCAATATTGCATTTTAAAAGACTGTTATATTAAATGAAGTGCCCTTTAATTTAGACCACATAGAACATTCAATAAATCTGAAAAAAATATATATATATAAAAAGACTTAGTAAGTGCCAAATTTCCACTTTGACATGTCCCTCCGTCAACCCTGTGCCACTTCTAGGAAGTTTTAACCCACTTAACCCCAAAATGTATCCAGGTTTTCACCATCATTGTAAAGCCCTAGTTATTGTGTTGCTTTGACAAAGTAATTTCTGTAGATTATTATTTATTTAATGTGATTAGTGATTAATTTGTTCCTCATTTTAAGGTCAACCCTGTTACGTGAACTAAACTCTCATTTTAATATTGTATAACTATTCCTTTTTAAAATATATTTTTCTTCATAAGAAACATTGAACATGTAATAGTAAAATCCATGTAAAAGCAGGTGAGGTCAACCCTTTTACGGTCAACCCTGTTACTTTATTTGGCACTTAGTATCATTTTTCCCCCTTTATTTTTTACCTCTTCAGATTGGAGAACTTGCTTTTTATGAAGATGAACATGTCCTCTTTATGACAATGTTAAAATTAGGTTACACTTCTCAAAAGGCACCACATTTTATTCACGTGTGCCATGTGTCTGGTTTGTGATTCACAGTCCACTATCTGTCATGACTTACTCTGGGGTCTGGCGTGTGAGTGTGTGTACCGTGTCCCACGTGACACGCGTGTTGATGAGGACCAGGCGGCGGACTCGGGAGAACACCTCAGCCAGGCCTGGCTCCAGTTCAATCCCACTCAGAGGGTTCATACTCAGGTTAAGAAAGTCCAGGTTGGGGATGTTAGACACAATCGTGCAGATCTGGCAACCCAAAAAACAGATTGGAGCTATAACACTTAATGACTGACTGTATTGACAACCCAAAAAGACAGATTGTAGATATTACACACAAATCAAATCACACTGTAATTGTCACATGCGGCAAATACAACAGGTGTAGACTTTACCGTGAAATGCTTACTTACAAGCCCTTTCGCAACAACGCAGAGTTAAAAAGCAAAATAAAATAAAAATTATAGTAACACAACAAAATAACATTGGTTTTGGTTTGTTGCATTGAAAAGGGACTGATATAATATTGATTAGATCACAGAAAAAACGTTGATCTATATAGTGCAAACTAATGGGGTGAACTCAGTGAAGTTCAATCTCTTGCGTCTCTGTGCAGCATGGCATTTCTTCTGTGCGGCAGTCCTGGAGGAGGTGTACGGCCACGCACGCATGCAGCTTAGAGGGAACACTGCATGTAGGTAAGGGTAAAAGTGACTAGGCAATCAGGATAGATAATAAATACAGTAGCAGCAGCATATATGAGTGTGAAAGTGTGTGTGTGTGTGGCGTCAATATACACTTGTGTGTGTGTGTTTTGTGTGTGTGAACGTATGTAGTGTGTGTGTGTGTGTGTGCTGGAGTGTCAATGTAGCATGTGTGAGTGTGTGGGTAGAGTCAAGTGAGTGTGCATAGAGCCAGTGCAAGAAAAAAGGGGGTCAATGCAAATAGTCCTTGTAGCCATTTGATTAAGTGGTCAGCAGTCTTATGGCTTGGGGGTAGAAGCTGTTCAGGTGCCTTTTGGTCCTGACTTGGCGCTCCGGTACTGCTTGCCATGCGGTAGCATAGAGAACAGTCTATGACTTGGGTGGCTGGAGTCTTTGACAATTTTTAGGGTGATCACACAGTCGTCCAGAACAGCTGGTGTTCTCATTCACGGTTCAGAGTTGATTGCCTCGAAACAAGCATAGAAGGCATTTACCTTGTCTGGTAGGCTTGCGTCACTGGGCAGCTCGCGGCTGGGTTTCCCTTTGTAATCCGTGATAGTTTGCAAGCCCTACCATATCCGACGAGTGTCAGAGCCGGTGTACTAGGATTCGATCTTAGTCCTGTATTGACGCTTTGCCCGTTTGATGGTTTGTCGGAGGGCGTAGCCGGATTTCTTATAAGCGTCCGGATTAGTGTCCCGCACCTTGAAAGCGGGAGCGCTAGCCTTTAGCTCAGTGTGGATGTTGCCTGTAATACAGGTCTTCTGCTTGGGATATGTACGTACGGTCACTGTGCTTATTAGTGACGGTTACTGATGTGGTTAACTCCTCAATGCCATCGGATTAATCCCGGAACATATTCCAGTCTGTGCTAGTGAAACAGTCTTGTAGTTTAGCCTCGGTGTCACTGGTACCTCCTGTTTGAGTTTTTGCTTGTCAGGAGTATAGAGTTATGGTCAGATTTGCCAAATGGAGGGCGAGGGAGAGCTTTGTATGCATCTCTGTGTGTGGAGTAAAGGTGATCTATTTTTTTTTTCTCCGCCTCTAGTTGTACAGCTGATATGCTAGTAAAATTAGGTAAACGGACTTCAGTTTTCCTGCATAAAAATCACCAACCGCTAGGAGAGCCCCCTCTGGGTGAGCATTTACTTGTTTGCTTATGGCCCTATTCAGCTCGTTGAATGCGGTCTTAGTGCCAGCATTGGTTTGAGTTGATAAATAGACAGCTACGAAAAATACAGATGAAAAATACACAATGCAACCGATCTGGCAACCCAAAATACAAATTGTAGATATAATACACAATGGTGTTTATCTGGCAACCCAAAGACAGATTGGCGCCACCCATCTGAAAAAATATTATATAGTATGCTGTAGTATTATTACACTAAATACTATAGTATTCACTGTAGTGTTTTTGTGGATATGACTGTAGTATGTACTGTAGTTTTTTGCAGACTTTACTGTAGTGTACTGTTTTAAGAACGATAGTCTAATGATTATTCCCTATTGGAAGGTCAGAGGTCCCCATAAAGCAGGTTTTAGTAAATGATATCTGGGCCCTTGAACCAAAAAAAAAGCAATGGGTGTCCTTAAGCAATTAAGACTTTTGAAATGTATAGTCTATTCAACCCCTAGGTCTCAGCCTTGATTTAATGTTTTGGCACCAGGCATGGAAGGGTGAAAGAGTGAACAGATAAAGCAAGAGTGTTTAGGTCTGCCCTCCCCTCTGGAGGGGGAGAGATTTGCTGCGAACCTCTTAGAGGAACGTGTCTGTCTTTTCATTTGCATATGCTCTATTAAACCTTTAAAGCTGTAATATGTAACTTTTTCAGTGACCCACATAGAAATGTGAGTTATACAGTGGGGAAAAAAAGTATTTAGTCAGCCACCAATTGTGCAAGTTCTCCCACTTAAAAAGATGAGAGAGGCCTGTAATTTTCATCATAGGTACACGTCAACTATGACAGACAAAATGAGAAAAAAAATCCAGAAAATCACATTGTAGGATTTTTAATGAATTTATTTGCAAATTATGGTGGAAAATAAGTATTTGGTCAATAACAAAAGTTTCTCAATACTTTGTTATATACCCTTTGTTGGCAATGACACATGTCAAACGTTTTTTGTAAGTCTTCACAAGGTTTTCACACACTGTTGCTGGTATTTTGGCCCATTCCTCCATGCAGATCTCCTCTAGAGCAGTGATGTTTTGGGGCTGTCGCTGGGCAACACAGACTTTCAACTCCCTCCAAAGATTTTCTATGGGGTTGAGATCTGGAGACTAGCTAGGCCACTCCAGGACCTTGAAATGCTTCTTACGAAGCCACTCCTTCGTTGCCCGGGCGGTGTGTTTGGGATCATTGTCATGCTGAAAGACCCAGCCACGTTTCATCTTCAATGCCCTTGCTGATGGAAGGAGGTTTTCACTCAAAATCTCACGATACATGGCCCCATTCATTCTTTCCTTTACACGGATTAGTCGTCCCTGGTCCCTTTTGCAGAAAAAACAGCCCCAAAGCATGATGTTTACACCCCCATACTTCACAGTAGTTATGGTGTTCTTTGGATGCAACTCAGCATTCTTTGTCCTCCAAACACGACGAGTTGAGTTTTTACCAAAAAGTTCTATTTTGGTTTCATCTGACCATATGACATTCTCCCAATCCTCTTCTGGATCATCCAAATGCACTCTAGCAAACTTCAGACGGGCCTGGACATGTACTGGCTTAAGCAGGGGGACACGTCTGGCACTGCAGGATTTGAGTCCCTGGCGGCGTCGCGTGTTTCTGATGGTAGGCTTTGTTACTTTGGTCCCAGCTCTCTGCAGGTCATTCACTAGGTCCCCCCGTGTGGTTCTGGGATTTTTGCTCACCGTTCTTGTGATCATTTTGACCCCACGGGGCGTGGAGCCCCAGATCGAGGGAGATTATCAGTGGTCTTGTATGTCTTCCATTTCCTAATAATTGCTCCCACAGTTGATTTCTTCAAACCAAGCTGCTTACCTATTGCAGATTCAGTCTTCCCAGCCTGGTGCAGGTCTACAATTTTGTTTCTGGTGTCCTTTGACAGCTCTTTGGTCTTGGCCATAGTGGAGTTTGGAGTGTGACTGTTTGAGGTTGTGGACAGGTGTCTTTTATACTGATAACAAGTTCAAACAGGTGCCATTAATACAGGTAACAAGTGGAGGACAGAGGAGCCTCTTAAAGAAGAAGTTACAGGTCTGTGAGAGCCAGAAATCTTGCTTGTTTGTAGGTGACCAAATACTTATTTTCCACCATAATTTGCAAATAAATTCATAAAAAATCCTACAATGTGATTTTCTGGATTTCTTTTCCTCAATTTGTCTGTCATAGTTGACGTGTACCTATGATGAAAATTACAGGCCTCTCTCATCTTTTTAAGTGGGAGAACTTGCACAATTGGTGGCTGACTAAATACTTTTTTCCCCCACTGTAGATCTGTCATGCTCATTGAACGCAAGTCTAAGAAACAGTAGATATGTTCTATGTGCACTATTTCTATGCTTCTCGTTATTAAGTTTTGTAGACCAGCTTCAAACAGCTGAAAATATAATATTTTTGGTTATGGAAAATATATTTCACATATATAGCCTTATACTTTACGTCAAGCCTTTCTA
Source organism: Coregonus clupeaformis (assembly GCF_020615455.1). NCBI lineage: Eukaryota > Metazoa > Chordata > Actinopteri > Salmoniformes > Salmonidae > Coregonus > Coregonus clupeaformis. Next base: position 3,872,949 of record NC_059204.1, on the reverse strand, counting down.
CACACCTTGACCGGTTTTCAATTCCAGTAGTATTTACTATATATATATATATATATATATATATATATATATATATATATATATATATATATATATTGCTAAAAAAAATAAAGGGAACACTAAAATAACACATCCTACATCTGAATGAATGAAATAATCTTATGAAATACTTTTTTATTTACATAGTTGAATGTGCTGACAACAAAATCACACAAATATTATCAATGGAAATCAAATTTATCAACCCATGGAGGTCTGGATTTGGAGTCACCCTCAAAATTAAAGTGGAAAACCACACTACAGGCTGATCCAACTTTGATGTAATGTCCTTAGAACAAGTCAAAATGAGGCTCAGTAGTGTGTGTGTGGCCTCCACGTGCCTGTATGACCTCCCTACAACGCCTGGGCATGCTCCTGATGAGGTGGCGGATGGTCTCCTGAGGGATCTCCTCCCAGACCTGGACTAAAGCATCCGCCAACTCCTGGACAGTCTGTGGTGCAACGTGGCGTTGGTGGATGGAGCGAGACATGATGTCCCAGATGTGCTCAATTGGATTCAGGTCTGGGGAACGGGCGGGCCAGTCCATAGCATCAATGCCTTCCTCTTGCAGGAACTGCTGACACACTCCAGCCACATGAGGTCTAGCATTGTCTTGCATTAGGAGGAACCCAGGGCCAACCGCACCAGCATATGGTCTCACAAGGGGTCTGAGGATCTCATCTCGGTACCTAATGGCAGTCATATGGAGGGCTGTGCGGCCCCCCAAAGAAATGCCAACCCACACCATGACTGACCCACCGCCAAACCGGTCATGCTGGAGGATGTTTCAGGCAGCAGAACGTTCTCCACGGCGTCTCCAGACTCTGTCACGTCTGTCACGTGCTCAGTGTGAACCTGCTTTCATCTGTGAAGAGCACAGGGCGCCAGTGGCGAATTTGCCAATCTTGGTGTTCTCTGGCAAATGCCAAACGTCCTGCACCTGTGGACGTCGGGCCCTCATACCACCCTCATGGAGTCTGTTTCTGACCGTTTGAGCAGACACATGCACATTTGTGGCCTGCTGGAGGTCATTTTGCAGGGCTCTGGCAGTGCTCCTCCTACTCCTCCTTGCACAAAGGCGGAGGTAGCAGTCCTGCTGCTGGGTTGTTGCCCTCCTACGGCCTCCTCCACGTCTCCTGATGTACTGGCCTGTCTCCTGGTAGCGCCTCCATGCTCTGGACACTACGCTGACAGACACAGCAAACCTTCTTGCCACAGCTCGCATTGATGTGCCATCCTGGATGAGCTGCACTACCTGAGCCACTTGTGGGTTGTAGACTCCGTCTCATGCTACCACTAGAGTGAAAGCACCGCCAGCATTCAAAAGTGACCAAAACATCAGCCAGGAAGCATAGGAACTGAGAAGTGGTCTGTGGTCACCACCTGTCAATCAGTGTTGCTTCCTAAGTGGACAGTTTGATTTCACAGAAGTGTGATTGACTTGGAGTTATAGTGTTGTTTAAGTGTTCCCTTTATTTTTTTTAGCAGTATATATAAATATATATCAAATACTTTTTTCCCTCACTGTATATATATATATATATATATATATATATATATATATATATATATATATATATATATACAGTGAGGGAAAAAAGTATTTGATCCCCTGCTGATTTTGTACGTTTGCCCACTGACAAAGAAATGATCAGTCTATAATTTTAATGGTAGGTTTATTTGAACAGTGAGACAGAATAACAACAAAAATGTTATAAATTGATTTGCATTTTAATGAGGGAAATAAGTATTTGACCCCTCTGCAGAACATGACTTAGTACTTGGTGGCAAAACCCTTGTTGGCAATCACAGAGGTCAGACGTTTCTAGTAGTTGGCCACCAGGTTTGCACACATCTCAGGAGGGATTTTGTCTTTGCAGATCTTCTCCAAGTCATTAAGGTTTCGAGGCTGACGTTTGGCAACTCGAACCTTCAGCTCCCTCCACAGATTTTCTATGGGATTAAGGTCTGGAGACTGGCTAGGCCACTCCAGGACCTTAATGTGCTTCTTCTTGAGCCACTCCTTTGTTGCCTTGGCCGTGTGTTTTGGGTCATTGTCATGCTGGAATACCCATCCACGACCCATTTTCAATGCCCTGGCTGAGGGAAGGAGGTTCTCACCCAAGATTTGCCGGTACATGGCCCCGTCCATCGTCCCTTTCAAATCAAATCAAATTTTATTGGTCACATGCGCCGAATACAACAGGTGCAGACATTACAGTGAAATGCTTACTTACAGCCCTTAACCAACAGTGCATTTATTTTTAACAAAAAAAGTGTTGAGAAAAAAAAGAGCAGAAGTAAAATAAAAGAACAGTAGGGAGGCTATATATACAGGGGGGTACCGGTGCAGAGTCAATGTGCGGGGGCACCGGCTAGTTGAGGTAGTTGAAGTAATATGTACATGTGGGTAGAGTTAAAGTGACTATGCATAAATAATGAACAGAGTAGCAGCAGCGTAAAAAGGATGGGGTGGGGGGGCAGTGCAAATAGTCCGGGTAGCCATGATTAGCTGTTCAGGAGTCTTATGGCTTGGGGGTAGAAGCTGTTGAGAAGTCTTTTGGACCTAGACTTGGCACTCCGGTATCGCTTGCCGTGCGGTAGCAGAGAGAACAGTCTATGACTAGGGTGGCTGGAGTCTTTGACAATTTTGAGGGCCTTCCTCTGACACCGCCTGGTATAGAGGTCCTGGATGGCAGGAAGCTTGGCCCCAGTGATGTACTGGGCCGTACGCACTACTCTCTGTAGTGCCTTGCGGTCGGAGGCCAAGCAGTTGCCATACCATGCGGTGATGCAACCAGTCAGGATGCTCTCGATGGTGCAGCTGTAGAATTTTTTGAGGATCTGAGGACCCATGCCAAATCTTTTCAGTCTCCTGAGGGGGAATAGGCTTTGTCGTGCCCTCTTCACGACTGTCTTGGTGTGTTTGGACCATGATAGTTCGTTGGTGATGTGGACACCAAGGAACTTGAAGCTCTCAACCTGTTCCACTACAGCCCCGTCGATGAGAATGGGGGCGTGCTCAGTCTTCTTTTTTTTCCTGTAGTCCACAATCATCTCATTTGTCTTGGTCACGTTGAGGGAGAGGTTGTTGTCCTGGCACCACACGGCCAGGTCTCTGACCTCCTCCCTATAGGCTGTCTCATCGTTGTCTGTGATCAGGCCTACCACTGTTGCGTCGTCGGCAAACTTAATGATGGTGTTGGAGTCGTGCCTGGCCATGCAGTCATGGGTGAACAGAGAGTACAGGAGGGGACTGAGCACGCACCCCTGAGGGGCCCCCGTGTTGAGGATCAGTGTGGCAGATGTGTTGTTACCTACCCTTACCACCTGGGGGCGGCCCGTCAGGAAGTCCAGGATCCAGTTGCAGAGGGAGGTGTTTAGTCCCAGGATCCTTAGCTTAGTGATGAGCTTAGAGGGCACTATGGTGTTGAATGCTGAGCTGTAGTCAATGAATAGCATTCTCACGTAGGTGTTCCTCTTGTCCAGGTGGGAAAGGGCAGTGTGGAGTGCAATAGAGATTGCATCATCTGTGGATCTGTTGGGGCGGTATGCAAATTGGAGTGGGTCTAGGGTTTCTGGGATAATGCTGTTGATGTGAGCAATGACCAGCCTTTCAAAGCACTTCATGGCTACAGACGTCAGTGCTACGGGTCGGTAGTCATTTAGGCAGGTTATCTTCGAGTCCTTGGGCACAGGGACTATGGTGGTCTGCTTGAAACATGTTGGTATTACAGACTCAGTCAGGGACATGTTGAAAATGTCAGTGAAGACACTTGCCAGTTGGTCAGCACATGCTCGGAGTACACGTCCTGGTAATCCGTCTGGCCCTGCGGCCTTGTGAATGTTGACCTGCTTAAAAGTCTTACTCACATCGGCTACGGAGAGCGTGATCACATAGTCATCCGGAACAGCTGGTGCTCTCATGCATGCTTCAGTGTTGCTTGCCTCGAGCGAGCATAGAAGTGGTTTAGCTCGTCTGGTAGGCTTGTGTCACTGGGCAGCTCGCGGCTGTGCTTCCCTTTGTAGTCTGTAATAGTTTTCAAGCCCTGCCACATCCGACGAGCGTCAGAGCCAGTGTAGTACGATTAAATCTTAGTCCTGTATTGACTCTTTGCCTGTTTGATGGTTCGTCGGAGGGCATAGCGGGATTTCTTATAAGCGTCCGGGTTAGAGTCCCGTTCCTTGAAAGCGGCAGCTCTACCCTTTAGCTCAGTGCGGATGTTTCCTGTAATGCATGGCTTCTGGTTGGGGTATGTACGTACGGTCACTGTGGGGACGACATCATCGATGCACTTATTGATGAAGCCAGTGACTGATGTGGTGTACTCCTCAATGCTGTCTGAAGAATCCCGGAACATGTTCCAGTCTGTGCTAGCAAAACAGTCCTGTAGCTTAGCATCTGCGTCATCTGACCACTTTTTTATTAACCGAGTCACTGGTGCTTCCTGCTTTAGTTTTTGCTTATAAGCAGGAATCAGGAGGATAGAGTTATGGTCAGATTTGCCAAATGGAGGGCGAGGGAGAGCTTTGTATGCGTCTCTGTGTGTGGAGTAAAGGTGGTCTAGAGTTTTTTTTCCTCTGGTTGCACATTTAACATGCTGGTAGAAATTAGGTAGAACAGATTTAAGTTTCCCTGCATTAAAGTCCCCGGCCACTAGGAGCGCTGCATCTGGATGAGCGTTTTCCTGTTGATTTATGGCCTTGTACAACTCATTCAGTGCAATCTTAATGCCAGCATTGGTTTGTGGTGGTAAATAGACAGCTATGAAAAATATAGATGAAAACTCTCTTGGTAAATAGTGTGGTCTACAGCTTATCATAAGATACTCTACCTCAGGCGAGCAAAACCTCGAGACTTCCTTAGTATTTGATTTTGTGCACCAGCTGTTGTTTACAAATATACACAGACCGCCACCCCTTGTCTTACCGAAGTCAGCCGTTCTATCCTGCCGATGTAGCGTATAGCCCGCTAGCTGTATGTTATCATTGTCGTCGTTCAGCCACGACTCGGTGAAACATAGGATATTACAGTTTTTAATGTCCCGTTGGTAGGATAACCGTAATCTTAGGTCATCCAATTTGTTATCCAGTGATTGAAGATTGGCTAATAGTATTGATGGAAGAGGCACTTTACTCGCTTCGCCGTCGGATCCTTACAAGGCACCCCCGATCTACGTCCACGATATCTCCGTCTCTTCCTCACGCGAATGACGGGATTTGGGCCTTGTCGGGTGTCTGTATGATATCCTTCGCGGCCGCCTCGTTGAAGAAAAATCTTCGTCCAATACGAGGTGAGTAATCGCTGTCCTGATATCCAGAAGCTCTTTTTGGTTATAAGAGACGATGGCAGAAACATTATGTACAAAATAAATTACAAATAACGCGGAAAAACACACATAATAGTACAAATGGTTAGAGGGCTGTAAAACGGCAGCCATCTTCTCCAGCGCTGTTCAGGATCTGTGTGTGTCCCTATGATATTAATTATTATTAATATCTCAGGGCATATGCACATTTTATATTAGCATATCAATACAGTATAGTATTTTACAGTATACTACTAAATTCTATAGCAAGCACTACACGATCGAGGGATAATACAGTGTGTAGTATAATTTTCTACAGTATACCACAGTTTGCTACAGAATACTATAGAATTCTATAGTAAGTACTATAATAAACTGTAGTACTATAGTAAACTGTCCTATTTTTTTATGTGGGCATTGGCACTGACTGAGAGACTGTTTGTTGGATTTGTTTGTTCAATGATGTCTCTGGGCAATTGTTTTGGGTGCTTTGGTAGTGGATACTGTCCATTTCCATTTGCTACATGCTTCTTTAAATGCTAGCCAGGAGAGGCTGGACATTACAAACAGCTATTGGACTTAAAAAACTGTCTGGATAAAACAACACCTTATATGTGTAGAAAGTAAGGCAAACTTGTATCAAAAAAGTTAATCTCTGAAAATTATGAAAAATTATAAAAACAATGAAATGTGTAACATTGACTGTGTACTGCCAGCCTTCATGCTAATAGCTAGCTGCTAGGGGTGTAACGATTCGTTTTAACAACGATTCGATTTGTTTCACGATTCGTGGTTGTCGATACGATTCAAGGACGATATTGGTTCATTTAGAACGATACGATCCGAAACGATTCAGTGACTTGAAATCGATTCAGTAACCTTTTGGCCAAAAATTCAACCAGTGTGACTGAAATAAATACCTGGATACTGGACAGTGCAGCTGAAGTTTCCTAGATTCCTGTTTCTTGTAAGGACCGCAATGGTGGCTTGATAATTTCTCGCTCGTCGGCTTCTCCTCTGTCGTCCGCCATGCTATGTTTTGTTGTCTTTGCGCCTTTGCGCTGCTGTTGGCGCGATGACGTCACGGATAGGCAGACTGAATCGAGTAATGTTTAAAGCCTTTATCATTAAAAGTGCTAAGAAAAAACATCCATATAAAGTCTGACGTGCTTAAATCCAATGGGTTATTTCCTAGTATCGATACAATCGATTTATTACATTTTAAAACGATGTTAGATCGATATATGTTGTCCAAAAGGCCAACTCGCCGAGCACAGATCGATGTAGTTGGATCATAGGAATATAAATCGATACTTCGATGGATCGTTACACCCCTACTAGCTGCTGATAAATAAATGGTGCATAACATGGCAGCAAGGGTGAGGAGGATAAGGAAAACTACAGTACCCACCTCCCCCCAGTCTTGCAGCTGGTTGTGGGACAAGTCCAGCTCCACCACATGGGCACAGAAGGTGGCCACCTCAGCCTTGTCCCCAGCTTTACTGATGCCACAGCCATCCAGGACCAGCACACTGGGCAGGTTCAGACGATCTGGAGGGAGACACCAATCTTTCTATTACATAATTGTTCTTTATTGAATCACAAACTGTACAGTCAATAAGAATCACATTCACAATACATGAGGGACAACAACCTGGTATCACCTACTTATTTTGGCATCACTACATAGGCAGTATCCTTCAGGAGCTAAGGCATGAGAGAATGACTTATGATGTATGGATACCCTATATAAGGGATATACTGTAAGTAAGCCTACATGGAGTTCGCAGTATTCCTGGATAACTAGAAGATGATAACTTGTGTGATTTCCCTGTACAACGCATGCGAGTAGGCCTACATGGAGTTATTACCTATTAATTCCGGGTTTTCTTTGTAAAACAGCAAGTAGGCTGTAAAGTGTGGCCCTTGACTCTTCTGCTTTGAGGAATAACAACTTTTTCAGACATGTTCATTAGACTATAAATCATATTGCACCCACCAACTTAGTTTAGCAGGTAACATACAAATGCTAGAGAGAAAAGATGCATAGGCAACCTAATCCCTGAGTTATTACTCAATCAAAGTCAGCGCGCTAATGCAGCCTTCAAATGCTTGTCGGAACTGGGAAACTTCACAGTTATGATGTCGTAAGTCCGACTTTATTGTGTTCAAGTGCTTTTGAAGTCGGAATAATTCCTCAACCAATTTGATTTTATCTAGCTAGATGAGCTAGCTAACATTGCTAATGATACTGTTAGCTAGCTTGTTTAACGTTGACAATATGGTCAAACTAGCTACATTATCCACATTGATAAGTTTGACAATGTCAAAAATGTATTTGCTTTATCATCTTTTGATTGAAACTGTGACAGGTCAGTGATAAAATGTCACAACTCGTGTAAAATTATCTCCAACATTCCCACTCGGAAGTGATGGTTGTCCAGTCGGAACCTCGTATTTCCTCCTTCCGAGGAGCATTTGAAGGCAGCATAAGCTACGGATCTATAACACCTTGACCTCTGACCTTTGATGGGCGACCCCTGTGGACTAGACAGTACCACGACACCCATGCCATTCCCACGACAGTATGGGAAATTCTCTGGGTTATACTTCTCACTGACCACCTGGACGAAGGTGCGCCCCTCCTCTTCATCAGAGGTCTCCATGGCCCCAACTGTCTGATCAGAGACAGAGACAGAGACTTACACCCAGGGGTATGGTTACAAACTATAGTAGGACTTGTTGGGTACACCACACAGCACATGTCCATGCCAATCAGACTTGGAAACACTTGGTATAGCATATAGAGGCTACTATAGGTCTTTACAGATAAAGCACATGGCTTTAGTTACATGCCCTTTCAACTGACTTGTCTGCTGCTAGCCTACATGCTAACAAGTCAAATCTTGTTCACGCTCCAAAACATTGACTTGAGGTTAGCGGAAACTGTTCCGAAATATCGACTCACAAATATGTCTCTTCTAGGGGTGAAGTTGATGTGGACCACAGACAGACAGACACCTCTGGGCTGTAGTGTGGTGTGGAGGTGCCGTCTCTCTCCCTCTCTGGCTCAGGCCAGGCCTGGTGGACGAGGAGGCAGTGCCAGGGGCTCACGCAGCACAGCCCTCGTACACTGCTGCTTAGGGAGCGAGAGAGGGAGCGAGAGGGCGGGGGGGGGAGAAAGAAAGAAAGAGAGCGCGTGTCACATGAGCTAAAAGAGTGACCCCATTATCCTTCCACATTTTGACATCATCTCAATGAAGTAACCATAGAAATATAATGACCTATTTCAATGGAAGCAACAACGATTCACTCTAATCTAATGTACTTTAATGTATCCTGTTTGACTCTCTTGTTTGATTTAATACTAGTCTGACAGAGATCATTGATCTCTAACATTTGTGGTTCACTTAGCCTGCATAAAGTTTACGCAACAGTCTATTTGTTGGGGCAAAAGAAAAGCCCATACACGCTTTCCAACTCCAACGGTCATGGCGTGCTACTGTGTGCACAGGCTTTAGTGCCAGCCCACCCTTACAAAAAAAGATTGCAGTTTTAAAATGCAGTAAAAGTGCAGTAACTGCAGTCGACTGTGGTATTTTCGATGCAGTAATTGCAGAATAACTGCAGTTACACTGCAAAATGACTGCAGTAAAAAATATACTTGTTTTGGACGCAGTATTTGCTGCATACTGCAGTGTACTGCAGTTATAATGCACTCTGACTGCAATATTTTTTTCATTAAGGGCAGCACTGTTTCAATTTCAAATAATCAACTAATCATGGTCTTCAGTCTGACTCTGAACCACAATTAGTTGAAATCAGGGCCTGGTGTTTTTCTGCTGGGCTGGAACAAAAGCCTACATTCTCAGTGGCTCTCCAGGTCTGGAGTTAGATCTGTCATTCCTGTCGTAAGGACACAGGTGTCTGATTCTTACAGTGCTTCCTAAATGATCAGACTTATCAGTTTCACTATCTGGTTGGGTTAAGCTCTGTCTGTCTGCAAACTGATTCTCTGGCCTGGACCCATCTGAACTCACAGTCTACCCTTTTCACACTATCATGCTGACTCGAACCGTACAGAACTAGCCTAACTCAGGTATTTTATTTTCACTTTGCCCTTTCCAGCACTATGGTGGATACGTAACCAGGCCAGTGCAGTTCAGCTTGGCTCAGTAGTGTAAAACGGCCAATAAACCAGTAGGCCTATCTCAAGTGGTTCTGTTTCCAGCCCTGAACATGATGACACCATACAGACAGGGTTCTGTCAAGAACCTGTGTGAAGTCCAGTCAGAGAAGGTTTCCCATATCAGAGACCCTCTGGTTTCTATGCCGATACACATGGGATCAAAGAAGTGTCTCCTAATAGCCCAGATCAGGTGCTTCTGAGGGCAAACAGATTAACACTGAGATAATTTTGCGTTTGAGTATGAATCCAGGAAGATTAGCCCTGATAGACTCATGAGTATTTTAGGTCGTTATAAGGGCTAAGAGAGTGACCTTGGTACTATAGATGCAACGTTAGTTCCTAGTTACATTACCAAGCGATCTTGGCTGGAATTTTGTAGTATGTCTGATAAAATAGCCTATAGCAATGTGATTTCTGGGGTTCTAAACCACAGCCTGCTTGCCTTGACAAGTCAGCCAGACTTGAGATATGCTCTTCAATAATAACTGGAGTTAACGCAAATTCTTTAACATGCTTGTTGACAATGTGAACACTGTATTCTGTGACCACTAGGCTTACTGTCGCCTCAAACATTGGCTCCTCAAAACATGAACATATGCCATATCATAAGGACACAACAGAAACAGGTTTTGGATGTTAAGGTTAAACGTGACAAAACTCAACGATAATATGTTATAGCCTGTGAGCACGACTTCCATTACAAACAACTACCGGACCGGTAGGTTATATTATAAATGAAGAGCGGAGTACATGGTTGGCCTATGGGAGAAGGTGGGGGTAGGGGTCATGCGCACAGCTGCCATGACAACACGTTTGTAGCCCAACTGGGGGTAAAAACCATTATATGATAGAACAAGATGTAACAATTAGTTATTCATTCTAGAACGTGGCCAATGTGACTGTGACGTGATTGCAGTGAATGTCCTATATTGTTAGAAAACGTGCACGGTTCTATACGTTTCTGTATTCTGAACCGGTTTTCATGCTGTGACGCTGCCCATTTTTTGAATTGAGAAAAACATTTCCTGAAAACAGAATGATTCAAACTAAAATAAAAATTAGACAATTAATAAAAAAATACAAAATGCATCAAACTACATTGCTTTGAAACCAAGCTGTATAACTCTTGACATGATTAAATGATTATTTGCGGCAATGATGATATGTGCTTGAAGTAACAGGTTGTATGCTACTTGTACGGTACTACGGGTACATACATGCTCATTTACTGTAGCTATGATTTAGGGCATATATTGTAACCTAAAAGAATGGTGCATGACAACAATCATCGAGAAATATACCTACGCAGTCAGACCATTGAAATACATATCTTTCGAATACGCATTGAGAAAACATTCGATTCCACTTACCGTTCTCTATCGTTCACCTCGAATGTTTGTTATTTTTGTTCGGTTAGGTAAGGGGTCGTCACTAGTGACAACAGCCACAAAGTCCTAAACCCCGCCTATTTCTACAATTTATCTTCTTAAAATGTGATTTTAAACCTAACCGTAACCGAAACCTTAACCACACTCCTAACCTTAAATTAAGACCAAAAAGCTATTTTACGACATAGTTTACAGCTGTGGCTGTAATATCTAGTGGAAATATCAGAAGACACTCAAAGACCCTCCCCCTTCGTTGAAGAAGTGACGCAATTGAAAAGAACAGTCAATCAATTCTCAAAAGAAAACACTTTTTAAAAGTCCATTTAGCAGGTATTTTACAGATGATGAAAACATTTTGGGGGGAGGAATAGTGATGAAAAATAGTGATGAAATGATTTTTAAAAATCCCCAGTGTTATGCATATGGACACATAGGACCTATGAATACACTGGAATAATGGCTATTCATATCACACTTATCAGGAGCACACACAAAAAACCTTTTATATATTTACAATAATCCAGAGCCATAAATAGCTTTGTATGGCTCTGAAATAAAGAGTGAAAATTCTTTCCATGTCTCGCTGTATCAGCTATTAACCTGACCTGAGTATGACAATGTCAAAGTGAAAGTATTCTCAAAAAAAATAAGACTAACGTTCAGACAGTTCACAGACACACAAGTAGGTCAATGTATTGAATCTGAAGAGAGAGACACCTTTAGTTCCCTCTACTGGAGAAATAGGTAATTGTTCTGCCTTTGTGTCCCAAGTCAAGAGAGAAATAGTAATGGCGTCTTTTTGTAGGCATTAACTCCACCATGGTTCGTTAGACAAAGCCTATGGAGAAAATTAATGGCGTTCTCGTAGGGTTTTTGGATAAACGCCGAAAATAAATTATGTGGTAAAAAAAACAGGCTTAGGAGATTTTATAAGTTTTGTTCTATGAGATAACCTTCATAAGCTAACGTCACTTTTTGTGAATATTTAAGCATTTATGTCATAATAAAAAACACATCAAGCACATCATTCATAAAGGTCATGTCCTAAACCTGTGTTAACCTCAGATCTTATTTTCAGGGTTTATTCCAAAACCATATTCATTCCCAATTCATTTTCCCAATAGGGATGGCTAAATGAACCCGGATGTTAGCACTTCAAGCTGGCGGGCTCTATTGTGTCGAAAATAGATTCATTACTCGAGGCTTTGATCAACACAGTGTTCACTTGTGGCACCTGCTGGTCAAAATAATTTAGAACAGCCAAATTATTATAGATGAAGTCCCACACTCCATAGCTTGTGTGCAGAGAAGCCTTTTTGTCTCCTCCCAAACCATTCAGGTGGTTGTTCAAAAAAAAAGAAGATTCAGAAGTCATTTATCACGTGCTTCTGATAATGTTTTTGTATAAATTTATTTTTATTGCCAATGTACAAATACAACAAGGCGTAATATACATTAAAATAGTCAGTGGGAAACAGAGCACACAAGGGTTACAACAGCTAAATAAACAAACCAAAATACAAAAGCAAATAAACCATAAGAAAAGAAAATATGGGCTACAAATGAGGCATAACCTAAGCTATTTGGCCTTCTAATAAATCTAATTCATTAATACATTTCAAGAGTCTTTTGACAACTTTTTTTCCATATACATTTCAATGAATCGAAGTAATATATATATTTTCTTCTGAAATACAATAAGCGAAGGCTGTGTTTTTATGCATTTACATTTATGAATATAAAATGTACCCAAAATAAGTAAAACATTCAATAGAAATTCTATGTTCTTATCTTCCAAATGTTATACAGAAAGTGACATTATCTCTAGTAAACTGGGTTATTGGATATATTTTTGTTTCTAACCAGTCATACATATCACTCCAGAATGTGTTGCTGTAAACACAAATGGTCTGTTGTTTGAATCTATGCCTAAGGAATTCTCCCAAGGGATATATATCATTAAATATTCTTTAGTGTAATTCCTTCACTAGGTGGTACAGGAAAAGACAAGTAATTAATACAAAATGTCCTAATAATGGGCTTAGAATACATTTGAGATATGGAATTTCTGCTGAATTGCATAGGGAATAAATTGTTGGTTTAGAGATGACGGATTAATTTGTTTGGCCAATTATCACTTGTGAAATCATGCCCATCAATCTGTAATGACGGCAAATGAGAGATGTCGACCATATGAGGTACTGTGTTTTTAACCATCAGAGCAAAATACTTTGGGATACTCTTGAACAGACAACCATGCTTTATGACATATCTCCTTATAATGCTGTTCACCACTGTAGAACCTCAAGACTGGGAAGAGTGTCCATTTTTGTTCATAAACGTTTTCAATTCTTTGTAAGAGAGGACCTCGCAATTACATCTGATAACATTGATGTTGAATCTCTTTTCATAGAAATTCCCTCCTGTACATTTTTTGGTGGTAAAAAAAAGTGGTAATTGGATGCATCTATCAGCCACCCGATTCTGACATTGGTAGTTTTATTGATATCCTTGAATCAACCTTGGATTTTATTAATAATGAAGATTACATTTGTTTTCTATTGGGTGAGTACAACATAAACTTATTTAAAAGTAAGAACCACTCCCTGACATGACGTTTTTAATACTTTATACTCCAGCTATCTGTATCCCCTCATCTATAAGCCCACAAGAGTGACCAGTTCATCTGCCACCCTTATTGTCAAGTTGTGTATGGTTCACACTGCAGCTCTTTGCCCAAACTTGAAAAAGGCCTCTTTAAGGACTGAAGGACGCAAGGGACAACTCAATTTTCTTCTGACTTCTTTTATTTAATTCCAGTTCGTTAGTTAGTTAGTCAGTTAGGTTGATAACCTTTAAAGGCAAAACACAAAAATAAATATACATTACTTCAAGTAAGGTCATTTCAAATTAAATATATAATCTCAATGTATTCATATTATCTAAATTATACTATATATACTAAATTAGACAATTGGTCTCAATTCTCAACACAAATAAACACCTAACTGGCAACAATTTTACACAACAATGTCCATGTGCCTACCGGTTGAGTCTCCAGAATCCTAAATGAAGCTGAATGTGTATGAATGAGAGTCTCCTCTTTCATGAAGGAATTCCAGTGAAATGCTTTTTTCACCAAACATTTCAGCACCTGCTATCACAAAGGTGCACCAGTATATATGTTCCCCAGGGAAACACAAGCTAATGATGGGTTCCACAATGCATACACTTTTTCACCCCCTGCTGGTGTTTTATAATAATATAATAATAATAATAACTTATCTTTGAAATAAGTTGAAAATGTGAATGCCTTGAATATGAATACCTGTCTTTTGACGCAACACTTATTGATAATATGGAGTCTGCTTACCAGACTTGTCTCACATCTTTCAATTCTGTATTTCACCACAGCTTTCCCTTCGTTAAGTCACGTAAGAGAGCACAAAGCCATGCAATCTCCATAGACAAACATTGGCAGTAGTGTGGCCTTACTGAAGAGCTCAGTGACTTTCAAAGTGGCACCGTCATAGGATGCCACCTTTCCAACAAGTCAGTTCGTAAAATGTCTGCCCTCATAGAGCTGTCCTGTTCAACTGTAAGTGCTGTTATTGTGAAGTGGAAATGTCTAGGAGCAACAAAGGCTCAGCTGCGAAGTGGTAGGCCACACAAGCTCACAGAACGGGACCGCCAAGTGCTGAAGCACGTAGCGCTTAAAAAGTGTCTGTTTTCGGTTGCAACACTCACTACCGAGTTCCAAACTGCCTCTGGAAGCAACGTCAGCACGAGAACTGTTCGTCAGGAGCTTCATGAAATGGGTTTCCATGGCCGAGCGGCCACACACAAGCCTAAGATCACCATGCGCAATGCCAAGCGTCGGCTGGAGTGGTGTAAAGCTCGCCGCCATTGGACTCTGGAGCAGTGGAAACGCATTCTCTGGAATGATGAATCACACTTCACCATCTGGCAGTCCGACAGACGAATCTGGGTTTGGCGGATGCCAGGAGAACGCTACCTGCCCGAATGCATAGTGCCAACTGTAAAGTTTGGTGGAGGAGGAATAATGGTCTGGGGCTGTTTGTCATGGTTTGGGCTAGGCCCCTTAGTTCCAGTGAAGGGAAATCTTAACGCTACAGCATACAATAACATTCTAGACGATTCTGTGCTTCCAACTTTGTGGCAACAGTTTGGGGAAGGCCCTTTCCTGTTTCAGCATGACAATGCCCCCGTGGACAAAGCGAGGTCCATACAGAAATGGTTTGTCAAGATCGGTGTGGAAGAACTTTACTGGCCTGCACAGAGCCTTGACCTCAACCCCATCGAACACCTTTGGGATGATTGGAACGCCGGCTACGAGCCAGGCATAATCGCCCAACATCAGTGCCCGACCTCACTAAAGCTCTTGCGGCTGAATGGAAGCAAGTCCCTGCAGCAATGTTCCAACATCTAGTGGAAAGCCTTACCAGAAGAGTGGAGGCTGTTATAGCAGCAAAGAGGGTGTCTACATACTTTTGGTCATGTAGTGTACTAGCCGACGCCAACCTTGTATCGAATCCCAACACGGCTGCTGTATTTAGCCTATAATCGTTTCCTTTCCTTACCGTGAAAATCTGAGAGTAGAAAAGCATCAGGCTTCTTCGGACAATCCTCGTTCCTCTAACCCAGGGGTGTCAAACGTCCGGCCCGCGGGCCGGATCAGGCCCGCAAACGGGTTTAATCCGGCCCGCGAGATGATTTTGTAAAGTATAAAAATGAGCTGCAATTTTTCAATAAAAGAAACTGCTGTTCCAATTGTGTCCACTGGATGGCGCAATAGCAATTGTGTTAAGCAAGCAAACTGTTTATACCGGGGCAGAGCAAATAGGTCAAGCAAGTGCAGCCAGTCCGGATGAGCTACTTTGTTTTGCCCGCGATATTTATTACGGCTTCTACTTTTAACATTATGTGCTTTGGCACCCTCATTGCCCCAATATGTCTCTGTCAAAAAGAGAAAAAGTGGACGCAGAGTGCAGAGTGTTCCAAGAAAAATTGTCATCCTTCTATTTATTCACGGAATTGAATGGGAAAGCTGTATGTTTGGTGTGTTCACAGCATGTTGCAGTGCTGAAAGAATATAACCTTCGTCGCCACTATGTGAGTCTTCATGCCGACAAATATGACAACTTTCAAGGACAGCGGAGAAGAGAGAAGGTGAATGAACTGTTGGCGGGTCTGAAGAAACAGCAGTCTGTGTTTACTCACAGCCGAGACATCAGTGACGCTGCAGTGAAAGCTAGCTACCTCATTGCTAATTAAATCGCAGTGGCTTCAAAACCATTTAGTGAGGGTGAATTTGTAAAAACATGCATGATGAAGGCAGCGGAGATTGTGTGCCCTGAAAAGCACCAGGCTTCCTCTGTAGCTCAGCTGGTAGAGCACGGCGCTTGTAACGCCAAGGTAGTGGGTTCGATCCCCGGGACCACCCATACACACAAATGTATGCACGCATGACTGTAAGTCGCTTTGGATAAAAGCGTCTGCTAAATGGCATATTATTATTATTATTATTATTAATATCAGCCTGACAAGAAACACAGTTGCAGACAGGATTTCCGATCTTTCAGTGGATTTGGACAGCCAGTTGAAGCAAAAAGTAAAGTAATTTATTGCGTTTTCGGTTGCAATTGATGAAAGCACGGACATTACAGATGTTGCACAACTGGCCATTTTCATCCGCAGAGTTGATGACACATTGACCGTCACCGAGGAGTTCGTGGAGTTGGTGCCGATGACAGATACAACGACAGCAGCTGATATTTTCACTGCACTCGTCAGCGCGCTGGACAGGGTCAGAGTGGACTGGTCCCGCGCTGTCAGCCTGGCTACAGATGGTGCGCCCTCAATGATCGGGAAAAAAGCAGGCGTTGTGACAAAGTTCAGAGAGAAAGTGCAATCTGCAAATGGAGGACGTGATTTTTGGACTTTTCACTGTATTTTGCACCAGGAGGCTTTGTGTTGCAAGTCATTAAAGATGGATAACGTCATGAAGGTGGTTATTATTTTTATTATATTATTATTATATTATATTATATTATTATTATTATATTATCCAAACTGTTAATTTCATCCGATCCAGAAGCCTGAATTAACGTCAGTTTGACAGCCTTCTCAGAGAGAAAGACCACATCTATGGCCTGCCATACCACACTGAGGTAAGATGGTTAAGCCGAGGTGCTGTGCTGAGGCGTTTCTTTGATTTACGAGAAGAAATTGAACAGTTCATGGAAGAAAAGGGCAAACCAGTGTTAGAATTTCATTCCGCAGAATGGATGCAGGACCTTGCATTTATGGTGGATGTTACAGAGCACCTGAATAACTTGAACAAACAGCTGCAAGGGTGCAACAAAGTTGCCACGCAGTATTATGACAGCATACGTTCTTTCAAGTTGAAGCTGTCATTGTGGGAGACGCAACTCGCCGGTGGTGATGCAGCTCACTTCCCCTGTCTGAAAAATGTGTGCGCGACCCAACATGTGGCAGACATGAAGCGGTTCAAATATAAAATAACGGGACTGTTAAGGGAGTTTGAGCAACGCTTTCAGATTTTTGGTGAACTGGAGAAAGACTTCAACGTTTTTTGTTCGCCATTAACCGTGAATCCCTCTGATCTGCCCGTCAGCATCCAACTTGAAATAATATACTTGCAGTGTGACTCGGATTTGAAGGGCAAATTTACCGCAGCTGGCTTGGACACATTTTATCAGAATCTCTTGCCAGGTTACCCCAACTTGACAGCCCTCGCTGCAAAACTGTTGTGCATGTTTGGAACCACATATCTTTGTGAGCAAGTTCTCTGTAATGAGCATAAATAAAACAAAGCTGCGCTCAAGGCTCACGCACAAGCACTTGAATCACATCCTGAAGTTGGCTGCCACTCAGGATGTAACGCCTGATATTGATGCGCTGGTGAAAGCTAAAAGATGCCAGGTATCAGGAGTCAAATAAACTATGCAACCCCACTTAAAGTGCTGCATGAGACACCCTGATATAGTTCTGTGATCTGTGATATACAGTGGGGGAAAAAAGTATTTAGTCAGCCACCAATTGTGCAAGTTCTCCCACTTGAAAAGATGAGAGAGGCCTGTAATTTTCATCATAGGTACACGTCAACTATGACAGACAAATTGAGAAAAAAAAATCCAGAAAATCACATTGTAGGATTTTTAATGAATGTATTTGCAAATTATGGTGGAAAATAAGTATTTGGTCACCTACAAACAAGGAAGATTTCTGGCTCTCACAGACCTGTAACTTCTTCTTTAAGAGGCTCCTCTGTCCTCCACTCGTTACCTGTATTAATGGCACCTGTTTGAACATGTTATCAGTATAAAAGACACCTGTCCACAACCTCAAACAGTCACACTCCAAACTCCACTATGGCCAAGACCAAAGAGCTGTCAAAGGACACCAGAAACAAAATTGTAGACCTGCACCCGGCTGGGAAGACTGAATCTGCAATAGGTAAGCAGCTTGGTTTGAAGAAATCAACTGTGGGAGCAATTATTAGGAAATGGAAGACATACAAGACCACTGATAATCTCCCTCGATCTGGGGCTCCACGCAAGATCTCACCCCGTGGGGTCAAAATGATCACAAGAACGGTGAGCAAAAATCCCAGAACCACACGGGGGACCTAGTGAATGACCTGCAGAGAGCTGGGACCAAAGTAACAAAGCCTACCATCAGTAACACACTACGCCGCCAGGGACTCAAATCCTGCAGTGCAAGACGTGTCCCCCTGCTTAAGCCAGTACATGTCCAGGCCCGTCTGAAGTTTGCTAGAGTGCATTTGGATGATCCAGAAGAGGATTGGGAGAATGTCATATGGTCAGATGAAACCAAAATAGAACTTTTTGGTAAAAACTCAACTCGTCGTGTTTGGAGGACAAAGAATGCTGAGTTGCATCCAAAGAACACCATACCTAATGTGAAGCATGGGGGTGGAAACATCATGCTTTGGGGCTGTTTTTCTGCAAAGGGACCAGGACGACTGATCCGTGTAAAGGAAAGAATGAATGGGGCCATGTATCGTGAGATTTTGAGTGAAAACCTCCTTCCATCAGCAAGGGCATTGAAGATGAAAGGTGGCTGGGTCTTTCAGCATGACAATGATCCCAAACACACCGGCCGGGCAACGAAGGAGTGGCTTCGTAAGAAGCATTTCAAGGTCCTGGAGTGGCCTAGCCAGTCTCCAGATCTCAACCCCATAGAAAATCTTTGGAGGGAGTTGAAAGTCCGTGTTGCCCAGCGACAGCCCCAAAACATCACTGCTCTAGAGGAGATCTGCATGGAGGAATGGGCCAAAATACCAGCAACAGTTTGTGAAAACCTTGTGAAGACTTACAGAAAACGTTTGACCTGTGTCATTGCCAACAAAGGGGTATATAACAAAGTTTTGAGAAACTTTTGTTATTGACCAAATACTTATTTTCCACCATAATTTGCAAATAAATTCATTAAAAATCCTACAATGTGATTTTCTGGATTTTTTTTTCTCATTTTGTCTGTCATAGTTGACGTGTACCTATGATGAAAATTACAGGCCTCTCTCATCTTTTTAAGTGGGAGAACTTGCACAATTGGTGGCTGACTAAATACTTTTTTTCCCCACTGTACTTCTGTGAATCACTGAGGCATTGTGTGTTTGTGTGTTGTTTGTCCTCAGAATTTCAAATAGCTTGAGGTGTTTTATGATTAATAGTGATGTTGTGCTTTTGGACACACTGTCAGAAGAACCGATGTGGATGTGGTGGAGGAGTCAGGCGCAGGACACAGAGGCTTCGTCCAACAGACTTTACTAGTCCAAAGAGCAAAAGTACAATACACGACCTCGAACAAAAACAGAGGCGAGGGAATTACGCAAACATGCGTAAACACTAAACAAAACAAACAGAGCGCAAACACGCAGCTCCGAACGACAGGCAGACAACAACACACAATCTAACCAATACAAAACAGGGAACTTATAGGACACGTAATCAGAACACAAACAGACACAGGTGTACAAGACAGACCAAAGCAATCACACCACGAAACATTCAACGGTGGCAGCTAGTACTCCGGGGACGGCGAACGCCGAAGCCTGCCCGAACCAGGAGGAGGAGCAGTCTCGGCCGAAACCGTGACACACACTATCCTCAGGCTCCAGCTTTATGTTTATATGTTTTTATGTTGATGTGCTATTGTTTTTAATTGATTTTATTTTATTTGTATATTTAACCTATTCTTGACTCTGTGGTTCTTGCACTTGTTTGGGGAACAGGATTTCATTATTTGTATCTACATTTCTGCCTGAGAAATGACACCCTGATATAGTTCTGTGATCTGTGAAACAGTTCTGTGAATCACTGAGGCATTGTGTGTTTGTGTGTTCTTTTTCTTTAGAATTTTCAAATAAACTTGAGGTGTTTTATGATTAATAGTGATGTTGTGCTTGTACTATTTTGGACACACTGTCCTCAGGCTCCAGCTTTATGTTTTATGTTGATAGTATTAAAACAAAGAAAACAATCTGAAGTTGTTGTTTTTAAGTTATATATACCATGATTTTACCGGTCCGGCCCACTTGGGAATAGATTTTCCTCCATGTGGCCCCTGAGCTAAAATGAGTTTGACACCCCTGCTCTAACCCCATAAATCATCATGATCATCCATAACCTTTTATGAAAACCTGTCTCTTTTTGTCAAACCGCTCACCCTTGTCCAGATTCGAACTTGTAGAAGGGTAAATGTGTTAAGCCTAAACACCACAGGAGTTAAATCTTGTTTATCCCAATTAAGTGAAAGTGCTTAATCTATAAATGTAATATTATTTTCACATCGAAAAAGTAATGTTAGCTATTTTGATTGTAAATCAAGGAAGTAATTAAAGACAAAGAATTGGAGGAAGACATGAGAATGACAAATCAAATATAAAAATAAAATTATATTATTGGTCGCATACACATATTTAGCAAATATACTCTAATTGTTTGAAATCAGTGCACATAGCACACATACAGGAAAATTAAATAGTTTATACAATGGAGGATTCAAAGACTGACATTAATTGATCAAAATGTAATTAGAGTATTCAGCTAAGGGCTTTTGTGCTCAGAGTGAATTAAGAGGAACGGTAGAATACTGTTGACTAATACATCAAAAATAGTAATACAGTTAAATAAACATCACAGAAGGACAAAGAATTGAACATAAATAATTACAATTATACTGAACAAAAATATAAACGCAACATGTAAAGTATTGGTCCCATGTTTCATGAGCTGAAATAAAAGATCCCATAAATGTTCCATACACACAAAAAGCTTATTTCTCTCAAATTTTGTGCACAAATTTGTTTACATCCCTGTTAATGAGCATTTCTCCTTTACCAATATAATCCATCCACCTGACAAGTGTGGCATATCAAGAAGCTGATTAAACAGCATGATCATTACACAGGTGCACCTCGTGCTGGTGACAATAAAAAGGCCACAGTGTGTTGTACGCCCTATCTTCATCAATGTATCTCTAAATTAAAGTACTGCTAGCCAGTTAAGCATGCTTTCAGTGCAGCAGTCAAGACACATCTCTGTCAATTAATTCACTGATTAACCTTTTACACTTGTACCTGTATACAGGTTGAAAATGGCAGATTTGGACACTGATAAGTGCTTAAATTGTAACGCAGTGGCTGTACAGTAACATGCAATACACGACGTCAGAACTCAGGGTCTCTGCTTCACAGCTCTGTATGGGTTTTGACTGACAGCCGTTCTGAACTTGAGCACCGCGTGCGACAATAAGTTGACCCATGCAAATGTTTCTGGTCTGAGTGAGGGAAATGCTGTAAATTACGAGGACTCTATGAATTTTGAAAGATGAGACGTTGAAGATTATAATAAGTACCGCTTTCATGTCATACAAGTAAGCCAAACACCCATGAGTCCAAATGTGCACTTCACATTGCCATATCATAAAACTCATAATATACAGTGTCAACGTTTATGATCACTATGTTTGATGTACAGTTACAAGATGACATGGCGTTATACCCTGGGTTGTCCTTAACAGAATGAGCCTGTTTGTTGTATTGTGAAGACAAATTGCTACAGACCACGCATCGGAATGCACTCATGACTACATTCTATGCGCACCAAAATTGCAATCTGCTTCTCTGAATTGCCGTGTGAAAGCCTAACACTAAGATCGTATTTTATAATTTAGCTAATGTTGGCAATGGAAAAAGCTTTCAAATGATGCCCACCTGACCCAAATTGTGATTTATAAAATGGGCTGATTTTTGGATTGCGTAAAAGAAAACTACTGTAATTGTGTAAAGGCGGGGATGCAGAGCTGTTTTCCAAACAAAACAACTACATTTGTGCTCGCTCTAGTTCCTCAACGGCACAGCTAGGAGAGCAAAAAAAAGCACCTTATAGTTGAAGACTCTACTTTGAGTCATAAGTGCATTGAAATGACTTAGGAACTTTGCACACTTCGGAGAGGTGTGTGGCCACTTAGAGACACCAGTTAGTCCTCTCACTCAAACCCTTGTAATTTGTTTTGTCTTATGTTGCACCTACCCCACATTTACCAGGAATATTCTTATGTTACTGAATGTAGCCAGAGTATTTTCAGATTTCGTTATCAACAAATGCCACGTAAAGTACAGTAAATGTAAAATGCACATCAAATCAAGTGTAATGTTTGGATTCAGTTTTGTGTCAACTGTTGTCCTCACCTTTTTAGTTTAATAATTTTCCCATAATCTCCATGTAACGATCCCGGCAGTCTGAGTCGGGTCCTGTCTGGTGACTAGTTTTTCTGTTCGTGATCTCCAGTTTCCCGAGGGTTCGGGAACGCTCCGGGGAGCTCTCTTGATTTCCGCACCTGCATCCCATCAGCAATCTGCACACCTGGTCCTGATCATCACCCTTCTTAGGCTCTGGCCTAACATCCAGTCCCTGCCGGATCGTTAGCCATGAACAGTAGGTTTACCAGAGTATCAGTCTTAGAGCCTAGCGTTAGTTTTGTTGTTTTTGCACCGTGTTGGTTTGTTGCTTACTTACCCCCGTTTTGTTCCATCTGCAGTCACCCGTCCGGAACCTTCATCCAACCTCTGCCTGGTGGTCGGCGGCTGCCGACCCAGGATGGGATCAACCACTGCACCCCCAACAACTAATCAACGCCGCCCGCTCTGTTCCCTGGATTATTCAGCATCACTCTTGAATTTGTAATAAACACTCACCTTCGTTTCAACTTACCTTGTCCTGGTCTGCTTCTGGGTTCTGGCTTAGCAACTCGTGACAGAACGATCCGGCCAGTAATGAACCCAGCGGACCTGGACTCTGTTCGCCATGCCATTACCCATCAGGAGAAGATGTTGGGCCATCATAGCACGGTACTACAGGAGATCGCGTTGTCAGTTCGGAACCTTTCTACCGGTCTGACGGAGGTCCAGAACCAACGCAAGTTTCCGGTGGAGGATCCACTACCGGTTTCACCCATCTCGCCTGCCGCTTCTGGAGCTGTGTCCTTCCGTGAGCCCAAGGTTCCGACGCCGGATAAGTATGAGGGGGAGCTGGGAAGATGCCGTTCCTTCCTTATGCAGTGTGGATTAGTGTTCGATCTACAGCCCTACTCTTATGCCACAGACAAGGCTAGGATAGCCTTTGTGATTGCGTTGCTGCGTGGTCGAGCGCTGGAGTGGGCTTCAGCCGTTTGGGAACGACAAGACCCCTGCATGGCTTCATACCAGGGGTTCACGGCCGAGATGAGGAAGCTCTTCGACCATTCCGTCCGAGGGAGGGACGCAGCTAGGCGCCTGTTTTCGCTTCACCAAGGAACTTCGCAGCGTGGCCGACTTCGTGATCGAGTTCAAGACGTTGGCTGTGGAGAGTGGGTGGAACGAGGAGTCTCTGCAAGCGGCCTTTTACCAGGGTCTGTCGGAGCAGCTCAAGGATGAGTTGATCTCCTATCCGGAGCCTAGTGACCTGGACAGCTTGGTAGCCTTGTCTATTCGGGTGGATAATCGAGTCCGAGAGCCGAAGGAGGGAGAAGCAATGGGGTCCGTCCAATCGATCAGCTTCTCAGTTCCCAGTCGGGTCGGGTGGTGGACCAGAACACGTCGATCATTCTCCACCACAAAGGATTAGTGGAGAGGTCCTCTCTCCCGATTCTGAACCCATGCAAGTGGGGCGGCACGGGTTAACCAAGGAGGAGCGTCAACATAGACGTAAGACCAACTGCTGCCTCTACTGTGGTAGCTCGGGACATTACATCTCCACTTGTTCCCGGCGGTCGTCAAACTGCCCGGCTCGCTAAAGTTGGGAGGACTTTTAGCGAGCCAGTTTCAACCTCTCAGTACCTCTGTCAGACCCCGTTTCCCGGCTACCCTTGTGAACAGGAATCAGAGCTTAGCGATTAACGCTTTTATCGATTCAGGTGCCGATGGAAGCTTTCTTGATGCCGAGTTGGTGGAACAGCTGGGGCTTTCCAAGGAGCAATTGCCGGAAGCCATTGAAGCGACCACTCTGAACGGCAGTAGTCTGGCACGTATCACGATGAGGACCGAACCGGTTAAGATGCGGTTGTCGGGGAATCATTCTGAGATGATTTCATTCTTCATTCTGCCGTCTTCCCATGTTCCTCTGGTCCTTGGATACCCCTGGCTGAAGGAACACAATCCCACGTTCGATTGGGTGACGGGCAAGGTAACGAGTTGGAGCCTTGATTGTCATGCTAACTGTCTCAAGACTGCCTGCCCCCATTCGGTTCCCAGTCAGGTGATTGAGGCTAAACCCCCAGATTTGTCCCTGGTTCCCGAGACATATCACGATTTGGGGAAGTGTTCAGTAAGCAGAAGGCTCTGTCACTCCCTCCCCACCGACCATATGATTGTGCCATCAACCTGTTCCCTGGAGCTGTCTACCCCAAGGGAAGGTTATACAGTATCTCCCGACCTGAACGTGAGGCTTTGGAGACCTACATCAAGGAGTCCCTAGCTGCTGGTCTCGTTCGTCCCTCGTCATCACCCCTGGGGGCAGGATTCTTCTTTGTGGGTAAGAAGGATGGCTCTCTTCGACCGTGTATTGATTATCGGGGGTTGAATGACATCACGGTCAAGAACAAGTATCCCCTGCCCTTGATGAGTTCTGCCTTCGACTCCTTACAGGGTGCTACGGTGTTCACCAAGCTAGACCTACGCAATGCGTATCACATGGTCCGGATCAGAGAGGGGGACGAGTGGTTGACGGGTTTCAATACACCGATGGGTCACTTCGGTATCAGGTGATGCCGTTTGGACTGACCAATGCTCCAGCGGTATTCCAGAGTATGGTGAACGACGTCCTGAGAGATATGATCGGTCTCTTTGTGTTTGTTTACCTGGATGACATTCTGATCTTCTCGAAGGAACCTTCCGACCACGTCCAGCATGTCCGGCAGGTTCTGCAGCGATTGTTGGAGAATCGCCTGTTCGTGAAGGCCGAGAAGTGCGAGTTTCACGCCCACACGACATCCTTTCTCGGGTACATCATCTCCAGGGGAGAGATTAGGATGGACCAGGAGAAGGTTAGAGCGGTTCTGGAATGGGCCCAGCCCGGTACGAGATTGCAGCTCCAGAGATTTTTGGGGTTTGCGAATTTCTACCGCAGATTCATCCGGGATTACAGCCGTGTGGCCGCTCCGTTAACTGCCTTGACTTCCAGTATCAGGACCTTCAAGTGGAATCCGGAGGCGGATCGAGCGTTTCTGGATTTGAAGAGGCGATTCACCAACGCACCGATTCTCTCTCAACCGGACACGGCCCGTCAGTTCGTCGTTGAAGTGGACGCGTCTGATGTGGGAGTTGGCGCCATCCTGTCGCAGCGATGCTCCACGGACAGTAAACTCCATCCCTGCGCCTACTACTCTCGTCGCCTTTCGCCTGCGGAGAGGAATTACGATGTGGGTAACCGGGAGCTTCTCGCGGTGAAACTTGCCTTGGAGGAGTGGCGCCACTGGTTGGAGGGGGGCGGAGCAACCGTTTATTGTCTGGACTGACCACAAGAATCTTGCTTACGTGCAATCGGCTAAACGTCTCAACTCCCGTCAGGCCAGGTGGGCGTTGTTTTTCGGACGATTCAAGTTTTCCCCTGACGTTCCGACCTGGATCTAAGAACGGCAAGGCGGACGCCTTGTCCCGGATGTTCTCCAAGACGGAGGAGAGTGGGTCCAAGACCGAGACAATTCTCCCCCGGAACTGCGTCGTGGGAGCAGTTATGTGGAAGATTGAGGAGGAGGTGCTGGCGGCCCTTCGGACTCAGCCCGGTCCCGGTAACGGTCCACCCGGTCGGTTGTTTGTGCCTGAGTCGGTTCGTCCTGCTGTCCTCAAATGGTCCCACGCCAGCAAGATGGCTTGTCACCCTGGCGTGGCTCGGACAATGGCGTTTCTTCGCAGACGCTTTTTGGTGGCCTGCCATGGCCGAGGATACTCGGGGTTTTGTTGCTGCCTGCCCAGTGTGTGCGCAGAATAAGAGTACCAATCGGCCCAGCTCTGGACTACTTCACCCCTTCCTATTCCCCGGCGACCATGGTCGCATCTGGCCCTGGACTTCGTCACTGGGTTGCCCGCTTCTGAGGGGAACACGGTCGTTCTGACTATCGTGGACAGATTCAGCAAGTTCGCCCACTTTGTGCCAATTGCCAAGCTTCCCTCTGCCTCGGAGACGTCCGAGATCCTGGTTAGGGAGGTTTTCAGGGTCCACGGTTTGCCCAGTGATATCGTTTCCGACCGTGGCCCTCAGTTTACCTCTGCTGTCTGGAAGTCCTTCTGTTTGGCCATTGGAGCTACAGTCAGTCTCACATCTGGTTTTCACCCCCCAATCCAATGGTCAGGCGGAGAGAGCCAACCAGAAGATGGAATCCACGCTACGCTGCCTGGTCTCTTCCAACCCCACCTCCTGGGTCTCTCAGTTGCCTTGGGTTGAGTATGCCCACAATACTCTCCCTACATCTGCCACTGGGATGTCTCCCTTCCAGTGCCTGTATGGCTACCAACCTCCCCTGTTCCCTTCTCAGGAGAAGGAGCTCTCAGTGCCTTCTGTTCAGGCCCATATTCGTCGTTGCCACCGGACCTGGCATCGGGCCAGAAAGGCACTCCTTAGAGTTTCGGACCGGTATCAGCTCCAGGCGAATCGTCGCCGGATCCCCGCTCCCACCTATTCCATCGGAGATAGGGTCTGGTTGGCCACACGGGATCTTCCGTTACGGACTGAGTCTAGGAAGTTGTTACCGAAGTTCATTGGTCCGTTTGTGGTGGAGAAGGTGATCAATCCGGTGGCAGTTCGACTCAAACTCCCGAGGACGCTCAGAGTCCATCCCACCTTTCATGTCTCCTGCCTCAAGCCTGTTTTCCTCAGTCCTCTGTTGCCTCCTCCGCCTCCTCCTCCTCCTCCTCGGATGATCGGAGGTGGTCCTGCCTACACGGTGCGTCGCATCATGGATTCCAGACGGCGGGGCCGGGGTTTCCAGTATCTCGTGGACTGGGAGGGGTATGGCCCTGAAGAGAGGAGTTGGATTCCGCGGCGACAGGTCCTAGATGCTGACCTCATCAGTGACTTCTACCGCCTCCATCCTGGCGCTCCGGGAGTCCGCCCGGTGGCGTTCGGCCGGAGGGGGGTACTGTAACGATCCCGGCAGTCTGAGTCGGGTCCTGTCTGGTGACTAGTTTTTCTGTTCGTGATCTCCAGTTTCCCGAGGGTTCGGGGAACGCTCCGGGGAGCTCTCTTGATTTCCGCACCTGCATCCCATCAGCAATCTGCACACCTGGTCCTGATCATCACCCTTCTTAGGCTCTGGCCTAACATCCAGTCCCTGCCGGATCGTTAGCCATGAACAGTAGGTTTACCAGAGTATCAGTCTTAGAGCCTAGCGTTAGTTTTGTTGTTTTTGCACCGTGTTGGTTTGTTGCTTACTTACCCCCGTTTTGTTCCATCTGCAGTCACCCGTCCGGAACCTTCATCCAACCTCTGCCTGGTGGTCGGCGGCTGCCGACCCAGGATGGGATCAACCACTGCACCCCCAACAACTAATCAACGCCGCCCGCTCTGTTCCCTGGATTATTCAGCATCACTCTTGAATTTGTAATAAACACTCACCTTCGTTTCAACTTACCTTGTCCTGGTCTGCTTCTGGGTTCTGGCTTAGCAACTCGTGACACTCCAAACTGTTCCCTTTTAATTGCTACCATGGTTATGCATTTCCATATTTCTTCTACAAAAAACATTTGGATGTAGCCCTATCCATATAGGCCAATTCCCAGAAGTGTAAGGGGTTCAGCTTCTGGAACACTAGGGAGTATGTCTTGCATAACTTTTCCAGTAATGTTGATGTAATCAGTGGAACAATATAATCCTGTGAGGGTTCGTACACACTGCTCGCATGAAAAAAGCAATCCATCAATAAATTGCAACCTTGCACAGACACGCCGAATGATTTTGCTGTCTAGAACCAATTAAATGACTTCCTTTCTGGGTTAAGCATATACTGGCTCTCTTCTCCCAAGTGATCTCTACTTTGACAATGTCACTTCCTCCCTTTGCCCTTTTTGCCCCCAGGGCTGGAGAACGAGGGCTGGTTTGACCCCTGGACGCTGTTGAACGCTTTCAGACAGAAGGCAATCTCCATGGGAGTCTACCAGTGCTTTGGAGAAGTCACAGGTTGGTGCTTGTGCCAATGTCACAGCATTGTGGAACAGACAAGCCATGTACACACTACTGAGCCAAGCTAAACCAATCTAACCGAGCTGTATATCGGTGATGTTGATTTTGGCGATGCTATGTTTCAGGTTTTAGGAACACCACAAACACAATGACTACTGCAGAAGGAGACAAGGTGGATTTCAGGAGAATCAAGTATGCTAATGTAGTATAACTCCTGATTTGTGCAAGGACAGTTTTCACTAAACATTGACTCCAATTCAGTTGCTGTGTTTACCTTGTGATCTCCTGTGTTTGAGGGCTAACTCTAATTTAGTGTGCAGATTAGAAACAACTAATTCCTGAATCAAGATCAAAAGATTATAACACCAAGATCATCACTTCAGTTAATCAATGCAGGGTTGACAGAAGGAAAAAAAACTGTTAGTAGGGCAAAACATTTTGCAACAAAACACAAGGTCACGTTTCCCACGGGGGGCCAGTATGAGAATGTATGCACTCACTAACTGTAAGTCGCTCTGGATAAGAGCGTCTGCTAAATGACTAAAATGTAAATACATTGTTGGGGGGGGGGCATTTGTGTTCCTACTACATCCATTCATGCTGCTCTATTCAACGTACGTTTTCCTGGGCTCCACGGGTAGCGGGATGCCAGCAAGTGTGTCTCTCAGGCCAAACCCAATGCCCATCATCTCTGCCACCTTACCGGAGTAGGCCCCTGCAGCGTTCACCACGATGGCACACTCCACAGGCTGGTACTCCAGACTGTTGGGCATCTGGACCTACTCAAGACACCAGGGACAGACACTTAGGAATGGACCATAATGGTTGAGAGGTCCTAGCTACTGTATGAGCTGGGTCGCATTCAGTAGGGAGAAACATTTCGAAACGGGGAGGTACTACTTGAACATGTCCAAATTACTGTAAAATACAGATTGTTGTCCCCTATGATGAAATCAGGGAGGGGACTGTGGATCAGTCTCCATCTGTCCGTTAGTCACACGCGACCTTAGACAGCACTGGCCCAATTTTGGCTAAACTTGGGTGAATGATGCATCTTGCCATAGAGATCTGGCATTTACAAAATTACACTAATTGGCCCAAGGCGGCATTATAGTAATTAACTGAGGGTGGATTAGATAAAGAGACTGGTACCCAGGCTAACTTCCTTCCATTTAACACATTTATTTTCATTGTTAGAGCAGCCACTTGAGTATCTGGTCAATTTAATGGATAATCTGTGGTCATGCACAATAACTGAAATTTGTTAGTCACAAGCGATATCTCAATTGGTCCAAGGGGAGGGGGATTGTGTGTGCTGCATCATTTGTAGGGGATGTTTACTGTTACATTTTACATTTACATTTTAGTCATTTAGCAGACGCTCTTATCCAGAGCGACTTACAGTTAGAGTGCATACATTTTCATACTGGCCCCCCCGTGGGAAACGAACCCAGAACCCTGGCGTTGCAAGTGCCATGCTCTACCAACTGAGCTACAGGGGACTATTTGTCCATGTACATCATGTTGCTGACAGCAGTTTAGTTTCTTCCACCCCTTATTGGTATCGGTCATAACACTGATGATATCATAATATTCACAGGCTACTCCGGGGGGAAAAAGCTAACTGTATTAGGTCTCTGTATATTATGTGTTTGTGGTACTGTCTGATATCTGTGTATTTCTTGTGGGTCTTCGTTTAGGTTCATCTATGTGGTCCACTGTCCAAATGGGCCAGGGCTGGACACTCCCTTCCTTGTAGACTCCTCTGGAGTGTTCTTAAGATGAGTGGGGCTGGGAGGAAACTACATTGCTGGGATGTCACCAGAGGAGGTGAGGAAGAGGATTGCCCTATTTCTCTCTCCAACTGTTAATTTTGGAGCCCTGACTCACCTGACGAGGTTGCGCTTTCAAAAATGTTACCTAGATTCTAAATTAGGCTAACCTCAATGAATAATGGTTAAATAAACAGCATTCAGTAAGCACAAAAATGGGAGAAAACGCTTTGAGACAGAACTCAGTTGAGGGATTTCTCCTTTCTCCCGTCTTTGCGCTACTGAACTCGCCCCAAAGGAGTCTGGGAAGTGGTGTTCATTATTTGCAACCCCTTCAGGAAGAGGAGCCAGAGACCAATAACCTAGAGGTGGACCACCAGTTCTTCCAGGAGAAGATCTGGCCCCATTTGGCCCACCGTGTCCCTGCCTTTGAGTGCCTCAAGGTAAATTGATGTGCCATTGCAACCACAGAATTACATAGTAATATGGGTCTTAAATGGTTGCAACCTTCCTTGCCTCTGTGAAAACTGGGTTATGTTCAGTAGGCACCAAATGGAAGAAACAGGGTGGTACCTTCCGTATGCTCTAATAAACATTCCCTTTTCTAATGGAAAGTCAGTACAGTTGATAAATCGATCGCTACTGTTTCTGCTTCCCCATTGGTCCTTTGTACTGCTTTCGAATTAGCTCCATATCCTTGCCGATAACTTCTATCCCTCAAATTTTAACACCCGTCTCTCTTCACTCCTTTCAGGTGACGAGCGCATGGGCCGGCTTCTACGACTAGAACGGCATCGTGGGCATGCACCCGATGGTCAACATGTTTTTCGCCACAAGCTTCAGCGGGCGCAGGCTGCAGCACTCGCCGGTAGTGGGTCGCGCCATGGCCGAACTCATCCTGGACGGGGGCTTCAAGAGCCTGGATCTGAGCGCCCTCAGCTTCAAACGCATCATGACCAAGGAACCCATGTTAGAGAGGAACATTGTTTGAGAGGATGAGATGGACATTTTGGAGAAGGGAGAAAAGAGTGGAAAGAGGAATGCCTTGACCCATTCTAGTCTTGCGGTATATGGTCTTGAAATGTGAGTTTGCACAAGTTTCTGGTAAAGTGAATGGTGTCCCATTAATTTCTTCACTAAAGTGCTTGAGGGTGCAACCGCACATTTCACAAGCTCAATTCAGTGGTCTACCGGTGAGACCACATGGCAGCGGCCTCAGACAAAGTGCTTAGAAACAGTCATCCATAGCTTGGGAGTGCTCAGAACTACGACCGCAAGAATGGAAAAAATGGGATGCGGCAGAAATGTATCTCAGGAAGAAGTGAGGGACTTTGTGGGATGAGGAAGAGAAGGGGGTAGAGGAGAGAGCCCTGACAGCAAACATGGACTTCTGAAGTTGGCATGAAATTTAAGATGCACAATATCTAACATACTGTACAGAAGAATATATGGTACTGATATACAATGTGTTGGCGCAATTAGAAAGGCTTTTAGTTGGATATTGGAGGAAATGCCATTCCTCCAATAATAAATCTGTATTGTATGGATTGATTATCCATCTATAGATAAAACATCCAGGTTATGTTGTGTATGAATAATATAGCTGTGGCGAACAGGAGCTAGGCCTACCCCTGGACTTATGGTCAACGAAAATTGTGTATTTCACTGGATCCCAGTAACAATGTGGAAATACTAGTTTGATGTACTTCCTGAGAAGAGCACTACTCTACCAATTGATGTTCAGTATTCCTGGCTAGTGACCGTCTTTATTGGATGTGATTTTGTAATTGAAGCCATGGGTGTCTAAACTAGTTAATGCTTCTTATGTGATCAAGAGTAATACACTTTTTATACAAATACATGCAATGTCGTAAAGAGGTCAATGGATTTTGACCAAAACATTGGAAAAGCCACCCACACGCCGTCTGTGGGGGATAGATCCCGAATCTCCTCATTGCCGCCCATCAAAATTAGCCTACATTTGGGCTATTGTTTGTGTATTTCACACTGTTGGGGTAAAAATCAGAATATAATGCTTGCATAGATATTAACCCCAATACATGTTAATGTCATCGTCACCAATCAACTGCATTACAGTTAAAAATGACTGACTACCACCACCGAATTCTATATGCTAGCTATGCTACCAGCTTATACGAACGGGAGTTGGCATTTAGCAGACATTTTTGTAAACCTGAAAAGGACAACTTTTAAATATTGTGCAGCGAGAACAGCCAAATATATTCAAATTGGATTTTAGTAACCACCTTGTGGCCTGTTGGAACACAATCATGACAGATTTGACAAATATCCACTTTGTTAGATCAACTTAATATATATATATATATATATATATATATATATATGGGCGCCAGTGACGGCGTCCTTCTATCCCCCACGGTCTGTGTTCCATCTCTTTACTGCATGTATGGTTGTTTTCTTCAGTGTGTTGATCTACTGCATGTGCATTGCTTATTTTACCCACTTCATTGCAATATATTTCCTTAACCCTTGTGCTTTGCTGGAAAAAAATGACATCCATTATGTTACGGGTCAAATTGACCCGCACAGTTTAAACACACTCAAGACAGTCAAAGAATTAAGTAAAAACAGAAACAACTTTATTTTGTCTTATCAGACATTTCAGAAAGAAGAAATACAATACTTTTTATTTTTTTTAAACAATATTTAAGAACTATTTGTTAAACATATTTCCTTTCTCACAAACAAGATTGTTCAGTTTCCCCAAGTAGGTTTTTTTTATTGGTCCATATTATCCCTTCAGTCTTTCTCTCTACATGTTGAACACAATGTGTGTGTGTGCTTTCTGCAGATGTATTTATTGCATTCTACACAAGTGGTGCTTGTTTTACTGTCTTGTCGAGGGGGGCAGAGCTGGCATCTTTTCCGTTTCTTGCCACTGCCTGTATCCACTGGATCCATTTCTGGTTGATTGGAGGCATGTGTTGATGGTCCAGCTTGAATTTTCTGGACGGCAGATGCAGCTGCTGTCGACCGAGGAGGCCGGACTCTCCTCTGGATCTTGGGAGTGATGAGAGCTTTGCCGAGCTCCTCTAGGAAAAGCCGGCGTCGGTACAATTTGCCACCATTCCATTGCTGGTTGATTTCAGTCCACAGGACATAGGCATTGTAAGCAGACACATCCACAATGTTGTAGAAAATCACCAAAGGCCAGCGGGCAGTCATGCGCTGACAACTATATGTTGCTGTGACTTTATCCAAATTGTCAACTCCTCCTTTGGTGGAATTGTAGTCCAGTATTATTTGTGGCTTGATGTCCTCTCTTGCACTCAGCGATGCATCTTTGTGCATTGTGCTCATTACAAGAACATTCTTGTTCTTCTTTGGGCAGTATGAAACAACAGTTGCATTTTCAGAGAAAGCAAATTTAGAGGAATGCACAGTTCTGCCCTGCATTTTCAGAAGCTCACTGGGAAGTTCAGGTTTGTTTTTTCTGATTGTTCCAACCATGGTCAGCTTTCTCTTCTGTAGTTCAACACCAAGGCGGTAGGATGTGAAGAAGTTGTCACACGTGATGTTATGACCTTGCAGCCCTTCACTCATGTCCAGCACCACCCGCATCCCCTGGTTTTTCTCAGGCACTCCGCCGGGTGGCTTCCCCAGTGTAAACTTGCATATTCCATGCATAGCTTGATGTGGCATCACATGCTGCCCATATTTTGATGCCATATTTTGCAGGCTTGTTTGGCATATACTGTCTGAAGGGACAACGTCCTCTGAATGGAACAAGGCGTTCATCAACTGTAACATGAGGACTGGGATTGTACAGTAACGGTAGAATTTCCACCCATTTATCCCATACATCTCTGATTGCAGCTAGTTTGTCTCTTTCACGTCGACCCGGTCTGGTATCACGGTTATCAAAGCGAATCACCCGAGAAATTATGTGGAATTCTTGTAGAGACATTGTTGCCCGAAATATTGGCCTTCCATTCTCTTCATTCCACAGGCTGGCCGTTGCTTCTCCGTTTGACCGGTAGACTCCAGCTAATATGAGCAATCCAATGTATGCATGCAAGTCAATCCGATCCAGTGGCTTCCAGTTCTCTTGAAACACACGGCTCCCCCTCCAAGTTGGTCATGTCCAGAACAATCTTCTCTATTGCTTGGGGTAAAAAGAGCTCAAAAGCTGATTGTATGTCATGGACTCGAGTGACAGCAAATCGTGTAGGTCCTGGAACCATTTTTATTACATTGGAAGCTGAGAGTCTACCTTGACCTCGTTGTGGTGACGGTGACCATTCAATATGACCATCTTTAGACTTCCATGTCTTCTCTTCTCTTGATGATGCTTGTTGCATGCTCTGTCTCTCATCTGATGTAGGGGATGGTACGGCAGACTCCTCCCCTGAATCCTCTTCAATGAAGACAAAATCTGGATCATCAACAGCATTGTCCTCTATCTCTGAAATATCCTCTGTCTCTGAAACCTCTTCTTCTTTTTCACTGTCACAGTCCAGAATTTGTGATAAGACTTCATTGATTGAAAATCTTTTGGAGCTCATTTTTGAGTGTCTGTGTCAGGGACCTGCTGCTCTCACACTGAGGAGAAGCTTGGGAAAGCCCTTTTAACCCAAACACAATTCTAAAAGTGCAACCAGGACCAGTCAAAACAAAATACATCAAAGACACTTTTTTGTTTTGCACCTGTGCAAATATATATACACATGAAAGCCTCCGGGTCAAAATGACCCACAACATCATGTTTGTATACAAAATGTACACAGACATTCCACAACACATCAGTGTGTCCACATTTTGCAGTTAGGTTCATGACCCTAAATGAGGAAAAGTCATGTAATTTCATGGCGAAAAAGAGTGGTTAACTAGTATTTTAGACAACGCAAAAGTGGAAACGGGTCAAATTGACCCACAACATAACAGGAGGGTTAATATTTGAAATTACTGCCTTGTTTGAATTGTTTAGCCAAAGAGTTTTTATTTACAGCACATACCTGAAAAAGCCCACCAATTCCTATACATTGAAAGAGTCATAAAATGTAGAAAAGTGACATGTAAACCGATAGACAAAATGTTACATGGCAGCTTCCACTAAAGCTCTAATAGGAGTAGATGAACACTATTTTCTCTAAAACAATCTCATTAACTCGTATCATTTCTTCTTCTTTTGTCAGCATGTCCACAACAGATGGCGCTTTGCATTTTCTACCTTAAAGAGAAAGAGAGTCCATTCCTACTTTATTTCTATAGAGCTCCGGTCAGAGACTAAATCTACTCCTGGACTAAAAAGCAATTTCAATGGAGATTTTCCAATGACCATGCTTTTCAGTCCAGGGGACTGGCCTCAATCTGGCAAATAATTTGAAAGATGCATACATCTCCTATTTACAGCATTGTTGTGTAAATAGTTAGGGATTTTTTCTAAACGTTAACGATCCCAAATTCGTTTAAAACGTCACACCCCTATTTGCAATGGTTTGAATTTATAGAAATAAAGTATTTGTATTTGTTTTTATTATGGATCCCCATTAGCTGCTGCCAAGGCAGCAGCTACTCTTCCTGGGGTCCAGCAAAATTAAGGCAGTTCATACAATTTTAAAAACATTACATTCACAGATTTCACAACACACAAAGTAGGAATGGACTAACTCTTTCTTAGTCCATAGTGAGAGGACTAACTGGTGTCTCCAAGTGGCCACACACACACACACACACACACACACACACACACACACACACACACACCTCTTCAAAATGTGCACAGTTCCTAAGTAATTTAATTGACAAAGTTGAGTCTTCAACTATACGTTTTTTTTTTTTTTTAGCTCTCATAGCTGTGCTGTTGAACTAGAGCAAGCACACTTGTAGTTAACACAACCCTGCATCCCCGCCATCACACAATTATGGTTGTTTACGCAATCCAAGAACGGCCCATTATAAATCGCAATCTGGGTCAGGTGAGCATAATTTGAAAGCTTGTTCTAATGCCAACATGACTAGCTAAGTTCTAAAATACGATCTTACAGTGTTAGGCTTTCACAAGGCAATTCAGAGAAACAGATTGTAATTTTGGTGCGCATTGAAAGGAGTCATGAGTACATTCAAGTGTGTTCCGCAGCTAATTTTCTTCACAATAGACAAACATAGGCTCATTCTGTTCAGAACAACTCAAGGAATGACACCATGTCATCTTGTAACTGTAAATCAAACAGTGATCATAAACGTTGACACTGTACATGACATGAGTTTTATGATATGAGGTGACGTCTTTGTCTTAACAATGTTATGGGGGAGTGCCATCATTTCCTAAGGTTTTTAACTTGGGATTTCATTTGAAGTCATTGTCATATGGCAGATCACCCAGCTAATAAAGCGAGGTACTGCACCTGTCATTTATAGCATGTTACCCAGGGTACTGCGTTCCAATTTAGGCACTTATCAGTGCCCAAATCTGCCATTTTCAACCCATGCACTCTTCCTCGTGCACTCTTCCTCACAAAGTTAAAAGCGCTGGGATTGGTGTTGGCCTAAGCATGGGCTAGAGGAAGTTTCCACCATATTTCTTACACCTTTTAAATCCATGAAGGGAAGTGAACAAGTGCACACTTAGGTCATAAAAGGCAGAGAATCAGGACACAGTAAATATATTCACATGGAGCAGGGATAGGCCTTTTGGGAGGACCGATACTATTGACAAGGGTCTGCAGCCGATTGTAGGTCAGAGGAGCCTTCCCGTTGTTCTCTTCAATGATCCTACAAGAATGACAGGCCAGGGATACAGATCATTAGTGCTGCATCCAAGATAGTCTTAGAACTTGAGCGATGGTGTTCATTTTATGTAATCAGATATACATATTTTTTTATTTAGGACAGCGTTATCATACATTTCTTTCTAAAATGTCTGTCTCCATAGAAAAAGTTCCACATTAACATATTTCATTTGATTCCTATTGTGTTTAAGCAATTTCTGGAGAGTGGAGACCCCACAAACACTGTTTAGTTCACTCACTGTCCATTTTTGAGAAGCACACACAACAATAGAATACCAGGCATCCATCTGGGCTCTCCACACAACAAATGGCCAAGAAGAGACAAAACATTTCATTTCTCTATCCACCACATACATTAACTAACCAACACAATAATATATGCATCTTTATTGATCATTACCAACAAAAAAAACATTGTTTGTTTTGCTTTCATAGTCCCACCAACAGAACATATCCAGTAAGCAACTGAAATCGCATTGGACTTTAGAATTGTCCTTTTATTCCTACCTAGAATTGAGTTTCCTCAGGCTGCAATACAAGTTTTTAAGGGCTCTGATGAGGAACCTCCATCGGTTGATACCAACGTTGTCATAGGGGTCCAATACAAACACAGGGTAGATCTCCTTGAAGTCCCGCAGTGCAGTCGGAGCCTCTTGCGGAATCAGTGAATGCAGGTATGAGCCATGCCTGTTTGGTTACCTACCTGTAAGAATGAACGAATCAAGGAGGCAAAGGTATTTTGACAGTGCATTCGGAAAGTATTCAGACCCCTTGACTTTTTCCAAATTTTGTTACGATACAGCCTTATTCTAAAATATATTAAATAGTTTTTTTCCCCCTCAATCTACAAACAATACCCCATAATCACAAAACAAAAACAGGTTTAGAAATGTTTGCAAAGTTATTAAAAAGTAAAAAATTAAAAAGTATTCAGACCCTTTACATTTACATTTTAGTCATTTAGCAGACACTCTTATCCAGAGCGACTTATAGTTAGTGAGTGCATAATTTTTTTTTTTTTCATACTGGCCCCCCAAGGGAATCAAACCCACAACCCTGGCGTTGCAAACGCCATGCTCTACCAACTGAGCTACACGGGACCTACTTTACTCAGTACTTCCTGGCCTACCTGTTTAAATAAAGGTGATATATATATATATATTTATTTATACTTTGTTGAAGCACCTTTGGCAGCTATTACAGCCTCAAGTCTTCTTGGGTATGACACTACAAGCTTGGCACACCTGTATTTGGGGAGGTCTGCCATTCTTCTCTGCAGATCCTCTCAAGCTCTGTCAGGTTTGATGGGGAGCGTTGCTGCACAGCTATTTTCAAGTCTCTCCAGAGATGTTAGATCGGGTTCAAGTCCGGGCTCTGGCTGGGCCACTCAAGGACATTCAGAGACTTGTCCCAAAGCCACTCTTGCGTTGTCTTGGCTGTATGCTTAGGGTCGTTGTCCTGTTGGAAGGTGAACCTTCGCCCCAGTCTGAGGTCCTGAGCGCTCTGGAGCAGGTTTTCATCAAGGATCTCTCTGTACTTTGCTCCGTTCATCTTTCCCTCGATCTGGACTAGTCTCTCAGTCCCTGCCACTGAAAAACATCCCCAAAGAATAATGCTGCGACCACCATGCTTCACCGTAGGGATGGTGCCAGGTTTCCTCCAGACGTGACGCTTGGCATTCAGGCCAAAGAGTTCAATCTGGTTTCATCAGACCAGAGAATCTTGTTTCTCATGGTCTGAGAGTCCTTTAGGTGCCTTTTAGCAAACTCCAAGCGGGCCTTTTCCTTAGGAGTGGCTTCCGTCTGGCCACTCTACCATAAAGGCCTGATAGGTGGAGTGCTGCAGAGATGGTTGTCCTTCTGGAAGGTTCTCCCATCTCCACAGAAAAACTCTGGAGCTCTGTCAGAGTGACCATTGGGTTCTTGGTCACCTCCCTGACCAAGGCCCTTCTCCCCTGATTGCTTAGTTTGGCCGGGAGGCCAGCTGTAGGTAGAGTCTTGGTGGTTCCAAACTTCTTCCATTTAAGAATGATGAAGGCCTCTGTGTTCTTGCGGACCTTCAATGCTGCAGCCATTTTTTGGTACTGTTCCCCAGATCTGTGCCTCAACACAATCCTGTCTCTGCGCTCTACAGACAATTCCTTTGACCTCATGGCTTGATTTTTGCTCTGACACGCACTGTCAACTGTGGGACCTTATATAGACAGGTGTGTGCCTTTCCAAATCATGTCCAATCAATTGAATTTACCACAGGTGGACTCAAATCAAGTTGTAGAAACAGCTCAAGGATGATCAATGGAAACAGGATGCACCTGAACTCATAGCAAAGGGTCTGAATACTTATGTAAATAAGGTATATTTTTTGTTGTTGTTGACATTTACAGAAATGTCTAAAAACCTGTTTTCGACTTGTCATTATAGTGTATTGTGTGTAGATTGATGAGGAAAATAATAATTTCATCCATTTTAGTAACAAAATGTGGAAAAAGGTTAAAGGTATGAATAATTTCTGAATGCAATATACATGATGTTATGATAACCAGTCTGTGCATTATTAGTCCTTTTCCAAGACGTCTGGAGTGGACCTTTACAGCACTGAGCGATGTACGCTTGCCCTGCAGGATTGTTAGTTCAAGCTCCGCTCCAGCGGTTCCCTCTCAGTCCTTTAATTGCTGTCAGAAGTAGTCCTAAAATGTGCCTCTGGTTGCATTGAGGTTTGAGCATGGGTCACTTTTCAAGTGAGGGGGAATAGTAGCCTAACTGGACATTTACTGCAGTTGGTTGCCCTATAATTCTGTTACTTTCAACATCTTGATGGGATGTAATGGACTAAATCAGGGGTGTCAAACGTACGGCCCGCGGGCCGGATCAGGCCCGCAAACGGGTTTAATCCGGCCCGAGATGATAAAAAAATTAAATATATATATATATATATATATATATATATATATATATATATATATATATATATATTTTGGTACTGTATATATATATGGTACTGTGTATATATATATATATATATATATACAGTGAGGGAAAAAAGTATCTGATCCCCTGCTGATTTTGTACGTTTGCCCACTGACAAAGAAATTATCAGTCTATAATTTTAATTAACAGTGAGAGACAGAATAACAACAAAAAAATCCAGAAAAACGCTTGTTAAAAATGTTATATTTGACCCCTCTGCAAAACATGACTTAGTACTTGGTGGCAAAACCCTTGTTGGCAATCACAGAGGTCAGACGTTTCTTGTAGTTGGCCACCAGGTTTGGCACTCAAACCTTCAGCTCCCTCCACAGATTTTCTATGGGATTAAGGTCTGGATACTGGCTAGGCCACTCCAGGACCTTAATGTGCTTCTTCTTGAGCCACTCCTTTGTTGCTTTGGCCGTGTGTTTTGGGTCATTGTCATGCTGGAATACCCATCCACGACCCATTTTCAATGCCCTGGCTGAGGGAAGGAGGTTCTCACCCAAGATTTGACGGTACATGGCCCCGTCCATCGTCCCTTTGATGCAGTGAAGTTGTCCTGTCCCCTTAGCAGAAAAACACCCCCAAAGCATAATGTTTCCACCTCCATGTTTGACGGTGGGGATGGTGTTCTTGGGGTCATAGGCAGCATTCCTCCTCCTCCAAACACGGCGAGTTGAGTTGATACCAAAGAGTTCCATTTTGGTCTCATCTGACCACAACACTTTCACCCAGTTCTTCTCTGAATCATTCAGATGTTCATTGGCAAACTTCAGACGGGCATGTGCTTTCTTGGGCAGTGGGACCTTGCGGGCACTGCAGGATTTCAGTCCTTCACGGCGTAGTGTGTTACCAATTGTTTTCTTGGTGACTATGGTCCCAGTTGCCTTGAGATCATTGACAAGATCCTCCCGTGTAGTTCTGGGCTGATTCCTCACCGTTCTCATGATCATTGCAACTCCACGAGGTGAGATCTTGCATGGAGCCCCAGGCCGAGGGAGATTGACAGTTCTTTTGTGTTTCTTCCATTTGTGAATAATCTCACCAACTGTTGTCACCTTCTCACCAAGCTGCTTGGCGATGGTCTTGTAGCCCATTCCAGCCTTGTGTAGGTATACAATCTTGTCCCTGTAATCCTTGGAGAGCTCTTTGGTCTTGGCCATGGTGGAGAGTTTGGAATCTGATTGATTGATTGCTTCTGTGGACAGGTGTCTTTTATACAGGTAACAAGCTGAGATTAGGAGCACTCCCTTTAAGAGTGTGCTCCTAACCTCAGCTCGTTACCTGTATAAAAGACACCTGGGAGCCAGAAATCTTTCTGATTGAGAGGGGGTCAAATACATATTTCCCTCATTAAAATGCAAATCAATTTATAAAATTTTTGACATGCGTTTTTCTGGAATTTTTGTTGTTATTCTGTCTCTCACTGTTCAAATAAACCTACCATTAAAATTATAGACCAGGGGTGTCAAACGTACGGCCCGCGGGCCGGATCAGGCCCGCAAACGGGTTTAATCCGGCCCGCGAGATGATTAAAAAAATAAATAATAATAATAATAAAACAAATATTTGTAAAGTATAAAAATGCGCTGCAATTTTTCAATAAAATAAACTGCTGTTCCAATTGCGTCCACTGGATGGCGCAATAGCAATTGTGTTAAGCAAGCAAACTGTTTATACCGGGGCAGAGCAAGTAGGTCAAGCACGTGCAGCCAATGAGCTACTTTGTTTTGCCCGCGATATTTATTACGGCTTCTACTTTTAACATTATGTGCTTTGGCACCCTCATTGCCCCAATATGTCTCTGTCAAAAAAGAGAAAAGTGGACACAGAGTGCAGAGCGTTCCAAGAAAAATGGTCATCCTATTTAATCACGGAATTGAATGGGAAAGCTGTATGTTTGGTGTGTTCAGAGCATGTTGCAGTGCTGAAAGAATATAACCTTCGTCG
Source organism: Coregonus clupeaformis (assembly GCF_020615455.1). Taxonomy (NCBI): domain Eukaryota; kingdom Metazoa; phylum Chordata; class Actinopteri; order Salmoniformes; family Salmonidae; genus Coregonus; species Coregonus clupeaformis. The sequence continues at coordinate 3,830,836 of NC_059204.1, read as the reverse complement.
CCACTATGTGAGTCTTCATGCCGACAAATATGACAACTTTCAAGGACAGCGGAGATGAGAGAAGGTGAATGAACTGTTGGCGGGTCTGAAGAAACAGCAGTCTGTGTTTACTCACAGCCGAGACATCAGTGACGCTGCAGTGAAAGCTAGCTACCTCATTGCTAATGAAATCGCAGTGGCTTCAAAACCATTTAGTGAGGGTGAATTTGTAAAAACATGCATGATGAAGGCAGCGGAGATTGTGTGCCCTGAAAAGCGGCAGGCTTTTGCAAATATCAGCCTGACAAGAAACACAGTTGCAGACAGGATTTCCGATCTTTCAGTGGATTTGGACAGCCAGTTGAAGCAAAAAGTAAAGTCATTTATTTCGTTTTCGGTTGCAATTGATGAAAGCACGGACATTACAGATGTTGCACAACTGGCCATTTTTTCATCCGCGGAGTTGATGACACATTGACCGTCACCGAGGAGTTAGTGGAGTTGGTGCCGATGACAGATACAACGACAGCAGCTGATATTTTTACCGCACTCGTCGGCACGCTGGACAGGGTCGGAGTGGACTGGTCCCGCGCTGTCAGCCTGGCTACAGATGGTGCACCCTCAATGATCGGGAAAAAAGCAGGCGTTGTGACAAAGTTCAGAGAGAAAGTGCAATCTGCAAATGGAGGACGTGATTTTTTGACTTTTCACTGTATTTTGCACCAGGAGGCTTTGTGTTGCAAGTCATTAAAGATGGATAACGTCATGAAGGTGGTCATCCAAACTGTTAATTTCATCCGATCCAGAAGCCTGAATCACCGTCAGTTTGACAGCCTTCTCAGAGAGAAAGACCACATCTATGGCCTGCCATACCACACTGAGGTAAGATGGTTAAGCCGAGGTGCTGTGCTGAGGCGTTTCTTTGATTTACGAGAAGAAATTGAACAGTTCATGGAAGAAAAGGGCAAACCAGTGTTAGAATTTCATTCCGCAGAATGGATGCCGGACCTTGCATTTATGGTGGATGTTACAGAGCACCTGAATAACTTGAACAAACAGCTGCAAGGGCGCAACAAAGTTGTCACGCAGTATTATGACAGCATACGTTCTTTCAAGTTGAAGCTGTCATTGTGGGAGACGCAACTTGCCGGTGGTGATGCAGCTCACTTCCCCTGTCTGAAAAATGTGTGCGCGACCCAACATGTGGCAGACATGAAGCGGTTCAAATATAAAATAACGGGACTGTTACGGGAGTTTGAGCAACGCTTTCAGATTTATGTTTATATGTTTTTATGTTGATGTGCTATTGTTTTTAATTGATTTTATTTTATTTGTATATTTAACCTATTCTTGACTCTGTGGTTCTTGCACTTGTTTGGGGAACAGGATTTCATTATTTTTATCTACATTTCTGCCTGAGAAATGACACCCTGATATAGTTCTGTGATCTGTGAAACAGTTCTGTTAATCACTGAGGCATTGTGTGTTTGTGTGTTCTTTGTCCTCAGAACTTTCAAATAACTTGAGGTGTTTTATGATTAATAGTGATGTTGTGCTTTTGGACACTGTCCTCAGGCTCCAGCTTTATGTTTATATGTTTTTATGTTGATGTGCTATTGTTTTTAATTGATTTTATTTGTATATTTAACCTATTCTTGACTCTGTGGTTCTTACACTTGTTTGGGGAACACGATTTCATTATTTTTATCTACATTTCTGCCTGAGAAATGACACCCTGATATAGTTCTGTGATCTGTGAAACAGTTCTGTTAATCACTGAGGCATTGTGTGTTTGTGTGTTCTTTTTCTTTAGAATTTTCTAATAAACTTGACGTGTTTTATGATTAATAGTGATGTTGTGCTTGTACTATTTTGGACACACTGTCCTCAGGCTCCAGCTTTATGTTGTATGTTGATCGTATTAAAACAAAGAAAACAATCTGAAGTTGTTGTTTTTAAGTTATATATACCATGATTTTTCCGGTCCGGCCCACTTGGGAATAGATTTTCCTCCATGTGGCCCCTGAGCTAAAATGAGTTTGACACCCCTGGACTAAATGGACTAAAGAGAAACACTGCGTCCAGCATAGGTTACCTATCTGGGCTTTCAAGTGTTTTAAAAGTAGCCTACTTTCTTTTTCATAATTAATGTCTCTGTATGAGTTCAATTACGTAGTTTCATAAGAGTTTACATTGTAAAGGAATTGAGTTACAATTGTATCCGTTTTAACATTTCAAATTGCATTTTTCTCATGTAAACAATTGGCTCAACAGTCCGTAAACAAATAACTATTTTGTGCCTTTGAAACTAATTTTCCAAACTAGACTTACCTTCACACTGTCTTGCCTGCACCGGTAGAAAAAATTGACAATTTGTTTTGTAATCAATAGTAAAGAGAGTTACAAAACCTCTGTACAACACTTGTTACGAAATGAATGCAAATTCTGGCCAATAAGGTCAATGAGACAGCCCACGCCGTGTGGCGCACTGCCAAGCTGTGTGGTTGCTACTTCTCCATTAGATGGCGCCGTTGCAGCTGTATAGCAGCGAGCCATTACACTACAAGGTTGACAATGCATAATGGGGAGTGAACGAGTGCACACTTCTGAAGAAGGGTAGAGAATCAGAAGCAGCCCTTTTAAATGGACTCAGTGATAAGACTCTAACTCAAGTGTATACTGCTAAACATCCCGTGTTCCCTAAAGAGCCTTCCTCTGTATAGTTATGGGACAGCCCATGCATAACTCAAATGACTGCCTCGCCTGGTTCACCAACTACTTCTCAGATAGAGTTCAGTGTGTCAAATCGGAGGGCCTGTTGTCTGGACCTATGGCAGTCTCTATGGGGGTGCCACAGGGTTCAATTCTTGGGCCGACTCTTTTCTCTGTGTATATCAATGACGTCGCTCTTGCTGCTGGTGACTCTCAGATCCACCTCTACGCAGACGACACCATTTTGTATACATCTGGCCCTTCATTGGACACTGTGTTAACAAACCTCCAAACGAGCTTCAATGCCATACAACACTCCTTCAGTAGCCTCCAACTGCTCTTAAACACTAGTAAAACTAAATGCATGCTTTTCAATCGAACGCTGCTGGCACCCGCCCACCCAACTAGAATCACCACTCTCGACGGGTCTGACCTAGAGTATGTGGACAACTACAAATACCTAGGTGTCTGGTTAGACTGTAAACTCTCCTTCCAGACTCACATTAAGAATCTCCAATCCAAAGTTAAATCTAGAATCTGCTTCCTATTTCGCAACAAAGCCTCCTTCACTCATGCTGCCAAACATGCCCTCGTAAAACGGACTATCCTACCGATCCTTGACTTCGGCGATGTCATTTACAAAATAGCCTCCAACACTCTACTCAGCAAACTGGATGTAGTCTATCACAGTGCCATCCGTTTTGTCTCCAAAGCCCCATACACTACCCACCACTGTGACCTGTACGCTCTTGTTGGCTGGTCCTCACTACATGTTCGGTCGTCAAACCCACTGGCTCCAGGCCATCTATAAATCACTGCTAGGCAAATCCCCGCCTTATCTTAGCTCATTGGTCACCATAGCAGCACCCACCCATAGTCTGCGCTCCAGCAGGTATATCTCACTGGTCATTCCCAAAGCCAACACCTCCTTTGGCCGCCATTCCTTCCAGTTCTCTGCTGCCAATGACTGGAACGAATTGCAAAAATCTCTGAAGCTGGAGACTCTTATCTCCCTCACTAACTTTAAGCATCAGTTGTCAGAGCACCTTACCGATCACTGCACCTGTACACAGCCCATCTGAAATTAGCCCACCCAACTACCTCATCCCTATATTGTTATTTATTTTGCTCTTTTGCACCCCAGTATCTCTATTTGCACATAATCTCTTGCACATCTAGCATTCCAGTGTTAATACTATTGTAATTATTTTGCACTATAGCCTATTTATTGCTTTACCTCCATAACTTGCTACATTTGCACCACTGTATATATATTTTCTGTTGTATTTTTGACTTTATGTTTTTTTACCCCATATGTAACTCTGTGTTGTTTTTATCGCACTGCTTTGCTTTATCTTGGCCAGGACGCAGTTGTAAATGAGAAGTTGTTCTCAACTGGCTTACCTGGTTAAATAAAGGTGAAATAAAAAAATAAAAAAATAATAATAACTGCCGGGGCTGGCCCGCTCATTACGTAGGTTTACACCACTTCCGAATTCGCCAGACGAAGTTCCGCCCCCATTCAATTTCAACGGGAGCACGCGGAGAAATGCGCAGGGGATTGTGGGAAGGTGAGCAGATCTTTGCTTGAAAATATTTCATTCATAAACGTAGTTCTGCCTGTTATTAGTTCCGGGCAAACATAACCAAAAGAGATGGAGGAAAGCCAATCATCGCTGTGTCTGGTTTTCCAATTCTATATGATTTTGCTTTGCTAGAATACAGAGACAAAATCATAAGGTCAATTGGTGTTGATGGTGGGTGAAGAGAGATTTGCACAACGTGTTTCTTGTGCTGCTAGCTGGTTATGAACATCGAGCAACCTAAACCTAAACTGAAATTTGCCCACCAAAGGCTAGAAATCATCAGTAACACGCATTATAACATTGTAAATGACACACTAATCATGAATTTTCCATGTAATATGCTACCAATTGGATTATGGTATCTTAACATTATGATTCTCATATATTATAGCTTATCGCTCTTTCATTATACTTGTGTCATGACATTGATGATTATAGCTAACTTCCTGTGAAATACGTCATAGGCCTACATGCACATAAATGGGTACTTTGGGTAAAGGAAATTGTGGCCTTGACATGCAAACATTGTTGTGCAAATCTCTCTTTACCCACAATCAACATCTCTGCAATCCTCCTCCATGCCATTGACCTTCTGATTTAGTCTCTGTATTCTAAAATCATTCTCAGCAAATAAACGAGGTAGAATTACACTCTCTCGCTCCCCACACCCCATTATTTTCCTTTTGACATTTTTAATTAGTCTTCAAATTGCCAGCTCCTTATTTTCATGTACAGTACTATACCTAGAATACAAGGGTTGCATTTGCACTAAACAATTTAATGTCAGAAAAATAATGTAGAAAATCTGGCTTATGGTTAGCCTCATATACATTATCTACTGGTATCATTTTAAATTCAGAACATATAGCTAGCTCATCAATATGCAAATTATGTGTGAGTAGCTATTCCCTGCTTCAGATGTACAATGACAAGGGGCACATTGATTGCACATGCCCATTAGGCCAGTTATGCCATCATACTGTAGGCCTCTTGGCTGCATTGGTGATGCATGCCATTATCATAAGCTGCAAAATGGGTTCACATGTCTGATATCCTGAGACAGAGTGACAACCAAATAAAACTGATTGGAGAGCTCACAACTGGACAACAAGGTCATATCATTTGAGAAAGCAACACAGAAACACAGACAAATTAGAGACTGATCCCATTCATACCTTTTTATTGCAGAATTGTGATCTGTGATGAATGAACATTGACACTAGTTCATCTTGAATAATGCTTTTTAATTAACAATTAAAACAAGTTTAAACACTTCAATGAATCAACATTGAATTAATCAAAATATAATTTCAAAATGTACAAATAATCTAACTTGTTTGTAAATGTTAGACATCTTACTGAGCATTATTTCAGGTGAACAAAAAAGTCCATACCAGAGGTGGCCAACCTTGCTCCACTCCCTGATCTACTGGGTGAGCAGACTTCTAGCCCAGCAATAATACACATTATTATCAACTCATTAGGTTTGATAAGTTGAATCAGGTGTGTTAGTGCTTGGCTGGAACAGAAACCTGCACACCCAGCATACCTCCAGAAGGATTGGCCTGCTACAGTTGTAATAAGTTTGTAGCCTACATTGTGTGTGACTTTTAACTGTATTGTTAAATACAACATGTGCTACCATAAGTGCACATACAACCCCATGGCATACAAGGATGTGCCAGCAGTCTCTTGGGACATTCACTGGGACCTCTTCATCTGCAGACATGCTTTCGCAGCTCTCCATATCTGAGGACAGACATCACAAAGAAACAGGCTTCACTTTATTACAATTAGACAGCCCTGACTATCATTTATCTGTCTGTCTTCATAGTTTTCCTCTCTAGGGACTAAAACAGGAGAATATTTTCTTAATGTCATCCCACAACCTCCACTATATTAACTAATGTAAATGTAATGTAATGTAGTCCACCTACTCCCTTTTCTGACAGCTGGAGCAGAAAATCCTTTCACCCTCTTCCATTGCTGTTATCTATACTGAACAATAAATATAAAATGCAACAATTTCAGCGATTTTACTGAGTTACAGTTCATGTAAGGAAATCAGTCAATTGAAATAAATAAATTAGGCTGTAATCTATGGATTTCACATGACTGGGCAGGGGCGCAGTCATGGGTGGGCCTGGGAGGGCATAGGCCCACCCACTTGGGAGCCAGGCCCAGCCAATCAGAATGAGTTTTTCCCCACAAAAGGGCTTTATTACAGACAGAAATACTCCTCAGTTTCATCAGCTGTCTGGGTGGCTGGTCTCAGACGATCCCGCAGGTGAAGAAGCCGGATGTGGAGGTCCTGAGCTGGCGTGGTTACACGTGGTCTGCGGTTGTGAGGCTTGTTGGACGTACTGCCAAATTCTCTAAAACAATGTTGGAGGCGATTTATGGTAGAGAAATGAACATTCAATTCTCTGGCAACAGCTCTGGTGGACATTCCTGCAGTCAGCATGCCAATTGCAAGCTCCCTCAAACTTCAGACATCTGTGGCATTGTGTTGTGTGACAAAACTGCACATTTTAGAGTGGCCTTTTATTGTCCCCAGCACAAGGTGCACCTGTGCAATGATCATGCTGTTTAATCAGCTTCTTGATATGCCACACCTGTCAGGTGGATGGATTATCTTGACAAAGGAAAAATGCTCACCAACAGGGATGTAAACAAATTTGTGCACAACATTTTAGAGAAATAAGCTTTTTGTGCATATGGAACATTTCTGGGACCTTTTAATTCAGCTAATGAAACATGGGACCAACACTTTGCATTTAGATTTTTGTTCAGTACAAATGCATTTGGAGCATGAGTTTTTAATTTACAATGATAAATAGGCCAACATCAAGATAACAAGCTAATATAAAGTTAACTAACGTTAGCTGGTGATATTTCACTTAGTTCTGTAAAGCTCATTAGCCTACACACAGTGGCCTGCTGTAGTTATCTAATAATACATAGTTTTTAAAAACATTTTCAAAATGTATTTACTTACTTGAATAGGTTCATGCATATGCCCACGAAGCGGCCAATCTTTTGGAGCGAAGAGTTGTCAAACAGAGGCATCGATTCTGGTCGAAACATAGCCTCCAACAACACATAAAACCTCACATTATTCTGCCAAAAAACAATGACGATTTCTCTCAACCAGTGGCATATGAGCTTTTTAGTTGAGCGCTGATGCCGCCCTGTGATAAGCAGTGTCCACTTGATCAATTGCGCAACATATTTCGCTTGTCAATTCCGAGCACGCCTCTCCAGGCTGCTGTTGGAGAGACGCATCGCTGCCGCGCTCCACCAACGTTCCGTCCCAAAAAAATATATCATAAATCATGTAGCAGATATAGCCTATGGTAGAAAGAGAATGTTGCCTTTTCTGTAGCCTACAGGCTGGAGATAAAATGTATGACAATGTAATAATAAGATGGACACTTTTTTACATCATGCAGGTGATCAAATAGCCTAACCCAAATGGCACCCAATCAAAAAATAAAGCCATATTAACAAACAAAACATCCTCAAAGTAAAATGGACAATATGGAATGGACAATCGGGCTACTCACAACTGCGGTCCAAGAGTTTCCCTTACGAAAAAAGATTGCAGTATGCTGCAAATACTGCGTCCAAAATAATATTTTTTACTGCAGTAATTTTGCGGTGTAACTGCAGTTAATGCAGTTCAACTGCAGTTATTCTGCAATTACTGCGTCCAAAATACCACTGTTGACTGCAGTTACTGCACTTTTACTGCAGTTTCAAAACAGCAATCTTTTTTTTGTAAGGGTTCACCCCGTGGGCTAAGTAGTCATGATGGTTTCAAGTTTGTATCAATAAATTGTTTTATGATCATAGCGAAAAAGAAAATACTTCTGCATTTCTCGCTGTGTAAACACATTGCTTCTCATTGCAAATAGGCTCAGGATAACTCCTTATAACGTTGGGTAGCTGCTGATTTTCAGAGCTTATAAATAGCCAAATTGATTAGTCACAGGAATCAGGACTAAAGCCAATGCAACGGCCTGTTTTACAAACAGTAGGCCTACCACATGGATGGGCATTCATAAAATTCTATTGCAGGCAGACATGTAGGCTAAACCCCAGTAAGGAAGGACCGACGCCGACGTCTTTTTGGCGTCTTTTTTAGGTCCTCTCCAGACCAGCCGGCTTTTGGTGTTTTACAAACAGTATGCCTAACACATAGATGGGCATTCATAAAATTCCATTGCAGGCAGACACTGTAGTCTACACCCCAGTACGCATAGATCTTTTTTTGGTACTGTCTGGACCTGCCTAGATTTCCACGTTTGTTTTTGGACTGGCCTTGATTTGGTCCAAACATAAATGTCTATAAATTATGTCTTTTCAACTTTCATTCAGAACTGAAAATGAACCTGATTTCAATGTCCGTAATATAGGTATTTTTCAACGTCCAGAAACGTATTTTCACATTTCATTCAGAACCTAAATTGAACCTAACTTCAACATCTGGAAAATACATATTTTAAACCTAATTTTGCTTACTGGGACTTTGCTATTTTTAGGGGAATGGGGTGGGGGCAATGTTTTTTGTCATGCCTAGGGTGGCAGAAAGGCCAGGACCAGGTCTGATAACTGCTGCTCTCTTCACAGCACACATCATCCAGCCCGAGTTCACCGATCTCTTCAACTACAGTGTACCTGTGGAACCAAGAAAGTCTGTTTGCCTACAGACACTTTGCATTGGCAGCGCTAAGGGGTGTTAAGCCCCCAGAGCAGACTCGGATCGAGCCAACCACATCCCTGTGTCAACTCCCCCGCTTTCCCCAAGCAATGTTGATGTATTTGAAGTGTTTCCAGTCGATAAAGTATGTTACAATATTACATTTACAGTTGTTTCAGATCTGTAAACAGACAAAACAAAAATCTCACACACACACGTTTAAACGAGATGAAGTAAACTGTAGAATAAAGGACTCTTTATTGATTTGTATGACCTAATGGAAAGCAGTGGTTGTTGGTGTCAGAGTACGCTGTTGGGGTATTAGCACACCTCCAGCAGGCCCTCCGACCAGAGCACCAGCGCCATCTGGACTTTGTCATTGTCCAAGCCCCTTTTTAGCTGAACCACAGGGATGGGCTGTCCCGCCTGCAGCTGCCTGATGGCCGGGAGGTCTTCGAAGGGGAAGGTCATGCCGGGGGTCTAGGAGATAGGCGGAGAGATATGACGACTGAGACAGAGCCTAACCTTACAGACAGTCTGAAACATGACAATGCATTTTGCCTGTGTAAACAAAATATCAGGAATTGGGCCTCATCTACAGACATATAGCTTCTGATTCGATACTTTGATGAGGGTCAATATGAATTACAGTTACATAAACATCTTCATTCATAAACCATTTAAAATCCTGGCTGACTGGCACAGTGTATAATCTACTATAATATCCAAATGGTAGAGGTACCTTGACACAAATCCAATATCCATACATGATATTGTGATGTCAACTGAATACATTGTCTATGCAACATGTGCCAGGTTACCTCAGAGGGTGCATCTTCCTCCTCTTCCTCCTCTTCACCACTATCATTATCATCATCATCATCATCATCATCACCACTCTGTCCCATCATGTGTTTCTCCCTTCTGTTCCTCAGAGAGTGCATCACATCGACCACCAACGATACCGACCCATCCTAAACACACACACACGTTAGTCCAAGAGCAGCTAGGTAAAATATGTAAATTGTTACAACTGAAGGCACTTACTGATGGGCTTTGACAAGTCTCCAAAGACACCAGGATGTGGTCTTTAAACCTCAGACACACCGTATCTTCTAAAGCAGGCATCTTTCCAGCTGAGAAGAACACACACACAGATTAGATATAGAGAGAAAGGACCTACGCTAATACATGTACACACTCATGCCCAATTTCACATTGAACTCCTCCTGGGAACTTCTTGTAGATCTGAAAGGATTGGATAGCTATAAGGTGTACCATATTAGTTACTTAATACTCTTGGTTCCTGAAGGAAGGTACTAAAGTTTTCCAACATTGCCTGCTGCTTTCTTCGCCTCTGGCCACGACAGGTACCATATTACTGATTAAATCTTTCAGATCTACAAGAGGCAGGCTTTGACCATGGAATGCGTCTACTTCCTTTAGTATTTACAGCGCAACCGTTGGCTCCAAAAGGCTTGTTTTGAGCAAGATGGTGATGGGTCTTTCTATAAACTAGGGTACCAGTGACTATTTCCTACGCTGGACAACTTATTACAGCTGTTGATAAGTCATTGATAATAATCTGCCAATTTGTTTCATGTCATTACTTTAAGACATAAGAGGGGAACATAGCTACAGTGAGCGCCATAATTCATTGGACAGTGACCATTTTTTTGTTATCTTGGTTCTGTACTCTAGCACTTTGAGTTTGAAAGGATACAATGACAATGAGGTTGAAGTGCAAATTGTCAGCTTTAATTTGAGGGTATTTTCATACATATCGGATGAACCGTTTAGAAATGACAGCACCTTTTGTACATGGTCCCCGCATTTTAAGGTACTACAAGTATTTGTTAAATTGGCTTCACAGATGTGTGTGTCGTTAGGTAGGTGTATTCATTTGTGTCGTTAGTGAATGCAGGAGAGCTGTTGATGAATAGTATTGATTCTAGACTTTGCTATTGCCTTTGGAGGTTGTTGTTGGGGTGTGACAACATGAGGAAGACAGCAGTGTCGATGCAAATGAAGCTGGCCGTCATAAGGCTCAGAAATGAAAATCAATCAATCAGGAACATTGCAAAAACCCTGGCCATGCCCAAGTCAACAGTTTGGTTCATCATTAACAAGAAAAATACAACCGGTGAACTCAATTATGTCAAAAGACCCGGTAGACCGAGGAAGACCACTGTAGTGGATGACCGGAGAATACTCTCTATGGTGAAGAAAACCCCCCTGACAACAGCCAACAGATCAAAAACACTCTCCTGAATGCAGGTGTAGATGTGTCAAAGTCTACCATACGTAGAAGACTACACCAGAAGGACTACAGAGGGTACACTACAAGATGCAAACCACTGATAAGCCTGAAGAACAGAAAGGCGAGATTACAGTTTGCTAAAAAGCACCTAAAAGAGCCCCAAGAGTTCTGGAAAAAATTATTGTGGACAGATGAGACAAAGAATAACATGTACCAGAGTGATGGAAAAAGGAAAGTGTGGAGGAAAAAAAAGAAATGCCCATGATCCAAAGCATATCACCTCAACTGTGAAACATGGTGGAGGGGATGTTATGGCTTGGGCCTGTATGGCTACCTGTGGAAAAGGCTCACTTGTCTTCATCGATGATGTGACTGCAGACAGAAGTAGAACAATGAATTCTGAAGTCTACAGAATTACTGCTAGAGCAACGAAGGGGTTTTTGATGGCCAAAAAGTGGAAAATCCTTGACTGGCCGAGTCAATCACCGGATCTGAATCCAATTGAACATGCATTTTACATGCTGAAGAGGAGACTGAAGGCAATAAGTCCCCGAAACAAGCAGGAACTGAAGATGGCTGCAGTACAGGCCTGGCAGAGCATCACCAGGGAAAATACCCAGCGTCTGGTGATGTCGATGGATCGCAGACTTCAAGCAGTCATTGCATGCAAAGGATATGCGACCAAATATTAACAATGATTACTTTATTCTACATTATGTTAAACTGTCCAATGTTTTTTGATGCCCGAAAATGGAGGGGACCGATATGTATGAAAATACCCTCAAATTAAAGCTGACAGTCTGCACTTCACCCTCATTGTCATTGTATCCTTTCAAACTCAAAGTGCTAGAGTACAGAACCAAAATAAAAATAAAATGGTCACTGTCCAATGAATTATGGTGCTCACTGTATATTCCTTAAAATTCACGAGTTGATTTAAAAACCTGTTTAACCCTTTATCATGGTTGGTGTCTTGACAGATTTGTCCAAACTCATGTGACATACAGGATTAAGATTGAATCCTACTACACCGGCTGACGCTCGTCGGATGTGGCAGGGCTTGAAAACGATTACGTACAAGTGGAAACCCAGCCGCGAGCTGCCAAGTGACGCGAGCCTACCAAGTGACGCGAGCCTATGCTCGCTTCGAGGCAAGCAACACTGAAGCATGCATGAGAGCACCAGCTGTTCCAGACGACCGTGTGATAATGCTCTCGGTAGCCGCTGTGAGCAAGACCTTTAAACAGGTCAACATTCACAAAGCCGCGGGGCCAGACGGATTACCAGAATGTGTACTCAAAGCATGCACGGACCAACTGGCAAGTGTCTTCACTGACATTTTCAACCTCTCCCTGACTGAGTCTGTAATACCTACATGTTTCAAGCAGACCACTATAGTCCCTGTGCCCAAGGAAGCGAAGGTAACCTGCCTAAATTATTACCGCCCCGTAGCACTCACGTCGGTAGCCATGAAGTGCTTTGAAAGGCTGGTCATGGCTCACATCAACAGCATCATCCCGGATACACTAGACCCACTCCAATTCGCATACCGCCCCAACAGATCCACAGATGATGCAATCTCAATCGCACTCCACACTGCCCTTTCCCACCTGGACAAAAGGAACACCCATGTGAGAATGCTGTTAATTGACTACAGCTCAGCGTTCAACACCATAGTGCCCACAAAGCTCATCACTAAGCTAAGGACCCTGGGACTAAACACCTCCCTCTGCAACTGGATCCTGGACTTCCTGACGGGCCGCCCCCAGGTGGTAAGGGTAGGCAACAGCACGTCTGCCATGCTGATCCTCAACACTGGGGCCCCTCAGGGGTGCGTGCTTAGTCCCCTCCTGTCCTCCCTGTTCACCTACGACCGCGTGGCCAAACACGACTCCAACACCATCATTAAGTTTTCTGACGACACAACAGTGGTAGGCCTGATTACCGACAACGTTGAGACAGCCTATAGGGAGGAGGTTAGAGACCTGGCAGTGTGGTGCCAGGACAACAACCTCTCCTTCAATGTGAGCAAGACAAAGGAGCTGATCGTGGACTACAGGAAAAGGTGGGCCGAACAGGCCCCCATTAACATCGACGGGGCTGTAGTGGAGCGGGTTGAGAGTTCCTTGGTGTCCACATCGCCAACAAACTATCATGGTCCAAACACACCAAGACAGCCGTGAAGAGGGCAAGACAACACCTTTTCCCTCTCAGGAGACTGAAAAGATTTGGCATGGGTCCTCAGATCCATTTGTTTTTACACTGCTGCTACCCGGTGTATATTAGTCACTTTACCCCTACCTACAGTGAGGGATAAAAATATTTGATCCCCTGCTGATTTTGTACGTTTGCCCACTGACAAAGACATGATCAGTCTATACTTTTAATGGTAGGTTTATTTGAACAGTGAGAGACAGAATAACAACAACAAAATCCAGAAAAACGCATGTCAAAAATGTTATAAATTGATTTGCATTTTAATGAGGGAAATAGGTATTTGACCACTCTGCAAAACATGACTTAGTACTTGGTGGCAAAACCCTTGTTGGCAATCACAGAGGTCAGACGTTTCTTGTAGTTGGCCACCAGGTTTGCACACATCTCAGGAGGGATTTTGTTCCACTCCTCTTTGCAGATCTTCTCCAAGTCATTAAGGTTTCGAGGCTGACGTTTGGCAACTCGAACCTTCAGCTCCCTCCACAGATTTTCTATGGGATTAAGGTCTGGAGACTGGCTAGGCCACTCCAGGACCTTAATGTGCTCCTTCTGGAGCCACTCCTTTGTTGCCTTGGCCGTGTGTTTTGGGTCATTGTCATGCTGGAATAACCATCCACGACCCATTTTCAATGCCCTGGCTGAGGGAAGGAGGTTCTCACCCAAGATTTGACGGTACATGGCCCCCTCCATCGTCCCTTTGATGCAGTGAAGTTGTCCTGTCCCCTTAGCAGAAAAACACCCCCAAAGCATAATGTTTCCACCTCCATGTTTGACGGTGGGGATGGTGTTCTTGGGGTCATAGGCAGCATTCCTCCTCCTCCAAACACGGCGAGTTGAGTTGATGCCAAAGAGCTCAATTTTGGTCTCATCTGACCACAACACTTTCATCTAGTTCTCCTCTGAATCATTCAGATGTTCATTGGCAAACTTCAGACAGGCATGTATATGTGCTTTCTTGAGCACGGGGACCTTGCGGGCGCTGCAGGATTTCAGTCCTTCATGGCGTAGTGTGTTACCAATTGTTTTGTTGGTGACTATGGTCCCAGCTGCCTTGAGATCATTGACAAGATCCTCCCGTGTGGTTCTGGGCTGATTCCTCACCGTTCTCATGATCATTGCGACTCCACGATGTGAGATCTTGCATGGAGCCCCAGGCTGAGGGAGATTGACAGTTGTTTTGTGTTTCTTCCATTTGCAAATTATCGCACCAATTGTTGTCACCTTCTCACCAAGCTGCTTGGCGATGGTCTTGTAGCCCATTCCAGCCTTGTGTAGGTCTACAATCTTGTCCCTGACATCCTTGGATAGCTCTATGGTCTTGGCAATGGTGGAGAGTTTGGAATCTGATTGATTGATTGCTTCTGTGGACAGGTGTCTTTTATACAGGTAACAAGCTGAGATTAGGAGCACTCCCTTTAAGAGTGTGCTCCTGATCTCAGCTCGTTACCTGTATAAAAGTCACCTGGGAGCCAGAAATCTTTCTGATTGAGAGGGGGTCAAATACTTATTTCCCTCATTAAAATGCAAATCAATTTATAACATTTTGACATGCATTTTTCTGGATTTTTTTGTTGTTATTCTGTCTCTCAGTGTTCAAATAAACCTACCATTAAAATTATAGACTAATCATTTCTTTGTCAGTGGGCAAACGTACAAAATCAGCAGGGGATCAAATACTTTTTTCCCTCACTGTACATACAAATTACCTCGACTAACCTGTAACCCCGCACATTGACTCGGTACCGGTACCTAGTACAGTGGGGAGAACAAGTATTTGATACACTGCCGATTTTGCAGGTTTTCCTACTTACAAAGCATGTAGAGGTCTGTATGAAAACACATTGTATGATTTTTAAGTAATTCATTTGCATTTTATTGCATGACATAAGTATTTGACCACCTACCAACCAGTAAGAATTCCGGCTCTCACAGACCTGTTAGTTTTTCTTTAAGAAGCCCTCCTGTTCTCCACTCATTACCTGTATTAACTAGACCTGTTTGAACTCATTACCTGTATAAAAGACACCTGTCCACACACTCAATCAAACAGACTCCAACCTCTCCACAATGGCCAAGACCAGAGAGCAGTGTAAGGACATCAGGGATAAAATTGTAGACCTGCACAAGGCTGGGATGGGCTACAGGACAATAGGCAAGCAGCTTGGTGAGAAGGCAACAACTGTTGGCGCAATTATTAGAAAATGGAAGAAGTTCAAGATGACGGTCAATCACACTCGGTCTGGGGCTCCATGCAAGATCTCACCTCGTGGGGCATCAATGATCATGAGGAAGGTGAGGGATCAGCCCAGAACTACACGGCAAGACCTGGTCAATGACCTGAAGACAGCTGGGACCACAGTCTCAAAGAAAACCATTAGTAACACACTACGCCGTCATGGATTAAAATCCTGCAGCGCACGCAAGGTCCCCCTGCTCAAGCCAGCGCATGTCCAGGCCCGTCTGAAGTTTGCCAATGACCATCTGGATGATCCAGAGGAGGAATGGGAGAAGGTAATGTGGTCTGATGAGACAAAAATAGAGCTTTTTGGTCTAAACTCCACTCGCTGTGTTTGGAGGAAGAAGAAGGATGAGTACAACCCCAAGAACACCATCCCAACCATGAAGCATGGAGGTGGAAACATCATTCTTTGGGGATGCTTTTCTGCAAAGGGGACAGGACAACTGCACCGTATTGAGGGGAGGATGGATGGGGCCATATATCGCAAGATCTTGGCCAACAACCTCCTTCCCTCAGTAAGAGCATTGAAGATGGGTCATGGCTGGGTCTTCCAGCATGACAACGACCCGAAACACACAGCCAGGGCAACTAAGGAGTGGCTACGTAAGAAGCAACTCAAGGTCCTGGAGTGGCCTAGCCAGTCTCCAGACCTGAACCCAATAGAAAATCTTTGGAGGGAGCTGAAAGTCTGTATTGCCCAGCGACAGCCCCGAAACCTGAAGGATCTGGAGAAGGTCTGTATGGAGGAGTGGGCCAAAATCCCTGCTGCAGTGTGTGCAAACCTGGTCAAGACCTACAGGAAACATATGATCTCTGTAATTGCAAACAAAGGTTTCTGTACCAAATATTAAGTTCTGCTTTTCTGATGTATCAAATACTTATGTCATGCAATAAAATGCACATTAATTACTTAAAAATCATACAATGTGATTTTACCTATGATAAAAATTACAGACCTCTACATGCTTTGTGTAAGTAGGAAAACCTGCAAAATCGGCAGTGTATCAAATACTTGTTCTCCCCACTGTATATAGCCTCGTTATTGTTATTTTATTGTGTTACTTTTTATTATTCTTTACTTTAGATTATTTGGTAAATATTTTCTTAATTCTTTCTTGAACGGCATTGTTGGTCAAGGGCTTGTAAGTAAGCATTTCACGGTAAGGTCCACACCGGTTGTATTCGGCGCATGTGACAAATAAAGTTTGATTTGATAAAACATTACTTTTCTGTCCTTGCATTTATGGTAGAGTAAGTTGTTGTTATATCATATATTAAATCAAATCAAATTTTATTGGCCACATGCGCCGAATACAACAGGTGCAGACATTACAGTGAAATGCTTACTTACAGCCCTTAACCAACAGTGCATTTCTTTTTTTATAAAAAAGTAGAATAAAACAACAAAAAAGTGTTGAGAAAAAAAAAGAGCAGAAGTTAAATAAAATAACAGTAGGGAGGCTATATATACAGGGGGGTACCGGTGCAGAGTCAATGTGCGGGGGCACCGGCTAGTTGAGGTAGTTGAAGTAATATGTACATGTGGGTAGAGTTAAAGTGACTATGCATAAATAATTAACAGAGTAGCAGCAGCGTAAAAATATGGGGGGGGTGGGGGGGGGGGGCTGTGCAAATAGTCCGGGTAGCCATGATTAGCTGTTCAGGAGTCTTATGGCTTGGGGGTAGAAGCTGTTGAGAAGTCTTTTGGACCTAGACTTGGCACTCCGGTACCGCTTGCCGTGCGGTAGCAGAGAGAACAGTCTATGACTAGGGTGGCTGGAGTCTGACAATTTTGAGGGCCTTCCTCTGACACCGCCTGGTATAGAGGTCCTGGATGGCAGGAAGCTTGGCCCCAGTGATGTACTGGGCCGTACGCACTACCCTCTGTAGTGCCTTGCGGTCGGAGGCCAACAGTTGCCATACCAGGCGGTGATGCAACCAGTCAGGATGCTCTCGATGGTACAGCTGTATAATTTTTTGAGGATCTGAGGACCCATGCCAAATATTTTCAGTCTCCTGAGGGGGGATAGGCTTTGTCGTGCCCTCTTCACGACTGTCTTGGTGTGTTTGGACCATGATAGTTCGTTGGTGAAGTGGACACCAAGGAACTTGAAGCTTTCAACCTGTTCCACTACAGCCCCGTCGATGAGAATGGGGGCGTGCTCAGTCCTCTTTTTTTCCCTGTAGTGCACAATCATCTCCTTTGTATTGGTCACGTTGAGGGAGAGGTTGTTATCCTGGCACCACACGGCCAGGTCTCTGACCTCCTCCCTGTAAGCTGTCTCATCGTTGTCGGTGATCAGGCCTACCACTGTTGTGTCGTCGGCAAACTTAATGATGGTGTTGGAGTAGTGCCTGGCCATGCAGTCATGGGTGAACAGGGAGTACAGGAGGGGACTGAGCACGCACCCCTGAGGGGCCCCCGTGTTGAGGATCAGTGTGGCAGATGTGTTGTTACCTACCCTTACCACCTGGGGGCGGCCCATCAGGAAGTCCAGGATCCAGTTGCAGAGGGAGGTGTTTAGTCCCAGGATCCTGAGCTTAGTGATGAGCTTTGAGGGCACAATGTGTTGAATACTGAGCTGTAGTCAATGAATAGCATTCTCACGTAGGTGTTCCTCTTGTCCAGGTGGGAAAGGGCAGTGTGGAGAGCAATAGAGATTGCATCATCTGTGGATCTGTTGGGGCGGTATGCAAATTGGAGTGAGTCTAGGGTTTCTGGGATAATGGTGTTGATGTGAGCCATGACCAGCCTTTCAAAGCACTTCATGGCTACAGACGTCAGTGCTACGGGTCGGTAGTCATTTAGGCAGGTTATCTTAGAGTCCTTGGGCACGGGGACTATGGTGGTCTGCTTGAAACATGTTGGTATTACAGACTCAGTCAGGGACATGTTGAAAATGTCAGTGAAGACACTTGCCAGTTGGTCAGCACATGCTCGGAGTACACGTCCTGGTAATCCGTCTGGCCCTGCGGCCTTGTGAATGTTGACCTGCTTAAAAGTCTTACTCACATCGGATACGGAGAGCGTGATCACATAGTCATCCGGAACAGCTGGTGCTCTCATGCATGCTTCAGTGTTGCTTGCCTCGAAGCGAGCATAGAAGTGGTTTAGCTCGTCTGGAAGTCTTGTGTCACTGGGCAGCTCGCGGCTGTGCTTCCCTTTGTAGTCTGTAATAGTTTTCAAGCCCTGCCACATCCGACGAGCGTCAGAGCCGGTGTAGTACGATTCAATCTTAGTCCTGTATTGACTCTTTGCCTGTTTGATGGTTCGTCAGAGGGCATAGCGGGATTTCTTATAAGCTTTGTATGCGCCTCTGTGTGTGGAGTAAAGGTGGTCTTTTGGAGTTTTTTTCCCTCTGATTGCACATTTAACATGCTGGTAGAAATTAGGTAGAACGGATTTAAGTTTCCCTGCATTAAAGTCCCCGGCCACTAGGAGCGCTGCCTCTGGATTAGCGTTTTCCTGTTGATTTATGGCCTTATACAGCTCATTAACCATTAATCAGTTAAATTAGACATTGAACTTGAACCCTGTAAGAATCCTGGCTCTAGCTGTCAGACAGTTTTTGGTATAGGGATCTCAGAAATGCAGTGTAACTACATATCATTTTGTGTCTTATGTAACGTGGTGAAAACAGTTTTCATGGGCACACAAATCCTCCAAACATTATGCAATTGCAAAATAGAATGCTTCTAACAGAAAGAGTAATCTTACCTTGATACTTAAAACCTAAATCGATACTGTCATTAATGTGGTTCTCCAATAATTACATATAATACCTGTTGGATGCGCATTTGGTGTCGAGCTGTTTAATTACTCCATGATAATTTCACACATCATCATCTGACACAGGAAGGAATTTTCAGAATGACAGTCAAGTGAGGAACAGCTGTTGTGATAGCGCATGCGATGCTACAACAGCCCAAGTGCTGATAAAAAGGTGTCCGCAAGGAATGTCCAGAATATTTGGGTGTCTCATTCGTTACGCCGGTGAAGACAATTGTGACTCGATCCACATTGGATCTAATATCCCTAGTGAATTGATGTTGATCATCTATTGTAGTCTGCTTGATTTACAGCAGGGTGTTGTTAGATTTAACAGAGAAAGCATCAAGGTAATGAGTTCATGTTTTCATGTTTTTGTGCCTCGGATTGGACTGTGTAGACTATTGTGCAACACCCAATGCTATTCCTATACATTATTCTGGATATAATGACAACAAATTACATAGCCTACATTTTACATTTTAGCAGACGCTCTTATCCAGAGTGACTTACAGTTAGTGAGTGCATACATTTTCATACTGGCCCCCCGTGGGAAACAAACCCACAACCCTGGCGTTGCAAGCGCCATGAGCTACAGGGGACTAGTGAGCTAGTGAGCTTCTTCACAAGATAATCTGGTAATGAAATAGCAAGACAAATATATTTCGGTTTCCATGTTACACCTGCAATTTCAAACAATATAACGGGTTTGATGTAGCCCACTTGAACTTGAATTTGGAGCTCAGAAATTCAAGTACTGGAATAGGCCTACCTAGAAATGTTTTCAATTTGGTGCTTGAAAAGTCCTTGTAATTATTATAGCCAATTTATTTAGTCAGACAAATCCACATTATTCACATATTTTAGAATAATTAGAAAATCAATGCATTGGCAAGGCCTAAAACATTGACACTTTTTAGAATGGGGTCTCTATATTAAGCTCTATATGTACATTTATCTAAATTATTACATCTTAGTAATTTAGCAGACGCTCTTATCCAGAGTGTCTTATAGGAGGAATTAGGGTTAAGTACCCTTGCTAAAAGGCACAGACAGATTTTTCACAGTCGGCTCAGGGATTCAAACCAGCAACCTTTCGGTTACTGGCCCAATGCTCTTAACCGCTAGGCTACAGGCCGCACAATTGTATAACATTGAGGTCCTTGTAAATTACAATTAAGTGCTTGAAAAAGTCCTTGAATTTGACTTGCCAATGTCTGTATGAACCCTGTTTAAAGGATGTATAGTCTTAGGCCTATGTTGTTGTATAGGTTGAGTTATGGGCCAATTTGCATATATTCCTCTAAGTACACATGTGGAATTGCATGAAAATAAATTTCCATTTATTGTTGTACATTCTATGGGCAACACACACTGTCTGTAATAAACGTTCGACTTTTAACTATTATTCAGCAAGACACACACCTGGTGATGAGATGTCGTCTTGCTCTGGTGTGTATGGTGGTAGTCTGTGGAGGGCAAAGTCCCTCTTCATGTCCCCGGCACGGAGTTGGTGTTCGCCCCTCTCCATCTGATCTGCCACGCTCCTCAGTAATGAGGCCAACTGCCTGCTTGTGTCTGGGGGTGCGTTTGCTCCCTGGTTCACACACACACGCAGTTATAGTACTTAATAGATAGCGGTAGATAAGACTGAACTATGCAGGTAGGCCACTATTATTTTCAATAGGCCTACATTGTAATTTCTATTATGAAACGAAATTGCAATATCTTCTATCTAGAATTCAGCAGAACATGCAACAATAGTGACAACAAAATTTCCAACTTTATTTTAAACATTCAACTCAGTTCAAATTCCTTATTCCTCCTTTAGGTAATTACTGAACTGTAAGTTATCACTCCCATTCACCAATCCGACCATGGCAGATGAGTGTTTCCCTTGAGGAAGGACAGAAGGAAGGATGAAATGTTTAAGTGTTGGAACAGAGTACGGAAGTGGATCTCACCATCAATATTCTCCTGGGCATGCCTACCCTCCTGGTGATGTCACTGGTCTTAAGGGAGTCATACAAGAAATTGGGAAAGACGTTGGCCAGGTAGTCTCCCCACGACCTGAGGTGAACAATGGGAAAGAGAGACCGAAAAGAAAAGGAGAAGAAAAAAGTTAAAGTAACTTAAGAAGTGGTGGGGCTGAGATAGCGTTGAGGTGAGAGAGGCATTGCCAGTTCGAATCCCAGGGGAAGATATGTCAGGCTACGATTTGGCAAATTCTGACGAAGGCCATTGACGGCTGAAACGTCATGATATTAATAGTTGTATAAATAAAAGATCAGGTTTTTAATAGTGTGCCTATTCCTTTTCCCAACCAGAGGGTCGCTGACACAGTGAGTCTCACGTACGTGTTCTGATAGGTACTGAGGGTCAGGTGGGTAGAATGATCCACTCCCACGGGGGTGTCTGCCTGATGGATGGTTCCTCTGGGGAAGTAGAGCAGATCACCTGCCTATGGAAAGAAAGGACAAACACCCCCCCCCCCTCACTTACCCTCAAATAGCTCAGGCCACAAGTCACACTACGTTGCAAAATACTCCAATGAAGTGTTTCCCAAATGTGGATCAAGACTCATAAGTGCACTACTGCGGATTACTTTCGG
This sequence comes from Coregonus clupeaformis, assembly GCF_020615455.1. Lineage (NCBI taxonomy): Eukaryota > Metazoa > Chordata > Actinopteri > Salmoniformes > Salmonidae > Coregonus > Coregonus clupeaformis. The sequence continues at coordinate 3,808,761 of NC_059204.1, read as the reverse complement.
GTTGTGGCTTTTGACTGGTCTTGCCTAGAGAGACATTGGTTTTGTTTACTCGACAGGTAACAAGGAAACCCCTAAAGCTCTAGACTGGTCACAGCACAAAAATGTTTGGGATTCGGAACCAATACTTGCTGAATTAATGGTGTCGGTTGGTTTGTACTTGTTATCAGACAAGTGTGTCTTCTCATGCATGTTCTCTTGCTAAAGCTCAGTAGTGCCTGACCCTTGTTCCTGGGACCCATGTCGCTAACCCTGTGCTGTGAGTAAAGTACCTGCTCTGGAGTGAAGTTTCTCCTAGGTGCAGATCTAGGATCAGCTTCCTTTCCCTCAATCTTAACCTTAAAGTGGCAATCTGCAGTTCAAACAATAGCAATGTGGGTCACCCCCCCACTGTTTTGGTAAAAAGCTGAGGGATGGGGCAGGAGAAATGTAACCACTCAAATTCATAGACAAAGCTATGGATGCAAGGATTGACCGTCCATGGTATTAAAATTATAGTTTTAACCATGTTTTGAGGCTACAGAGGTGTTTGTTTACAATTACATTGCTTGCAAACAATGAAGTAAAACAGGCTTAAATGTTGGGTTCTGATAGTGTATTACAGTTAAACTAAGCTCATGAGGCATTTATAGTTGGGCCGGGAGGACATCAGTAGCACAATGCTCATTAGTATCGTGGCAAGGAAACAAAACACAAAGCGGATTAAACTTCTTTAGGAAAATAATATTGGAAACAAACATCATTATGTTGTCATCCAGAGTCACATTTCTTTATTTTTGCAATGGAAAACATATTGCGATACTGGTAAAAAATAAATGAATAAACGGAAATATCACATTTACATAAGTATTCAGACCCTTTACTCAGTACTTTGTTGAAGCACCTTTGGCAGCGATTATAGCCTAAAGTCTTCTTGGGTATGACACTACAAGCTTGGCACACCTGTATTTGGGGAGTTCCTCCCATTCTTCTCTGCAGATCCTCTCAAGCTCTGTCAGGTTGGATGGGGAGCGTCTCTGCACAGCTATTTTCAGGTCTCTCCAGAGATGTTCGATTGGGTTCAAGTCCAGGCTCTGGTTGGACCACTCAAGGACATTCAGACTTGTCCCGAAGCCACTCCTGCGTTGTCTTGGCTGTGTGCTTAAGGTTTTTGTCCTGTTGGAAGGTGATCCTTCACCCCAGTCTGAGGTCCTGTGCACTCTGGAGCAGGTTTTCATTAAGGATCTTTCTGTACTTTGCTCCGTTCATCTTTCCCTCAATCCTGACTAGTCTCCCAGTCCCTGCCGCTGAAAAACATCCCCACAGCATGATGCCGCCACCACCATGCTTCACCGTAGGGATGGTGCCAGGTTTCCTCCAGACGTGATGCTTGGCATTCAGGCCAAAGAGTTCAATCTTGGTTTCTTCAGACCAGAGAATCTTGTTTCTCATGGTCTGAGAGTACATTCGGTGCCTTTCGGCAAACTCCAAGCGGGCTGTCATGTGCCTTTTACTGAGGAGTGGCTTCTGCCTGGCCACTCTACCATAAAGGCCTGATAGGTGGAGTGCTGCAGAGATGGTTGTCCTTCTGGAAGGTTCTCCCATCTCCACAGAGGAACTCTAGAGCTCTGTCAGAGTGACCATCGGGTTCTTGGTCACCTCCCTGACCAAGGCCCTTCTCCCCCGATTGCTCAGTTTGGCCGGGCGGCCAGCTCTAGAAAGAGTCTAGGTGGTTCTAAACGTCTTCCATTTAAAAATGAGGCCAGTGTGTTCTTGGGGACCTTCAATGCTGCAGAATTTTTTTTGTACCCTTCCCCAGATCTGTGCCTCGACACAATCCTGTCTCGGAGCTCTACGGACCATTCCTTCGACCTCATGGCTTGGTTTTTGCTCTGACATGCACTGTCAACTGTGGGAACTTATATAGACAGGTGTGTGTCTTTCCAAATCATGTCCAATCAATTGAATTTTCTACAGGTGGACTCCAATCAAGTTGTAAAAACATCTCAAGGATGATCAATGGAAACAGGATGCACCTGAGCTCAATTTCGAGTCTCAAAGCAAAGGGTCTGAATACTTATGTAAATAAGGTATTTCTGTTTTTTAAATCCGTTTTCACTTTGTCATTCTGGGGTATTGTGTGTAGATTGATGAGGGAAACATTTAATTTAATCCATTTTAGAACAGGGCTGTAACATAACAACATGTGGAAAAAGTCAAGGGGTCTGAATACTTTCTGAAGCCACTGTATATCTTTAATTTAAAAGTCCCAAAATGTATGTAGCAATTGCCCCCATTAAATGCAAAACTAACCCAGATTAGGGGCAACTTCACCCTGCACCTAACATACCTTCAATATGATGTCGTGGGTGGGGCTGCCGATGCGCTCCTCAAGCTCCACGCAGTACTCTCTCGCCAGGGGCACTGTGGGGCTGTACAGACGCCAATGTTTCTCGCCCTCCAACTGGAGGATAAACACCTGGGGAGAGGCCAAGCCACCAATGTCAAATAAAATAAAATGTTATTGGTCGCGTACTCATATTTAGCAGATGTTATCGCAGGTGCAGCAAAATGCTTATGTTTCTAGCTCCAACAGTGCAGTAAAACCGAACATTACAGAACAATACACACAAATCCCCAAAATTCTAAGAAACAAATTAAGAAATAGCATAATGAGCAATGTCAGAGTCCGGAATATAAATATATACACTGAACAAAAATAAATGCAACATGAAACAATTTCAAGGATTTACAGTTCATATAAGGAAATCAGTCAATTGAAATAAATTATTTAGGCCCTAATCTATGGATTTCACATGATTGGGAATACAGATATGCATCTGTTGGTCACAGATACCTAGTGTGACCACCATTTGCCTCATGCAGAGCGACACATCTCCTTTGCATAGAGTTAAATCAGGCTGTTGATTGTGGCCTGTGGAATGTTGTCCCACTCCTCTTCGATGGCTGTGCGAAGTTGCTGGCTATTGGTGGGAACTCGAACACGCCGTCGTACACGTTGATCCAGAGCACGACAAGCACGCAGATGAGCTTCCCTGAGATGGTTTGTGAGAGTTTATGCCAAAATTATTCGGTTGTGCAAACGCAAAGTTTCATCAGTTGTCCGGGTGGCTCATCTCAGACGATCCCGCAGGTGAAGAAGCCGGATGTGGAGGTCCTGGGCTGGTGTGGATACACGTGACTGTGGTTGTGAGGTTCGTTGGACGTACTGCCAAATCCTCTAAAACGACGTTGGAGGCGGCTTATGGTAGAGAAATGAACATTCAATTCTCTGGCAACAGCTCTGGTGGACATTCCTGCAGTCAGCATGCCAATTGCACGCTCCCTCAATACCTGAGTCATCTGTGGCATTGTGTTGTGTGACAAAACTGCACATTTTAAATGGGCCTTTTATTGTCCCCAGCACAAGGTGCACCTGTGTAATGACCATATTGTTTAATCAGCTCCTTGATATGCTACATCTGCCAAGTGGATGGATTATCTTGGCAAAGGAGAAATGCTCACTAACTGGGATGTAAACAGATTTGTGCAAAACATTTGAGAGAAATAAGCTTTTTGTGCGTATGGAACATTTCGGGGATCTTTTATTTCATCTCATGAAACCAAAACTTTACATGTTGCGTTTATATTTTTGTTCAGTATATATGTATATGATGGTGTGTAGATAGTATGGACAGTATATGAATAGGAACGGTGTGTACAGCAGTAGTTATATAGGATGACTAGAATACAGTATATACATATGAAGTGGGTAAAACAGTATGTAAACATGATTAAATATTGTCTAACCCTCAAACTATACTACAAACATTGCAGGCTGGGCTATGTTCAGTAGGGAACATCGTAGCAAAATAATTCCAAATGGAAAGTTACAATTAGTTTTTTTTTTTTGTCATTTAGCAGACGCTCTTATCCAGAGCGACTTACAGGAGCAATTAGGGTTAAGTGCCTTGCTCAAGGGCACATCGACAGATTTTTCACCTAGTCGGCTCGGGGATTAGAACCAGCGACCTTTCGGTTACTGGCACAACGGTCTAAACCACTAAGCTACCTGCCGCCATGGGTAGCTATGACATGTTTTCTCCTGTTTGGTTCCCACTGAACACTACACTGATGTGGACCATGTTGGGGCCAGTTCAGTGTTGTACCTCCACGTCGTCGTAGTGTGGGGGTAGCCCTTGGGACTCCTGTGGGGTGATGTAGACGTTGGAGCCCACCAGAGCCCCAAAGAAACACTCCAGCTTCTCCTGAATCCGCCACAGCTCGTCCTGGAGACACACAGTTAGTTAGAGGAGAGCAGGCAGCTTAGAATCTCCTAATAGAATACTATTGGGTTCAGCTCTGCACAAATATGGACCAAGATGTTCAGATATATCTGTGCAAGAGCTTTTAATTACTGTTGTGTTCACCAACATATCCTAGTTCAAGGCTTTCGAATTTAAATAGGCACATCTGAATCTGAGCTAAAGGATATCTGTCACTACACTGCCACAGTGTTGCGCTAACTAGGACCTCTTCACTCCTGGTTATTCAGGGTTAGAAGGCACAGTGATGCTGAAACGTTGGTGGTTTCTTACCCAATAAATTACTGGGAGTTTATACAGAGTGTGCGACTCTCTTTATTTGTTTTTATAGCTTACAGTTTATTCACCATTAGTCAGCACCTCTACACTAAATAATGTTCTCTGGGTGTGCGCCAGCTCATGCTTTTTATTAGACTCCTGTTTCATACTACCACGGACCAGAATGCACGACTCAGGAGTACAAAACACTGTGGATAAACACCTGTCCACCACTCTCACCTTAAATCTCTGAGGCTGGTGGAACTGGATGGTGGCCTTCTTCTGGTTGAAGTCCTTCCTGAGCTGGCTGTAGTTGACACGGCCCTCCTTGTTCAACACAGTCTTGTTGCCCTGGACGCAGCGGCACACATTGAGGTCTCTGGCATATGTCAGGCCCTGGGAGCACAGCCCCTTCAGGTCGGAGAGCTGGAACAGAGACTGGTAGTAGGAGGCCAAGGCTGGGTCAGACCTCTGGAGGTGGAGGGGCTTCTTCTCCCAGTAATCTGTGAAGAATTCCTTCTGCCCCACAGGGGAAATTAGGCTCTGGAAGACAGTGTCTGGGGTGTCGAAGCAGAAAGGAGAGGGGACACCATTGGAGTCTGTTTTCCTCTGTTTGGGAGCGACTGCTTCATCATCTCCGGCTGCTGCTCTTCTTCCCTTCCTGGGCATCTTTAGCTGATAGAGATAACGTTACATCAGTGGCATTAGAAGATAGCTAGCTATGTGATCAGTTTCTGTTTTCATTTTGCATTGCTATCAAATTAACTCGCAAGCTGAAGTTATGCAGTTGCAATAGCCCGTTCGATAGCAAATAATTGGTGTTATGTAGCTAGCTTTAGATAAAAATTATTGGTACACATGTTAGCTAGCTAATAACATAGCTTATGGGCTAACAAGCTAGTTAGCTAACGTTAACTAGCTAACTTGCAAACTGTAGCTAACGTTATATAATGTTAGTTTTGCTGCTCGTATCGTTAAACGTAGCTAAAACATAGCTACCTGTTTTGCTTATGTTCCTACCTGATTCAACACAAATATATTAGCAACAAACTATTTTCCCAAATCAGTTTGGTTTGATAGCTACACATGTGAGAATGGAGTTCTGTTCTGCAGCATAAAATGTCTGAAGGGAAACAAGTACTTTCCAATTTCCGCTCTGGTGATTCATGTCTCTAGCGTGGATTATTTCCAAATTCAACTAATTTCCAAATTGTATTCAATACAGAAATGATACGCAACCACTACAATAATGTTGGCATGTTAAGGCTGAATACTTTTATTAGTTGACATTTATCTTAAATACAATAAAACAAGCAGAGCTGAGCAGGTTCTGTAAAGAGACCTTTCTATTTCAACAGCTAGATCAAAATCTTAGTTTGAAAAAGGGGAAAGGTAGCGAGATGTCCTCACAAAGTGAGATGCACTAAAAGTGCACTACAGAGGGGCTCCTTGACTTCAGCAGTGAGCTCTCCTCTAATCAAGATCCAATGTCCAGTAAAAGATTAAACAAATACAAAAAGTTAATTTATTTACACATTGGCTCTTTCAACCTTTTGATAACATGAGGAATGGAGCTCTATACTAGCTATCTCTGTGATAGCCAAACCAAATCTGGGTGTATTTAACATAGTACAACATTCAAATATCAGACTACATTACGTGGAATTCAACACACCCATTATGTGGTGTTCTAATAGAAAATACGCAATTATCACAATTTTCCAACCAAAACATTTACATAGAGGAAATGTGAAATAACACTAAAAATAAGAGGCCACTTGACAATGCCAAAATGAAGTTCCATGAACTGTTGTTTTCTGTGTATGGAGGGAGGCAGGTGCAGTGTTTCGGTTTAAAAAAACAAAAACTAAATTTTTTTGTGGAGAGGAAGGAGGGTGAACTCTGCCTTGGTTGGCTGACCCTCGTCTTAAGTCCAGACAGGAGAGAATTTGATGTCCAGTCACAGGGCCCAGCCTGCTCTCCATCACTGGGGGGCCTCCTTGTCCCCTGGCTGGGGGGCTGTCTCAGGGAGCTCCAACTTCTCGCACTCAGTCAGCTTCAGGGTTAAGTGCTGGGCGATCTCATTGGGGTCAGTATACAGAGCAGCAGGGACGTTCTGGAAGACAAAGAGAGGGAAACAAACTAAATGTCGTTGTCTATCAAAAGTCAGATTTTCTAGATATTGCCATTGATTAATTGTTCTCCATTTACAATAGTGGTATGATTGCATCAGCTGGACAGTGGCATCTATGCATGTAGCATTAATGTTTTGGACAATATTTTAGTGATGTCACTGCACGATGGTGAGCTTGCTCTGACTTGCCAGCAGACTTCTGCTATACATGTACTTTGCAAACAGAAGAAAATTCTCACCTTCAATTCTGAAATTTTGCTTTCCCGAGTGCTAAACTCTCTGATCATGTAATTCTTTCCAGTCTGTAAAGAAAACCAGGGTAAACGATGACTCATTTCATAAGTAGGCATAGCCATTTTGTAGTTGAAGTTAAGTGAGTGATGTCCATTTCCTTCTAAAGTTATCCACAGAATTTGATTCCAATGCACATCCATTCTGGTGGTTACCGTTAATCGATTGCCATTTCCCAGGAAAGCCCAGTCACACTTGCCTCGTGATAGAGCCGTGTGTCATTTATCCGGATCAGAACTCCATCCACTCGCAGGAAGAACCGCAGAAGCAGGAAGAAACTGGTAGGCATCACTCTCTGTATCATACACAAGTGGTTAACAAGAGGGTGTCATTCTTCAAAACCTCCTCAGAACAAATGAATCTGCCTCTCAAAGATGCAAGCATTTAAGAAAATTCATTAAACATAAGTACAATAGGGGAATAAAAAAATTGCCTTTTTTATTCCTGGTCTTACAGCCCCCGCAAGGGCATGTCCTTTGGTGCTTGTCACACGGCCACAGAAATCATATGGGGCGAATGTGCATCATCATAAAGTGTCAGTTCCTGTCTGAAAGTGGCACTCACTATTTTGACGCTGATCATGGACACGCCGTGGTCGTGAAGCTCGTCTTCAAACAGCAGCACGTCATCGAAGAACATGATCTGCTCTCGCGCCTTAAGCTTCTCCATGTCGATGCGCTCCGACGTTTCTGTCGCCTAATGGAATAGCAGGGGTGTATTCATTAGTGCACACCGTAGCAAAAAAGAAAACGTTTTGCAACTGAAAAACACGTTTCTTATTGGACACATTCAGGTAGGTAGGTCCCTCGGCCTGTTTGCCTCCATTTGGTTCCTAATGAATAAGGCAATTGACAGCTTGAGATAACATGTTTCTGAATATTAAGCCTATGCGAAAGAACAATTATGTTCCAGGCTGACTACATTGCAGTTGTTGTATTGCATCACCTGATGGTTGTGTTCCACATCATTGACGGTGCAGTCAGACGTCAGACTGACATCATATGGTGTGGTTAGTTGATATGTTAATCACCTAGCCAGGCATTGTGAGATCTGGCAGGCGTCTGCAATGTAGTCGGCCTGAAACGCAGCCAATGACTTGGGGGCGAACCCTATCTTCCACTTACGTCGAATTTACACTTAGTCATGCATCAATATCAATGTGAGACTAAGCTAAATTTTGACTTAAATTGAAGTTAAGATTTGCCCCTTATTTTGTCATGTGTTTGTTTGGGATATTGTTTTGTATCCACAGTATGAACTGAAAGGCCTTTCACCCTCATCTGCAGGTCCTCTCCTAACAAAGTGCCTCTGTAGTCTGTGGTATATGTCCAGTCGTAGTGTTTCACCGCCTCTTTGGAGTGTTCAGAATCGGCCCTGGGAATACAACCACATGACAACAGTCAGATTCAGTCTCCATAATGGGTCTGGTAATTGACTGATTATTCAACACTTTTTATCCAAACAATTTAAAATGCCATAGTTTTTTTTTTTTTAAATCTACTTCACCAGCATATAGACAATGAAGGTGGATAGTTTTATCACAGTGGTATTATGATAGTGGTTGTACCTGCTCTCTTGCCATTCCTGTGCACAGGCCACTTTCACAGAGTCCTGCATGTTGTTGACCCTCTTGAGGGCATCGATGGCGTTAAACTCGATGCCATAGCCGTCTGTGTGCTGAATGCGTAGAACGTTGTCCCCAAACAGCATCTCTGGGAGCGAGGGCATGTGCATCTCCTCCCCTAACCTGAGACAAAACTGTCAAGATTGAAACCTGAACAACTAACCTCAATGCAGCTAGCTAAGTAAGTTACATTTTACATTTACATTTTAGTCATTTAGCAGACGCTCTTATCCAGAGCGACTTACAGTTAGTGAATACATATTTTTTTATACTGGCCCCCCGTGGGAATCGAACCCACAACCCTGGCATTGCAAACACCATGCTCTATCAACGCTACATCCCTGCCGGCCATTCCCTCCGCCCATGAGTCTCCCGGTCGCGGCCGGCTGCGACAGAGCCTGGATTCGAACCAGGATCTCTAGTGGCACAGTTAGCACTGCGATGCAGTGCCTTAGACCACTGCGCCACTCAGGAGTTGATAATATTTGAATGATTAATGTTGGTGTGCAACTATTTAAAGTAAGACCAAGTTGATAAACAAGCTCCCCAATGTAGACTAAACCTTAAGAATACTAAACAGACAACATTTAAGAAAAAGTTTCTTCTGACACAAAATCAGCAAAATACTTGGAATAGTTTACCGTTCAATGTCCTTAGATTTCATAATGTGGGTTTTTGCTGCAGTCACTTTCCATGGTCCGAATATGAAGTCTTGCTTACTGCTCTTAAACCCATGGGTCATCATGGCTGACAAATTGGCCAACATCAACTGTAAATACAGTCAAACCAAACCCAGAGAGGTAAATAAACATATGATAATACATGCAAGTACAGGGTACATTGCATATCGACCGTTGCAGAACTGTAGATAGTTGTGTACATTCGGCCCTCAGATATTAGCTAGCAATCCAATGTCTTTATTAGCGAGTTGTAAAAGTACCTAGGTAGGAGATATATAGTTAGCTATTACAAGTAAAGAACACAATTCCTACTGTAAAGATTCTCCGCTGTACAGGCTTGATAGCTAGCTAGCTAGTTATTAACTTTTCTAGCCTTCCTAACTAGCTATTGCAAAATTCAACGTTATATAAAATAAGAAGCAGGTAGCTGACAAAACAGCCAAACGTGTTAATGGAGTCGAAAACAACAATGCAGATTAAGCGTTCCACAATCTTATTTATCTAGCTAGCTAACTGCGCCTCCGGCTGTTTTGTGACAAGCTGGCTGGTTCAGCATCACTTCAATCATCATACTAGCTTGTTATCTTAACTTCATTACTAATAAGATATACCTCCAAAATCAATAACCTACTGACAAGAGACTTTATGGAAATACAAATCAAAGATTCAATTCAAAAGAAAGGTAAAAGTTAATACACTTACTCCAGTATTTTGATTGTCAGCTAACGTCCATGAAAGAGAGAGCTTCACAAAAACGCTTCCGACGTACTTTTCATTCTACTATTATATGGTTCCGCCTCCAGAAAATACAGTAAATCTGTACAAAAAAAAATATATTTATTTGTTGCTACATGTCCTAAATGTAAGATAGCATGCTGTGTTTATACTAGTTGCTCTCTAAGACAGGTCTCCATCAAAAATACATTTCACAGAAATAAAATGTTTAAAAAAATGTTTCAATACATTTTTAAAAACATATCTATATCTTTTTTTAACTTAAAATGTATTACAGCTTCACTTTTTAAATGTTGTGGTTTTGTTCTGGGCTGCCACCCTGACATAGAGAGAAGATTACTGGTATCAATGACTGGATTAGCTGAAATTAACATAATCAGAGGCATTACAGTATGAACAACCATTCAACATTAATCCATGGCCTAACGGCCTGCAGTGTGTCAAATTGTTTTTATACGTATCATTAGAACAGACAGCCTACAAGCAAATTCGATTTTTTTTTATTCCCCAGTCAAGTGTCCCAAACATGGTGGTTCTGAGAAAGTCCTACACAATTCATCTGTAGCTAGGATCCCATCCTAGGATTTGGTACGTCGGGTGGTACTGTCTAATGCCCTTGTCTGTGTTGGTATAGCAGTGGAGAGAGGAATTGGATGATGGTCTCCCAGTGTTGAGTAGACCATGTTCTCAGTCACAGAGGAGACAGTGTGGCCAGGTTCTTGGGACGTTCCAAGAGGAGAAAGGTGTGTGACTCTCTCTGGAGAACAATCAATGTGACATTGATCAAATGGACCAAATGCACTGTAATACAGTATGTTTGATTGAGAAATATGTCACAAATAATTCCCCTAGAAAAAACCTGACTCCTAAACATTACTGTATGTTTATGATTTGTACTGTAATTGGAAATGTGCGCTAATAGTTTTAATACATTTTTGACTGTTTTCTATTGCATTACACATCTAGTGCTTGATACTTAAAGATGCACTCTCAAACTCATGTATCATTTCAGCCAGTAGTTTTGAAAGTGGTGCTCACCAGCCAAAACGGGTCCCCGTTTTTTGTGTACCACTTCATCCAATTTTGTGCTACGTCATACATTTTGTGTCATATGTTACGGATTTTGTCATTCGTATGATGTCATATGAATTTTGCAATTTGTGTGATATATTGCAAACCTCATTCGTGCAATATGTTATGAATTTGTTGACCTTAAGATCCCAGAGTGCATCTTTAAAATATCATATCATGCTATCACGATATCAAGCATGCGAGACAGAAAATCTAATTACTCACTGAAATATGTACACTTGATGAATATGATGATAAGGATTACTACAATCAAGACCGCTCCAATGCTGACCACAATCAATAGCCAACTCACTGGGAAACCTAAAAAACATTAGGAAAAGTGTGTGATATCCATTAAATAATGAGAAAAAAGTAATTGACATACAGTATCCCAGAACATAATTATTGCCAGAAAGAATGTGGTCCTCTGTAGCTCAATTGGTAGAGCATGGTGCTTGTAACGCCAGGGTGGTGGGTTCGATCCCCGGGACCACCCATATGTAAAAATGTATGCATACATGACTGTAAGTCGCTTTGGATAAAAGCGTCTGCTAAATGGCATATTATATTATTATTATTAGAATAGAAGTTAGATCAGTATATAAATATATCCACCATCCTCTTAGAATGGTGATCGAATGGAGGTGAGCTCCAAAAGTTTTGGGACAGTGACACATTTGTTGTTGTTTTGGCTCTGTACTCCACCACTTTGAATTTGAAATGATACAGTGAATATGAGGTTAAAGTGCAGACTGTCAGCTTTAATTTGAGGGTATTTTCATCCATATCGGGTGAACCGTTTGAAATATAACCAAAACAAACTGCAAATGTATCCAACAAATTTGTAGAGTCAAAAATTTGATGTAGTCGTTGCGTGCTACGAATATGGGACCAAATACTTAACTTTTTACTACTTGAATACACATATAAGCGAATTTGTCCCAATATTTTGTTGGGACTATGTACTATGTACAAAAAGTGCTGTAATTTCTAAACAGTTAATTTCAAATCCAAACCACAAAAAATATGTCACTGTCCAGTATGAAAAATGTATGCACTCACTAACTGTAAGTCACTCTGGATAAGGGCATCTGCTAAATGACTAAAAATGTCCCAATACTTTTGGAGCTCACTGTATCACAAGATATTATGGTAAAGTTGTGTAGAGCACCAAAATCATATTACATAGATATAGAAATCTACATGTTACATTGTCAACTAGTAATACTGACTTATTAACACATAGCTCTCACCATTGGACATGACTGTGTGATTGACAGTGATAGGCTGGCTGAGAGCAGAGTGGTTGACCAAGCAGAGGTAGAGGCCAGTCTGGCTGGGTCCTGAGGACAGAGGCAGGTAGGAGTGGAGTGTGAAGGAACCATCTGGGTTGACCTCCTTCTGCGTGTCTGAAAGTGTGGTGTTGAGGAGCTGACCATCTTTAAACCACACCTGCTCTATGGTCTCTGGGTAAAAACCCTGAGAGGAGCACAGCAACATGGGAAGTCCACCACTGGACTCCTTTACATCAGACACAGATACTACAGGAGGGGCTGGATACACAAACAGAAAGATGCAGATGCAGAAATAAAAGGGTAAACAAACATTATTTTCAATTTGGAGTCAAGTAGCATTCACATATCATGTTGTGATCACAGGGTCTTAATGGTTTTACATGTAGATTGTAGTTCTATCAAGTATTTTCAGAGATCGTTAACCTGTTACACAAATAGTTATGTTTTTTGAGAAAACTTGTTCAGGTGGAGGTGCAGCTCTTTTCACTTCACAGGAGTAAAGTCCAGCATCATTTATCTGTAGTTTCATCAGTAAAAATGAGATCTCTTTAGTCTCATTATTCCAAATCATTCGTACACTTTCTTTACAATTCTTCGGCACCAGCCACTCTTGTCTGTTAAACTGATGAAAGCACAGCACCTCTGTTCCTTTTATAGTTACTGTAAATATTTCAATGTCATAGGGTAAATTGTGGGTGCAGTGGATCGTCACTGAATTTCCTTTGTGTACTATGACTGCTGTTGGATGTTTTGACAGTGTAGTTAGGGTCTGTAAACCTGTAGAAAAAGAGATCAGTGTTGATCAATCTGAGAAAGCAGGTGATGAAGTGATTTAGGTCATAACACACCTGCTGACAATTGTAAAATCATTTTAAGTCACTTCACTTCCCAGCTCCATACTGGCTGGGACACATGTATTAATAAGTCAATAAATGTAGGGTCTGTCTCAGCAAGTCTCTCAGCAATCACTTTTCATTTCAGTTCAATCATTTTTATATTTCAGAAGTGAATGCACTGATGCTTTCTTATGCAATCATAAATTACAATTTGACCCTTGATGCTGCAACCCCCCCCCCACCCCAACACACACACACACATTACCTGAGTGGAGACTCAGAAGTATTGCCAAATGCAGAACAGAAGAATAGTGTACCGACATCTGGTCCAAAAAGAGCAACGACACAAAGATAAGATAGTTATTTTCAACACTAAATTTCAGTGGTTTTTCACCCTACACATCCTGTGATGACAAGAGGTACAGCATGTAAAGTGTGGCTTGTATCATACACTGAAAACATACATGGAAAGACATAAATAACAAACACATTTTATTTTGAATGCTAGACATTAAAGTATGTTGAATATTCCAGTTCTATAGCAGTTTTTGTTGCAAGCTTTCTGACACAGAAGTGTGGAGTCTTGTGGACCTAAAGCATATGCACGTCTCTCAGGGCGTAGATTTAACAGAAGTTGAATACAAAATCTCCCCCATTCAAGAAACATTCAGTTTACTCTCATATTCGACTCATTTTGCCGTAATGCAGTTAAAATAATATTTTTAACATTAAAATATAACATTTTCCAACAAGATGGAATAAACAAATCTGTTTGAATACTCACCATATATATTAGTTAAAGACACTTGCATCCAAATCCTCAAGATATGCACTGTACTTAATTCCTCTGTGATGCTGTGTGAACTGTGTCATCACCACTATGACTTATATCCTCATTGCATCTCTGTGGTGTCAATTTCCTCACAGAGCAGGTTCAATGTGTGTGAGTCTAGTGCTTCTGTGCTCAAAATCTCAGGTTAGCTCGAAGGTGGGTGCTAGCTGCCCTCTAACACACAACACGCCTTGAGTGACATCCTGTACATTTACAGACCCAACTACCCAGTTCATCTCATGTGATTTTTTCACCATTGGGTTTAACTACTGATAATGGTTTGACTTGTAACCCTAGTTAGCATGGTGAATCCAGAATTAGCTATTTTCAGATTTATTCTAAAATACACAAACATACATATTATCTTTAGAAATATCTTTCACATACTATAACAAAACATTGAAACAGTTTGCAACAGCATGCAGATACTCAGCCCATGGTCATAGGTTGAATTGAAACGGAGAGTTCACAATTTACAGTGAGGGAAAAAAGTATTTGATCCCCTGCTGATTTTGTACGTTTGCCCACTGACAAAGAAATGATCAGTCCATAATTTTTATGGTAGGTTTATTTGAACAGTGAGAGACAGAATAACAACAAAAAAATCCCGAAAAACGAAAAAATAAATTGATTTGCATTTTAATGAGGGAAATAAGTATTTGACCCCCTCTCAATCAGAAAGATTTCTGGCTCCCAGGTGTCTTTTATACAGGTAACGAGCTGAGATTAGGAGCACACTCTTAAAGGGAGTGCTCCTAATCTCAGTTTGTTACCTGTGTAAAAGACACCTGTCCACAGAAGCAATCAATCAATCAGATTCCAAACTCTCCACCATGGCCAAGACCAAAGAGCTCTCCAAGGATGTCAGGGACAAGATTGTAGACCTACACAAGGCTGGAATGGGCTACAAGACCATCGCCAAGCAGCTTGGTGAGAAGGTGACAACAGTTGGTGCGATTATTCGCAAATGGAAGAAACACAAAATAACTGTCAATCTCCCTCAACCTGGGGCTCCATGCAAGATCTCACATCATGGAGTCGCAATGATCATGAGAACGGTGAGGAATCAGCCCAGAACTACACGGGAGGATCTTGTCAATGATCTCAAGGCAGCTGGGATCATAGTCACCAAGAAAACAATTGGTAACACATTACGCCGTGAAGGACTGAAATCCTGCAGCGCCCGCAAGGTCCCCCTGCTCAAGAAAGCACATATACAGGCCCGTCTGAAGTTTGCCAATGAACATCTGAATGATTCAGAGGAGAACTAGATGAAAGTGTTGTGGTCAGATGAGACCAAAATCGAGCTCTTTGGCATCAACTCAACTAGCCGTGTTTGGAGGAGGAGGAATGCTGCCTATGACCCCAAGAACACCATCCCCACCGTCAAACATGGAGGTGGAGACATTATGCTTTGGGGGTGTTTTTCTGCTAAGGGGACAGGACAACTTCACCGCATCAAAGGGACGATGGACGGGGCCATGTACCATCAAATCTTGGGTGAGAACCTCCTTCCCTCAGCCAGGGCATTGAAAATGGGTTGTGGATGGGTATTCCAGCATGACAATGACCCTAAACACACAGCCAAGGCAACAAAGGAGTGGCTCAAGAAGAAGCACATTAAGGTCCTGGAGTGGCCTAGCCAGTCTCCAGACCTTAATCCCATAGAAAATCTGTGGAGGGAGCTGAAGGTTCGAGTTGCCAAATGTCAGCCTCGAAACCTTAATGACTTGGAGAAGATCTGCAAAGAGGTGTGGGACAAAATCCCTCCTTAGATGTGTGCAAACCTGGTGGCCAACTACAAGAAACGTCTGACCTCTGTGATTGCCAACAAGGGTTTTGCCACCAAGTACTAAATCATGTTTTGCAGAGGGGTCAAATACTTATTTCCCTCATTTAAATGCAAATCAATTTATAACATTTTTGACTGGATTTCTTTGTTGTTATTCTGTCTCTCACTGTTCAAACCTACCATTAAAATTATAGACTGATCATGTCTTTGTCAGTGGGCAAACGTACAAAATCAGCAGGGGATCAAATACTTTTTTCCCTCACTGGATGTGAATCAGATTTTTTTTCTACACACTTAATAATAATAATAATAATATGGCTTAACGCTTTACATTACAGAGTTACCTCAAAGCTCTACTTTGGCAAGAAACATACAATAAAAACATTAATTTAGAATCAAGGCAGGGAAAATAGCAATAGTGAGCAAGGTGCTAAAAATACTTTTCAGATTAGGACTAGACCAAGAAAGATGTGTCAGGTTATAATGGGCAGCTAGGTTTTACAAATTATTCACTTTTATAGCATGTTAAAGTTATCCAGCAAAACAAAATGTGAAAAATACATCACCACCTCTCCTCCAACTTTCACACCCTCTCATCCTACCTTTTAGATACTTTCTCTCTGGCTTTGGTGAACAGAGGGGCTTTAGAAATGATGAAGACTGTGGCTAATGTCATGAAACTGTGAAAAAGACTTTGGTGAGCAAAAAGAGAACTTTAGAACTTTTGCATTGTTCACTCTGAAGACCGTGGCTAACGTCATAAAAATGTGAACAAAACTGTGAACATTACTGAGTGGTGGATGTGAGAGGCTGCACCATAGTTGTTTTCAGTTACGTAAAAGTAGACCACAGCATTGACAGCAATGTTGACACTGAAACAGGAAGTCAGAGTTGTTCAACCTTTTCTGGCACAACCATTGTGTACTTATAAATAACTGAAAAGTAATGAATCTACATGCGTAACGCAGATTAACAGTACATTAAACCCGTTTCGTGAATTTTTATTTAGCAATAAATGTTTACAGGATTTACATATTACGTTTGACTTTATTCATCTCCAAATTAGAAAATTAATATAATGAAAAGCTCATACAAAAATCCTAAGCAGGTGTTGAGGACGTTACATTAATTTAAAGGTAATCATTGGCCCAAACATTCTTATCTAGAGTGATTCACACATGCACATTGAGGTTTTATGTCACATTAAAAAGGACAGCAAGAGGAAAACGTTATATACAATTTAATGATACCAGTGGCAACCACCCAATTTATGTCCAGAGTGAATGTATGGAAGCAGTTTATGGGTGATTGTCAGATACACTAAATAACAATTTCTGTAGCTTGGATGTGATCAACTCAGCTAGTATTCAAGACACACTGGTTCAATGGTTGATGGATTCACCAATACCCTAATCTGGGATAGTAAAGCATCATACAACAGTACTACCACATTTGAAAATGGTCTAATGGCTACAAACATCTATGAACTCAAATGAAAAGAGGAATGAGGCTGTCAGAGTGAGATTAAGATGGTCTAGTTCTCATAAATGCATTGTTCCTGGATGGATGCAGTGGTCGTCTGTCTCTGTTGGGTTTGTATGCTGAAACTGAAGTTCTCGTACACCTTGTTGTTGTATGAGACGGAATCGCCTTTATCATTGATCCTCTGCCGACCTGCTTGGGGAGAAGGCCAATCAACTAGTCACATTTAGGGTTGATGCTCATGCTGAACAGTTGCCTACTGCTAAGTGTCAAAAGACTTGTTAAGGTGTTTGGCACTACAGGCAACATTGTTGTGGTGCAAAATAGCACAGATCTGTGCAGAAAAGTATCAAATTAAATTACAGTTTTTGAACAGAGCTGACAATTTTGTACAACCATGAGTGAATAAGTTATTTTGTATCCAAGAGTTTTGTAGACGATCATACAACATATTAAATAAAGCACATACTAAAAGTACATTTTGCTTGCGGGCTGATTGACACTTTACTACCTCGAAAAACATTGGTGGCTCTCTGCTTTAGATTTCACACCTCTGTTGTGTTGCATGACAGGGTTGTGGAAACTATTATGTCATATTAAGGTCTGAGCTGAGCTGAGCTCAAGGGCCACCCATTGTTTTCTAGAGCAGGGTTGGACAACTGGCAGCCCAGGTGCCGGAAACAACCCAACCTTGCCTTGTATCTGGACTGAAATGTGAGTTATAGATCTGTCATTCTCATTGAAAGCAAGTCTAAGAAGCGGTAGATCTGTTCTATGTGCGCTATTTCTATGCTCCCTGTTTTAAGTTCAAACAGCTAAAAATACAATATTTAATATGATTATTGAAAATATATTTCACAGCGGTTTAGATGGTACAATTGTTCTCTACACTCTGAGTGCTTGTTTTGTCACATAAACTGAAATTAGGCGAACTATTAGAATTTTGGCAACCAGGAAATGACAGAGCGATTTCTGCATATTGCACCTTTACATTTTTATATAGGATCATTAAAACACACACAGATCTAATACGGTGCCAAAAATGGTGCCGGTGTGACATACAGCATATTTGCTGCGCTAAAATAAAGTATAAAAGTCCTGATTCAAAATGTCAATTGGTGATGGAAAATACAATTAAGTCTTGAAATGAAGAAACACGCACAGGTCTATGCGCAGACCTCACAGAGTCCATCTGCTGACATCTAGTGGAAATAAAAATGATGCATGATGCATTGAGCCCCCATTTTACAGTATCACACTCAAAAGGCAGTTTAGAATATCCAATCAGTTCTAAAACTTCAAGACTCCTGTTGGATGAGATAAAACAGTTGTGATTCAAATAACATAATGTAACATAACACACTAAGTCCTAAAATGGAAGCTGATGTGACTTGTGGTTTAGTGCCATAAATGTGTAGCCTATAAGACAGAATGTCAACACAAGATAGCAGGCAGAGTCATCAAAAGCAGGGGTGGTGGGAAGGTAGTCATTTCCTCTTTGTCTTCATGAGGGGGCTAGATTTTGCTCCGATGACAGTAAATATAACTTGGAAATGTAAGGATATTCTGTAGCCAAAATATCAGTCTCTGGGTTAAGGTTTTACTTCTGCTTTCTCTGTTCCAGATTCCAGTGAATCCAAAGTATTACTGAACAGAAATATAAACGCAACATGCAACAATTTTAAAGATTTTACTAAGTTACATTTCATATAAGGAAATGAGTAAATTGAAATAAATTCATTACGTCCTAATCTATGGATTTCACATGACTGGGAATACAGATATGCATCTGTTGGTCACAGATACCTTTTTTTTTAAAGGTAGGGGCGTGGATCAGAAAACCAGTCAGTCTCTGGTGTGACCACCATTTGCCTCATGCAGAGCAATACATCTCCTTCGCATAGAGTTAATCAGGCTGTTGATTGTGGCTTGTGGAATGTTGTCCCACTCCTCTTCAATGGCTGTTCGAAGTTGCTGGCTATTGGCGGGAACTGGAACACGCTGTCGTGCACATCGATCCAGAGCATCCTAAACATACTCAATGGGTGACATGTCTGGTGAGTATTCATGCCATGGAAGAACTAGGACAATTTCAGCTTCCAGGAATTGTGTACAGATCCTTGCGACATGAGGCCATGCATTATCATGCTGAAACATGGGGTGATGGCAGCTGATGAATGGCACGACAATGGACCTCAGGATCTCGTCACGGTATCTTTGTGCATTCAAATTGCCATTGAAAAAATACAATTGTGTTCGTTGTCTGTAGCTTATGCCTGACCATACCATAACCACACTGCCGCCATAGAGCACTCTGTTCACATCGCTGACATTAGCAAACCGCTTGCCCACACGACGCCATACACGTGATCTGTGGTTGTGAGGCTGGTTAGACCTACTGCCAAATTCTCTAAAACGATGTTGGAGGGGGCTTATGGTAGAGAAATTATCATTAAATTCTCTGGCAACAGCTCTGATGGACATTCCTGCAATCATTCCTGCAGTGAAGCTTATTATGTGAGCTTACTCAGAAACGCTTTAATTAACTAGTATAGGCCTACTATTTATTTATTTTATCTCATACTTTTATAGCCTACTGGACTCATAGAGAGCTACTCTCTCAAGTTATCTTGTTGGGGCGAGTAACTCTTTGAACTTACAATGACTAGCCCCAAGTCATTCCATTTTTTTCTTGTGCTTTATGCTATTTGCCTCATGACTCCTGCGTGCTTTGTTGACTATGAACTTGCTTGTTTACCCAACTGTGGGACAGACTATGTTTGTTCCCACACTCGAGACTCTGACTCTCTATTGGTTACACTGACTCTTGGCCTCCCATCCTATTCTAACCACCTCTCGCTGGCTTTGTCTTCATGTTACCGTGTGAAATTGCTGTACAATATGATCTTGTTGCCATCTGATGCACATTCAAATGTCATAAAAAATCAACACTTCAGAGCTCTCCCTGTCCTCTGCCGTGCCCTGATTGTATTACTGCTGATGATATCTGGGAGTTATCCTCGACTCCCAAGTGGCGCAGTGGTCTAAGGCACTGCAACACAGTGCTAGCTGTGCCACTAGAAATCCTGGTTCAAGTCCAGGCTCTGTTGCAGCTGGCCGCGACCGGGAGATCCATGGGTGGTGCACAATTGGTCCAAGGTAGGGGAGGGTTTTGCCGGCAGGGATGTGGGTTCGTTTCCCACGGGGGGCCAATTGAACATGTATGCATTCACTAACTGTAAGTTGCTCTGGATAAGAGCGTCTGCTAAATGACGTAAATATGCTTTTTCAGCAAGACAGATCTTCTAAAGGTGGTGGAGTGGCAATCTTTACCAATGAACACCTTCAGTGCTTGGTTGTCTCCACCAAGTCTCAATCTGATTTGCTGGTTTTAAGCATTACACTTTCAAATAGTTATTTGTTGACTGTTGCTGGGTGTTATCGTCCACCATCAGCACCAGCCTGTACCCTACCTGCCCTAAACTGAAGTCTGAATTAGTCCTGCTAGGTGACCTAAACTAGGACATGCTTAAACCACCTGACGAAGTCCTAAAGTAATGGGACTCCCTAAATCTTTCTCAGATTATTACCAATCCCACAACGTATGACTCCAAACACCCAGAAAAGGCTACTCTCCTTGATGTTATCCTCACAAATAATCCTGATAGGTATCAGTCTGGTGTTTTCTGTAATGACCTTAGTGATCACTGTTTTACAGCCTGTTTTCGTAATGGCTGCTCAGTGAAACGACCTGTCCTAATTTGTCATAGACGCTTGCTAAAAAACTTTAATGAGCAAGCCTTCCTTCATGACCTGGCCTCTGTAAACTGGTATAGACGCTGTCAAAGACGCTTGTACCTTCTTTTGTAATATTTTCAGTGGTATTGTTAACAAACACGCTCCCGTAAAGAAAATGAGAATTAAAAACAGGTTCTGCCCCTGGTTCGACCGTGATCTGGCAGAGCTACTCCACCTCAAGAATTCCATTTGGCGAAAGGCTTGGCACACGCATATTCAGGCTGACTGGCTCTCGTTCAGGCAAATGAGAAATAAGTGCACTGAGGCTATCCGGAAGGCCAAAGTTAGTTACTTTAAGAAGCAGTTCTTTCTCTGTGGGTCTAACCCCAAGAAGTTCTGGAAAATGGTTAAAGGCCTGGAGAATAAACCCTCCTCCACACAGCTGCCCATGTCCCTTAATGTTGATGATGTGGTTGTTACTGACAAGGAGCACATGGCTGAGCTCTTTAATCACCACTTCATTAAGTCAGGTACCCTATTTGAATCAGCCATGCCTCATTGCCCATTCAACATTTCCTCATCTCCCACCCCTTCTAATGCGACTAGCCCCGATGCTCCTCCCTCTTTTTCCCCTGCCCACTACAAAGTTTCTCCCTGCAGGCAGTCACTGAGTCTGAGGTGATAAAGGAGCTCCTTAAACTTGACTATTTTGCCCTGTTTATCAAAAGTGTTGGAAAAACGTGTCAATAATCCACTGACTGGCTTTAAAGGGTTCTTCGGCTGTCCCTATAGGAAAACCCTTTGTACAATCCTTTTTGGTACTAGGTAGAACCCGTTTGGTTCCAGGTTGAACACTTTCGGGTTCCATGTAGAACATCTTCCACAGAGGGTTCAACATGGAACCCAAAAGGGTTCTACCTGGAACCAAGAAGGGTTCTACCTGGAACCAAAAACTGGTCTCCTATGGGGACAGCCCAAGAACCCTTTTGGAACCCTTTTTTCTAAGAGTGTAGTTGTATGACATGTGCAATAGGAAATAGGCTATCAATCAAACTAGCCATGCGAAGATTATTATCAACTAAAACTCCAGCAAACACATAGATGCATATAAAACCATGACAAGTGTACAATGCATGTTGCTATTCATGTCCAGTAATATGTATCAGCAAGGAAGAATGCAACTTCAAACACGTTAACAGACACTAGCTAACTTTAGCTAAGCTAACTAGCTAGTTAGCTAACGTGAGACTCAAAAAGTCTCGCAGATGCATTTAGAACGCATACATTCTAAATTGTCCAGTTGTATTCTTCTGATTAGCTACATCAACATTCTACGATGTCTAGGTGACGTTTTCTTCTTAATGCTCTACGCTTACTAAATAGCTAACGCTAGCTAGCTAGCGCCCACATAGCCCTTGATCATCTCTCAGTTCCATTACATTGCACATAAGAGTTTTTGGACGAAGTTGTCTTCTGTACAGGGCAGTTTTGTTAATAGCCCTAACGCTTGGTCTGAACATTAACACGCGTCGCTTGCAGTACAGTTTTGGAAGCATAGGGACCATATCTTTCAAATCAGCAATAAAAAAAAATCAAGACACAAAAGGTTGAATTGATACACACCTTATAAGGGTTAGTGTTCCCACACGGCCTTATCTCCATGTTACCACACTTGTTTACGGAAAACAGACTTAAGGCAGATACGGAAAACAGACAGAAGACAGAGACGACCACCTTTGTAATTAGCTATCTAGCGTGCTCCGAACACCGATAAGGGCCATATGTTTAGATAGCCATATCGCAAATGAATGATTATTGACATTTCTAAACGTTAAAACGCAGTGTGGGGATTGTAGTTCACATGAGCCAGTTGTGGGCGAAGCTAACCAATGAAAACTATAGGGAGAAGGCAGAATGTTGCCTAGAGTTTTCGAGAGCTAGCTCCCACATGGCCGACATATCAAATCACATTGGGAATTTACCGCCATGTGCGAGGGAGGGTAAATAGTAAATATAGTCTCTTATCTTTACAAAATACTAAACTTGTAATTTACATTGTTAGATTTTTTTTGGTATTCACCTCTGTTCGATGTTGGCAAGAGACGTGACTTAACTAGCTAGCTACATACAACAACACTCAGAAAGGAGCAAGGATTTTTGACTGAGCTGACGGGGGGAGGGGATTATTCTGGTGCAAGTGTCAGTTTAGGGTACATGGTTACATGCACACGGGAGGGGTGAGTGAGACAGGGTTGTGAGTGAAGTTTGCAACAGAGAAACAAGTGGTAGACATGGGGGAGGTGAACGAGAAGACAAATGGTAGACATGGGGGAGGGGAAGGAGAAGACAAGAGGTAGCAGTTTAGTGGCAGTGCACTGCAAACACAACAGACAGCACACAATGCTATGCAGTGGGACAGAGCGATAAAAAAACAACTTTATTATTTTCCCTTTTTCTGACAGCCAAAACGCAGCACAGTGTGACTCGGAGGGATAAAATAAAAAATTATACAAATGTAACAAAATCGCGGAGCTCCTGTGGGATGTGTGTCCCCTATTTATAAGCCGTCCGAGCCTCTGCTGTGTTGTCCATTTCCTCACAGAGCAGGTTCAATGTGTGTGAGTCTAGTGCTTCTGTGCTCAAAATCTCAGGTTAGCTCGAAGGTGGGTGCTAGCTACCCTCTAACACACAACACACCTTGAGTGACATCATGTACATTTACAGACCCAACTGCCCAGTTCATCTCATGTGATTTCACCATTGGGTTTAACTACTGATAATGGTTTGACTTGTAACCCTAGTTATAGTTAGAATGGTGAATCCAGAATTAGTTATTGTCACCATTTTTCAATCAACAACAGTGAATGTAGCATTCATTCTGGATTCACCAGTCTAAGTTGTAGTTGTATTATAAAATACACAAACATCCATATTACCTTTAGAAATACCTTTCACATACTATAACAAAACATTGAAACAGTTTGCAACAGCATGCAGATACTCAGCCCATGGTCATGGGTTGGATTGAAACAAAGGTCACAGTTTCTGTGAACCAGATTTCTGTATAACGCTTTTCAATACAGAGTTATCTTAAAGCTCTACTTAGGCAAAAAACATATAATACAAACAACATACATTTAGAATCAAGGCAGGTAAAATAGCAATAGTGAGCTAGGTGCTGAAAATACTTTTCAGATTAGGACTAGGCCAGGAAAGACAGTCTGCAGACTTTTTAGTGTCAGGTTAAAAGGGGCAGGTTTAAAGGTTAGTTAAGACCCCCTCCCCTCACACTTTTTTGGTATGTTAAAGTTGTCAAGCAAAACAAAATGTGAAAAATATCCACATGCATCACATGCATCACCACCCTCCTCCCACTCTCACATCATTATCTTACCTTTGTATGTACATTCTCTCTGGCTTTGGTGAGCAAAGAGGGAACTTTAGAAAGTATGCATTGTTCACTCTGAAGACTGTGGCTAACATCAGAAAACTGTGAAAAAACACTCCGCATCAAAAAGCATACTGCAGTCAATGATGGCGAAAACTGCTGAGGGGCCTGCAGAAGTGGCCACAACATTGCTGAGTGGTGAATGTGAGAGGCTGCACCATACTTGTTTCCAGTAACGTGAAAGCAGACCACAGCATTGACAGCAGTGTTGGCACTAAAACAGAAACTCATAGTTGTTCAACCTTTTCTAGAACAACCAATGTGTACTCGTAATAACTGAACAAGTCAAGAAAAGTAATGAATCTGCATGTGCAACGCAGATAACCAGTACATTAAACCAGTTTCTTAAATTTTTATTTAGCAATGAATGTCCACAGGATTTATATATTAGGTTTGACTTTATTCATCTCCAAATTAGAAAATTAATATCATGCAAAGCTCATACAAAATACAGAATGCGGTCGGACCATCATATAACTGGCATATACAGTGGGGAGAACAAGTATTTGATACACTGCCGATTTTGCAGGTTTTCCTACTTACAAAGCATGTAGAGGTCTGTAATTTTTATCATAGGTACACTTCAACTGTGAGAGACGGAATCTAAAACAAATATTCAGAAAATCACATTGTATGATTTTTAAGTAATTAATTTGCATTTTATTGCATGACATAAGTATTTGATACATCAGAAAAGCAGAACTTTATATTTGGTACAGAAACCTTTGTTTGCAATTACAGAGATCATACGTTTCCTGTAGGTCTTGACCAGGTTTGCACACACTGCAGCAGGGATTTTGGCCCACTCCTCCATCCTCCTCCTTTCTTTTAAATCCACAACTTGACAGCAATCCACAGTCTAGATACAGGATCTAGATACATTTTCTAACCTCTCTGGATTTCAACCAAATTATGATAAATGTACTATATTACGTATTGGATCACTAAAAAATACAATTTTTACATTACCATGTAGTTTACCAATAAAATGGTATGATGGTGATGTGGATATACTCGGAATACATATCCCAAATGAAATAAATGATCTCACTCCAAAACATTTTAATAGAAAGTTAGCAAAAATTGATAAGATCTTGCTACCATGGAAAGGTAAATACCTGTCAATTTGTGGAAAAATCACACTGATTAACTCTTTAGTACTATCCCAGTTTACCTATTTGCTTATGGTCTTGCCTACGCCTAGCGAACAGTTTTTAAAATTATATGAGAAAAAAATATTCCATTTTATTTGGAACGGCAAGCCAGACAAAATTAAACGGGCCTATTTATATAATGAATATGAATTAGGAGGACAGAAATTATTAAATATTAAAGCATTAGACCTATCACTAAAAGCTTCAGTCATACAAAAATTATACTTAAATCCAAACAGGTTCTCTAGCAAACTAGTAAGATTGTATCACCCAATGTTCAAGAAGGGACTTTTTCCCTTTATTCAGATCACTACCCCTCACTTTCAGGTATTTGAAAAGGAAATAATCTCCCAAATATCACTATTTCTAAAACAAGCCATAGAAAGTTGGTTGCAATTTCAATTTAATTCTCCAGAAATGACAGAACAAATATTGCAACAAATATTGTGGTTAAACTCCAATAAACTAATTGATAAAAAAACGTTATTTTTTGAGAAAATGTTTAAAAAAGGTATAATCTTCATAAATGATATTATCGGTAGGAATGGTGGAGTGTCTGCTCTACCCCAAATTACACCCAAATAATTGCAGCATTACTTCAAAAATGGAAGAGGAACGTGGAAGGAGGAAAAAGTAAGGAACTTGTATGTCGGCCTTGCATTAAATAACTTAATTGGTTAAAGAAAATTGTGATAAATAAAAAAGTTTACCAGTTTAATTTAAGGACCAAAAGATTGACAGCTGTCCCATATAGATTGCAAAATAGTTGGGAAGAGATTTTTGACGTACCGATTCCATGGCATAGTGTTTATGAACTGATACGCAAAACGACGCCGGATTCAAAACTTAACCTTTTTCAATTTAAATTATTATATAAAATTCTTGCTACCAATAGAATGTTATTTGTATGGGGGATACAATCTTCCCAGCTCTGCAGATTTGGCTGTGAAGAGACAGAATCATTAGATCATTTGTTTTGGTACTGTCCATTTGTAGGTTGTTTCTGGACACAGGTCCAGGAATGGCTGAAGGATTGCAATATTTGCATGGAGCTGACCCTGCAGATAGCACTACTGGGTGATCTGAAAAGTCATAGTCAATCGATCAATAATATAATAATACTTTTAGCAAAGATGTTTATTTTCAATTCACAAACTGTAGAAACAATGAGAATAGAAAGGTTCAGAACTTTTGTAAAACATCACAGTACAGTTTAAAAATATATGACAAATAGAAATCCAATATGAATGGTGTTAAGAGATAGATGGGAGGTGTTGAATGGATCTGAAGGACGGGACTAATAACAACAACTAATAACAACAAGATAACTAGTGTAAGACATGCTGTGTCCATAATAAGTACAGTGGGGGAAAAAAAGTATTTAGTCAGCCACCAATTGTGCAAGTTCTCCCACTTAAAAAGATGAGAGAGGCCTGTAATTTTCATCATAGGTACACATCAACTATGACAGACAAAATGAGAATTTTTTTCCAGAAAATCACATTGTAGGATTTTTAATGCATTTATTTGCTAATTATGGTGGAAAATAAGTATTTGGTCAATAACAAAAGTTCCTCAATACTTTGTTATATACCCTTTGTTGGCAATGACACAGGTCAAACGTTTTCTGTAAGTCTTCACAAGGTTTTCACACACTGTTGCTGGTATTTTGGCCCATTCCTCCATGCAGATCTCCTCTAGAGCAGTGATGTTTTGGGGCTGTCGCTGGGCAACACGGACTTTCAACTCCCTCCAAAGATTTTCTATGGGGTTGAGATCTGGAGACTGGCTAGGCCACTCCAGGACCTTGAAATGGTTCTTACGAAACCACTCCTTCGGTGCCTGGGCGGTGTGTTTGGGATCATTGTCATGCTGAAAGACCCAGCCACGTTTCATCTTCAATGCCCTTGCTGATGGAAGGAGGTTTTCACTCAAAATCTCACGATACATGGCCCCATTCATTCTTTCCTTTACACGGATCAGTCGTCCTGGTCCCTTTGCAGAAAAACATCCCCAAAGCATGATGTTTCCACCCCCATGCTTCACAGTAGGTATGGTGTTCTTTGGATGCAACTCAGCATTCTTTGTCCTCCAAACACGATGAGTTGAGTTTTTACCAAAAAGTTCTATTTTGGTTTCATCTGACCATATGACATTCTCCCAATCCTCTTCTGGATCATCCAAATGCACTCTAGCAAACTTCAGACGGGCCTGGACATGTACTGGCTTAAGCAGGGGGACACATCTGGTACTGCAGGATTTGAGTCCCTGGCGGCTTAGTGTGTTACTGATGGTAGGCTTTGTTACTTTGGTCCCAGCTCTCTGCAGGTCATTCACTAGGTCCCCCCGTGTGGTTCTGGGATTTTTGCTCACCGTTCTTGTGATCATTTTGACCCCACGGGGTGAGATCTTGCGTGGAGCCCCAGATCGAGGGAGTTTATCAGTGGTCTTGTATGTCTTCCATTTCCTAATAATTGCTCCCACAGTTGATTTCTTCAAACCAAGCTGCTTACCTATTGCAGATTCAGTCTTCCCAGCCTGGTGCAGGTCTACAATTTTGTTTCTGGTGTCCTTTGACAGCTCTTTGGTCTTGGCCATAGTGGAGTTTGGAGTGTGACTGTTTGAGGTTGTGGACAGGTGTCTTTTATACTGATAACAAGTTCAAACAGGTGCCATTAATACAGGTAACGAGTGGAGGACAGAGGAGCCTCTTAAAGAAGAAGTTACAGGTCTGTGAGAGCCAGAAATCTTGCTTGTTTGTAGGTGACCAAATACTTATTTTCCACCATAATTTGCAAATAAATTCATTAAAAATCCTACAATGTGATTTTCTGGAAATGTTTTCCTCATTTTGTCTGTCATAGTTGACGTGTACCTATGATGAAAATTACAGGCCTCTCTCATCTTTTTAAGTGGGAGAACTTGCACAATTGGTGGCTGACTAAATACTTTTTTCCCCCACTGTATATACAGTTGAAGTCGGAAGTTTACATTCACTTAGGTTGGAGTCATTAAAACTAGTTTTTCAACCACTCCACAATTTTCTTGTTAACAAACTATAGTTTTGGCAAGTCGGTTAGGACATATACTTTGTGCATGACACAAGTAAATTTTCCAACAATTGTTTACAGACAGATTATTTCACTTATAATTCACTCTATCACAATTCCAGTGGGTCAGAAGTTTACATACACTAAGTTCACTGTGCCTTTAAACAGCTTGGAAAATTCCAGAAAATGATGTCATGGCTTTAGAAGCTTCTGATAGGCTAATTGACATAATTTGAGTCAATTGGTGGTGTACCTGTGGATGTATTTCAAGGCCTACCTTCAAACTCAGTGCCTCTTTGCTTGACATCATGGGAAAATCAAAAGAAATCAGCCAAGACCTCAGAAAAAGAAATTGTAGACCTCCACAAGTCTGGTTCATCCTTTGGAGCAATATCCAAACGCCTGAAGGTACCACGTTCATCGGTACAAACAATAGTACGCAAGTATAAACACCATGGGACCACGCAGCCGTCATAACGCTCAGGAAGGAGACGTGTTCTGTCTCCTAGAGATGAACGTACTTTGGTGCGAAAAGTGCAAATCAATCCCAGAACAACAGCAAAGGACCTTGTGAAGATGCTGGAGGAAACAGGTACAAAATTATCTATATCCACAGTAAAACGAGTCCTATATCGACATAACCTGAAAGCCACTGCTCCAAAACCGCCATAAAAAGCCAGACAACGGTTTGCAACTGCACATGGGGACAACGATCATACTTTTTAGAGAAATGTCCTCTGGTCTGATTAAATAAAAATATAACTGTTTGCCCATAATTACCATCGTTATGTTTGGAGGAAAAAGGGGGGTCTTGCAAGCTGAAAAACACCATCCCAACAGTGAAGCACGGGATTGGCAGCATCATGCTGTGGGGGTGCTTTGCTGAAGGAGGGACTGGTGCACTTCACAATATAGATGGCATCATGAGGAAGGAAATGTATGTGGATATATTGAAGCAACATCTCAAGCCATCAGTCAGGAAGTTAAAGCTTGGTCGCAAATGGGTCTTCCAATTGGCAATGACCCCAAGCACACTTCCAAAGTTGTGGCAAAATGGCTTAAGGACAACAAAGTCAAGGTATTGGAGTGGCCATCACAAAGCCCTGACCTCAATCCTGTAGAAAATGTGTGGGCAGAACTGAAAAAGCGTGTGCGAGCAAGGAGGCCTACAAACCTGACTCAGTTACACTGTCTCTGTCAGAAGGAATGGGCCAAAATTCACCCAACTTATTGTGGGAAGCTTGTGGAAGGCTACCTGAAATGTTTGACCCAAGTTAAACAATTTAAAGGCAATGCTACCAAGTACTAATTGAGTGTATGTAAACTTCTGACCCACTGGGAATGTGATGAAATACATAAAAGCTGAAATAAATCATTCTCTCTACTATTATTCTGACATTTCACATTCTTAAAATAAAGTTGTGATCCTAACTGACCTAAGACAGGGAATTTTTACTAGGATTAAATGTCAGGAATTTTGAAAAACTGAGTTTAAATGTATTTGGCTAAGGTGTATGTAAACTTCCGACTTCAACTGTAGGTTATATATTGTGAGCTTTTGTGAAAGAGCACAGTTAGAAATATATGGCATATAGAAGCATACCAGATGAACATCATGAAAATGATCAGAGGAAGTTCAGGAGTAAAAACAAACAAAATATAATTAGTGACTGTGTACATAAAATGTATATAGTATGTATAAGCATGAAGTAGAGGCCTAAGCGTTGTTGTTCACTAGTTTACTCCAACTAGGGAGGGGATGGTGGGGTTGGAAAGTAATAAAGGGAAATACACTGCTCAAAAAAATAAAGGGAACACTTAAACAACACAATGTAACTCCAAGTCAATCACACTTCTGTGAAATCAAACTGTCCCACTTAGGAAGCAACACTGATTGACAATAAATTGCACATGCTGTTGTGCAAATGGAATAGACAACAGGTGGAAATTATAGGCAATTAGCAAGACACCCCCAATAAAGGAGTGGTTCTGCAGGTGGTGACCACAGACCACTTCTCAGTTCCTATGCTTCCTGGCTGATGTTTTGGTCACTTTTGAATGCTGCCGGTGCTTTCACTCTAGTGGTAGCATGAGACGGAGTCTACAACCCACACAAAGTGCTCAGGTAGTGCAGCTCATCCAGGATGGCACATCAATGCGAGCTGTGGCAAGAAGGTTTGCTGTGGCAAGAAGGTTTGCTGTGTCTGTCAGCGTAGTGTCCAGAGCATGGAGGCGCTACCAGGAGACAGGCCAGTACATCAGGAGACGTGGAGGAGGCTGTAGGAGGGCAACAACCCAGCAGCAGGAACGCTACCTCCGCCTTTGTGCAAGTATGGTAATATTTTATGTATCATTAAGGAAAATGTTGGGAAAAATGTCAAAAATAAAATATAGTAAACATGATTGACATTTTATAAATCCAGATGCATGTCTAAATAAGGAATATAGTCAATACAATGTGTAAACATGCTTTAATGGATAAGAGGAAGAGGCCATATGGAAAAGCGCCCATGGTCTTTTGGAGTAAACAACATGTGACATCTGGACGTTGAAAGATAAGGGTAGAGTGGCACTAAAAGATGTTAATCATTTATCTTAAGGGGAGTAGCTTTGTATGCTATGGAAACATGACTGTGCATTTGTGTGTGTATATAAGAGATCTCTAAGCCAAAGAGAGACAGCCGTTCCATGGAGTGGCTCGGCTTTGTTACGCAATAATAAAGTATAATTTCTGGATTCACAAGCTCCAGTCTCTTGAGAGATATTTTTGAGTTGACTATTTTTTAGTCAAATATTTCTACGACATATTTGGCGAGCTTGCCAGGAGTTGAAAACAGGGGCCAGAGACGGTGTACATCTGCAGTTATGAAACGGCTTGGACGGACCATACAAACAAAAGCGGCTGCTTTTAATAGGTAAGCCAAGTTCTTACTTATATAGTATAACGTTTGTGTGGTTCGATCTGGGGCATGGCATCAGCTGCAGAAATACCAAGTAGGTCTCTCCAAATTTAAGAACCAGAAAATTAGAGACTGGGAGCTTTTGAATTTAAGAATACATGTCGATATCACTCTGTTGTTCGTCTGAACCGTCTGTTCAATTGATTTGATTCATTTGATTCATTTGATTCATTTGATTCATTTGATTCATTTGATTCATTTGATTCATCCAGCTGATCGCTTTGTCTGGGTCATTTCGGCACAGGCGGTTGTCCATCTGGTTGAGCGATCAGACAATAACATGTTAAGTCCTACGAATACCGCTATAAACGTGTCGAGGAAGTGTATCGTTTATAGGCTGCTTAGGTAGGCAGAAATCCTGTGCAATACTGCTTATTTTCTGTGTCGAGGAATTGAATCAGAGAAGAAGGGAAGAATTTACAGGTCGCTTAGGAAAGCGTAGTAAAAGTACAGGTGTGTCGAGGAAGTGTATCACCTAGGGGGCTAAATAAATAGAAATCCTGTGGATACCGCTTTGGAGAGCTAAAATTAGCGCTCCAGAGGGCTGAACGGGCAGGTGGCTAGCTAAA
The DNA here is from genome assembly GCF_020615455.1 of Coregonus clupeaformis. NCBI lineage: Eukaryota > Metazoa > Chordata > Actinopteri > Salmoniformes > Salmonidae > Coregonus > Coregonus clupeaformis. The sequence goes on along the minus strand of NC_059204.1, from coordinate 3,776,511 downwards.
TTTGGGACCTATGGTTACCGCTCTAATGAGGAATTCATTGTTAGAGGTCTGCTCGGGTAGGTGGGGCATTATCCTGTGTTGTGGTGATGCCAAAGTTAGGCAGGGTCGATCAGGTAAAAAAGTTAGGTCATCCTGAGTAGGTGAACGGGTTAAACAGTCACTAAGGCTTCAAAATATAGAGAAAGTGTTAAATAGAGTAGGTTTGATCATGTGGATGAGTGGTTTGCTTGGGCTACTGTGAGTCATTAAATTGTCTGATTCATTTGGGCACAAGTGGCTGCTCATCTGTGTGAGTGAGAATAATAAGAAATTCTGCAAGTAATAGCCTTTCTGTAAGGAAAGGAAATATATTTGAGGTCGTTTGAAGCATCTGTCTGATGGAGAAAGGGCGTGCCTAATCTCACATTAGGAAAGAGAACAATAAATGGTGTGTGGATATTCATTGACCAACTGAGTGTAGAAAATTCACGTTACCAGGAGGGGTAGAATAAATCCTGTTGGAGGAACAGGTCACGTGTACCGGTGTGATCATATGACATCTATGCATTGTATTTTGATCAATCTTTTAGGGTATGTTTCTGACATTATATTTAGAAACTTTAGAGGTGATGTAGTATTATGATGAATTGACTACAGTAAAATAATAACTGGGATAGGGTTAACATTCCAAATTTGGGCCCTTTGATAGAATAAAATATTCCTGTAGGTTATACAAATAGTAATTAAGCGCATTTGAGAACAACATTGTATAAATATGGAATGAGAGTGGTATAAATGGTGTAAATGAGTCGCACTCTGAAGTTTGAATGATGAGATATAGAGGTGTGTATGATAATTATATAAAGTGAGGGAAAAAAGTATTTGATCCCCTGCTGATTTTGTATGTTTGCCCACTGACAAAGACATGATCAGTCTATAATTTTAATGGTAGGTTTATTTGAACAGTGAGAGACAGAATAACAACAAAAAAATCCAGAAAAACGCATGTGAGAAATGTTATAAATTGATTTGCATTTTAATGAGGGAAATAAGTATTTGACCCTCTCTCAATCAGAAAGAGTTCTGGCTCCCAGGTGTCTTTTATACAGGTAACGAGCTGAGATTAGGAGCACACTCTTAAAGGGAGTGCTCCTAATCTCAGCTTGTCACCTGTATAAAAGACACCTGTCCACAGAAGCAATCAATCAATCAGATTCCAAACTCTCCACCATGGCCAAGACCAAAGAGCTCTCCAAGGATGTCAGGGACAAGATTGTAGACCTACACAAGGCTGGAATGGGCTACAAGACCATCGCCAAGCAGCTTGGTGAGAAAGTGACAACAGTTGGTGCGATTATTCGCAAATGGAAGAAACACAAAAGCACTGTCAATCTTCCTTGGCCTGGGGCTCCATGCAAGATCTCACCTCGTGGAGTTGCAATGAACATGAGAACGGTGAGGAATCAGCCCAGAACTACACGGGAGGATCTTTTCAATGATCTCAAGGCAGCTGGGACCATAGTAACCAAGAAAACAATTGGTAACACACTACGCCGTGAAGGACTGAAATCCTGCAACGCCCGCAAGGTCCCCCTGCTCAAGAAAGCACATATACAGGCCCGTCTAAAGTTTGCCAATGAACATCTGAATGATTCAGAGGAGAACTGGGTGAAAATGTTGGGGTCAGATGAGACCAAAATGGAGCTCTTTGGAATCAACTCAACTCGCCGTGTTTGGAGGAGGAGGAATGCTGCCTATGACCCCAAGAACACCATCCCCACCGTCAAACATGGAGGTGGAAACATTATGCTTTGGGGGTGTTTTTCTGCTAAGGGGACAGGACAACTTCACCGCATCAAAGGGACAATGGACGGGGCCATGTACCGTCAAATATTGGGTGAGAACCTCCTTCCCTCAGCCAGGGCATTGAAAATGGGTTGTGGATGGATATTCCAGCATGTCAATGACCCAAAACACACAGCCAAGGCAACAAAGGAGTGGCTCAAGAAGAAGCACATTAAGGTCCTGGAGTGGCCTAGCCAGTCTCCAGACCTTAATCCCATAGAAAATCTGTGGAGGGAGCTGAAGGTTCGAGTTGCCAAACATCAGCCTCGAAACCTTAATGACTTGGAGAAGATCTGCAAAGAGGAGTGGGACAAAATCCCTCCTGAGATGTGTGCAAACCTGGTGGCCAACTACAAGAAACGTCTTACCTCTGTGATTGCCAACAAGGGTTTTGCCACCAAGTACTAAGTCATGTTTTGCAGAGGGGTCAAATACTTATTTTCCTCATTAAAATGCAAATCAATTTATAACATTTTTGACATGCGTTTTTCTGGATTTTGTTGTTGTTATTCTGTCTCTCACTGTTCAAATAAACCTACCATTAAAATTATAGACTGATCATGTCTTTGTCAGTGGGCAAACGTACAAAATCAGCAGGGGATCAAATACTTTTTTCCCTCACTGTATATACGTTGGAATAATAAGCTTTTCTTTTAAATGATATCTTGGAGTTTCGTACAACAATGCCTGTCATAGAATTTTGTAAGATCAGTGAATAGTGACCAGCCTATACGATTCTGGGAGGATTCTATGACTGAGGGGAAGGATTTGGGTAATTTGTTGTTCGTTCCGTTGAGACTAGATTGTGATTAACTGATTTGTGGCAATAAAGAATAATTAGAAACATGAATGGTTTGGTAGATATGAATATATTGGAATAGAATGAATTTTATGTGAGTGTAATTTAATACAAGGGATTGGATAAAATTATAGGTGTTGACTTGCCCAAACACGTAGACGTACGTGGAAATGGGAGAGAGTACATAGGGCATGTGGTAGAATTAAGCATTATAATAAACTATCTATTATTTCAGAAGCAGAGGTGATATAGTCAAGGAATTTTAGTATATTAGGGGAAAATATAATTCATTTGGTTAGGTCGTTAGATCTGGTTCCGAATCAATGAATGTGGGGTTTGACTCGTTGACTGTTAAGTTGTTTACGTTGAGCGTGTGAGATCTGTGTCCTTCAAAGCTATTTTTTGATAAAGTGTGGTATGTGCCAGATACTAAAACTACTGACCATTATCATTGGAATAAAGGAGGATTAACTTTTCATTTCAATAAAGCATAGATTCTGCATCGCTGATTAGAGTCTAGGTTTTCTAAGTATAGTTCAGCTATGGTTGTGGGTTGTTTAGATTGAAGGAACAGTCAGGATAAGACTGGACGATTTAGCAGCCTGAGTCTTTTCAGACTGAAGGACTCACTTATTCAACGGGAAAGAAGGAGGAGTGACTATAGTTTAATCAGGAAGGACAGTTACATACATTTGAATAGCGGACTGGCAATTGCGATAGAGTTATGGCCATAATTTGAATTGTTTAGGTAGACTGGAATGAAAGTAAGGTCTTTTAATATTATGAATATAAATATATTATTAGTTATTGTTGGGTTGTGAATAGACTTTACTAATGCCATGATCTAGTTCTCGGGTAAAAGAGAGTCGTACTTGCTTGACTGTATCGAGCTGAAAAAGATATTTGAAGCAAGTTTGAATAGTTGGATGGAAAACCTTTATTTGACAAATTCTAATTGTTATTACTTTATTCTATAGTTTGCGTGACACCAGTGATGTATGCGAATAGTTGGTGAATTCTAGAACGATAATTTATTTTCGTTACCTGAACCAGGGGATGCAAGGAGCTTTGGCTATTATGCTGAGGGAATAGCACCAATTTATAGTGGGTTCTAGATTTGTTGAATAAACAAACTTATATTTTAAACTAAGGTAATGCAATAGGCTACAATTATAACATTATCAGAAAAAGGCACTCTACGCTCATCTGTGGTCCTCTGTAGCTCAGTTGGTAGAGCACGGCGCTTGTAACGCCAGGGTAGTGGGTTCGATCCCCGGGACCACCCATATACAAAAATGTATGCACGCATGACTGTAAGTCGCTTTGGATAAAAGTGTCTGCTAAATGGCATATTATTATTATCTGGAAAAAGCAAATTTAAGACACAGAAGGACAATAAAAAAACCCGAAAAATAATGGATATTAGGGGTGCCCAGAGAATCCTAAAGGGGAGGGTCAGCTAGCTAGCTATGCAGGCTGATGAAGAACCTATGCTAAAGGTTCAGGTGAAGAATAGAGGCACCCCAATGATGATAGATACTGGAGCAACTTACTCATGTGTAAATCCAAATGATGCCTCTCACCAACCTCATGTCAGGCAAAGATGCACAGACAATATAATTTTCATGACAAACGCAGCTAATATATATGACAGTTCCAGTAGAATAAAAAGCAGGAAAATGTTACATGTACATATATTAGTGTCAGAACAAATTCCAGTTAATTTAGTAGAAAGAGATACACTGTGTAGAATGGGGGTCCAGATTAAATGCAGATCAGAGGGACTAATAACAGTTAAGGAAGGGGTATGTCCACAGAAGGTAATGGGGAAACCATCATCACATTAGTAAACTATTTTGGTAGAAGGGGCGCGGCTTTTGTGGAGCGACGGGTAACGGTGCTTCGAGGGTGACTGTTGTCGATGTGTGCAGAGGGTCCCTGGTTCAAGCCCAGGTAGGGGCGAGGAGAGGGACGGAAGCAAAAACTGTTACATTGATGCTGTTGACCCGGATCACTGGTTGCTGCGGAAAAGGAGGAGGTCAAAAGGGGGGTGAGTGTAACCTGTGTGAAATGGCTAGCTAGTTAGCGGTGCACGCTAGTGGCATTTCAATTGGTGACGTCACTCGCTCTGAGACCTTAAGTAGTTGTTTCCTTTGCTCTGCTAGGGCCACAGGCATGTGGGAAAGTACAACAAACGAGGCAAGGGATAGCATATTTGAGTTTTCGAGGTAACGAAGCATGTTGTGGGTGATGGAGTGGTAGCAGTGCGGCTAAGGAAAAGCCTAGGGGTTTAAGTCTTATGGGATTTTATTTCGTTTTATGTGCGCTGAATTGTGGAATTCACCGGAGAAGGGAGCAGTCACAAGTGATGTTCTTGAGGGTTGTCTGAAAGGAGGGATCAGGAGATGTGGCAAGAGAGTGAGAATTTCGAATTTAGATTGTGTGGACTGATTAAGAGGTATCAAAATGAAAACTAACTAAATGTGTACTTTTTCTTCCAGGAAAAAAGGGGGGAGTGATTCTTTTTTCTCTTTGAAATATTTTCTGAGACTATAAATAAGGCCTGGCCATTTTTTGTTTGTTTATTGTTTTACTATATGGTGTTCGAATAACCGCAAACAAACTACTTAGTATGAAATGTTAGCTGTATATGATTTTTATTTCTATTTTGGTTTTTTTGACGGGATGGAAGTGAAATATCTTAAAGGGGCATACACATGTAATTTGAGTTTTTATTTACTGAGGGATAAGTAAATATGTGTGATTTATTTTGAAAAGAGCTGTACTAAGGACTTACTGTACACTCGGGATACAACATTTATTAAATGTCTTGATGGTTGTTAAGAGTAGTATACTATTGGATGAAACAATTAATTGAATGATTTCAATGACCTCTGAAATCTGTCCTGGCTTTATAGTGTGACCTGATCACCCGCACTGTAAATTCTAGAGGCATGCTGAATTAGGGGGTTAGATATAATAAGGATAATTGTGAAGAAGTTTATAATTTGGAAAAAATCCTATATATAAATTAGTCCAAACAGGACAAGGATGAAGTGAGAGAGTTAGTCCTGAAGGAGAGGTATTCCTTGAATAGTGTTATGGGATACAGTTAAGTAAAGATATGCTCAAGGGTTGTCATTTTAAGGTTAGTTATTATTTTTGGTTTGATAGGCAATATTGTTGTTGTTTTGTTTTTTGAACACATGAATCACGATGTGATGCATGTTTCCAAGGGGGGCAGTTGGGCTTACAGAGGTTTTAATGTTTTATAATGGTTTTGTGGGGAAATATGCAAGGTGTATTAAGGATATGAGCAGTAGTAATAATGTGTTATGGGTTAGGTTAAATCTTTTTTTTTTGTGATAGGAGGCATGGTGTAGAGGAGGTCTGTCTATGAGATAAGTGGACTACAACAAGCTGGAAGCAGGTGTGCTTCATAATCTCAAGGCTTCTCTTGACGGATGAGAGGTCATGAGTAGCATACTGTGTCTCACTTAACCTAACAATGCTATTAAGATTTTATTTTCATGGGTGAAGTAGGAGAGTCTGAGCATTCTCTGCACCTGGAGACTATGTGATGGCAAAAGACTACAGAAGAAAGAGCTGAATAGACCCTATGTGGAGGGGCCTGTACCAGGTGTTGTTGGCTATCTTAATGATGGTAAAAGTGGTGGAGACAGATACTTAGATCCATGTTTCCCACTATAGGAGTGTTCCAACCTCAGCCATTGGGTAGCATTGTTGTCTTTTGTGTGTTTCTTTGCAGCAGTAACTCTGAGCTTCCCTATGGGTAGGCTGATTGAAGGACACTCTTCGCAGACCGATGTCGATAGAATGAGAGGGACTCTGGCTGATCCGGAGACCCTAGTGATGGAAGAAGGTTAACAGCTAAAGTGATCATACATCGTCGTCCAGGTTACACCAACAGCGGTACGGATAGAGGGGAGCGCGATCAGGTATCATCTAAACCATTGTACCAGAGTGAGGGAACTGATAACTAAGAGACCACCGATACTTTCAGGACCTCCCAGGACCTTCCAGACCGCCGAGACTTTCAAGACCTCCAAGACGCACCATAAATCCTCATCATTGATTTCTCTGTACTTGACTAGTTCCCTGAGAATAAGGGGAATGGGGTACTGATAATAGTAGAGAGCAGAAGAACAAGACATAGAAGGGATATAGACAGGATTAGAATGTATATTCTTGCATAGGCAGGAACCATAACTAAAATGCAGGAAGGGATCACTATTAAAATACAAGGGTTAAAATATTATTGGTGTGTGACGAACCAGCACAAAGAGTATGGGGAAGTCACATGGGGTAGTGTGACCTTAAGATAATGAAAGAAAGAGACAGGTGAATCATAGACATAAGGAGAACAGTCCAAGACTTAGATAAACAATTTGATGTAGTATTTAGTGTTAGATTTCCAGGGGGAAGTGTTATTGGAGTAGTTATTCCTTGGGAAAGTGCACTGAACCCTGTACATGTTAGAGCCATACCAAATACAGAAGAAAGGGAATTGAAGGAGCCGTTAAACAATGATTGGTATAGATGAGTACAATATATTGCATTAAAATTAAATAAAAGAAAATAGTCTAATATGCACCACATCTCCGTTTTAAATAGTTAACAGTAGTTCAACATCTTTACAGTTACTAGGACTGTGTGCTAGGATTCAATCATAACTTTTGTAATATTTAGGAAATTCTAACTATAAACAATTTTATGATCAACCAGGATGAGGAGAGAAGTGTAAGCAATTGTTAGAATAGGAACAATGAAAAGGGAAACACCAGAGTAATGTCAAATAGATTATGAGCAAAAATATAGGAATGTTAAAGTAAAACAATTGGGTTATATAGTTTGGGAGAATTCAAGGGAGAATGTGAAAATAGGGGGTGTTTAAACAGATAGCCTTTGGAATACAGGGACCCCTCAAAGAAAAATCTATCAGGCATTGGGTATTAAGAATGTGTGATGAAACATAATGATTTGTCATGTAGACAATGTTAATAGGGATGTTTTGGATTGGAAATTAACTCAACTAAACTGTCTCTTGAGAGATATTTTTTAGTTGACTATTTTTTAGTCAAATATTTCTACGCCCCAAGGAGGAGCAGGAGGAGCACTGCCAGAGCCCTGCAAAATGACCTCCAGCAGGCCACAAATGTGCATGTGTCTGCTCAAACGGTCAGAAACAGACTCCATGAGGGTGGTATGAGGGCCCGACGTCCACAGGTGGGGGTTGTGCTTACAGCCCAACACCGTGCAGGACGTTTGGCATTTGCCAGAGAACACCAAGATTGGCAAATTCGCCACTGGCGCCCTGTGCTCTTCACAGATGAAAGCAGGTTCATACTGAGCACATGTGACAGACGTGACAGAGTCTGGAGACGCCGTGGAGAACGTTCTGCTGCCTGCAACATCCTCCAGCATGACCGGTTTGGCGGTGGGTCAGTCATGGATGTGGGGTGGCATTTCTTTGGGGGGCCGCACAGCCCTCCATGTGCTCGCCAGAGGTAGCCTGACTGCCATTATGTACCGAGATGAGATCCTCAGACCCCTTGTGAGACCATATGCTGGTGCGGTTGGCCCTGGGTTCCTCCTAATGCAAGACAATGCTAAACCTCATGTGGCTGGAGTGTGTCAGCAGTTCCTGCAAGAGGAAGGCATTGATGCTATGGACCGCCCGTTCCCCAGACCTGAATCCAATTGAGCACATCTGGGACACCATGTCTCGCTCCATCCACCAACGCCACGTTGCACCACAGACTGTCCAGGAGTTGGCGGATGCTTTAGTCCAGGTCTGGGAGGAGATCCCTCAGGAGACCATCCGCCACCTCATCAGGAGCATGCCCAGGCGTTGTAGGGAGGTCATACAGGCACGTGGAGGCCACACACACTACTGAGCCTCATTTTGACTTGTTTTAAGGACATTACATCAAAGTTGGATCAGCTGTAGTGTGGTTTTCCACTTTAATTTTGAGTGTGACTCCAAATCCAGACCTCCATGGGTTGATACATTTGATTTCCATTGATATTTTTTGTGTGATTTTGTTGTCAGCACATTCAACTATGTAAAGAAAAAAGTATTTAATAAGATTATTTCATTCATTCAGATCTAGGATGTGTTATTTTAGTGTTCCCTTTATTTTTTTGAGCAGTGTATATATATTTTTAAAGGATATGTATGTATATATGTATGTATATATATATGTGTATGTATGTGTATGTATATACAGTATATACATACACATACATACACATATATATATACATACATATATACATACATATCCTTTAAAAATATATATACACTGCTCAAAAAAATAAAGGGAACACTAAAATAACAAATCCTAGATCTGAATGAATGAAATAATCTTATTAAATACTTTTTTCTTTACATAGTTGAAAGATACAGTACCAGTCAAAAGTTTGGACACACATACTCTTTCCAGGGTTTTTCTTTATAATTACTATTTTCTACATTGTAGAATGATAGTGAAGACATCAAAATTATGAAATAACACATATGGAATCATGTAGTAACCAAAAAAGTGTTGAACAAATCCAAATATATTTTATATTTGAGATTCTTCAAAGCAGCCACCCTTTGCCTTGATGACAGCTTTGCACACTCTTGGCATTCTCTCAACCAGCTTCACCTGGAATGCTTTTCCAACAGTCTTTTGAAACTGAATTGGTTACAAGGCTAGATTGACTTGAAAGCTGCCTCAAATGTTCATTCTGTTGTGTCATTTACCACGGAATTTGCATTGCCTTTTGTGGAAATGGAAAAATATATTTCAATTGTATAAGCATCTTTGAAGAAAGCATTGTCCAAACAGATGATGAGATTAAATCAAATCAAATCAAATTTTATTGGCCACATGCGCCGAATACAACAGGTGCAGACATTACAGTGAAATGCTTACTTACAGCCCTTAACCAACAGTGCATTTATTTTTAATAATAAAGTAGAATAAAACAAAAAAGTGTTGAGAAAAAAAGAGCAGAAGTAAAATAAAATAACAGTAGGAAGGCTATATACAGTGGGGGAAAAAAGTATTTAGTCAGCCACCAATTGTGCAAGTTCTCCCACTTAAAAACATGAGAGAGGCCTGTAATTTTCATCATAGGTACACGTCAACTATGACAGACAAAATGAGAAAAAAATATCCCGAAAATCACATTGTAGGATTTTTTATGAATTTATTTGCAAATTATGGTGGAAAATAAGTATTTGGTCAATAACAAAAGTTTCTCAATACTTTGTTATATACCCTTTGTCGGCAATGACACAGGTCAAACGTTTTCTGTAAGTCTTCACAAGGTTTTCACACACTGTTGCTGGTATTTTGGCCCATTCCTCCATGCAGATCTCCTCTAGAGCAGTGATGTTTTGGGGCTGTCGCTGGGCAACACGGACTTTCAACTCCCTCCAAATATTTTCTATGGGGTTGAGATCTGGAGACTGGCTAGGCCACTCCAGGACCTTGAAATGCTTCTTACGAAGCCACTCCTTCGTTGCCCGGGTGGTGTGTTTGGGATCATTGCCATGCTGAAAGACCCAGCCACGTTTCATCTTCAATGCCCTTGCTGATGGAAGGAGGTTTTCACTCAAAATCTCACGATACATGGCCCCATTCATTCTTTCCTTTACACGGATCAGTCGTCCTGGTCCCTTTGCAGAAAAAACAGCCCCAAAGCATGATGTTTCCACCCCCATGCTTCACAGTAGGTATGGTGTTCTTTGGATGCAACTCAGCATTCTTTGTCCTCCAAACACGACGAGTTGAGTTTTTACCAAAAAGTTCTATTTTGGTTTCATCTGACCATATGACATTCTCCCAATCCTCTTCTGGATCATCCAAATGCACTCTAGCAAACCTCAGATGGGCCTGGACATGTACTGGCTTAAGCAGGGGGACACGTCTTGTACTGCAGGATTTGAGTCCCTGGCGGCGTAGTGTGTTACTGATGGTAGGCTTTGTTACTTTGGTCCCAGCTCTCTGCAGGTCATTCACTAGGTCCCCCCGTGTGGTTCTGGGATTTTTGCTCACCGTTCTTGTGATAATTTTGACCCCACAGGGTGAGATCTTGCGTGGAGCCCAGATCGAGGGAGATTATCAGTGGTCTTGTATGTCTTCCATTTCCTAATAATTGCTTCCACAGTTGATTTCTTCAACCCAAGCTGCTTACCTATTGCAGATTCAGTCTTCCCAGCCTGGTGCAGGTCTACAATTTTGTTTCTGGTGTCCTTTGACAGCTCTTTGGTCTTGGCCATAGTGCAGTTTGGAGTGTGACTGTTTGAGGTTGTGGACAGGTGTCTTTTATACTGATAACAAGTTCAAACAGGTGCCATTAATACAGGTAACGAGTGGAGGACAGAGGAGCCTCTTAAAGAAGAAGTTACAGGTCTGTGAGAGCCAGAAATCTTGCTTGTTTGTAGGTGACCAAATACTTATTTTCCACCATAATTTGCAAATAAATTCATACAAAATCCTACAATGTGATTTCCTGGATTTTTTTTCCTCAATTTGTCTGTCATAGTTGACGTGTACCTATGATGAAAATTACAGGCCTCTCTCATCTTTTTAAGTGGGAGAACTTGCACAATTGGTGACTGACTAAATACTTATTTTCCCCACTGTATACAGGGGGGTACCGGTGCAGAGTCAGTGTGCGGGGGCACCGGCTAGTTGAGGTAGTTGAAGTAATGTGTACATGTGGGTAGAGTTAAAGTGACTATGCATAAATAATTAACAGAGTAGCAGCAGCGTAAAATGATGGGGGTGGGGGGGCATTGCAAATAGTCCGGGTAGCCATGATTAGCTGGTCAGGAGTCTTATGGCTTGGGGGTAGAAGCTGTTGAGAAGTCTTTTGGACCTAGACTTGGCACTCCGCTACCGCTTGCCGTGCGGTAGCAGAGAGAACAGTCTATGACTAGGGTGGCTGGAGTCTTTGACAATTTTGAGGGCCTTTCTCTGACACCGCCTGGTATAGAGGTCCTGGATGGCAGGAAGCTTGGCCTCAGTGATGTACTGGGCCGTACGCACTACCCTCTGTAGTGCCTTGCGGTCGGAGGCCAAGCAGTTGCCATACCAGGCGGTGATGCAACCAGTCAGGATGCTCTCGATGGTGCAGCTGTATAATTTTTTGAGGATCTGAGGACCCATGCCAAATCTTTTCAGTCTCCTGAGGGGGAATAGGCTTTGTCGTGCCCTCTTCACGACTGTCTTGGTCTGTTTGGACCATGATAGTTTGTTGGTGATGTGGACACCAAGGAACTTGAAGCTCTCAACCTGTTCCACTACAGCCCCGTCGATGAGAATGGGGGCGTGCTCAGTCCTCTTTTTTTTCCTGTAGTCCACAATCATCTCCTAAAACGTACATTTGTAAATACTTATGGTGACAGCTGCGATGGCCACAACCCCGATGGATGTGCTGACGCAGATGATGGTGAGAAGGTTGTTCCCATGGTAGGTCTCTGAAACAACAAGACCAGTAACGGTCAGAGATTTACCATTATAGAATACAATAACTGTTTATGTCTTATGTCCCACGAAGAGAACTAAGTACACAATAATTCAAGAATAATTGAAATCACAGTGTTAACATTTTTAGGGTTAAATTGACTCTACTGGTGTTCTCTTAACCCTCAACAGAGTGATACTTTCATTGGAGTTAGTTTTGATAACTGGAGTTCATTGGGACAGATTACTTTTAAAACAATGATATATCACAATCATTTCAAGTCAAATCTTTCCACAATAAAGCAACATTCAGCAAAATCAGTGCTATTGTGTTGATTCAAGAAAGACAAGTAAGGTGTTACTAAAAAAATACATATTACATTGTTAACTATAGTAATACTGACTTATTAACACTTAGCTCTCACCATTGGACATGACTGTGTGATTGACAGTGATAGGCTGGCTGAGAGCAGAGTGGTTGACCAAGCAGAGGTAGAGGCCAGTCTGGCTGGGTCCTGAGGACAGAGGCAGGTAGGAGTGGAGGGTGAAGGAACCATCTGGGTTGACCTCCTTCTGCGTGTCTGAAAGTGTGGTGTTGAGGAGCTGACCATCTCTAAACCACACCTGCTCTATGGTCTCTGGATAAAAACCCTGAGAGGAGCACAGCAACATGGGAAGTCCACCACTGGACTCCTTTACATCAGACACAGATACGGCAGGAGGGGCTAGATAGTATAGAGGTGGTGAACATTAAATAGGTGTCAACATTAGGTTTCTCCTTTGTAGCATTGACATACAGTGGGTATCATAAGTGGATTTTTCACATTTTGTTGCATTACAAAGTGGGATTGAAATAGATTTAATTGTGTTTTTTTGTCATTGATCTACACAAAATGCTCCATAATGACAAAGTGAAAAGGCAGTTTAATTATATATATATATATATTTTAAACAAATTAATACAAATTAAATAACTAAAATATAGTTGTTGCATAAGTATTCACCCCCTTCGCTTAGGCAAGCCTAATATCACGCCTGCTCCCGCTCCCCCTCCCTGGCGCTCGATGGCGCCAGGCTGCCCATCATTACTCACACCTGTCACCATCGTTACACGCATCAGCGCTTCATTGGACTCACCAGGACTTCATCACTGCTTAATTACCTCCTCTATATCTGTCTGTTCCTCAGTTTGATCCCCGTGTCTGCATTGATGGTGTTTTGTTTTTCTTGTCCAGACACTGTTCTTGCTTTATTTCATGTCTATTTATTATTAAATCCTCACCCTGTATTTGCTTCCTGTCTCCAAGCGTCTGTCCTTACACCTACATTTATTTCAGGAGTAAAATTTGGTTGAATAAATCACAATAAGTTATATGGACTCACTCTGCATGAAGTAATAGGGGCTGACATGATTTTTAAATGACTAACCCTTCCTCTGTCCTCCATACATACATCTGTAAGGTCCCTCAGTCAAGTATTGAATTTGAAGCACAGATTCAACTACACAGTGATGGGTAACACTAACAAATCAGACATTGAATATCTCTTTAAGCATGGTCAAGTTAATAATTATGCTGTGGATTTATTAAACCACCCAGACACATCAAATATACAGTGGTCCTTCTGGACTGAGCTACAGGATAGGAAGGAAACTGCTCAGGGATTCACCATGAGGCCATTGGTGATTTTAAAACAGCTACAGCGTTCAATGGCTGTGATGGGAGAAAATTGAGGATGGATCAACAATAATGACCTAAATGACAGTGAAAAGAAGAATACAAATATACAGAATACAAAACAGTCATCCTGAATGCAAAAAGGCACTAAAGTAATACTACAAAAACAAATCTGCTTGACAATCTATAGTAAGACCTGACAGAGCTTGAATAATTTTGAAAATAATAAGTGGAAAATGCTGCACAATCCAGGTGTGCAAAGCTCTTATAGACATACCTAATAAGACTCACAGCTGTAATTGCTGCCATAGGTGTTTCTAACATACATAACATTGACCCAGGGTACATTGACACTAATCAAGGCATATTAGTGTTTTATTTGTCATTAATATATATTTTTATCCCACTTTGTAACACATAAGCATGATAGGCACTGTAACAGTTAATGTTAAACTCTGATTACAGTGGCTCGCTCACAGAAAGGCTTTGGTTTCACATACTGCAAATGGTACAATATATTATACGATCAAAGTACACTAACCTGTAATAATAAAGATGTATTCTATTGTCAAGGGGTGCTGAAGGTGGGTGTGGTGCATGAATCAAGCGCAGGACGCAGAAGCTCAGTCCAAAAGACTTTAGTGCAATATACACGTAGAAAATAAGCACAATAAGCCCGAAGGCGAAATAACGGCGCACACAGGCGTCAATCAAACGGCGCACTAACATGTGCGAAAAACCTCTCCAAAACACTGGAGGGAAGTACGTAGCTCCAAAACGAAACAGAAGATCAATCACACACAAAGACAAACACACACAACGAGAACTAAATAGGACACTAACGAGGACTAACAAGACACAGGTGTACAACATCAAGACAAAACCAAACGAACATGAAACATAGATCGGTGGCAGCTAGTACTCCGGGGACGACGACCGCCGAAGCCTGCCCGAACCAGGAGGAGGAGCAGCCTCGGCCGAAACCGTGACATCTATATTGTGATAGAACGGTTGAAACCGTGACAGTACCCCCCCCTTGACGCGCGGCTCCAGCCGTGCGCCGACCCCGGCCTCGGTGACGACCAGGAGGACGCGGAGCAGGGCGCGCGGGATGGTCCCGGTGGAACTCCGACAGGAGAGATGGGTCTGGGATGTCCCTCCGCGGCACCCAGCACCGCTCCTCCGGGCCGTACCCCTCCCACTCCACGAGATACTGGAGACCCCCCATCCGGCGTCTTGAGTCCAAGATGGACCGAACGGTGTACGCCGGAGCCCCCTCGATGTCCAGTGGGGGCGGAGGAGTCTCCCCTATCTCATTGTCCTGGAGTGGACCAGCTACCACCGGCCTGAGAAGAGACACATGAAACGAGGAGTTAATATTCTTATACTCAACAGGTAGATGTAACCTATAACACACCTCGTTCAATCTTCTCAGGACTTTAAAGGGCCCCACAAACCGCCGACCCAGCTTCCGGCAGGGCAGGCGGAGGGGTAGGTTTCTGGTAGAGAGCCAGACTCGATCTCCGGGTGCGTATACCGGCCCCTCACTGCGGTGGAGATCGGCGCTCGCCTTGTGACGAAGGACGGCCCGCTGCAGGTGGACGTGGGCAGCGTTCCACGTCTCTTTTCCGAGCGCCTCATCCAATCATCCACCGCAGGGGCCTCGATCTGGCTCTGCTGCCAAGGTGCCAGAACCGGCTGGTAACCTAACACACATTGGAAGGGGGTTAGGTTGGTAGAGGAGTGGCGGAGAGAGTTCTGGGCCATCTCGGCCCAGGGAATGTACCGTGCCCACTCCTCCGGCCGGCCCTGGCAATACGACCTCAGACGCGTCTACCTCAACCTGAAAGGGTAATGCGGGATCCGGATGCGCCAGCACCGGAGCCGACGTAAACAGGTCCTTCAGTCTCCTAAAGGCCCTGTCCGCATCAGCTGACCACTGCAGGCGCACCGGACCCCCTTTCAGAAGGGACGTGATGGGAGCTGCCACCTGTCCAAAACCCCGGATAAACCTCCAGTAGTAATTCACAAAGCCCAAGAACTGCTGCACCTCTTTACAGTGGTTGGAGTTTGCCAATTACGCACAGCGGACACACGATCCACCTCCATTCTCACCCCTGACGCGGACAACCGATAACCCAAAAAGGAGACCGACTCCTGGAAAAACAGACATTTCTCTGCCTTGACATATAGGTCGTGCTCCAACAGCCTCCTCAATACACGACGCACCAGGGTTATATGCTCGGCTCGGGTAGATGAGTACACCAGAATGTCATCAATGTACACGACCACCCCTTGTCCCTGCATATCCCGGAAAATGTCATCTACGACGGATTGGAAGACTGATGGAGCATTCATCAACCCATATGGCATGACGAGATATTCGAAATGACCTGACGTGGTACTAAACGCTGTCTTCCATTCGTCGCCCTCCCTAATGCGCACCAAGTTATACGCGCTCCTGAGATCCAATTTTGTGAAAAACCGCTCTCCATGCAATGACTCTGTCATGGTCGCAATCAGAGGGAGGGGATAACTGTATTTCACAGTAATCTGATTGAGACCACGGTAATCAATGCACGGGCGCAACCCTCCATCTTTCTTCTTCACAAAAAAGAAGCTTGAGGAGGCGGGAGAAGTGGAGGGCCGAATGTATCCCTGTCTCAAAGATTCGGCTATGTAAGTCTCCATAGCTTTTCTCTCCTCTTGAGACAAAGGATACACGTGGCTCCGTGGGAGCGCTGCTCCTGCCTGGAGATCAATCGCACAATCCCCCTGTCTATGAGGAGGCAACTGCGTCGCCCTAGTTTTATTAAACACAAGAGCTAAATCCCCATATTCAGGAGGAATGTGCAGTGCGGGCACTTGGTTTGGACTTTCCACCGAAGTCGCCCCCACGGAAACACCCAGACATCGCCCCTCGCACTGAGCAGACCACCCATCGAGAGCCCTCTGTTGCCACGAAATAGCAGGGTTATGGGTGCTTAACCAGGGAATTCCCAGCACCACTGGGTACGCAGGAGAGTCGATCAGATACAGCTGTATAGTCTCTTCATGACCCCCTGCGCACACATCCTAAGTGGTGCTGTGATCTCCCTAATCAACCCCGACCCCAACGGGCGGCTATCTAAGGCATGAACGGGAAAAGGTTTGTCAACAGGTAGGAGAGGGATCCCTAAATCTAAACAAAACTTCCGATCAACAAAATTCCCAGCTGCGCCTGAATCTACTAGCGCCTTATGCTGGGAATGAGGTGCAACCTGTGGAAAACACACAGGTATACAAAAGTGCGCAACAGAAAGCTCTGGGTAAGTGGGACGTCTACTCACCTGGGAGGCCCCCCAGTGCGTGGCCTGTGGTCTTCTCCCCCGGAGAACCCTCCCCAGCACCTGGCCGCAGTGTGCCCTCCACGACCGCACTTGGTGCAGGAGACAGGCCCCCTCGGGCTCCTCCTCCTCCTTTCTCTAGCGCCGCACCCCCGAGCTCCATAGGGCTCGGCTCGGAGGTGCCGGAGGGCGGGAATGGACGGACCCCCTCGGGACGTCCACGGGTGGCCAGCAGGGTGTCCAGACGGATGGACATATCGACCAACTGGTCGAAGGTGAGATGGGTATCCCTGCAGGCCAACTCACGTTGAACGTCCTCCCGTAGGCTACATCGAAAATGGTCGATGAGGGCCCGTTCATTCCACCCTGCGTCCGCCGCTAGAGTCCGGAACTCTAGAGCAAACGCCTGTGCGCTCCTCCTCCCCTGTCTCAGGTGGACTAGACGCTCCCCTCGGCGTAGGAGATGGTGTTGGCGTCCATCTTCCTCCACTCGGCGTTAGCCCACTCCAACGCCTTGCCCGTGAGACAGGAGATGAGGGCGGAAACGCTCTCGTGTCCCGAGGGCACCGGGTGTACAGTGGCCAGGTAGAGCTCCACCTGCAGGAGGAACCCCTGACACCCGGCAGCTGTTCCATCATACGCCCTCGGGAGCGAGAGCCGAATCCCCCTGGGTTCCGGACCTGGGACTGGTGGACCGGCCGATGGGGTTGGCAGGGTAGGTGGAGGTGTGGGTACCCCGCTGGCCTCCCATCGGTGCAGGGTGTTGATGACGTCCTGTAGAGCGGTCCCCAGTTGTCGTATCTGGTCATCTTGGCCGCGAACATGCTCCTCGAGCGACTCAGGCGTAACTGCAGATCCTGCTGATTCCATTTTGGTGTGTGATTCTGTCAAGGGGTGCTGAAGGTGGGTGTGGTGCATGAATCAAGCGCAGGACGCAGAAGCTCAGTCCAAAAGACTTTAGTGCAATATACACGTAGAAAATAAGCACAATAAGCCCGAAGGCGAAATAACGGCGCACACAGGCGTCAATCAAACGGCGCACTAACATGTGCGAAAAACCTCTCCAAAACACTGGAGGGAAGTACGTAGCTCCAACACGAAACAGAAGATCAATCACACACAAAGACAAACACACACAACGAGAACTAAATAGGACACTAACGAGGACTAACAAGACACAGGTGTACAACATCAAGACAAAACCAAACGAACATGAAACATAGATCGGTGGCAGCTAGTACTCCGGGGACGACGACCGCCGAAGCCTGCCCGAACCAGGAGGAGGAGCAGCCTCGGCCGAAACCGTGACATCTATATTGTGATAGAACGGTTGTGGGTGGAGGTACAACTCATTTCACTTCACAGGAGTAAAGTCCAGCATCATTTATCTTTAGCTTCATCAGTAAAAAGGAGACCTCTTCAGTCTCATTATTCCAAATCATTCGTACACTTTCTTTACAATTCTTCGGCACCAGCTACTCTTCTCTGTTAAACTGATAAAAGCACAGCACCTCTGTTCCTTTTATAGTTACTGCAAATATTTCAATGTTATTGGGTAAATTGTGGGTGCAGTGGATCGTCACTGAATTTCCTTTGTGTATTATGACTGCTGTTGGATGTTTTGACAGTGTAGTTAGGGTCTGTAAACCTGTAGAAAAAGAGATCAATGTTGATCAATCTGAGAAAACAGGTGATGAAGTGGTTTAGGTCATAACACACCTGACAATTATAAAACCATTTTAAGCCACTTCAATTCTCAGCTCCATACTGGCTGGGACAAATGTATTAAGTCAATAAATGTAGGGTCTGTCTACTGTATTTACCACAAGTGTAAAACTAAACAGCAAGTCTCTCAGCAATCACTTTTCATTTCAGTTCCATAATTTTCATATTTCAGTTGTGAAGGCACTGATTCTGTCTTAAGCATCGTAAATTATAATTTTACCTATGATACCCCATCTCCCACCCCTCTCCCCTTAGAACAAAACTGTACCTTAAGTGTCCACAGTTTTCATAGTAAGTGCCGTCTCTAAATGTATCATGTATAAAGTATGAACACATTACCTGAGTGGAGACTCAGAAGTATTGCCAAATGCAGAACAGAAGAGTAGAGCGCCGACATCTGGTCCAAAAACGACACAAAGATAAGATAGTTATCTTCAACAGTACATTTCAGTGGTTTTTCACCCTACACATCCTGTGATTACAGGAGGTTCAGCACGTAAAGTGTGGCTTGTATCAAACTGTCATGACTTCCGCCGAGGCTGCCCCACCCTGGTTCGGGCAGGCTTCGGCGTTCGTCGTCACCGGAGTACTAGCTACTGCCGATCCCATTCTCATCACTCCACTTGTCATGTCTTGTCAATCACACACACCTGGTGCTCGTTCCCCTAATTAGTATGTGTATAAGTGTTCCCTCTGTTCCCCTTTTTCTTTGTGAGTGATTGTTTGTTGTGAGAGCGTGTAGCGCGGTTGAGCTACTATTCACTGTGTTTATGCCAAGGTGGATGTTTTCCCTTGTAATAGTTTCATTTGACTCTTGGGGCGTTTGATTTATGTAAACGGATTAAACTCTGGACTTCGGTATTTTACCTCCTGCGCCTGACTCCTTCATTCACACCTCGTCACACATACACTGAAAACATGCATGGAAAGACAGAAATGTATTTTGTGAAGTTTCCAAAATAACAAATACATTTTATTTTGAATTCTAGACATTAAGGTATGTTGAATATTGCGGTTCGATCGCAGTTTTTGTTGCAAGCATTCTGACACAGAAGTGTGTAATGATCCATGTCAGTGACACCCAGAAAGCCGGTGACGTAGACCTCCGGAACTGGTGAACGGAATGAGCAGCAGTACCGGGGGGGATCCATGACAGGAGTCTTGTGAACCTAAAGCATATGCACGTCTCTCAGGGCGTAGATTTAACAGAAGTTGAATACCAATTCTCCCCCATTCAAGAAGCATTCAGTTCTCTCATCTTTGACTCCTTGTGCCGTAATGCAGTTCTTATAAAATATAACATTTTTAACAAGATGGAAAAAAATAATATGTTAGAATACTCACCATATCTATTAGTTAAAGACACTTGCATCCAAATCCTCAATATATGCACTGTACTTACACCCTCTGTGTTGCTGTGTGAACTGTGTCAATTTCCTCACAGAGCAGGTTCAATGTGTGTGAGTCTAGTGTTTAGGTTAGCGCTAGCTACCCTCTACCACACAACAGTGACATGTACATTTATAGACCCAACTGCCCAGTTCATCTCATGTGATTTTTTCACCTTTGGGTTTAACTGCAGATAATGGTTTGATTTGTTACATTTTACATTTTAGTCATTTAGCAGACGCTCTTATCCAGAGTAACTTACAGTTAGTGAGATGTATTATTATTTTATTTTTTCATACTGGCCCCCTGTGGGAATCGAACCCACAACCCTGGCGTTGCAAACGCCATGCTCTACATCCCTGCCGGCCATTCCCTCCCCTACCCTGGATGACGCTGGGCCAATTGTGCGCCACCCCATGGGTCTCCCGGACACGGCCGGCTATGACAGAGCCTGGATTTGAACCAGGATCTCTAGTGGCACAGCCTTAGACCACTGCGCCACTCGGGAGTCCAGAATTTCCTATGTTCACAATTTTTCACTCAACAATAGTGAACGTAGCATTCATTCTGGATTCACCAGAATACGTTTTAGTTGTATTCTAAAATACACAAACATCCATATTAGCTTGAGAAATACCTTTCACATACTATAATAAAACAGTGAAACAGTTTACAACAGCATGCAGATACTCAGGTCATAGGTTGAATTGAAACAGAGTTCACAGTTTATGTAAACTAGATTTATTTTTACACACTTACATAATAATAATAATAATAACATTGTATAACGCTTTTTATTACAGAGTTATCTTAAAGCTCTACTTAGGCAAAAAAACATACAATACAAACAACATATATTTAGAATCAAGGCAGGTAATATAGCAATAGTGAGCTAGGGTGCTAAAAAATACTTTTCAGATTAGGACTAGGCCAAGAAAGACAGTCTATAGACTTTTTAGTGTCAGGTTAAAGGTTAGTCAAGATTTTTCCGCCACTTTTTTGTTATGTTAAAGTTGTCAAGCAAAACAAAATGTGAAAAATACCCACATGCATCACCACCACTCCTCCCACTCTTAAATCCTTATCTGACCTTTTATATACATTCTCAGTGGATTTGGTGAGCAAAAAGAGAATTTACGCATTGTTCACTCTGAAGAAAATAAAAAAACTCCACATCAAAAAGCATACTGCAGTCAATGTTGGCGAAAACTGCTGAGGGGCCTGCAGAAGTGGCCACAACATTGCTGAGTGGTGAATGTGAGAGGCTGCACCATACTTGTTTCCAGTCATGTGAAAGCAGACCACAGAATTGACAGCAACGTTGGCTCTAAAACAGGAACTCAGAGTTGTTCAACCTTTTCTGGAACAACCAACGTGTATTTGTAATAACTGAACAAGTCAAGAAAAGTCATGAATTTGCATGTGCAACGCAGATAACCAGTACATTAAACCAGTTTCCTACATTTTAATTTAGCAATGAATGTCCACAGGATTTATATATTAGGTTTGACTTTATCTCCAAATTAAAAAATTCTTATCATGCAAATCTCATACAAAATAAGCCCTAACGAGGTGTTGAGGACATTACATTCATTTACCAGTAATCATTGGCCCAAACACTCTTATCCAGAGTGATTCACACATGCACAGTAAGGTTTTATATCACATTCAAAAGGACAGCAAGAGGAAAACGTTATATACAATTTAATGATATCAATGGCAACCACCCAATTTATGCCTAGAGTGAATGTTTGGAAAGAGTTTTTGGGTGATTGTCAGATATATTTTAACCTGTTAAACTCTGAGCGTTTTTTGGGGGGCCCTATATAGGGCCCGGTGAGTTTGGGGGGTAGCCCCCCCCAAAAAAACCAAATCTTCAGAAAATAGAAGGTGACATGTCATTTGAAAGCTACAGGCCTTGTCTTTTTGGAAATCAAGCTCAAATCATACTTCTGGCAATGTCATAAGAATCTCCCCCCATAACTTGCTTAGGTCATTTTAAGATGTCAGGCTTGAAAATCAGTTCAGCCATTTTGGCACAGTGACTCACAAGCCAAACCAGACGCAACTGGTTTCAAGGTGCCAAGAGACGTCATGTGATCTCCTACTGCTATCTGTTGGATGAATTGGGAATCAGACAGGATATTTTTACATCAATGGATAGGTAGAGACATCAGCTTTCTCCTCATATGTATACCATTCCTGTAAGGCGAAAAATGAAGGTTTGGCACATTGCGCAAGCCCTGCACCTTTACAATGGCTCTGTTCCAATTTGCGCATGTTTAGAGCGCCACCATTAGGTAAAATATCTGATATTTATTTTGGAATAGTAATTGGTGACATATTTTATCTCAAACTTAGACTTTCAAATCTCTTATTCCCCAACATGGGGACAATTGGGGGGACCCCCACCCCACTGAAAAAATCAAAAACACAAAACAAAAACTGCACATTTCTGCTGTATCTCAGGCTTTGTAGTAGTCACATCGTTTCTGTGGCCTTTATCTGGATCGCACAGTTCTTACCTTTCTAACAGTACTAAGCGTTTGTAGGACTTCTAGTTTTGAAACCTAAATTTACATTATGAGGGTAGTATACAGAGTTATGGGTCGTTTAGAAAATGCCACCAGAGGGGGTCAGAATTTAATAGGTTAAACTAAATAACTATTCCTGTAGCTTTGATGTGTTCAACTCAGCTAGTATTCTAGACACACTGGTACAATGGTTGATGGATTCACCAATACCTCTAGTATTCAAGACACACTGGTCCAATGGTTCACCAATACCTTGATCTGGGATAGTAAAGCATCATACAACAGTACTCCCACATTTGAAAATGGTCTAAAGGCTACAAACATCTGTGAACTTGCCTAAAAAGAGGAATGAGGCTGTCAGAGTGAGATTAAGATGGTCTAGTTCTCATAAATGCATTGTTCCTGGATGGATGCAGTGGTTGTCTGTCTCTGTTGGGTTTGTGTGCTGAAATTGAAGTTCTCGTACACCTTGTTGTTGTATGAGACGGAATCGCCTTTATCACTGGTCCTCTGCCGACCTGCATGGGGAGAAGGCCAATCAACTAATCACATTTCGTGTTGACTCTTATGCTGAATAGTTGCCTACTACTAAGTTCCAAAATACTTATTGAGGTGTTTGGCATTACAGGCAAAAATGTTGTGGTGCAAAATAGCACAGATGTATCAAATTAAATTACAGTTTTTGAACAGAGGTGACAATTTCGTACCACCATAAGTAAACACTTTTTTGGTTACTACATGATTCCATATGTGTTATTTCATAGTTTTGATGTCTTCACTATTATTCTACAATGTAGAAAATAGTAAAAATAAAGAAAAACCTTTGAATGAGTAGGTGTTCTGAAACTTTTGGTATAAGGTCATATTGAGATCTGAGCTGAGCTGTGCTGAGCTCAGGGCCACCCATTTCTTTTTCTAGAGAAGGATTGTGCAACTGGTGGCCTGGGGGCAGGAAAGGCTAATTAAAACACTCTTAGATCAACAAATGTTGCAGGTGTGACATACAGCAGCTTCACTGCGCTAATTACATTTACATTATTTAGCAGACGCTCTTATCCAGAGCGACTTACAGTTAGTGCATACATTATTCTTTATTTTATTTTATTTTTTTATACTGCCCCCCTGTGGGAATCGAACCCACAACCCTGGCGTTGCAAACGCCATGCTCTACCAACTGAGCTACCTCCCTGCCGGCCATTCCCTCCCCTACCCTGGACGACGCTGGGCCAATTGTGCGCCGCCCCATTGGTCTCCCGGATGCGGCCGGCTACAGTAAAGCCTGGATTCAAACCAGGATCTCTAGTGGAACAGCTAGCACTGCGATGCAGTGCCTTAGACCACTGCGCTAATCTAAGGTCTAGAAGTGATTCATCATTTTGATATGTGGTGAATGGAAAATAAAATTGTGTCATGTTAAAGGTTAAAGGTCCAATATCAAACAGGGCGTCAGGTAGCTTAGTGGTTAAGAGCGTTGTGCCAGTAACCGAAAGGTCGCTGGTTCTGAGCCGACTAGGTGAAAAATCTGTCGATGTGCCCTTGAGCAAGGCACTTAACCCTAATTGCTCCTGTAAGTCGCTCTGGATAAGAGTGTCTGCTAAATGACTAAAAATAAACAAAGAGCATTTTTCTTTTCAAAATTCTTCAAGCTCTGTCAAATTGGTTGTTGATCATTGCTAGACAACCATTTTCAAGTCTTGCCATAGATGTTCAACACAGGAGGTTGGTGGCACCTTAATTGGGGAGGAGGGGCTTGTGGTAATGGATGGAGCGGAATTGGTGGAATGGTATCAAATACATCAAACACATGATTTGGTGCCATTCCATTCGCTCTGTTCCAGCCATTATTATGAGCCGTCCTCCCAAGAGCAGCCTCCACTGATGTTCATGTAGACTGAAGTCAAAACTGTAACTCAGCCACTCAGGAACATTCACTGTCTTCTTGGTAAGCAACTCCAGTGTAGATTTGGTCTTGTGTTTTAGGTTATTGTCCTGCTGAAAGGTGAATTTGTCTCCCAGTGTCTGTTGGAAAGCACATTGAACCAGGTTTTCCTCTAGGACTTTGCCTGTGCTTAGCTCTATTCCTTTTCTTTTTTAATCCAAAAAGACTCCCTAGTCCTTGCCGATGACAAGCATACCCAAAACATAATGTAGCCACCACCATGCTTGAAAATATGAAGAGTGCCACTCAGTGATGTGTTGTGTTGGATTTGCCCAAAACATAACGCTTTGTATTCAGGACAAAAAGTTAATTTCTTTCCAATTTTTTTTTGCAGTATTACTTTAGTGCCTTATTGCAAACAGGATGCATATTTTGGAACATTTGTATTCTGTACAGGCTTCCTTCTTTTCACTAATTTATGTTAATATTGTGGAGTAACTACAATGTTGTTGATCCATCCTCAGTTTTCTCCTATCACAGCCATTAATCTCTGTAACTGTTTTAAAATCACCATTGGCCTCATGGTGAAATCCTTGAGTGGTTTCTTTCCTCTCTGACAACTTAATTAATTAATAACTGCACCATGCTCAAAAGGATAGTCAATGTCAGTAAACTAAGCTGTGCAAAATTCAAATGGACTTATCATTGTGTGGTGGTAAAAAACAGACAACAATAGCATCAAATTATAATATCATGTAATAACACACTGAGTCCTAAAATGGAAGCTGATGTGATTCGTGGTTTAGTCTATTAATCGGTGGCCTACAAGGCAGGATGTCAACACAAGATAGCAGGCAAAGGCGTCAAAAGCAGGGGTGGTGATAAGGTAGTCATTTCCTCTTTGACTATAAGGGGGCTGCATTTTGCTCCGATGAGAGTAAATATCCCTTTGAAATGTAAGGTGAAGCTGTGGCAAAGATTTAGTCTGTAAGTACTGGTCTACTTCTGCTTTCTTTGTTCCAGATTCCAGTGAATCCAAACAACAAACCACATTTGCTAAAGTCAATTTGTAAGTGAACTGGTTACAAGACTGGAGTGACTTGAGAGTTACCTCAAATGTTCAAGCCTGTGAACAAAGTAATTGACCACAGAATTTACATGGCCTTTTTTGTAAATGGAAACATATGTATAAATTGTGTAAGCTTAAGAAAGCACTGACCAAAAAAATCACTATAGACTATAAGACTTACATTTGTAAATACTTATGGTGACAGCTGCGATGGCCACAACCCCGATGGATGTGCTGACACAGATGATGGTCAGAAGGTTGTTCCAATGGTAGGTCTCTGTAACAACAAGACCATCAAGGGTCAGAGATTTACCATATACAGTGGGGAAAAAAAGTATTTAGTCAGCTACCAATTGTGCAAGTTCTCCCACTTAAAAAGATGAGAGAGGCCTGTAATTTTCATCATAGGTACACGTCAACTATGACAGACAAAATGAGGAAAACATTTCCAGAAAATCACATTGTAGGATTTTTAATGAATTTATTTGCAAATTATGGTGGAAAATAAGTATTTGGTCACCTACAAACAAGCAAGATTTCTGGCTCTCACAGACCTGTAACTTCTTCTTTAAGAGGCTCCTCTGTCCTCCACTCGTTACCTGTATTAATGGCACCTGTTTCAACTTGTTATCAGTATAAAAGACACCTGTCCACAACCTCAAACAGTCACACTCCAAACTCCACTATGGCCAAGACTAAATAGCTGTCAAAGGACACCAGAAACAAAATTGTAGACTTGCACCAGGCTGGGAAGACTGAATCTGCAATAGGTAAGCAGCTTGGTTTGAAGAAATCAACTGTGGGAGCAATTATTAGGAAATGGAAGACATACAAGACCACTGATAATCTCCCTCGATCTGGGGCTCCACGCAAGATCTCACCCCGTGGGGTCAAAATTATCACAAGAACGGTGAGCAAAAATCCCAGAACCACACGGGGGGACCCTAGTGAATGACCTGCAGAGAGCTGGGACCAAAGTAACAAAGCCTACCATCAGTAACACACTACGCCGCCAGGGACTCAAATCCTGCAGTGCGAGACGTGTCCCCCTGCTTAAGCCAGTACATGTCCAGGCCCGTCTGAAGTTTGCTAGAGTGCATTTGGATGATCCAGAAGAGGATTGGGAGAATGTCATATGGTCAGATGAAACCAAAATAGAACTTTTTGGTAAAAACTCAACTCGTCGTGTTTGGAGGACAAAGAATGCTGAGTTGCATCCAAAGAACACCATACCTACTGTGAAGCATGGGGGTGGAAACATCATGCTTTGGAGCTGTTTTTCTGCAAAGGGACTAGGACGACTGATCCGTGTAAAGGAAAGAATGAATAGGGCCATGTATCGTGAGATTTTGAGTGAAAACCTCCTTCCATCAGCAAGGGCATTGAAGATGAAACGTGGCTGGGTCTTTCAGCATGACAATGATCCCAAACACACCGCCCGGCAACGAAGGAGTGGCTTCGTAAGAAGCATTTCAAGGTCCTGGAGTGGCCTAGCCAGTCTCCAGATCTCAACCCCATAGAAAATCTTTGGAGGGAGTTGAAAGTCCGTGTTGCCCAGCGACAGCCCCAAAACATCACTGCTCTAGAGGAGATCTGCATGGAGGAATGGGCCAAAATACCAGCAACAGTGTGTGAAAACCTTGTGAAGACTTACAGAAAACCTTTGACCTGTGTCATTGCCAACAAAGGGTATATAACAAAGTATTGAGAAACTTTTGTTATTGACCAAACACTTATTTTCCACCATAATTTGCAAATAAATTCATTAAAAATCCTACAATGTGATTTTCTGGATTTTTTTTCCTCATTTTGTCTGTCATAGTTGGCGTGTACCTATGATGAAAATTACAGGCCTCTCTCATCTTTTTAAGTGGGAGAACTTGCACAATTGGTGGCTGACTAAATACTTTTTTTCCCCACTGTAGATAGTGTCATCAATCAAAGTGTCCAGCCTGCCATATGTGGTTGTGAAGCTTGGGGCAAAATAGCAACCTGATGCAGCCAACCCCACTGTTCAGTATCTGTTTATCACAGCTTTTCTATGACCTTGTGTCTCAAGAATCTTCTCAGGTTACACTTGACAGTCAACCAATGAATTGGAGGGAGAGAAATAACAAAAGCAGATACTAAGCGATCCTCTCTGAGTCTTTAGCAGAAGTTAATTAGTATTAAAAGTAGACTGCACTGCACAGAATAGTCATTGGGGTACTGCACTGCACACAAAAAGCAATGGGACATCTTGTCAACCTTGTCACTACTTAACAGTACATTGATTATGTCTGAATGTCACCCACCTGGTTCACTGTAGGGAAGTCTGATGCTCATGCTCAGGTCAGTGTTATTGGCTAAGAGTCTGACGTTGCAGGTGATTGTGTCGCCCTCTCTCAACACTGATTGGCACTGGGTCAGAATGCTGCTCAGTTTAGAGAGGCTGTGATTGGTCAACAGTGTCTCCGGTGAACCCTGACCTTGTTGGGTCCAGGTGAAGTTGATGTCCTGTGGGTCAAGGCCCTCCAAAGTACAGAGAAGCTGGATGCAGCCAGGATCATTGCTGTTCTGCCTCTCTAGGACTAGACCTGGAGGCACTGCAGAAGAGAATAGCACTGGAACTCTAACAACAGTGAAAAGACTGTAAATGCCAGTCTAATATCCTATTGTATGCCTTGATTTAGAGACACAAAGACCAGTAAACACGTGTTTATAAAGTGATATCTTCTACAAGATAAATTACCTGTAACTTGAAGATTGACTACGGAGGAATTCTCAATGGTTGGTGGTGGTATGACTCTTGATATTGAGCAGGTATATTGACCTGAGTCAGTGCTCTTTGGCTCTGTAACATACAGTTTAGGAGGTTGTTCGATTACCTTGAATTGAGACTTACAGGATATGACTGAACTGATTTCTTTATTCACATTATATTCGCAAATAATGCCAGGACTTCCAAATTTGGTCCATTTAAAAACAACTTTGCCGTCAAATCCAAATGGTGAGGGACAAGGGAGGTGGGAAGGACTGCCTTTGGCTGCTCTAACAATCTCCACAGCACCTGCGGAACCAAACAGGAATTTTTAAAAAAATCCAAAGTTAAAATAGGACACAGGTTATGTGCTCACTCATGTTCAGGATACTGTACACTCATGATACTACGTGAGATTAAAGGAAATGAACAAAAATACAAATAATGGTAATAACAACTCAAGTTCATCCCATATTAAGATCATGCCATATTAGGCCATACTATTTACGTACTTCCAATACTGAAAATAGCTATAGGAAGTGGTTGAAAGTTGATGCTCCAGATTAATGCAACCAAAGCAGTGGAGGCTCCTCATAGGAGGAAGGGGAAGACCTCAGGAAATGTCATAAAAATAAAAATAGTGAAACATTAAAAAAGCTATCCTTTTTTAGATACAATAATATTAACTATATGCATATCACTAAATAATTGATTAAAACACACTGTTTTGCAATGAAGGTCTACAGTAGTCTACAGCCTCAACAGCAGTCTCTGGGATAGCACCATGGTGTAGACGGAGGACAGCTAGTTTCCATACTCCTCTGGGTACATTGACTTCAATACAAAACATAGGAGGCTCATGGTTCTCACCCCCTTCAATAGACTAACACAGTAATTATGATGACTTCCAGAGGACATCCTCCAACCAATCAGAGCTCTTGCAGCATGAACTGACATGTTGTCCACCCAAACAAAGGATCAGAGAATGAATCTAGTACTGAAAGCATAAGCTACAGCTAGCTAGCACTGCAGTGCATAAAATGTGATGAGTAGTTGACTCAAAGAGAGAGAAAAACAATAGTTGAACAGTTTTGAACAAATTCATTTCTTCAGAAATTAAGGAGAAGCAAGAGCGAGAGCTGACTACATTTTTTTTTTTTTTCACTTTCACTTACTTAGCTAGCGAATGCAGCTAACTAGTTTGGTGTTATTAATTTATTGCCACAGGGCCGCCGGTGTATCTGCTAAACTGCTTGCTGTACACTGTACTGCATGATTGTAGCGGGTTTACTAACGCGTTAGTTCTTTAAGCTATGTTGACTTAGACGTTAGCTAATATGGTGACAACGATGTAGGCTGTGTGTAGAGGTTAAAAATTGTCCTCCCTAATCTTAAATGGCACTGACCACTACTGCACCAAAGCAAACCCAAATAGCTGTTACCATATACAGTGGGGAAAAAAAGTATTTAGCCAGCCACCAATTGTGCAAGTTCTCCCACTTAAAAAGATGAGAGAGGCCTGTAATTTTCATCATAGGTACACGTCAACTATGACAGACAAAATGAGATTTTTTTTCTCCAGAAAATCACATTGTAGGATTTTTTATGAATTTATTTGCAAATTATGGTGGAAAATAAGTATTTGGTCAATAACAAAAGTTTCTCAATACTTTGTTATATACCCTTTGTTGGCAATGACACAGGTCAAACGTTTTCTGTAAGTCTTCACAAGGTTTTCACACACTGTTGCTGGTATTTTGGCCCATTCCTCCATGCAGATCTCCTCTAGAGCAGTGATGTTTTGGGGCTGTCGCTGGGCAACACAGACTTTCAACTCCCTCCAAAGATTTTCTATGGGGTTGAGATTTGGTGACTGGCTAGGCCACTCCAGGACCTTGAAATGCTTCTTACGAAGCCACTCCTTCGTTGCCCGGGCGGTGTGTTTGGGATCATTGTCATGCTGAAAGACCCAGCCACGTTTAATCTTCAATGCCCTTGCTGATGGAAGGAGGTTTTCACTCAAAATCTCACGATACATGGCCCCATTCATTCTTTCCTTTACACGGATCAGTCATCCTGGTCCCTTTGCAGAAAAACAGCCCCAAAGCATGATGTTTCCACCCCCATGCTTCACAGTAGGTATGGTGTTCTTTGGATGCAACTCAACATTCTTTGTCCTCCAAACACGACTGAGTTGAGTTTTTACCAAAAAGTTATATTTTGGTTTCATCTGACCATATGACATTCCCCCAATCCTCTTCTGGATCATCCAAATGCACTCTAGCAAACTTCAGACGGGCCTGGACATGTACTGGCTTAAGCAGGGGGACACGTCTGGCACTGCAGGATTTGAGTCCCTGGCGGCGTAGTGTGTTACTGATGGTAGGCTTTGTTACTTTGGTCCCAGCTCTCTGCAGGTCATTCACTAGGTCCCCCCGTGTGGTTCTGGGATTTTTGCTCACCGTTCTTGTGATCATTTTGACCCCACAGGGTGAGATCTTGCGTGGAGCCCCAGATCGAGGGAGATTATCAGTGGTCTTGTATGTCTTCCATTTCCTAATAATTGCTCCCACAGTTGATTTCTTCAAACCAAGCTGCTTACCTATTGCAGATTCAGTCTTCCCAGCCTGGTGCAGGTCTACAATTTTGTTTCTGGTGTCCTTTGACAGCTCTTTGGTCTTGGCCATAGTGGAGTGTGGAGTGTGACTGTTTGAGGTTGTGGACAGGTGTCTTTTATACTGATAACAAGTTCAAACAGGTGCCATTAATACAGGTAACGAGTGGAGGACAGAGGAGCCTCTTAAAGAAGAAGTTACAGGTCTGTGAGAGCCAGAAATCTTGCTTGTTTGTAGGTGATCAAATACTTATTTTCCACCATAATTTGCAAATAAATTCATTAAAAATCCTACAATGTGATTTTCTGGAGAAAAAAAATCTCAATTTGTCTGTCATAGTTGACGTGTACCTATGATGAAAATTACTGGCCTCTCATCTTTTTACGTGGGAGAACTTGCACAATTGGTGGCTGACTAAATACTTTTTCCCCCACTGTACTATTCATATCTACATTGACTGGTCAATCAATAACTGGTTTTCAACTGTTACAGTATGTTGATTCAGACAACTAAACCACTGAATGGACTAATCACCCTGAAATACTACTGTAGCTTACACTTTTTTTTTTACAATGAATCATTTTACAACTGTACAACTAATAGATACACCAACCAAAATGCAACAATAAGACAGAAATACTCACCAGTAAATGTGGTAGAGAGGGTGAGGGTGGTCAGGAGAGAGAAAGCCTGTGGCAACAGCATTGTGAATAGGCAGGCCAACAAACTCTAGCCAAAGACTCTGTATGTCTGTATGTCTTTCAGACACAATAACTGATTGCACATGCACACAAACACTCACATTCCCCGTCATGTCTTCCTGTCCAATGGAGGAAAACACCCACTGCAGAACTAACAAGTGCCAAAACCACAACTCTTTCCATGATACAAGAGACCATTTCCCCCCCCAACATTATGTACTTTTTTATTTATCTATCACTCTAAATTACATTATCAACAACTAATAAAGCTAAAATATGATGATCACAAAACTCTCAGAATGAGTTGGTACTAAATGTAGTTACTTTAAAGTTATCAGCTGGTACAGAAAGTGTGCTAGAGTAAGAACCACTCAGAGAGACCTAATTATTTTGCTCTTGATTGGTTGAGGCCATACCACCTGCTCCTCTGTGGTCTGCACATTCGCAGTTTCACAGACAGATCAAAGAAACCTCTATCTCAAGACTGGTCAGAACTCAAAGTATTTGAAGGAAATAACAGAACACTGTAAAACAACAACATGTGGTTAGTTAGAGGACAGACGTTTCCAACAAGTAGCAGTTCCCTCAAGTAGTTTATTGCACAAACTCTAAACTTAGAAAGCAGCGTCTGAAGTTGTCAAAGGTTTTTAGATATCTGTTGGAACTAGAGCTCGTCACAGGATCTAGGTTGACAACACACAAACACTGCTCAAAGGAAGTGGAAACATGCCATACTGTAGCGTCATGCATCAACCACAGGAATGAGTACTAATGACAATCAAGAGGCAGTTTTTTATGTTGATTTGATTTATGTTGTTTGCAGAAGTTTAGGGGCCCTCAAAGCTCATCACTAAGCTAAGGACCCTGGGACTAAACATCTCCCTCTGCAACTGGATCCTGGACTTCCTGACGGGCCGCCCCCAGGTGGTAAGGGTAGGTAACAACACATCCGCCACGCTGATCCTCAACACGGGGGCCCCTCAGGGGTGCGTGGACTGCATGGCCAGGCACTACTCCAACACCATCATTAGGTTTGCCAATGACACAACAGTGGTAGGCCTGATCACCGACAACGACGAGACAGCCTATAGGGAGGAGGTCAGAGAATTGGCCGTGTGGTGCCAGGACAACAACCTCTCCCTCAACATGATCAAGACAAAGGAGATGATTGTGGACTACAGGAAAAAGAAGAGGACCGAGCATGCCCCCATTCTCATCAACAGGGCTGTAGTGGAGCAGGTTGAGAGCTTCAGGTTCCTTAGGAGGGTAGTGCATACGGCCCAGTACATCACTTGGGCCAAGTTTCCTGCCATCCAGGACCTCTATACCAGGCAGTGTCAGAGGAAGGCCCTAAAAATTGTCAAAGACTCCAGCCACCCTAGTCATAGACTGTTCTCTCTGCTACCGCACGGCAAGCAGTACCAGAGCGCCAAGCCTGGGTCCAAGAGGCTTCTAAACAGCTTCTACCCCCAAGCCATAAGACTCCTGAACATCTAATCAAATGGCTACCCAGACTATTTGCATTGCCCCCCCACCCCTCTTTTACGCTGCTGCTACTCTCTGTTTATTATCTATGCATAGTCACTTTAATAACTCTATCTACATGTACATATTATTTTTACTGCTGCTCTTTAATTATTTGTTACTTTATTTCATATTATACAAGTGCTAAGTATATGTGGGAACTCCTTCAAGACTGTTGGAAAAGCATGCCAGGTGAAGCTGATTGAGAGAATGCCAAGAGTGTGCAAAGCTGTCATCAAGGCAAAGGGTGGCTATTTGAAGAATCTCAAATATAAAATATATTTGGATTTGTTTAACACTTTTTTGGTTACTACATGATTCCATATGTGTTATTTCGTAGTTTTGATGTTTTCACTATTATTCCACAATGTAGAAAATTGTAGAAATAAAGAAAATCCCTTGAATGAGTGGGTGTGTCCAAACTTTTGACTGGTACTGTATATTTGCTAAAAAATATATGGGGGATTGGAAGTGATGCAGACAATTACATTGATGGAAGCTACAATCTATCTGCAATATTAAAGCTGATATACCCCCTAAAAAAAATAAAAAATATATAAATACAAATAAAAAATAATACGAAAAAGGTTTATTATAGCCTAGTAATTACGCCCCTTTGCCTACCTTCAGGCCCAACTAAAGGAGCAAATTAACAGGAACGTCATTGGGCTTTGGCTTATTCATTCATGAAAAAATGAAAAAGAACCTCAGTTCTATAAATGAAAAGCTTAGTTACATTACACCATAACTCTTATTAACGATGACTTTGTATACCATGGCAGGGAAGACGGTTCCATCCCGACGTAGTCAGCCATCTATATGCGGTGCATGGACTGCCCAAATAGGGCAAATACAAGTTACTCACGTTCACGTCCATAAACTGACCATGTGTGCACCCTAATAACATAACTAGCAGCCTTCACGGATTTATGTTCTGTGCTGCTGTTGAGTGGATATTGTCCCGGTTGAAGGTGAGCGAAACTGGGGGTTGTCAAATGTGTGGCTAGCCCCCTGGAAAGTAATCCTCAATTCAGCCGGTGGATCAGGCCAAATCTGACTCCTGCCTTGTGAAGGTGGGCTTTCATATCTTTGTATGCAGCTCTGCGTCTTGTCAGGTCTGCCGAGTAATCTGGGAAGATATGGATCCGCTTGCCATTGTAGTTCAGCTGTCCTCTTTCGCGAGAGGTCCGAATACTTTTCTTTTTGGTCTGGAAGTAATGTATGCAGACCAGCATTGCTCTGGGAGGGCGACCGGGCTGTGGTTTTGCCGCAAGAGTGCGATGCGCCCTGTCGATGACTGGGGGCCTGTCAAACGTCTCTCCGCCAAGGAGGTCTTGCAGGAAAGAGGCCATGAACTCGGTAGGATTGCGCCCTTCCGTTCCTTCTGGGATTCCGACCACACGTATGTTCCAGTGGTTTAAAATACTTAAACCACTGGAAAAAAATTTTGGTATCTGTACTTTACTTTACTATTTATATTATATCTTCACTACATTCATAAAGAAAATGATGTACTTTTTACTCCATACATTTTCCCTGACACACAAAAGTACTCGTAAAATGTTGAATGCTTAGCAGGACAGGAAAATTGTCTAATTCACACACTTATCAAGAGAACATCCCTGGTCATCCCTACTGTCTTTGATCTAGCAGACTCACTAAACACATGCTTAGTTTGTAAATGATGTCTGAGTGTTGGAGCGTGCCCCTTGCTATCCGTAAATAAATAAAAACAAAAAATGGTGCCGTCTGGTTTGCTTAATATAAGACATTTTAAATGATTTATACTTTAATTTTAACTTTTGATACTTACAGTGGCTTGCGAAAGTATTCACCCCCCTTGGCATTTTTCCTATTTTGTTGCCTTACAACAGTGGCTTGCGAAAGTATTCACCCCCCGCCCCCCCAAAGTCAATACTTTGTAGAGCCACCTTTTGCAGCAATTACAGCTGCAAGTCTCTTGGGGTGTGTCTCTATAAGCTTGGCACATCTAGCCACTGGGATTTTTGCCCATTCTTCAAGGCAAAACTGCTCCAGCTCCTTTAAGTTGGATGGGTTCCGCTGGTGTACAGCAATCTTTAAGTCATACCACAGATTCTCAATTGGATTGAGGTCTGGGCTTTGACTAGGCCATTCCAAGACATTTAAATGTTTCCCCTTACACCACTCGAGTGTTGCTTTAGCAGTATGCTTAGGGTCATTGTCCTGCTGGAAGGTGAACCTCCGTCCCAGTCTCAATTCTCTGGAAGACTGAAATAGGTTTCCCTCAAGAATTTCCCTGTATTTAGCGCCATCCATCATTCCTTCAATTCTGACCAGTTTCCCAGTCCCTGCCGATAAAAAACATCCCCACAGCATGATGCTGCCACCACCATGCTTCACTGTGGGGATGGTGTTCTCGGGGTGATGAGAGGTGTTGGGTTGCGCCAGACATAGCGTTTTCCTTGATGGCCAAAAAGCTCAATTTTAGTCTCATCTGACCGGAGTACCTTCTTCCATATGTTTGGGGAGTCTCCCACATGCCTTTTGGCGAACACCAAACGTGTTTGCTTATTTTTTTCTTTAAGCAATGGCTTTTTTCTGGCCACTCTTCCGTAAAGCCCAGCTCTGTGGAGTGTACGGCTTAAAGTGGTTCTATGAACAGATACTCCAATCTCCGCTATGGAGCTTTGCAGCTCTTTCAGGGTTTTCTTTGGTCTCTTTGTTGCCTCTCTGATTAATGCCCTCCTTGCCTGGTCCGTGAGTTTTGGTGGGCGGCCCTCTCTTGGCAGGTTTGTTGTTGTCACGGATTCAGCCGAGGCTGCCCCTCCTCCTTGCTCGGGCAGGCTTCGGCGTTCGTCGTCACCGGAGTACTAGCTACTACCGATCCATATTTCTATGTTCGACTTGTTTTGTCTTTATTGGTCACACCTGTTTCCCATCAGGTAGACTTCCCTATTTAACCCTCTGTCTCACACTGTGTGTTTGTTCATGTTTTGGTTGTCGTTAGTGTGCGGGTTTGTTCCCCTCCCTGCGTGGATTTTTTTTTTTCATTCATTTATCTACGAGTAAAGAACGCTTTTTGATTAGCTCTTTGTCCTGCGCCTGACTTCGCCTACCGCATTACACTGACACCTTGACAGAAACACGCACCATAACATGGAGTCAGCAGGTACAGCAATGCCAGCCGGATCGATGGAGGAACGCGTCCAACAACAAGCGGCCATGATCCAGGCTCTCGGCACCGCTTTGGAACGAGTGGTTAATACCATGGAACGATGGGAGAGAGGAGGTATCCCTATACCTCCTCCAATTACACCACCACCAACACTGCTGTCCACCTCTTCACCATCTGGGTCCAGTGGGATTCGGCTCTCGCTCCCGAGGGCATATGACGGTACAGCTGCCGGGTGTCAGGGTTTTCTGCTCCAGGTAGAGCTCTACCTGGCAACCATTCACCCGGCTCCCTCGGGATACGAGAGCGTGTCCGCCCTCATCTCCTGTCTGTCCGGTAAAGCGCTTGAGTGGGCCAACGCCGAGTGGGGGGGAATAGACGCCACAACTGTAAGCTATGCAGAGCTTGTGAGTGTCTATTCCACCTCAGACAGGGGAAGAGGAGCGCGCAGGAGTTTGCACTGGACTTTCGGACACTGGCTGCCAGCGCAGGATGGAATGAGAGGGCCCTCATCAACCACTACCGTTGCAGCTTAAGGGAGGACGTTCGTCGGGAACTGGCCTGCAGGGACACCAAACTAAACCTGGACCAACTGGTGGACATGTCAATCTGACTGGATAACCTGTTGGCCACCCGCGGACGTCCGGATCAGGGGCCATCCATTCCATCCCCCAGCACCTCCGATCCTACCCCTATGGAGCTCGGAGGTGCTGCTATAAGGGAGACCGGTAGAGGGGCCGTCCCCTGCACCAACTGTGGCCGCAGGGGACACACTGCTGGTCGGTGCTGGGGAGGGCCTTCAAGGAGTCGAGGCAGTAGGCAGAGCACTGGTGGACCGTTTCAGGTGAGTAGGCACCCAACACACCCAGAGCTCCCTGTTGCGCATATGTGTATAGATGTTGTATTTCCCGAGTTTTCTTCTCATTCCCAGCATAAGGCGCTAGTAGATTCAGGTGCAGCTGGGAACTTTATTGATCGTCAGTTTACCCGTAGGTTAGGGATTCCTATTGTGCCAGTTGATGTGCCCTTCCCTATACATGCCCTAGATAGTCGCCCTTTAGGGTCAGGTCTGATTAGGGAGGTCACAGCGCCACTCTGGATGAAGACGCAGGAGGGGCATGAGGAAACAATTAGTTTATATTTGATTGATTCTCCTGCGTTTCCAGTGGTGTTGGGGCTTCCCTGGTTAACCTCTCATGACCCCACTATTTCATGGCAACAGAGGGCTTTCAAGGGATGGTCAAGTCAGTGCTTGGGGAGGTGTGTAGGTGTTTCTGTAGTGGCAACTACGGTGGAAAGTCCAAACCAGGTTCCCACCATGCACATTCCGCCTGAATATGCCGATTTGGCGCTCGCCTTCTGTAAAAAGAAGGCGACTCAATTACCACCCCATCGACAGGGGGATTGTGCAATAAACCTCCAGGTAGGCGCTGCGCTTCCCCGGAGTCACGTGTATCCTCTGTCACAGGAAGAGACGACCGAATCTCTGAGGCAAGGATAAATTCGGCCTACCACTTCCCCTGTGTCATCGAGTTTCTTTTTTGTGAAGAAGAAGGATGGTGGCTTACGCCCGTGCATTGACTACCGTGGTCTTAATCAGATCACTGTAAAATACAGCTATCCACTACCTCTGATTGCGAGTATGACGGAGTCATTGCACGGGGCGCGCTTCTTCACGAAATTGGATCTCAGGAGCGCGTACAACCTGGTGCGTATCCGGGAGGGAGATGAGTGGAAGACAGCATTTAGTACCACCTCTGGGCACTATGAGTACCTCGTCATGCCATACGGTTTGATGAATGCTCCATCAGTCTTCCAATCTTTTGTTGATGAGATTTTCAGGGACCTGCACGGACAGGGTGTAGTGGTGTATATTGATGACATTCTCATATACTCCGCTACACGGGCCGAGCATGTGTCCCTGGTGCGTCAGGTGCTTGGTCGACTGTTGGAGCATGACCTGTATGTGAAGGCGGAGAAATGTCTGTTCTTCCAAGAGTCCATCTCCTTCCTAGGACACCGCCTGTCCACGTCAGGTGTGGAGATGGAGATTGACCACATTTCGGCCGTGCGTAATTGGCCGACTCCAACCACGGTGAAGGAGGTGCAGCGATTCTT
This sequence comes from Coregonus clupeaformis, assembly GCF_020615455.1. Classification (NCBI taxonomy): domain Eukaryota; kingdom Metazoa; phylum Chordata; class Actinopteri; order Salmoniformes; family Salmonidae; genus Coregonus; species Coregonus clupeaformis. The sequence goes on along the minus strand of NC_059204.1, from coordinate 3,737,953 downwards.
GGGTTTTGCCAACTACTACCGGAGGTTTATCCGGGTCTTTGGTCAGGTAGTGGCTCCCATTACCTCCTTGCTAAAGGGAGGACCGGTGCATCTACAGTGGTCAGCTGAGGCGGACAGGGCTTTTGGTCATCTGAAGGACCTGTTTACTTCGGCTCCGGTGCTGGCTCATCCGGATCCTTCCTTGGCATTCCAGGTTGAGGTGGACGCGTCCGAGGCTGGGATTGGAGCTGTACTGTCTCAGTGCTCAGGTACGCCACCAAAACTCCGCCCCTGTGCTTTATTTTCTAAGAAGTTCAGTCCGGCGGAGCGCAACTATGATGTGGGGGACCGGGAGCTGTTAGCTGTGGTTAAAGCTCTGAAAGTGTGGAGGCATTGGCTTGAGGGGGCTAAACACCCTTTTCTCATTTTGACTGACCATCGCAATCTGGAGTACATCCGGGCGGCGAGGAGGTTGAACCCTCGCCAGGCAAGGTGGGCCATGTTCTTCACTACTTTTGTGTTTACTCTCACTTACAGACCAGGTTCCCAGAACGCTAAGGCAGACGCCCTGTCCCGACTGTATGACACAGAGGAGAGGTCCATTGAGCCCACTCCCATATTTCCGGCGTCGTGTCTGGTGGCACCGGTGGTGTGGGAGGTTGACGAGGACCTCGAGCGGGCGTTACGTACCGAGCCCACTCCCCCCAAGTGTCCAGAGGGTCGGATGTACATGCCGCTTCGAGGTTCATGATCGATTGATCTATTGGGCTCACACGTCACCCTCCTCTGGTCATCCTGGCATCGGTCGGACAGTGCACTGACTTAGTGGGAAGTACTGGTGGCCCACTTTAGCCAAGGACGTGAGGGTTTATGTTTCCTCCTGCTCGGTGTGCGCCCAGTGTAAGGCACCTAGACACCTGCCCAGAGGGAAATTACAACCCCTACCCGTTCCACAAAGGCCGTGGTCCCACCTATCGGTGGATTTTGTTACGGACCTTCCCCCCTCACAAGGGAACACCACGATTCTGGTCGTTGTGGATCGGTTTTCCAAGTCCTTCCGTCTCATTCCTATGCCAGGTCTCCCTACAGCCCTACAAACTGCTGAGGCCCTATTTACACACATCTTCCGGCACTACGGGGTACCTGAGGATATTGTGTCGGATTGGGGTCCCCAGTTCACCTCGAGTCTGGAGGGCGTTCATGGAACGTCTGGGGGTCTTGATCAGCCTTACCTCAGGTTTTCACCCCGAGAGTAATGAGCAGGTGGAGAGAGTTAACCAGGATGTGGGTAGGTTTCTGCAGTCCTATTGCCAGGACCGGCAGGGGGAGTGGTCGGGTTTTATCCCCTGGGCAGAGATGGCCCAAAACTCACTCCGCCACTCTTCTACTAACCTTACTCCTTTCCAGTGTGTGTTAGGTTATCAGCCGGTCCTGGCACCTTGGCATCAGAGCCAGATCGAGGCTCCTGCGGTGGATGAGTGGTTTCGGCGCTCGGAAGAGACCTGGAACGCTGATCATGTACACCTGCAGCGGGCCGTCAGGCGACAAAAGGCGAGCGCCGATCGCCACCGCAGTGAGGCCCCGGTGTATGCACCGGGGGACCGGGTCTGGCTCTCGACCCGAAACCTGAACCTTCGCCTGCCCTGCCGGAAGCTGGGTCGGCGGTTTGTGGGGCCATTTAAAGTCCTGAGGAGATTGAACGAGGTTTGTTATAGGTTACAGATTCCTCTTAATTACCGTATTAACCACTCGTTCCATGTGTCTCTCCTCAGGCGGTAGTAGCTGGTCCACTCCAGGAGTCTGAGGTACGGGAGGTTCCTCCGCCCCCACGGGACATCGAGGGGGCACCGACGTACTTGGTCCGGTCCATCTTGGATTCGAGGCGTCGGGTGGGGGGCCTGCAGTATCTCATGGAGTGGGAGGGGTACGGTCCGGAGGAACGGTGCTGCGTCCCTAGGAGGAACATCCTAAATCCCTCCATGTTGAGGGATTTCCAACCGTAGTCATCCGACTCGCCCTGCTCCGCGTCCTCCTGGCCGTCCCCGAGGCCGGGGTCGGCGCACGGCTGGAGCCGCGCGTCAAGGGGTGGGGGGGGGGATACTGTCACGGATTCAGCCGAGGCTGCCCCTCCTCCTTGCTCGGGCAGGTTTCGGCGTTCGTCGTCACCGGAGTACTAGCTACTACCGATCCATGTTTCTATGTTCGACTTGTTTTGTCTTTATTGGTCACACCTGTTTCCCATCAGGTAGTTATGTCTTCCCTATTTAACCCTCTGTCTCACACTGTGTGTTGTGCGTGTTTGTTCATGTTTTGGTTGTCGTTAGTGTGCGGGTTTGTTTCCCTCCCTGCGTGGAGTTTTTTTTTTTCTTCATTAATTTACCTACGAGTAAAGTACGCTTTTTGATTAGCTCTGTGTCCTGCGCCTGACTTCGCCTACCGCATTACACTGACACCTTGACAGTTGTGGGTCCATATACTTTCCATTTTTTAATAATGTATTTAATGGTGCTCCGTGGGATGTTCAAAGTTTCAGATATTATTTTATAACCCAACCCTGATCTGTACTTCTCCACAACTTTGTCCCTGAGCTGTTTGGAGAGCTCCTTGGTCTTCATGGTACCGCTTGCTTGGTGGTGCCCCTTGCTTAGTGGTGTTGCAGACTCTGGGGCCTTTCAGAACAGGTGTATATATACTGAGATCATGTGACAGATCATGTGACACTTAGATTGCACACAGGTGGACTTTATTTCACTAATTATGTGACTTCTGAAGGTAATTGGTTGCACCAGATCTTATTTAGGGGCTTCATAGCAAAGGGGGTGAATACATAGGCACACACCACTTTTCCGTTATTTATTTTTTAGAATGTTTTGAAAAAAATATTTTTCTCATTTCACTTCACTAATTTGGACTATTTTGTGTATGTCCATTACATGAAATCCAAATAAAAATCCATTTAAATTACAGGTTGTAATGCAACAAAATAGGAAAAACATCAAGGGGGATGAATACTTTTGCAAGGCACTGTAAGTATATTTTAGCAATTACATTTACTTTTGATACTTAAGTATATTTAAAACAAAATACTTTTAGACTTTTACTCAAGTAGGATTTTACTGGGTGACTTCCACTTTTACTTGAGTCAATTTCTATTAAGGCATCCTTACTTTTACTCAAGTATGAGAATTGGGTACTTTTTCCACCATTGGTTCTTTCTCCGGGAACGGTTTTCCTGTTCATCTAGACTAACCTTTAGCTTCACGTTCTCGGAGGTAAGCTCATCGTTTTTGGTGTCCAATTCGGTAAGCCGCTAATTGATGTCGGTCAACGAAGTTTCCATATCCTTTATTTTTTTAGTTTGTGTTGCGATAGTTGTTTGTAATGTCGCCATAGTTGACTGGACTTCTGTCATAATTTCAGCTCGTAGACTTGACACAGAGGAACAAAGTTCGGTCATGAAATCAGAGCGTAGTGTAGCCATTTCTGCGTGGATGGTGACTAGCATCTCCATAACGTTAGCATCCGCCATCTTGTTGCCAGTCTTTGTCGTGTCTTCTTGTTTACCGTTTCGTCTCGTTTTCCCGGTTCCAGACATATCCAAGAATACGTATATATTAGGGCATTGCAATCTTGTAAAGACCCCAGGGGGGCCATCCAGGATGGGCCGAAAATCATTTTGTGCGTTAGATGTGTATTAGGTGGGTTCTGGGAACTCGGGTTGGTGGAATTTATTTGATTGTGGTTACTGCTCATCTTCTATCCGACGGGATATCTGCTTGGGGGAACCTCTCTGTAGATATCCATTGAACTCACGGCATCATAAACGGTAGAGAATAAGACAAAGAAAAGGGCAATGCAGGTTACATTGTTACGTGTTGCAAGCCACATGTTAGATACATGCTAATGCTAAATGCTAATGCTAATATGCTCCATGCTACATACTAACGTGTGACCTTAGAGGGCCATTGCGATGGAATAAAGCCTCTTAAATTATGTTTGTGTGTGTAGAATTCAGGTTCTATGCGTTGTGAGCTCTGTTAAATGTTGTTTGACTATGAGGAGAAAACGGAGTTACAGCAGGACTGTTAACTGTGTGTTTGGGTTGGGGAGAGAACTGATCATTTCCCTTCCATGGTGAAATCGTATCGTTGAATGTATTGCGCATGCGTTTGATTTTACTACACTAGGTTACGACACGTGGGAGTTTACGGCACTAGATTATGACACGTTTGATTTTACGGCACTAGACTACAACACGTTGGATTTTACTAAAACTACAACACGGGGGATTTTGGGTAATTTGGTCATACTTCTGTTACACTGGGGTGCTGCGGGGAGAAACAGACACAGATGAACGTAGAGATTTGAACACGAATGGAATGTTCTGGTTGTTACGTCGGCTGTTGTTTGAAAATGAAACTATTCGTTGAGATCTATTGAATTTATAAATTAGATATATGTTGACGGATTAAAATAAATAAAATAAAATGACGGATTAAAATAAAATAAAAATTTTATTGAGCTATTTATTCCTGAGTTAATTCTTAGAGTGAATGTGAGTGGAGGAATATTGAATGCTAGTAATAACTCAGTGAGTGTATAAACTTTAAATGCTTATCTGTCCTTTTTGTACCCTTGTCATATGAGAGGCGATAGGACGAGAGGAGTGATTCAGAGGAGAAAGAGAGGAGGTGCTGACGTGTACGTCACGTGACAGGGGGTGATGCGACAGAGGATCGAGTCAAAGGTTTTGGTACTGTTCTGTTTACAAAATCTTCCCCTACAGGATATTTGATGTTATGACAATTTCGCAGAGGCTTGGCAACAGACTGATCAATTTGAATAAAATTTGCATTTTGGAGTCTCTGTGCATCACTTGGGTTGATTAGGGGTTGTGTTGGGAATCGAGGACTGACATTATTCTGTAAAATTAAGATAATTGGGTGCTTGTAAAGCAAGGGGGTTTATGGGGATTGTAGTGTTGTAGGATTAGAAGGCTTTGTTTTTGGGATTGCTGTGAAGTTGACTACTTGCCTTTACTTTCCGGATGGGTTGTGGTAAGATAGCCACTAATTGGTAGAATAGGATATGGAAATATTTTTTTTTTTTTAAATATTCATAATTTTTTTAATTGATTTTTTTTAAATATTCATATTTTTGTTGATTGATAAAAAAAAAAAAAAAAAAGGAAGGGGTGGAAAGGTTCCGATTCCATCATCAACGATGCATTGGAAGTCGAGACTACGGAGGAGATGAAGTGTAGTGGACTACATTCCAGTGTCTGCAATGAAATATAGACATATTTGCATGTGTAATACATAATGTGTGTCATATTCTTAGGTATTAATTTTTGTAGAATGATATTTGATGATTATTTGATACATGTGGGGATCTTAGATGTTTTTGTTTATTTCGTGAATGCTTAGGGACAGGGAGTCTAGGCAGGGATAGAGATCCACTGTAGGGTCCGATGGGTTGACCAGCCTTAGAGTGGACATTTTGGATAGTATTTTGTTTGCTGGGGCTTTCATGTGTATTTAATTGCATCATAGTTTCAAATGCATTGATAAAGATTTATGAATTCATCGGGAGTACCTAGGTGGTTGCCTGGGGCAGAGGGACCGTGAGAGAATTTTACTGTCTTGATTGATGGATGGATATTTGGAACGAAGGCTGCCAGAAACTGTTTCGCTCTCACACTCCATAAAGATTTGTTCATATTTCATAGTAATGTATTCACACTTCATAAACATTTATTCATATTTCATAGAAAGGTATTTACACTCTAGAGGAAAATGTTTTTGGTTTAATGTTAAAGATACTCAATAAGATAAATTGTTACTTGTCATAATCCTATTCTGTTTGTTTTCGAGACTTTTAGTTCGTCTCAAAGGGGGGAATGTAGTGTATTAGGATTATGTCTTTGTTAATGTTTTTAGATGTTTATTTCGTGTCAGAGGGAATGTTTTAGTGTGACGCCACATACAACCGACAGGAAGTGTGTTGTAGACAGGGGATTGGACAGTAGAGGGAGCCACCCATATCTTGGGAAGATTATATATACTGGGTAAAAGCGAAGAAGAGGTTAGAACAGACAGATTATCTTTGGAAACTGTTCTCCAGCCCTGCAGGGTCTGTAAACTTATGCTGACATCTTGTGATATAAATAAAACTTATAATCAAAGTACAGCCTAAGCGGACTCTTTGTTTGACAGCAATAATTACCAGCATCGACGCAATACGACATGTGCAAAGTGTGTTCTTGTTTTGATAGATAAAAGGTTAAAACATAGAAGTACCAACACTTACTGGAGAGGCCTCGGAACACCTCTTTACGTAGCCATGTTGAAACCACACGCCCTCAGCTTGCTTTTTGACTGTGAAAGTAATCTTGACTCAGAAAAGGTTGGTGACTACTGGTCTACAGAGTTCGCTGACATTTTATAAATTGGTGCCTCAGAGGCAGTTCAGAGAGCTGTGTGAGGACCTTTTTAAGGAAGAATATCGTTGATCTTATGTTATTTATTTATTTTGTGCGTTTTTTTGCTTGCTTATATATGTTAACTATGTATTTTTACTATGTTTTATAACTTTACCCAGGTTGTTGCTGTAAATGAAAATGTATTCTCAGTCAACTCACCTGGTAAAAGGTACGCACGGCACGTGCCCGGTCAGTAATTCGGCCATGATTACTATAAGGTTTAGATAACTGGCTTGACTAATTTACCTAGCAGTCTATCAAATGTTAGCTGACATGGGCTAATTGAGTGACTGTCAGTGACTGACATAAGAAAAGGAAAACTGCTGATGCAATACCACATTTTGAAATTGCACGTTGTGTATTTCTACTATCCTAACCTAACAGTAACCCAGACTGACTTCCTAAAAAAAAGGGGGTTGGGGCCCTAAGCGGCCGCTAATGCCTAGAAACGGCACTGGTTTTAATCCTCCTAACTTGAGTGTGAATGATCCTACTATTTCTCTAAATTGAGATGTTATCTTTTCCCTCTCTCTCACATGTCCATTTTCTCATTTGAATTCCATGCTGTCACTTTCACTTGTCCACTCAAGCTTAAAGGCCCCCACCAGAGGGCAATAATGCCCCTATTTCAATGTAATTCCTGTCCTATAGTGGAAATTCTAATTTAGGTTCCACCTCCGAAGAATGATGCAGGCTGTTAATAGATATTCATGATTTCCACATGGAGTGGAGAAATAACAACAAGTAGGGCACTGACAGCTGTCAGAGTAGCTAGCTAGCATGCTAACCTTATTTAGCTAGCTAATGTTATTTGTTGTTGCTACACCGTATTCAAAAGATTAGCCAGCTGGCTAGGCTATGGCTGGTTCTGGATTTGGATTTGTCATAAATATTTAAGAAACACTTTGCCACAGATGGACAGGGGAAAACAGTATCTTTGACTTTGCCATCTTTTATCTCCAAAAATGTTGGCATTTTCCATAAATTGCTGCGGAGAATCTGCCATAGAAGTATAAAGAATAAGATGAAGCTCCGATAATATGGATAACCTAACTATTGAACGGTTTGAACTAGAGACGTGTTTTTCTACATTGAAATGGACACATTGCAACCTTTGGTAGGCTGCTGGCAGGTTATTCAGCGCTCCAGCAATGCCAAGTCAGCCCGTGCTCATGCCATGGTTCTCACAGCTAGGGGAAGTGAAATGATAGGCTACAATGACTTTGCTCATGATGCACGCCGCAAATGATGTGTAACAACACCCTGAGTGCATTTGACCCGAAACGAAACACCAATACAAATGTAACAACAGCACAAAATAGATAAACAAGTTCATGGAATTTTATTTCACGGGTGCCTTTTCATTATAGGATAAACACTTGTGATTTCTAGCTGCATTAATCAAAGCAGTGGAGAGTGATCAAAACCATTCATCTTTGGGCGACGCGGGGAGAGGGGTTCCAAAATGCAATCATATCACACGCAATTGTAAAATTGTCATATATACAGTATATATTTTTTATATAGACAAGCTCAGAAATAAGTGAAACTTGACAAATTATCCAATGGATTATGATTATTACCTGGTAAAAGAGTGGAGGTGCAAAAACATAGATGTAGGCTACTGCGAAAATCTGTTTTGCTCAGCTCAGTCGCGACTCACGAAGAGTAAGAACTTTGCAGGTGTTTCTGGTTAATAAACAATGCCATGCTGGTGGGTGGTAACATTCAAATAAAACCCAGACCTGAAAAGAAAGATAGACTGAAAAGTATTAGCACGTCATATCATAGGATTGGCTGTGAAAATTAAAATTATAAAGATTTCCCACTTTAACCCCAAATATATTATACTTTGACTAAAACTATGACTTATTGAATTAAATCTTTGTGCAACATGATGGGTAAGCTATGGGCATCGTCTTTCAGCTGAAAAAAAGTGAATTTCCGGTCTTGTGAGCATTTAACATTGTTGTCATCTATCGCCCACCAGGTGCCCTCTGAGATTTCCTCAATGAGCTTGACACTGGGCGAGAAGGGTCCATATCAGGGGATATATTTTCATTAGACATTTTTGATATTCTAGAGAAGGCAGACCATTTCCAATGTTTATTTTTCGTTTTGTGGATATGCACCATATCCTGACAGATTCTGAATCCAGATGTGTCTTTTAGACATATATGATATTGGGATTAGTCTGAATATTACACATGGAGATTTCCTATGGCTGGATATGGACTCATTCAATATCCAGAGATATGTGACATCCTATTTTCTCTCTTCATGTTGACAAATACTGACTGTATACAGTACATCAGTTATCTGTGTTTTCTCAGCACATTCAAGTTATGCTTCTCTTGGCTGAGGTCCATATCCAGATCTTGATATGCTTTTTGATATGCTGAAAATAAGGACGATTTCTGACGAGTTTTCAGCACATGCTCAATCATTTAAAAAAAAACTGTATGAAATCCATATTTGTATTTTATGCATAAATCCTTTTTGTATTCCCTCCGCATATCATACATGGTATGGCCGGATTTTGACCCATTAGGTATCCTGAGAGGCCTATGTGGACATATTTCTTTCTCTATATGATGACAAATACTGACAGTAGGCATACATAGTATTCTTTCTCAGCACATACAATGCATATGCTCTTGACTGAGGTCGATATCAGGATCTTGATATGCATTTTGAAATGCTAAATAAGGAACTTTTCTGACGCTTATTTGAGTTTTGAGGACATGCTCAATAATTTGACAAATGTGACCCATTTCAAAAAGCTAGGCATATGTCGCACGTCACTACCTCACAGGAGAGGCATTTGAACGTATTTTTTTTTTTTTTTATCGAAATGCGTTTTTTGGCAGACATGCCTTCTGGAACATGTGAACTTTCATGTGCCTTAATAACAAATGTGTATGCCAGCTGTAAATATAAATACAATTGTTAAATTACGAGTCTAGTTGGTTTAGCCACGGAAAAAGACAGGAACCTTCCTGCTAGCCAGGATTGGCAGAGATAATGAATGGGCTGAGAGATGAGCTGCTCAGTATGTGTAGATAATTCTTACTACCATAGCTTTTTTGAACGATATCATGGACAACTGCAAAAGTGTTGCTACTGCTCTCAACAACATTGCTGCCCTGAATTTAGCAGGCGCTATAGACAAAGATCAATGGGAAAAAGTTGTGATGGACTACTTTCTGGAGGACGATAGTGCCACGCTGACTCTCTCTGACTTTGAAAATGAATCAGGGAATGAGGAAATCCCTGATTTATTGACATAATTTACGGTATGTTCTTGTACATACTGTATATTATGTTTTTCTTTCTCTACTGGCATTGACACTTTTTGTTCTTGTTTTTTTTTTATATTGACACTTTCTATTTTTGATATTCCTACAATACAAATATGCAAGTAACCATTTCACTGTACCGTTTACACTTTCTGTAGAGACCCATCCACTTAGCTAGACCTGGCTGTGGGGTGGTTATAGCCTCTCTTTCACATGACCCATCAAGTTAGCCAGGTGTGTCTGGGGGTGCAAACCACAAGCTAAAAGTACTGTAACTGGTAGCCTAGCAACAAGAATCATGTATTTTCTACTGTCATTTTTGAATTTGGGCGCCACAAATGAGTGTGTAAATGGTGTATGGTTGAACTGACAATTGAAGTGAGAGGCTGTTCAGAAAATACCTCAAAGAAGGTAACGCTAAAGTGAGTAGCTAATTTGAGATGTTTTATTTATCTTACAATCAGAATGTTAACTAATTTGGCCAACAGCCAGCAGGGTTAGCTAGCTAGCTAACATTAGCTAGCTAGGCTTGATAGGAGGGTAAAAGCTAACTGGTAGCCTAGCTAACTAACAAATAATGAAATTGCCTTCCCAACCTTTTTACCCCTTATCAAGCCTCAAGGTGACAGCTAATGTTTTAAAATGTTTAGGCATATTTTGTATTACTGGTTAATATAAGCTAGCTAGCTCACTAACTTAGCTAGCAAGCTAACTAGAAATGTGGGTAACTAGCTAGCTTGTTCCAGTTAGTTTTCTTGTCATGAATGAAGCAGGTAGAGTAGCTACCTTGTGGTATGGTTATTTGAAATATTTTCTTTCAATATCGACACAATTTTGATTAATGATTTATGCATTGACAGTTTGGAGTGGATCACAGACCAACACTACCACCACGTTGGGTCTGGACTGCGAGGGATTGCCGCTGATGACCCAATCTGCAGCCATTGCATCCATTGTCCATAACAAACAGGGCAGGCAGGGGTATTGAGGCTGTGCAACTTCTATTTTCTGTTAAATAAATAAAATAAATGTTTAGCAAAGATTGGCCTTCATTTGCAGCTTTGTAGAACATGTGTTGTGATTGGAGCTCTGGATTTGCTATGCTGCATTCAAAAAATAGAAATAGCAGAGATGTACTTTGGAAATTACATTGTTAGTCTTTCTGTGCCTTGTATAGCCTACTACTGAATATGGTGCAAATGTACTGTATGCTCAGATGTCACCGTCATGTAAAGAAGCACAATGATTTTAAGCGCCTGAACAGGTACAATTTGGCCGCTGGACATTTCATGAGTCAGATTAAGCACATTTTCGATCAGACATACGAGGATGAATATTACATATCATGTCAGGATATCTGTATGATCAGGTAATGACTACAGATATGATACATTTCATAGATATGTCAGCATGTTGACACATTCAACGAATATGTATGTGGGTGAAAGCGCATCAGGTGAGTCTTGAAAGTATCTCAGCCCAGATATCTCCCTGACTCATAAAGTAGCAGGGAGATTTCTGAGGTCCAGATTGGATGCATGTAGAAACTGTCCCATTACGGATAATATCCTAGCTCCGTATATGAAATGAAGGACATGCGTATCTGGAGCATGTCTACTCCTAATATGTAATAAAATGCCAGATATCCAAAAATATATAGATAAAGATAAAGAAATCCTCTGATATTGACCCTTTTCACCCAGTGTGACACCTTGATAAGCGAATTATCCGACGATGGTTCACAATTCATCATCCTAGGTGATGTCAACCTCCCAACTCCTGCCTTCAATATGTTTCTTTCCACCTCTTCCTTTCCACTCCCTTCTTCTTTTGACCTCACCCTTTCCCAGTCCCCTCCCACTCACAAGGCAGGCAATGCGTTTGACCTGATCTTTTCTAGATCCTGTTCGCCTACTACTCTCACTGCAACCCCCCTACATGTCTCTGACCACTACTTAATTTCCTTTTCTCTCCCTCTCTCCTCCAACTCTACCAACTCAGTCCCTACAAAGATAGTAATGTGCAGTCGCAATCTTCGCTCTCTCTCTCCCACTACTCTCTTCTATCCTATCATCTCTCCCCTCTGATAAATCCTTCTCCCTCCTGTCTCCTGATTCTGCCTCTTCCCTTTCCGCATCCTTTTACTCTCACTGTCTCCTTTCCTCCAGGCCGGCTCAGCCCTCCCCTCCCACTCCGTGGCTATGTGACTCACTCAGAACTCAGAACAGGGCTGTGGGCAGCTGAGCGAAAATTGAGGAAAACGAAACTTCCGGAAGACCTATCATCCTTCCACTCCCTCCTCTCTACTTTCTCTTCCTCTCTACAGTACATTAGGGAAGTATTCAGACCCCTTGACTTTTTCTACATTTTGTTACGTTACAGTCTTGTTCTAAAATTGATTAAATCGTTTTCCCTCCTCATCAATCTACACACAATACCCATCATTACAAAGCAAAAACAGGTTTTTAGAAATGTTTGCTAAATGTATTAAAAATAAAAAACTGATATCACATTTACATAAGTTTTCAGACCCTTTACTCAGTACTTTGTTGAAGCACCTTTGGCAGTGATTACAGCCTCAAGTCTTCTTGGCTATGACGCTACAAGCTTGGCACACCTGTATTTGGGGCCAAGACAACGCAGGAGTGGCTTTGGGACAAGTCTCTGAATGTCCTTGAGTGGCCCAGCCAGAGCCCGGACTTGAACCCGATCGAACATCTCTGGAGAGACCTGAAAATAGCTGTGCAGTGACGCTCCCCATTCTTCTCTGCAGATCCTCTCAAGCTCTGTCAGGTTGAATGGGGAGCGTCACTGCACAGCTATTTTCAGGTCTCTCCAGAGATGTTTGATCGGGTTCAAGTCCGGGCTCAGGCTGGGCCACTCAAGGACATTCAGAGACTTGTCCCAAAGCCACTCCTGCGTTGTCTTGGCTGTGTGCTTAGGGATTTTGTCCTGTTGGAAGGTGAACCTTCACCCCAGTCTGAGGTCCTGAGCGCTCTGAAGCAGGTTTTCATCAAGGATCTCTCTGTACTTTGCTCCGTTCATCTTTCCCTTGATCCTGACCAGTCTCTCAGTCCCTGCCACTGAAAACATCCCCACAGCATGATGCTGCCACCACCATGCTTCACCGTAGGGATGGTGCCAGGTTTCCTCCAGATGTGACGCTTGGCATTCAGGCCAAAGAGTTCAATCTGGTTTCATCAGACCAGAGAATCTTGTTTCTCATGGTCTGAGAGTCCTGTAGGTGCCTTTTGGCAAATTCCAAGCGGGCTGTCATGTGCCTTTTACTGAGGAGTGGCTTCCGTCTGGCCACTCTACCACAAAGGCCTGATTGGTGGAGTGCTGTTGTGATGATTGTCCCATCTCCACAGAGGAACTCTGGATCTCTGTCAGAGTAACCATCGGGTTCTTGGTCACCTCCCTGACCAAGGCCCTTCTCCCCCGATTGATCAGTTTGGCCGGACGGCCAGCTCTAGGAAGAGTATTTGTGGTTCCAAACTTCTTCCATTTAAGAATGATGGGGGCCACTGTGTTCTTGGGGACCTTCAATGCTGCAGACATTTTTTGTACCCTTCCTCAGATCTGTGTCACGACACAATCCTGTCTCGGAGCTCTACGGACAATTCCTTCGTCCTCATGGCTTGGTTTTTACTCTGACATGCACTGTCAACTGTGGGACCTTATAGAGACAGGTGTGTGCCTTTCCAAATCATGTCCAATCAATTCAATTTACCACAGGTGGACTCCAATCAAGTTGTAGAAACAACTCAAGGATGATCAATGGAAACAGGATGCACCTGAGCTCAATTTCAAGTCTCATAGCAATGGGTCTTAATACTTACGTAAATAAGGTATTTCTGTTTTTTATTTTTAATACATTTGCAAACATTTCTAAAAACCTGTTTTCGCTTTGTCGTTATGGGGTATTGTCTGTAGATTGATGAGGGGAAAAATATCAATTTTAGAATAAGGCTGTAATGTAACAAAATGTGAAAAAAGTCAAGGGATCTGAATAATTTCTGAATGCACTGTACATTAATTAAGCAGTAATCTCACATGACTGGAATACAGATATTGGTCATAGATATCTTTAAAAAAAAGGAAGGGCGTCCATCAGAAAACCAGTCAGTATCTGGTGTGACCACCATTTGGCTCATGCAGCGCGACTGATCTCCTTCGCATGGAGTTGATCAGGCTGTTGATTGTGGCCTGTGGAATGTTGTCCCACTCCTCTTCAATGGCTGTGTGAAGTTGCTGGATATTGGCGGAAAATGGAACACGCTGTCGTGCACATCGATCCAGAGCATCCCAAACATGCTCAATGGGTGACGTATCTGGTGAGTATGCAGGCCATGGAAGAACTGGGAGATTTTCAGCTTCCAGGAATTGTTTACAGATCCTTGTGACATGGGGCCGTGCATTATCATCCTGAAACATGAGGTGATGGCGGCGGATGAATAGCACGACAATGGGCCTCAGGATCTCATCACGGTATCTCTATGCATTCAAATTGCCATTGATAAAATGCAATTGTGTTTGTTGTCTGTAGCTTATGCCTTCCCATACCATAACCCCACCGCCACCATGGGGCACTATGTTCACAACGTCGCCGTCAGCAAACCATTCGCCCACACGACGCCATACACGTGGTCTGCGGTTGTGAGGCTGATTAGACATACTGCTAAATTCTCTAAAACAACATTGGCTTATGGTAGAGAAATTAACATTCAATTCACTGGCAACAGCTCTGGTGGACATTCCTGCAGTCAGCTTGCCAATTGCATGCTCCTCAAAACTTGAGACATTTGTGGCATTGTGTTGTGTGACAAAACTGTACATTTTAGAGTGGCTTTTTATTGTTCCCAGCACAAGGTGCACTTGTGTAATGATGATACTGTTTAATCAGCTTCTTGATATGCCACACCTGTCAGGTGGATGGGTTATCTTGGCAAAGGTGAACAGCGATGTAAACAAATTTGTGCACGTTTTAGAGAAATTAGCGTTTTGTTTGTATGGAACATTTCTGGGATCTTTTATTTCAGCTGAAGAAACATGGAACCAACACTTTACATGTTGCCTATATATTTTTGTTCAGTGTATGTTACCTTCTGATCGCTGAAGACAAATGTGAAATCAGGCATATGGCAGGAAACTAAAGCATATCAACATATCACCTTTTCCACAGTGAAGTTTATGAAATGCTGGCCTTATAACTTGCAGTGATGAAATTTGGAAACCCAAGCTATAGGCTTCTGTAGCCATGTGCAAATGACAGTATAGCGCCAAACCTACCGAGTTGATTTATGATTTCAAGAATGTTTTAATTATATGTCCAGACTTTTCACAGTAGTTTTTACAATTTGTATCATGTTAAATATTAGCCGCTATCGGTAGCCACCTTCATTTATACCCACATACACTGTCACTTTAGTGTTAGTTTCCTTACATTTGCATCATTCTTTTACAGCGTTAGTTTACCGTCCTTTCCTGTGTTGTTCCTAAGGATTGCTAGCAATAGTGGATGATATTAGGCCACCGAAATAGGCTACATGTCTCAAGTTGTGCAATAATTTGGGACATGTAGCCTATTTGAATCATAATGGAATGCAGACCATACATAGCAGTTTAAAACTGGAGCCTGGAGCATTGTTCACGACAACTGGACCGTTGTCATGACAGTTCCATGATTTGTGAAGAAATACTGTTCAACCCCTATTGTACACTTTTCTCACCTTCCAATATTTCATGCATTGAACAATTGAATATGGCAACTTTCAGGATGAATCAAACCACTGTATTTTTGATTCACAAATATATTTTGTGTGTAAAGGCTCTCCAAACCTGTTTTTTATTATTATTCATAAATACTTTCCTAACCCTAAATAGTATACAAGATCTGAGTATTTTTTTTAAATCTACCAATTGGTGCTGAAAAGGATACGAATATGCGTGTATTTACATGGCTTTCTTTCATTGATCCCTAATATTCAGAACGGTTCTCTACATATGTTCTAGTGAGTCTGTAGAGAAAATTCAAATTAAAAAAGGTACACCAAATTTAAAGGGATGGCTTTAGATAAATGTACTGAAAACCCTATTGAATGAAATCTCCATGAGAAAATCTGTTGGCCAGCAAGTGGGAGGGGTTTTTAGCAGATTAATCTGAATCGGGCCCTATACTGCATTAGGTAATGGCTCTGAGTGACTTAAGGAGGATGTCTGTGTGTTGAGGTTTCCTACTGCTTAGTAGGTCTCTGTGATTAGACTAAGTGTAGCAAATGGGGATGTGTGAAACGTACAAATTGTAACATTTTAGGTGGCAATGACTGGTAACAGGCTTCGAGAGGGCGGTCACTTGTGCTAGCAAAGCAGAGGTCCTTAGTGCCACCCTAGTTGTGAGCCGAATCAGGAGGAAGTGTACTCGCTACGGGGGAATTCTGACCCGAGTTAAGTATGCATAAATGGAACGTAATTCCCCTATTATGCACATTTGTCTCTGCGTATTCTGACCTTGAACTGAAGCATGAGAATAGCATGCTATTCACCTGCTATTCGTTTGGGGTGGAGATCAAATAAATGAAGGTGTGGCGGAGGTGTGTATACAGATATGCTGTATTCTGATCGTGACTTAATTCCCTTATAATTCCACCACATTTATGTGTGAGAAAACAATGAATAAGGTCTAGCGAACCTACCGGTTCCAAGTAGAAAAAGCATCTACTTAATATTTTTCCTGATAGAAATAACACCATTCTCCATGCAATGTAATTTACAACTTGATAAGAGCTATTGATAAGAGCTAGGTAAATGAGTAATCCGTTTGGATAAGGGAATTGTAAATATAAATTACACTTTTTTTTTAGATCTGTTTACCTTATAATCGCTCGAGACAAATGTGACCCAGTCATATGGCAGCAAAGTGAAGCATATCAACTTTCCCACAGTAAAGTTTATGAAATGCTTTGCCATTATGGATAATTTGAATTGTACTGCCTTTTATATTGCAGGGATGGGCACTCTCAAATATCTTAATTATAAGCTATCCAGACTTTCAATGTTTCCAACCGTTCTCTCGATAAATTTTAGTGAGTCTGTCAACAAAATTCTAACTAAAAGGTACACCGTATTTAAAGGGATGGCTTAAGATAAATGTACTGAAAACCCTATTGAATGAAAACTCAATAGGGTTTGGGCTCCCGAGTGGCGCAGCGGTCTAAGGCACTGCATCTCAGTGCTTGAGGCGTCACTACAGACCCTCTGGTTCGATTCCAGGCTGTATCACAACCGGCCGTGATTGGGAGTCCCATAGGGTGGCGCACAATTGGCCCAGCGTCGTCTGGGTTTGGCTGGTGTAGGCCGTCATTGTAAATAAGAATTTGTTTTTAACTGACTTGCCTAGTTAAATAAAGGTAAAAACTCCATGAGAAAATTTACTGGGTGTGTTTTTAGCAGTTGAATGAAATGTATTCAGAGCGCACAAGGTAAGGAAGTCTGAATCGGTCCCTAACCCAGCAGCATGACATCAGTTACATAAGCAGCAGTGGAAACCTTAGTTTCCCTGGAAGGCACGAAAGGGGGTGACATCACGTTATTCTGTTGAAGGAGGAAATGGGTAGCGATTAAGTGGAACAGCATGAGATCATAAAGTGGAAGCTGATGCCAAACTCAATGTTGCGAATGTCTTCTAGGGAGTTGAGGGCGATGCTGTCTATAGAAATTAAGGCCAGGGAAAGCAGCAACATAGCAGGTTTTCTCTCCATGGTGAACAGGCAACAGTAAGATATCAAGATAGTCACAAGGTACCAATTCAGGGGTTCACAACGCCCTTAAACCCCCATATCAGATCAGACAATTCCCACATTAAAAGAAGATCAGATTTGTAACTTGATGTGGAGGATGCTGGAAACTGTATGACCAGGGATCAATCCAAATCTCATCTTCAACTCACCATTATTATAGCAGAATTTGGGGAAGTCACAGTACTTACTCAACCAGTTACTGTTATTAAGGGGATGAGGACCAGACTCAACTATTCTGTTGAAACTGCAGATTGCATGTTTAGTTTCTTGGCAATAAGAGAGTTACTTGGCAATAAGAGAGTTACTTGGCAATAAGAGTTGTCGTTGGGTCAAGGGAAGGTATTTGATTGAAGCGGTTATTCTTTCCTTAATGTAGGCTTAAGTTCCACAGTAGAAGTAAGTAAATTTGAAAAACACAATGTAAATGTGTACATATGCGAAACCTTCCCTAAGGGCCCTATTTAGTTTGCACTTAACGTGAAAGTCCAAAATTAAGTGAATTTTAAAAACACAATCTAAATGCGTATGTGAAACCTTCCCTAATAGAACAGAACGCTGGCCGTGCATTAGATCACCTGCTGGGTGTCGACAACAGGTACAACCATCTGGAAATTAATAGAAAATTGCGTTCGTTGTTCGGTGGTCATAGGCAATAACACTCCTAATAACCAATTGGCGGCACGGTCTTGGGGGTCCTCGCCAATCACAAAATTATTGCAATGTACTTATCAAAAATATATTGGGACCAAATTTATATTATTGTTCTGTGTAGTTCTCTCCCTGTTAATTATAATGAAATATAACTTAATTTGAACAAATATGCCGCTGCCGAGAAGGACCTTCTCTTGCACATTTAAATACAGTATATGCATTTTAATACCACTAGGTGGCCATACATCCATTTTGGCCACCGTGTTTGCAATACTGTAGCAGTGTACAGATAACGGATTGTCTGAGGACTTGAAACTATCACATTTTAGTACTTCAACACCGCTACAATTTCCTCTTTTCATGAGCATTGTATTTGGTACAAATAATTCCCTAAACTCTAGACCTCAGCTGAATCTGGTAATGAATGGTGTGGCTGTTGAACAAGTTGAGGAGACTAAATTACTTGGTGTCACCTTAGATTATAAACTGTCATGGTCAAAACATATAGATTAAATGGTTGTAAAGATGGGGAGAGGTATGTCCATAGTAAAGAGATGCTCTGCTTTTTTGACACCACACTCCAAAAAGCAAGTCCTGCAGGCTCTAGTTTTGTCATACCTTTATTATTGTCCAGTCATGTGGTCAAGTACTGCAAAGAAAGACCTAGTTAAGCTGCAGCTGGCCCAGAACAGAGCGGCGGCACGTCTTGCTCTTCATTGTAATAAGAGGGCTAATATAAATAATATGCATGCCAGTCTCTCTTGGCTAAGAGTTGAGGAGAGACTGACTGCATCACTTCTTTTTATAAGAAACATGAATGTGTTGAAAATCCAAAATTGTTTGCATAGTCAACTTACACACAGCTCTGACACACACACTTACCCCACCAGACATGCCACCAGGGTTCTTTTCACAGTCCCCAAATCCAGAACAAATTCAAGAAAGTGTATAGTATTATATAGAGCCATTATTGCATGGAACTCCCTTCCATCTCATTGCTCAAATGAACAGCAAACCTGGTTAAACCCCCCCCTAGATAAAAAAGCACCTAACGGCACAATGCCTCTCCCCTATTTGATCTAGATATTTTGTGTGTAAGTATTGACATGTAGGCTATGTGTGCCGTTTTTACATGTATGTAGTTCTGTCTTTGAGCTATTCTTTTCTATTAATGTTCTGTATTATGTCATGTTTCATGTTTTGTGTGGACCCCAGGATGAGTAGCTGCTGCTTTCGCAAAAGCTAATGGGGATCCTAATAAAATACCAAATACCACATATTACTGTCAAAGACATGGGGCCGTATGTATCAAGAGTCTAAGAGTAGGAGTGCTGACTTAGGATCAGTTTTGCCTTTTAGATCACAATGAATCAAGGGCCATAGACGGGTTGGCTGACAACTTCACGAAAATGATGTGGCTGGAAGGTGTACATTGTTATGATTTATCAATGTAAACATGATAATAAAAGCGATCAAAGTTAATTCGATTTACCTCTTCATTAATTCTCCCGCCCCCCCCAAAAAAACGTAGGCCTGGGTTGGGCTGGCCCGGGATTATGGTTAGCACAACATTGTAACCGATGTTTGAGACCAATTTGTGGCCGTGGCTGTGTGAGATGCGCGCCTGTATCTCTCACAGAACTATACTGAACAAAAATATAAACGCAACGTGACAATTTCAACAATTTTACTGAGTTACAGTTCATATAAGGAATCAGTCAATTGAAATAAATAAATTAGGCCATATTATATTATATTTACGTCATTTAGCAGACGCTCTTATCCAGAGCAACTTACAGTTAGTGAGTGCAAACATAATTTTTTATATATATACAGTGGGGGAAAAAAGTATTTAGTCAGCCACCAATTGTGCAAGTTCTCCCACTTAAAAAGATGAGAGAGGCCTGTAATTTTCATCATAGGTACACGTCAACTATGACAGACAAATTGAGAATTTTTTTCTCCAGAAAATCACATTGTAGGATTTTTAATGAATTTATTTGCAAATTATGGTGGAAAATAAGTATTTGGTCACCTACAAACAAGCAAGATTTCTGGCTCTCACAGACCTGTAACTTCTTCTTTAAGAGGCTCCTCTGTCCTCCACTCGTTACCTGTATTAATGGCACCTGTTTGAACTTGTTATCAGTATAAAAGACACCTGTCCACAACCTCAAACAGTCACACTCCAAACTCCACTATGGCCAAAACCAAAGAGCTGTCAAAGGACACCAGAAACAAAATTGTAGACCTGCACCAGGCTGGGAAGACTGAATCTGCAATAGGTAAGCAGCTTGGTTTGAAGAAATCAACTGTGGGAGCAATTATTAGGAAATGGAAGACATACAAGACCACTGATAATCTCCCTTGATCTGGGGCTCCATGCAAGATCTCACCCCTTGGGGTCAAAATGATCACAAGAACGGTGAGCAAAAATCCCAGAACCACACGGGGGGACCTAGTGAATGACCTTGTAGTGTATTAAGAATTATGACTTTGCTAATGTTTTCAAGTGGAACCTGAGAGGATGTTTATTCAGTTTCAGAGGGAGTTGTTTTAGGGTGACACCCCATAGAACAGACAGGGAGTGTGTGTTGTAGACAGGGGATTGGACAGTAGAGGGAGCCACCCATATTTTGGGGAATATTATAAGTACTGGGTTTGAACAAAGAACATTAGAGCGGACATTGTAATTTGGAAAACACTGCTCTCCGGGTGATCATGACATCTGTAATCTTATGCTGAAATCTTGTGATATGAATAAAACTTATGATCAAAGCTCAGTATAAGCGGACTCCTTTGTTACAGCATAATTAGCAACATTGACTCGACACTACAAATTTGGCGACGAGTGATGAGGCGGGTCTACGTCTCTTCAGTGTTATATTCATGAGCAACGACGTGACTCTCGCTCAAGACGCCGGCTTAAGGTGAGATTTCTCACGGACTTGTGTGTGTTTCCTTCGTCTGTTTTTGGGTGTGTGCGCTGGGGAGATGTACCGTTGGGGACCGGTTTGTGCTTCTGTTGCTTTTATTGCTGTGGACTAGGGGTCTGGCCTAACCATTCTAAATTTCTTTGCACTGGTAAACAGCGCAAAAGGGGGGAGTGTCTATAGAGTGTCTATAGAGATATTTTGCTTGAATAAGAGTTCAAGAACAATCGATTGAGAGGAATAAGGCCTAGGCATATGTATGTAACTTAGAACCGTCGTGAATCAACGGAAACCCTCATGGAGGTGATCTCTAGGATGGGCCAAAAATCCTAATAACGCGTTAGGTGTAGTTAGGTGAGTCCTGGGGACTGGAGGCCGTGGTATATTGATATTGTATGTTACCGCTCAGCTGATAGTTGACGAATTGTTTGATTGATGTAACCACTCGTTTCAATTCCACAGGGATCTCGTGGTAGCACAAATTTAGCACTCATTAAGAATTTTACAGCACGGCGGAGGGAGAAATGCAAAACGTGCCCTGCTAGTTATGCTTCATGCTACATGCTAATGCTAAATGCTAATTCTTGCTACATGCCAATTTTGATGCGGGTTATGTTCGATATTTTTTCCTTGGGGGTCCATTGGAATGGGACAAGCCTCCAAAAGGTGTGTTTAGTTAGCGTGGGTTTGGTGGCCTATGTTTTGTGAGCTCTGTTAAGTGTTATTGTTTGTCTATAAGGGTAAAGGAGAGGAGGTATAGCAGAATGCTAACGTTCTGTTGTCTGGAGTGAAGAGAGCTGAGAGAGAACTCCTTCCACTGTGAAATCGTAGTGATGAATGTACTGCGCATGCGTGTGATTTTACGACACTAGAGTGATGTAGGGGTAAATAGGTCACTCCTCTGCTACACTGTGCTGTGGGGAGGCTCAGACGAACGAAGGAACAAAAGACATAGAGATTTAGAGTCTAATGGTGTATTCTGGTTGTTACATCGGCTGTTTGACGATAAAACTGTTTTCTTGAGACCTATTGAATTGATAAATGAGAGAGAGATGTTGACAGATTAAAAATAAAAATAATTAAATAAATAAATAAAATAAAAAT
This sequence comes from Coregonus clupeaformis, assembly GCF_020615455.1. NCBI lineage: Eukaryota > Metazoa > Chordata > Actinopteri > Salmoniformes > Salmonidae > Coregonus > Coregonus clupeaformis. The sequence goes on along the minus strand of NC_059204.1, from coordinate 3,715,707 downwards.
GTTATTGAGCTATTTGTACGATTCCTGAGTTATTTCTTAGCGCGAATGTGACTGGAGGAATATTGAATGGTTGAAATAACTCAGTGATTGCATAAACTACTAAATTCTTGTCTGTTTCTTTGTTCTTTTGTCATATGAGAGACGATAAGAGGAACGAGAGGAGAGAGAGAGAGAAAGAGAGGAAGTGCTGACATGTACATCATGTGACAGGGTGTGACGCGACAAGAGGCTGCTGCGACAGGATCTCGTCAAATATCAGGCTAGTGCTGTTCTGTTTACAAAAGCCTTCCCATACAGGATATTTGATGTTATGACAATTTGACAAGGACTTGGCAAAAGACTGATCAATTGATGAAAATAAAAAGTGAATTTTTGAGTTTCTATGCATGAGTGGGTTTGATTAGAGTTGTGTTGGGAATCGAGTACTGACATTATTCTGTAAAATTAAGATAATTGGGTGCTTATTAAATAATTGGTTTATGAGTACTGTAGTGTTGCTGGATTATAGGTGTTTTCTTTTTGGATTGCTCTGAAGTTGTCTACTTTCCTTTTTGGATTGCTATGAAGGTAATTACACCTGTTGATATAGTACAAAATAGTAATCCTTTAGTTAATGGTATTGCTAGGTTATCCGGCAAATGGAACAAACGTTGGCCTGACATTGAACAACCATGGCCAGTGGAAGGGACTCTTAACCCTGATGTAATCAACATAATGAAAGTGCTTCTGTCAATTCATAAAGCAGCTCAAAAGAAAGGGATAAAAAGGGAACATCGTAAAGAAAAGAGACAAAGAGAGCTGGGTGTTCTTAAGCTGTTTGAGAATGAAGGACAAAAACTGATAAAAGATGCCAGCGATAAAATAAACAAAGGTATAGAGAAAATGGTGAAACAAGGAAAGGCGACAGAAAAACTAATGGCAGAAGTCAGTACACCTTTCTCACATACGGATTCAGCAAAAAGACCCCCACCTTATGAGAAAGAAGTAGAGCTTAAGGACGTCTATCCTCAGCTTCCAGTGATCGTTCAGGAGGGTGATTATTGCATCAGAGATGAAGATGAACGAATAATAGAGAGAGGACAAGCAGAAACAACCATAAAAATGAATCCAAACTCCAGAAGTAAGAAAAAACCGAGATGTCTGGAAACTAAGGGTAGAATGAGATTCAGGAGAATGGAACTTGATGAAGATGATGATGATGATGATCAGAGTGATTCAGAAGAGATCATGGGTGGATATGACCCTGTGATCAGACGGAGGTTGGCAAGAGCGGAAAGAAGGGGTGATGGATGTTTGAAGAAGAAGAATACAAGAGATTCGAGTTCTGATAAAAGTAAAGATGAAGACAGCGATAAAGAGTGGGAGAGTAAAGGTGCTTCATATTCAAGAGGATTTTATCCAGCAATGACTAGCACAGAAGAAATAGAAAGAGATATAGACTGATGCGTATCATGCCTGGATAAAGCGAATGATTTAGGAGAAGTAAAAGAACTGGAGGAACAACTCAAGAAGCTGAAGATACAGAAGAAGAAACTGCTGAGAAAAGAATCCCAAGAATTTGAGAAAAAATATACATTGAGGCCAAGGAAAGGGGGCACTAGTAAGAAAATAATGCCGGTGATCATTCGAGGTCAAAACTTAGAATATAAGCCTTTGCAAAGTACTGATATGTCAGATATACTTGAGAAGCTGCCTACTCTTCAAGATGGAGCCTATCCTTGGATTTCAAAATTGGAAGAAATTACGGTGGGAACACAGTCTGCTATAGGAGACATTAAGATACTTTTGGCTAATCTCCTGGGGATTCCAGGTATGGAAGAAATTTTTCAGAGAGCGGGACTGAATAGATATGTGGGGACTGCAGTGAACGACCCTGAATTGTTGGCTGCAAGTAGGAATCGTCTGTGGAGAGCATTGAAAGATACATTTCCAACAAATGTGCATCTTGATAACATTCTGATTGACCCACTAGGACAACAAGAAAATCCGAGAGCCTATGTGTCAAGAGTCCATCAAGTGTGGAGAAATATTACTGGAAATGATCCAGATGTGTGTCAAATTGAGCAGTCAATTTTGAGAGCTAAATTGCAGATGGGACTGCCCTCACCAGTAAGGAGCAAACTGGCAGAGGTGGTTGGACTTGGAAGCATGACAAAAGGTGTCTATACAGATCATATAGCCCATCAAGTGGATTTGTACAGAAAAAAGGAACACAACCAGAAAGAACAGGACCAAGAAACTCTCAGAAAACTCAATCAAATACAGCTGGGGGAGAATAAGAAGGAGAAGAAACAAGCTTTGGTTATGCAGAATCAGGGTGCACCAAATCAACAATCACTGCCACAGCTTCAACAGGACCAGTTCCAACCGCAATTGTATCAGCCACCAATAGCGGTTTCAGTTGTTCCATATCCACAGCCAGTTTCTGGACAGATACAGAATTGGAGAGGAAAGGGACGAGAAGGCTTAGAAGGAGGAGGAAGGTTTCAGCTACACTTCCAGCAACTTTCAGAAGCGTGTTATAATTGTGGACAGGTTGGTCACTTTGCCTGTGAGTGCAATGCGCCAGGAGGAAACAACAGAGGGAATTTCTGAGGAAGATAAAGGAGCAAGTGAAGATCATCTGGAGGACAGGTGAACCCTTAAAGGAGCAAGGATTCTAGAGTGCCTAGAAGATCCGAAGGGGGGTGTCAGCTGATAGCACCGATTAGGGAGAAAAATATATCCAACAATTGAAGTGAAAATAAAAGGACTAGGAGAAGTGATAGTGGAAAAGCTTTTATCTGTGTTCAGCCTGAAGAGGTTAAACATCTCACTATGTAAAATTAACTAATTAGGATAGGGATTTGAGGGAGTAAAACTGCTGATTACTCTTAAGGAACCAATTGAGCTCTGCTATAAAAATCAAAGAGAAATTAAAATACACATACTGGTATCAGAACATATACCTATTGCATTGTTGGGAAGAGATGCATTGTGTAAATTGAACTGTACAATAAGATGTACACTAGACGGCTGTCTGGTAGAAGATTTTAAAAGAGTAGGGTTTTTGGGAATCATATTTGCTTGAAAAGATAATATCATAGGAAGGAGGACAATCTATTAGACTGCCTATTAGACAGTCTGTCTGAAAAATAAAGGTAAAAGGGGTGACTGTTATTATTGGTTACATTCCTACACCAAGAGATTTCAAACTAGGCTAAAAGATGTTCAATCGTTTGCCAAGTCTGTGTGTAAAGAAGTCAGAAGCAGGTGGGGATTACCCGATCACATATTCTAAAAATTGGTGGTAAAGGGATTTTGTGAATAAATCAGTGAAAATGTTTTTTTTAAAGTTAGGAGAAAAGATTAGATAAAAAAAGTTAGGAAAACTAGGGTTGAAGGAACTCTAGGACAGTAAGCTAAGTTTCAATGTTAGTTAGTAGTAAGAGAGAGAGAACAGTGGTGAAGGAAATATTTAGAGTTCAGTGGGAAGATGGATATGGTAGGAGTTTAAATCTGTTAGGAGCAGTTGCATTAAGAAAGTATGCGTTGCTGAATGATGAGAGAAGAATGAAAATTGAGGGTGATTGCGGTATCTATATTTACAATTCCCAGCAGGAAGATCAAGGTGATTATAAGTGTATTTTTATAATCAACAGTTTGAAAGTGAGGGATTAGAGTTAGGACTGAGAGTGAATGTAGTGACACTAGTGGTGATAGATGGAAATACAAGTCAGGAGTTCAAAGTCTTAGGGAGAATGGATGAAGTAACAACAAGGACATCAACACTTCAGCCTATTATAACAACAGTGAGAAGCAATTTAACTCTTTCAAAATTGATAGTTATTAAAGCCATAAATATATCGCATTTGATTACAAGGGAGCAGATAGCTCCAGCACCAATTTTAGAGGAATTTCATAGTCTGGGAAGATAACATAGATAATATTACCTATAATTTGAAGGGTTTTGCAAATGAAACGATAAGAGGGTTTAACCTTCTGTCGAATACTCAAAGAAGTCACAGACTAACGCTGTTAAAAATTAATGGCTCTTGACTATATTCTAGCAAAACAAGGTGGCTTATGTTTGGCTATGAATTTGACGGGGGATGATTGTTATACTTTGATTCCAGATAGTTCAGATAATATCACTAGTGTTATAGATGCATTGAAGAATATAAGGGATGCATTTGGTAGATCTGAAGGTGCTGGATGGTCAGCGACGACTTGGTTGCAAGATCAGTTAGGCCCAGTGGGAGCAGTGATGGTTCAGATTTTAGTAGCAGCTTTGATAGCACTGTGTGTGATGTTTTGCTTTTGTACCTTGTTACTGACCTTTGCGAAAGCTATGATATTGAGATGGGTTGGAGTTGTGATGCCTGGAGACAACACTCAGATGCCGTTGTTGACTGTTCCTGATCTGGATGAAGAGGGACAAGTGGGACTGGATGGAGTATTGATGGATAAATATCCTTTTTGATTATTTGATTATTTTTCAAATGTTTTTCAATATTAGTGTGATTTTAGTATTTTGTTATGAATCAAAGGGGGGGAAATAGAATAATGTGATTCATTCATATATCATTTTATATCATTTTTTATATTCTTAGTTGATATTGATGTTTTAATTTGAATGTGTTGTTTTGCAAAAGATACTGTTTGGTCTTTTATTTTCTTCCAGAAGCATTTGGGGGAATATGTAGAGATTGAAATACTCAAACAAGGACAATATGAAAGGACAATATGAAAGGAGAATATGAAGGGAAAGGAGGAGATGGAACAAGGAAGGTGTGGAAATGTTCCGATTCCATCATCAACGATGCATTGGAAGTCGAGACTGCTGAGGAAATGAAGTGTAGTGGACTACATTCCAGTGTCTGCAATGAAATATAGACATATTTGCATGTGTAATACATAATTTGTGTCATATTCTTTCTGTATTAATTTTTGTAGAATGATATTTGATGTTATTGGATACATGTGGGGATCTTAGATGTTTTTGTTTATTTCGTGGAAGCTTAGGGACATGGAGTCTAGGCAGGGATAGAGATAATCCACAGTAGGGTTCGATGGGTCGACCAGCCTTAGTGTGGACATTTTGGATAGTATTTTGTTTGCTGGGGCTTTCATGTGTATTTAATGGCATCATAGTTTCAAATGCATTGATAAAGATTTATGAATTGATCTGGAGTACTTAGGTGGTTGCCTGGGGCAGAGGGGCCGTGAGAGAATTTTACTGTCTTGATTGATGGATGGATATTTGGAAAGAAGGCTGCCAGACAGGTTTTTCGCTCTCACACTTCATAAAGATTTGTTCATATTTCATAGTAATGTATTCACACTCCAGAGAAGTGGTTTTGGGTTTATTGTTAAAGATACTCAATAAGAGAGATTGTTACTTGTCATAATCCTATTATTTTTGTTTTCGAGACTTTGAGTTAGTTTCGAAGGGGGGAAATATGTAGTGTATTAAGAATTATGACTTTGCTAATGTTTTCAAGTGGAACCTGAGAGGATGTATATTCAGTTTCAGAGGGAGTTGTTTTAGAGTGACGCCCCATAGAACAGAGGGAGTGTGTGTTGTAGACAGGGGATTGGACAGTAGAGGGAGCCACCCATATTTTGGGGAATATTATAAGTACTGGGTTTGAACAAAGAACATTAGAGCGGACATTGTAATTTGGAAAACACTGCTCTCCGGGTGATCATGACATCTGTAAACTTATGCTGAAATCTTGTGATATGAATAAAACTTATGATCAAAGTTCAGTATAAGCGGACTCCTTTGTTTAACAGCATAATTAGCAACATTGACTCGACACTACAACCTGCAGAGAGCTGGGACCAAAGTAACAAAGCCTACCATCAGTAACACACTACGCCGCCAGGGACTCAAATCCTGCAGTGCCAGACGTGTCCCCCTGCTTAAGCCAGTACATGTCCAGGCCCGTCTGAAGTTTGCTAGAGTGCATTTGGATGATCCAGAAGAGGATTGGGAGAATGTCATATGGTCAGATTAAACCAAAATAGAACTTTTTGGTAAAAACTCAACTCATCGTGTTTGGAGGACAAAGAATGCTGAGTTGCATCCAAAGAACACCATACCTACTGTGAAGCATGGGGGTGGAAACATCATGCTTTGGGGCTGTTTTTCTGCAAAGGGACCAGGACGACTGATCCGTGTAAAGGAAAGAATGAATGGGGCCATGTATCGTGAGATTTTGAGTGAAACCTTCCATCAGCAAGGGCATTGAAGATGAAACGTGGCTGGGTCTTTCAGCATGACAATGATCCCAAACACACCGCCCGGGCAACGAAGGAGTGGCTTCGTAAGAAGCATTTCAAGGTCCTGGAGTGGCCTAGCCAGTCTCCAGATCTCAACCCCATAGAAAATCTTTGGAGGGAGTTGAAAGTCCGTGTTGCCCAGCGACAGCCCCAAAACATCACTGCTCTAGAGGAGATCTGCATGGAGGAATGGGCCAAAATACCAGCAACAGTGTGTGAAAACCTTGTGAAGACTTACAGAAAACATTTGACCTGTGTCATTGCCAACAAAGGGTATATAACAAAGTATTGAGAAACTTTTGTTATTGACCAAATACTTATTTTCCACCATAATTTGCAAACAAATTCATTAAAAATCCTGCAATGTGATTTTCTGGATTTTTTTCCCTCATTTTGTCTGTCATAGTTGACGTGTACCTATGATGAAAATTACAGGCCTCTCTCATCTTTTTAAGTGGGAGAACTTGCACAATTGGTGGCTGACTAAATACTTTTTCCCCCCACTTAGGGTGTATGTTGGGAGCTTTTTGGGAAAGAGCACAGTTAGAAAGATATGGCATATAGAAGCAAACCGGATGGACATCATGAAAATGATCGGAGAGGTTGAGAGTAGAAGAAGTTCAGGAGCAAAAAAATTATATATATATATATTTTTTTATAAGTAGAGGCCTGGGCATTGTTGTTCACTAATTTACTCCAAGTAGGGAAAGGATGGCGGGGTTGAAAAGTAATAAAGGGGAGTATATATATAAAAAACATGGGGGATTGGAAGTGATGCAGACAATTACATTGATAGAAGATACAATCTATCTGCAATATTAAGCTGATCCACCCCCAAAAAAAAAAAAAAACCATTACATTCTCTGGCAACAGCGCTGGTGGACATTCCTGCAGTCAGCATGCCAATTGCACGCGCCCTCAAAACTTGAGACATCTGTGGCATTGTGTTGTTTGACAAAACTGCACATTTTAGTGTGGCCTTTTATTGTCCCCAGCATAAGGTGCACCTGTGTAATGATCATGCTGTTTAATCAGCTTCTTGATATGGATTATCTTGGCAAAGGAGAAATGCTCACTAATACGGATGTATGCTCACTAATACGGATGTAAACAATTTTGTGCACAAACTTTGAGAGAAATAAGCTATTTGTGCTATTGGAAAATTTCTGGTATCTTTTATTTCAGCTCATGAAACATGGGACCAACACTTTACATGTTGCGTTTATATTTTTGTTCAGTGTATTTGAGATGTGTTATATAGTATATATGATATTATAAATACCTCACATGCGACTAGTAATAAGACTAAGCAATTTGCCTATTAAAATGTTTATCTGACTCCATGAAGATGATGTAGCAATATGCAAGAACACTATAGTTGAGTTACAGTAATAGGCAATCAAGAAATGTCTGAGAATGGAATTCTAAATACAAGTTTATTTAATTACTTTGTAAAATGAATGGATTCACATACAAGGCATAAAGCTTAAGTTAACATTAACAAGCATTACAAGGCATTATTCTAAGCGTGAACAAAGAGATGCCACTACTTTGTATCCTTTTCTCTCTCGCTCTCCTCCAACACTACTCACTCTGCCCCTACTCAGAGGGTAATGTGCCGTCGCAACCTTCGCTCTCTCTCTCTCCCGCTACTCTCTCCTCTTCCATCCTATCATCTCTTCCCTCTGCTAAATCCTTCTCCCTCCGATCTCCTGATTCTGCCTCCTCAACCCTCCTCTCCTCCCTTTCTGCATATTTTGACTCTCTATGTCCCCTATCCTCCCAGCCGGCTCGGTCCTCCCCTCCTGCTCCGTAGCTTGACGACTCATTGCGAGCTCACAGAAGAGGGCTCCGGGCAGCCGAGCGGAAATGGAGGAAAACTAGACTCCCTGCGGGCCTGTCATCTTTTCACTCCCTCCTCTTTACATTCTCTTCCTCTGTTTCCGCTGCTAAAGACACTTTCTACCACTCTAAATGTCAACCCTCTGCCTCTAACCCTAGGAAGCTCTTTGCCACCTTCTCCTTCCTGCTGAATCCTCCTTCTCCTCCCCCTCCCTCCTCCCTCTCTGTGGATGACTTCGTCAACCATTTTGAAAAGAAGCTTGACGACATCCGATCCTCATTTATTAAGTCAAATGACACCGCTGGTCCTGCTCACACTGCCCTACCCTGTGCTTTGACTTCTTTCTCCCCTCTCTCTCCAGATGAAATCTTGCGACTTGTGACGGCCGGCCGCCCAACAACCTGCCCGCTTGACCCTATCCCCTCCTCTCTTCTCCAGACCATTTCTGGAGACCTTTTCCCTTACCTCACCTTGCTCATCAACTCATCCTTGACCGCTGGCCATGTCCCTTCCGTCTTCAAGAGAGTGAGAGTTGCACCCCTCCTCAAAAAACCTACACTCGATCCCTCCGATGTCAACAACTACAGACCAGTATCCCTTCTTTCTTTTCTCTCCAAAACTCTTGAGCGTGCCGTCTCTAGCCAACCCTCCTGCTATCTCTCTCAGAATGACCTTCTTGATCCAAACCAGTCAGGTTTCAAGACTGGTCATTCAACTGAGACTGCTCTTCTCTGGTCATGGAGGCTCTCCACACTGCTAAAGCTAACTCTCTCTCCTCTGCTCTTATCCTTCTAGACCTATCCGCTGCCTTTGATACTGTGAACCATCAGATCCTCCGCTCCACCCTCTCCGAGTTGGGCATCTCCGGCGCTGCTCACTCTTGGATTGCGTCGTACCTGACAGGTCGCTCCTACCAGGTGGCGTGGCGAGAATCTGTCTCCACACCACGTGCTCTCACCACTGGTGTCCCCCAGGGCTCAGTTCTAGGCCCTCTCCTATTCTCTCTATACACCAAGTCACTTGGCTCTGTCATATCCTCACATGGTCTCTCCTATCATTGCTACGCAGATGACACACAATTCATTTTCTCCTTTCCCCCTTCTGATAACCAGGTGGCAAATCGCATCTCTGCATGTCTGGCAGACATATCAGTGTGGATGTCGGATCACCACATCAAGCTGAACCTGGCATCTGGCACCCCAATGGTGGAACAAGCTCCCCCACGACGCCAGGACAGCGGAGTCACTGACCATCTTCCGGAGACACTTGAAATCCTACCTCTTTAAGGAATACCTGGAATAGTATAAAAGTAATCCTTCTTCCCCCACCCCCATTAAAAAAAAAAGTGGTTGTCCCACTGGCTATCATAAATTGAATGCACCAATTTGTAAGTCACTCTGGATAAGAGCGTCTGCTAAATGATGTAAATGTAAATGTACTAGGCCAGAGGCATAGAAGCCTAGGAAATGAGAATTGATGATGCAACCTTCCTCCATGGACTGGATACAGGATAAGATAGAGAACAAAGGCATTTCATTCCATTTATAACATCTGAAGGTGTAACCTTTCAATCCAACCCCCACTCTCTCACCTCTGAGAAGCAGAAGTTCCATCCTGTAGGTCTAATATCTGATTGGAGGTTAACTTTACAGTAATGCTATTGGTCAACAACTCAGATTTTGAATCCAAACATCTCAGATGCTTATAAACGGGTCTTAGATTCATTGTTCTTTCTCTTATTTGTTCCTGAATTGCTGTGGTGAGATACCTACACTCTTTCCCTCCCTCTCCCATGGGCATGGCGCAAGCCATGGTTTCTTTGTTGCGCTCTCTCTCTCTCTCTCTCTCTCTCTCTCTCTCTCTCTCTCTCTCTCTCTCTCTCTCTCTCTCTCTCTCTCTCTCTCTCTCTCTCTCTCTCTCTCTCTCTCTCTCTCTCTCTCATGCTTTGTAACTTAAGCATATGCCTTGTATAATGTTATTATTCATTTTACAAAGTCATTAAATACACTTGTATTTAGAATTCCATTCTCAGACATTTCTTCATTGCCTATTACTGTAACTCAACTATCGTCTCTTGCATATTGCTATTTATCTTATGGAGTCAGATAATTCATTTTAGTAGGCTAATTGCTTATCTTATTACGAGTCACATGTGATGTATACATAATATGCTGTATTTTACACACATATCAGATATTACATAGTTAAGTCCTCATCATAACCTGGTAATGACCACCTGACTACAGCTTATTACCTACTGTAAAAATTTAAATTAAATAAAATTGTATATTGAAAACATTGTTAATTACATTTCTACTTGTTTCCATAGTCACCAAATAAAGTTTAAATCTACAACATATTCTTACATTTAAAATAAATCAAGCAATTGCAAAAACAAATCTATATCACCATTTTTTGAACATTTGCATACAGTAATTGTTTCATAATTCACTCAGAGACATTACATACAAAGAAAGACGCAGAGTATATAAAGGCAGATTGTTTTATTTTATTAATGATTAATAACAGTGGTGTGATGGGTCAGATCTGCAGTGAAGAGAATCAGCGCATTACAACTTTATCAATTTAAGATTTTAAAAGAAAACTAGAAAAGGACATTCCTGAAAAAACGTTGTGGACTCAGCTGGTTAAAAGTAGTTCTATGTTACTAGTTGAAGAATGTTGTGGCAGTTATAGCTTAGATGTCTTCAAAAAAAGAGCAACTTGCTCATATACAGTTGAAGTCGGAAGTTTACATACACCTTGGCCAAATACATTTAAACTCAGTTTTTCACAATTCTTGACATTTAATCCTAGTAAAAATTCCCTGTATTAGGTCAGTTAGGATCACCACTTTATTTTAAGAATGTGAAATGTCAGAATAATCATAGAGAGAATTATTTATTTCAGCTTTTATTTCTTTCATCACATTCCCAGTGGGTCAGTAGTTTACATACACTCAATTAGTATTTGGTAGCATTGCCTTTAAATTGTTTAACTTGGGTCAAACATTTCGGGTAGCCTTCCACAAGCTTCCCACAATAAGTTGGGTGAATTCTGGCCCATTCCTCCTGACAGAGCTGGTGTAACTGAGTCATGTTTGGAGACCTCCTTGCTCGCACACGCTTTTTCAGTTCTGCCCACACATTTTCTATAGGATTGAGGTCAGGGCTTTGTGATGGCCACTCCAATACCTTGACTTTGTTGTCCTTAAGCCATTTTGCACAACTTTGGAAGTACAGTGGGGGAAAAAAGTATTTACTCAGCCACCAATTGTGCAAGTTCTCCCACTTAAAAAGATGAGAGAGGCCTGTAATTTTCATCATAGGTACACGTCAACTATGACAGACAAATTGAGAATTTTTTTCTCCAGAAAATCACATTGTAGAATTTTTAATGAAATTATTTGCAAATTATGGTGGAAAATAAGTATTTGGTCACCTACAAACAAGCAAGATTTCTGGCTCTCACAGACCTGTAACTTCTTCTTTAAGAGTCTCCTCTGTCCTCCACTCGTTACCTGTATTAATGGCACCTGTTTGAACTTGTTATCAGTATAAAAGACACCTGTCCACAACCTCAAACAGTCACACTCCAAACTCCACTATGGCCAAGACCAAAGAGCTGTCAAAGGATACCAGAAACAAAATTGTAGACCTGCACCAGGCTGGGAAGACTGAATCTGCAATAGGTAAGCAGCTTGGTTTGAAGAAATCAACTGTGGGAGCAATTATTAGGAAATGGAAGACATACAAGACCACTGATAATCTCCCTCGATCTGGGGCTCCACGCAAGATCTCACCCCGTGGGGTCAAAATGATCACAAGAACGGTGAGCAAAAATCCCAGAACCACACGGGGGGACCTAGTGAATGACCTGCAGAGAGCTGGGACCAAAGTAACAAAGCCTACCATCAGTAACACACTACGCCGCCAGAGACTCAAATCCTGCAGTGCCTGACGTGTCCCCCTGCTTAAGCCAGTACATGTCCAGGCCCGTCTGAAGTTTGCTAGAGTGCATTTGGATGATCCAGAAGAGGATTGGGAGAATGTCATATGGTCAGATGAAACCAAAATAGAACTTTTTTGGTAAAAACTCAACTCGTCGTGTTTGGAGGACAAAGAATGCTGAGTTGCATCCAAAGAACACCATACCTACTGTGAAGCATGGGGGTGGAAACATCATGCTTTGGGGCTGTTTTTCTGCAAAGGGACCAGGACGACTGATCCGTGTAAAGGGAAAGAATGAATGGGGCCATGTATCGTGAGATTTTGAGTGAAAACCTCCTTCCATCAGCAAGGGCATTGAAGATGAAACGTGGCTGGGTCTTTCAGCATGACAATAATCCCAAACACACTGCCCAGGCAACGAAGGAGTGGCTTCGTAAGAAGCATTTCAAGGTCCTGGAGTGGCCTAGCCAGTCTCCAGATCTCAACCCCATAAAAAATCTTTGGAGGGAGTTGAAAGTCCGTGTTGCCCAGCGACAGCCCCAAAACATCACTGCTCTAGAGGAGATCTGCATGGAGGAATGGGCCAAAATACCAGCAACAGTGTGTGAAAACCTTGTGAAGACTTACAGAAAATGTTTGACCTGTGTCATTGCCAACAAAGGGTATATAACAAAGTATTGAGAAACTTTTGTTATTGACCAAATACTTATTTTCCACCATAATTTGCAAATAAATTCATAAAAAATCATACAATGTGATTTTCTGGAAAAAAAAATCTCAATTTGTCTGTCATAGTTGACGTGTACCTATGATGAAAATTACAGGCCTCTCTCATCTTTTTAAGTGGGAGAACTTGCACAATTGGTGGCTGACTAAATACTTTTTTCCCCCACTGTATGCTTGGGGTCATTGTTCATTTGGAAGACCCATTCGCGACCAAGCTTTAACTCAAATACTCCCTTTAACAGTGTGCTCCTAATCTCAGCTCGTTACCTGTATAAAAGACACCTGGGAGCCAGAAATCTTTCTGATTGAGAGGGGGTCAAATACTTATTTCCCTCATTAAAATGCAAATCAATTTATAACATTTTTGACATGCGTTTTTCTGGATTATTTTGTTGTTATTCTGTCTCTCACTGTTCAAATAAACCTTCCATTAAAATTATAGACTGATCTTTCTTTGTCAGTGGGCAAACGTACAAAATCAGCAGGGGATCAAATACTTTTTTCCATCACTCTATACTGAGATCATGTGACAGATCATGTGACACTTGGATTGCACACAGGTGGACTTTATTTAACTAATTATGTGACTTCTGAAGGTAATTGGTTGCACCAGATGTTATTTAGGGGCTTCATAGCAAAGGGGGTGAATACATGTGCACGCACCACTTTTCCGTTATTAATTTTTTTGAATTTTTTGAAACAAGTTATTTTTTTCATTTCACTTCACGAATTTTGACTATTTTGTGTATGTCCATTACATGAAATCCAAATAAAAATCAATTTAAATTACAGGTTGTAATGCAACAATATAGGAAAAACGCCAAGAGGGATGAATACTTTTTCAAGGCATATTGGTAGCAAAGACCATGTTTGCTCCTCTGTCCCTTCATATTGAACTGGGTCATTAATTCACTGGCCATCAATCTGAAACATTTTAAGAGGATATCAAATTTAGACAGTAGTTGGATACTGAAAATGTTTAACTCGTCTTTAAATGGTAAAGTTTAGCTTAATCCTAATACATGTAATGTTCAAACAACTTTTTATGAACACACAGCTCCATAATCCTGAGGACATTGTCCCGGACAGCGGTTCCCCCAAGAAAGGTAAATGCAAAAAATGTATGTGTAAAGAGACATTAAAGAGACAAATATAATATTATATTTTATGATGTCTGTCATATCATTCCTGCAACAAACATTGTTAGAAATGGGTGTAATTTGCAAATATCTTCTTCTTCTCTGCAACTGTGCACGCGTGTGAGTTTGGGTGAGCGACCGGGAGAATGAGATAGAGAGAAATGGGAGAAACTTTACAGTGCATTCGGAAAGTATTCAGACCCATTCACTTTTTCCCTGCCCCTGATGCTGCCACCACCATGCTTCACCGTAGTGATGGTGCCAGGTTTCCTACAGACGTGACACTTGGCATTCTGGCCAAAGAGTTCAATATTGATTTCATCAGACCAGAGAATCTTGTTTCTCATGGTCTGTGAGTCCTTTAGGTGCATTTTAGCAAACTCCAAGCGGGCTGTCATGTGCCTTTTAATGAGGAGTGGCTTCCGTCTGGCCACTCTACCATAAATGCCTGATTGGTGGAGTGCTGCAGAGAAGGTTGTCCTTCTGGAAGGTTCTCCCATCTCCACAGAGGAACTCTGGAGCTCTGTCAGAGTGACCGTCGGGTTCTTGGTCACCTCCCTGACCAAGGCCCTTCTCACCCGATTGCTCAGTTTGGCCCGGGCGGCCAGCTCTAGGAAGAGTTTTGCTGGTTCCAAACTTCTTCCATTTAAGAATGATGGAGGCCACTGTGTTCTTGGGGACCTTCAATGCTGCAGAAATGTTTTGGTACCGTGCCTCGACACAATCCTGTCTCGGAGCTCTACGGACAATTCCTTCGACCTCATGGCTTGGTTTTTGCTCTGACATGCACTGTCAACTGTGGGACCTCATATAGACAGGTGTGTGCCTTTCCAAATCTTGTCCAATCAATTGAATTTACCACAGGTGGACTCCAATCTAGTTGTAGAAACATCTCAAGGATGATCAATGGAAACAGGATGCACCGGAGCTCAATTTCGAGTCTCATAGCAAAGGGTCTGAATACTTATGTAAATAAGGTATTTCTGTTTGTTATTTTTGATACATTTGCAAAATTTTCTAAAAACCTGTTTTCGCTTTGTCATTATGGGGTATTGTGTGTAGATTGATGAGGAACATATTTAATTTGATCAATTTTCAAAATTTTCTAAAAACCTGTTTTCGCTTTGTCATTATGGGGTATTGTGTGTAGATTGATGAGGAACATATTTTATTTGATCAATTTTGGACTAAGGCTGTAACGTAACAAAATGTGGAAAAAGGGAATGGGTCTGAATACTTTCCGAATGCACTGTATATCTCACCAAGAGAGGTGTCTGCTGAATCAGGACACAAGGGTTTTGCACCTGAAAAAAAGGCGAGTTAAAATAGGATTTTATTTGCTTTACAACCATATATTATTAGAAGCAGTGCTATTTCAATTGGATCTACTTACACTACACTCTTAGAAAAAGGGTTCCAAAGGGGTTCTTCGGTTGTCCCCATAGGATAACCCTTTTTTGTTCCATGTAGAACCCTCTGTGGAAAGAGTTCTACATGGAACCCAAAATAATTCAACCTGGAACCAAAAGGGTTCTATATGGAACCAAAGAGGGTCCTTCAAATGGTTCTCCTATGGGGACAGCCGATGAACCCTTTTAGGTTCTAGATAGCACTTTTTTTCTAAGAGTGTAAGATCAGGCAATCATGGGCAGCTGAATAGCATGTCTCTTGGGAAATCCAGTCTCAGTGAGATCTGATGCAGAGAAAAAAACATTAATGATCCTCAGCATAGCTAGTACAAACCTAGCTCTTACAAAGCTGGCTAGTAGGAATCTATACACATTGAACATCACAGTATCAAACAGAAAAAATTAAATGTTGCACACAACTTGACTATGGATTTAAGGAGTGGTGGTGCTGCTCTCTCCTTTCCCTGGGATGTGGCAGAATAGGTCACTGGTAACTGAGTGGGTGGCCAAGCACTGCTGTAGAGGCCATGCATCAGGTCATTGACATGTTTCAGTAACTGTGAAGACAGAGACTAATCATAAATAACCATTACCTAAGGTCTTCACTAAGTTAGACAGCCTAGCAAGTACGGACGTTTCCCTCTCAGGCTGATACAGAGAGACTCATCCATTCTTTTATTACATGCTCTCCTGTCTGGTCTACCCAAGAAAGCCATTTGTAATCTGCAAAATATACAGAATGCTGCAGCACGGGTACTGACCAAGACTGGTTTTAAGGTCTCTGCACTGGCTGCTTGTGAGTTTTAGAATTAATTAATTAATTAATTATTCTGTTGGTTTTTAAATCAATCCACGATTGTGCACCCCAATACATGTCAGACATGCTTTTAAATGATGTACCCTGTAGGTCCCTCAGGTCCTCTGGCACTGGCCTTTTAACTATCCCAAAGCCTAGGACCAAAAGGCATGGAGAGGCAGCCTTTAGTTACTATGCCCACAGTCTCTGGAATAGTCTGGCAGAGAACCTGAGGAGGGCTGAAACTGTGGACATCTTTAAAAGAGATCTTAAAACACATATTTTTAGTTTTGCTTTTTAGTCGTTCAGTTTGTGTCATTCTTTTGTTTTTTATCCTCTTATGTTTGTTGTGAAGTAAATATTTCATTGTTTTTATTTGTTTTTTCCTGTGAAGGACATTGTGTTGCATTCCATGTCTGAAATGTGCTG
Organism: Coregonus clupeaformis; assembly: GCF_020615455.1. Classification (NCBI taxonomy): domain Eukaryota; kingdom Metazoa; phylum Chordata; class Actinopteri; order Salmoniformes; family Salmonidae; genus Coregonus; species Coregonus clupeaformis. The sequence continues at coordinate 3,699,148 of NC_059204.1, read as the reverse complement.
TATAAATAAAGCTTGATTTGATTTGATTGACTATGTTGCCCCTGAGCAATCTGGCAGTCAGGCAGTTATATGGAGAGAGACAGAGAGATAGACAGCAAAACATAGGCTATTTACATTTCTTAGTCCTCCATCCTGCCATCCTTCTAGAAGATTCCTGCAATAAATAGAATCAAGAATTGAAAAAGGTAGTTGACAGGTGTAACGTTAGAATTAGTGTGGAGGGGGGATAGGCAAGGATCCCTGATGAATAAAAAAAAAACGTAACATTCATATTGGGGGGTACATGTTTCAAGAATTAGGCTTTCTTAAAATATCTCTCTCACACACACAATCAATATTTCCTATATGCGTATTCATCATACACTCTCTCTCTCTCTCTCTCTCTCTCTCTCTCTCTCTCTCTCTCTCTCTCTCTCTCTCACACACACACACACACACACACACACAGCTAGTCTGGGTGGCCATTTGATTAATAGTTCAGCAGTCTGATGGCTTGGGGGTAGAAGCTGTTAAGGAGCCTTTTGGACCCAGGCTTGGCGCTCTGGTACTGCTTGCCGTGCGGTAGCAGAGAGAACAGTCTATAACTTGGGTGACTGGAGTCGTTGACAATTTTTTGGGGCCTTCCTCTGACACATTCAATGTCAAGAGTGTGCAAAGCTGTCATCAAGGCAAAGGGTGGCTATTTGAAGAATCTCAAATATAACACATATTTTGATTTGTTTAACACTTTTTTGGTTACTACATGATTCCATATGTGTTATTTCATAGTTTTGATGTCTTCACTATTATTCTAAAATGTAGAAAATAGTTAAAATAAAGAAAAACCCTGGAATGAGTAGGTGTGTCCAAACTTTTGACTGGTACTGTAGGTCCTGGATGGCAAGAAGCTTGGCCTCAGTGATGTACTGGGCTGTACGCACTACCCTCTGTAGCGTCTTATGGTCGGATGCCGAGCAGTTGCCATACCAGGCGGTGATGCAACCGGTCAGGATGCTCTCGATGGTGAAGCTGTATAACTTTTTGAGGATCTGGGGACCCATGCCAAATCTTTTCAGTCTCTTGAGGGGGACAAGTTGTTGTCGTGCCCTCTTCACGACATTCTTGGTGTGTTTGGACCATAATAGTTTGTTAGTGATGTGGACACCAAGGAACTTGAAACTCTCGACCCGCTCCACTACAGCCCCATCGATGTGATTGGGGGCGTGTTTGGCCATTATTTTCCCGTAGTCCACGATCATCTCCTTTGTCTTGCTCACGTTAAGGGAGAGGTTGTTGTCCTGGCAACACACTGACAGGTCTCTGACCTCCTCCCTATAGGCTGTCTCATCGTTGTCGGTGATCAGGCCTACCACCGTTGTGTCGTCTGCAAACTTAATGATGGTGTTGGAGTCGTGCTTGGCCACACAGTCGTGGGTGAACAGGGAGTACAGGAGGGGACTAAGCACGCATCCCTGAGGGGCCCCCATGTTGAGGATCAGCGTGGCAGATGTGTTGCCTACCCTTACCACCTGGGGGCGGCCCGTCAGGAAGTCCAGGATCCAGTTGCAGAGGGAGGTGTTTAGTCCCAGGGTCCTTAGCTTAGTGATGAGCTTTGTGGGCACTATGGTGTTGAATGCCGAGCTGTAGTCAATGAATAACATTCTCACATAGGTGTTCCTTTTGTCCAGGTGGGAAAGGGCAGTGTGGAGTGCGATTGAGATTGTGTCATCTGTGGATCTGTTGGGGTGGTGTGCGAATTGGAGTGGGTCTAGGGTTTCCGGGATGATGGTGTTGATGTGAGCCATGACCAGCCTTCAAAGCACTTCATGGCTACCGACGTGAGTGCTACGGGGCGGTAGTCATTTAGGCAGGTTACATTTTCTTTCTTGGGCACAGTGACTACGGTGGTTTGCTTGAAACATGTAGGTATTACAGGCTCGGTCAGGGAGAGGTTGAAAATGTCAGTGAAGACACTTGCCAGTTGGTCCGCGCATTATCTGAGTACACATCCTGGTAATCCGTCAGGCCCGCGGCCTTGTGAATGTTGACCTGTTTAAAGGTCTTGCTCACATCGGCTACGGAGAGCGTGAACACACGGTCGTCCGGAACAGCTGGTGCTCTCATGCATGTTTCAGTGTTGCTTGCCTCGAAGCAAGCATAAAATGCATTTAGCCCGTCTGGTAGGCTCGCGTCACAGGGCAGCTCGCGGCTGGGTTTCCCTTTGTAGTCCGTAATAGTTTGCAAGCCCTGCCACATCCGACGAGCGTCAGAGCCGGTGTAGTAGGATTAAATCTTAGTCCTGTATTGACGCTTTGCCTGTTTGATGGTTCGTCTGAGGGCATAGCTGGATTTCTTATAAGCGTCCGGATTAGTGTCCCACTCCTTGAAAGCGGCAGCTCTAGCCTTTAGCTCGGTGTGGATGTTGCCTGTAATCCATGGCTTCTGGTTGGGATATGTACCTACGGTCACTGTGGGGACGACGTCGTCGATACACTTATTGATGAAGCTGGTGACAGAGGTGGTATACACCTCAATGCCATTGGATGAATCCCGGAACATATTCCACTCTGTGCTAGCGAAACAGTCCTGTAGCGTAGCATCCACGTCATATGACCACTTCCGTATTGAGCAAGTCACTGGTACTTCCTGCTTTAGTTTTTGCTTTTAAGCAGGAATCAGTAGGATATAATTATGGTCAGATTTTCCAAATGGAGGGCGAGGAAGAGCTTTGTACGTGTCCTGTGTGTGGAGTAAAGGTGGTCTAGAGTTTGTTTTTTTGCACATGTGACATACTGGTAGAAATTTGGTAAAACTAATTTAAATTTGCCTGCATTAAAGTCCCCGGCCACTAGGAGCGCCGCTTCTGGATGAGCATTTTCTTGTTTGCTTATGGCCTTGTACAACTCATTGATTGAGGTCTTAGTGCCAGCATCGGTTTGTGGTGGTAAATAGACGGCTACGAAGAATATAGATATAAACTCTCTTGGTAAATAGTGTGGTCTACAGCTTATCATGAGGTACCTCAGGCGAGCAATACCTCGAGACTACCTTAAAATTAGACATCGCGCACCAGCTGTTATTGACAAATAGACACACACCCCCACCCCTCATCTTACCGGACGTAGCTGTTCTGTCCTGCCGATGCACAGAAAACCCAGCCAACTGTATATTATCCATATCGTCATTCAGCCACGACTCGATAAAACATAAGATATTACAGTTTTTAATGTCCCATTGGTAGGATAGTCTCGAACGGAGCTCATTCAGTTTATTCTCCAGTGATTGCACGTTGGCCAATAGAACGGATGGTAGAGGCGGGTTACCCACTCGCCGACAAATTCTCACAAGGCACCCTGATCTCTGCCACCTGTATTTGCTTATTTTCATCATGCGAATTACAGGGATTTGGGCCTTGTCTGGGAGCAACATTATATCCTCCGCGTCAGACTCATTAAAGAAAAAATCTTCATCCAGTTCGAGGTGAGTAATCGCTGTTCTGATATCCAGAAGCTATTTTCCGTCATAAGAGATGGTAGCATCAACATTATGTACAAAATAAGTTACAAACAATGCGAAAAAACACCATGAATAGCACAATTGGTTAGGAGCCCGTAAAACGGCAGCCATCCCCTCCGGCGCCATTTTCAATGCAGGAGAACAGGGATTACCACTTAGCTGTCAAATCTTTTCTACTTTTTTGGTTTACGTTTCAAGAAACTGTCATTGTTTACAGTGGTGGAAAAAGTACCCAATTGTCATACTAGAGTAAAAGTAAAGATACCTTAATAGAAAATGACTCAAGTAAAAGTCTAAATGTCTTTGGTTTTAAATATACTTAAGTATTAAAAGTAAATGTAATTGCTAAAATATAGTTAAGTATCAAAAGTAAAAGTATAAATCATTTCAAATTCCTTATATTAAGCAAAGCAGATAGCACCATTTCCTTGTTTTTAACATTTATGGATATCCAGGGGCACACTGACCATGTGTTCTCTTGATAAGTGCATGAATTGGACCATTTTCCTGTCCTGCTAAACATTCAAAATGTAACAAGTACTTCAGGAAAAATGTATGGAGTAAAAAGTACATTATTTTCTTTGGGAATGTAGTGAAGTAAAAGTAAGAGTTGCCAAAAATATAAATAGTAAAGTAAAGTACAGATACCCCCAAAAAGGACTTAAGAAGTACTTTAAAGTATTTTTACTTAAGTACTTTACACCACTGATTGTTTACAAGGGGTGTTATTGTGTAGCCTACTGGGCACTTTCTCCCCAACGTGCCTTATGGAATGTTGAAGCTAGAGCATTGCGATCGAGCATGCAGTGCCTGCACGCAGAGTATGGAATGTTGACGCTCATCAATGCTTGAGCAAGCAGTGCCTGCACGCAGAGATCTATTTCTGCTTGAGGCACAGATTCCAATCCAAGTTTAAGCTGGAATTGATATGCCTACCTTCTAATTTAGCTACTGAAATTAAAATACAATCATTGCACGCATTATATTCATTGCTTGAAAGATTTAAGGGAAAATATAATTGTTATGTTCTCAGTTTCAAATTCAGGTGCAATAATGTTTTACTAATTATTGATCTAAATAAATTGGAGAAAAATAGGTTTTTGTCAATCCTGGTGGATGGTAGTAGGATATTGAAGTAAAGGACATAGACACGTGTTATTTGTTACATTCTGAAAACAAATGTAGTTAGTCATAATAGAACATCAAAATTGCATTCGGTGGAACAGGAAAAATGTGCAACACAATAAACAGTGCAATTAACATCAACAAAATATGATCTTTAGAAGCCAACACACACAGCAAACACCAGATATTATTAATTAAACAAACATTATTTCATTGTACTGCAGTTTTACTGCATTTTAATGGTAGTGGATTTTTGAAAGAGTATCCTGTATTATTGTTCATGTTCATCGTTCATGCTGGTAGCCTAGAACAAATATTATGGAAGTGAATGTGCACTTTTCAATTGGGTGGACTGCAACTATGAAAAACACTGCCATAGCCTATTGTAAAAGCAAATGCATTCATAGCATCAAAGATTCTCTAAATTAGGGGTGTCTGATAGCTATAGAACCGCAGAGACAGTCACAGATTTGAGCTTTTAATGACCTATGAAATTCAATGACTTGGAGGTGAAATATCAAAATTCTTAGTTTTTTTAAAATTGGCATTTCATCACCTGCCGAATAAAAACTTCAAATGGCCATACTCCTGAAAAAGTTAATTTGCCCGAATAAGCATGATGCCCCCCCGAGGACGAGTCCATGCCGAGTCCCCAGAGTCTCAAACAGAATAGGCCCGAGCCCAGCATGTTGACTGGGTACAGTATGCCACGAGACCCTAAGCCGCTTTGGTGTGCCCTGCCAGCTGTTGTTTGCGAAGTGTGCTAAGCTGAAACATGCCCCGCTGAAAAAAATAACATTACTCTTATATGCAATGGGTGCATGGCCCACAAACACTATGCACATGTTTATATAGATTGGTGTCTATTAATTGAGTAGCATTTAGATAGATCAGTAGTTCAATCAGCTTTCAACCAAAAACCAGATATCAACCAAAATAAGATGTATTTTTCATGATGTCAAAAAGACATAATGAAAAAGACATCTTAATCTGGTTGTGATCTGGTTATCAGACACCCCGACCAGATTTCAACCAGTAAAATACTTCTTTATCATTTCTTATGCCCACTGGGACAGGTTGGAAAGCAAATGGCTCCTGCTGAAAAGTGAAGACTCTTATCTGTCTGTTGTAGGCTACCAGAATATTTGATCAACTTCCAAATATTGTTTTAGAAAGTAAAAAGAGAGAGATAGGCTTTTGGCACATCATTTGGTGAGACAGTGAAACTGGAAAGCATTTTTAGGACTATAATTTCCTCCTCATATTGTCGCCTACAATATGTCTCCACACTCCTAGGCCTAAGCTATTGATGGATTCAAGACAAGGTCATTTTTACTGATCTCAGTTTGTCAGTGTCAAAGTAGCCTGTCATTTTGATCATTTGTGCGGTATTAAAAAATATTCTGCCAAAGTCTCGAGCAATGCTGCGGGAGGTAGGGGTGCTAAGGATGCTGCAGCACCCCCTGAAAAATGTAATATTTTATTTTTGTTCATAATAATATATTTTTTCACAAAAGTAGTGCACTCGGCCTTTACTAGTACCGTATTAGCGGACCGATATAACCCTCTATAGCCCATCTCCTGATTTACAAATTAAGCAAGGATGTCATGTCTATGCTAATATAGCTATAATTCACTAGCTAGCTAACCAACAACAAGTGCTCATTGTGCAAATGTATTTACACTGCCATTCAAAAATGTGGGGTCACTTAGAAATGTCCTTTCAATTTTTTTGTCCATTAAAATAACATCAAATTGATCAGAAATACAGTGTAGACATGGTTAATGTTGTAAATGGCTATTGTAGCTGGAAACAGCAGATTTTTTATGGAATATCTACATAGGCATACAGAGGCCCATTATCAGCCACCATCAGTCCTGTGTTCCAATGGCACGTTGTGTTTGCTTGTGATGATTAAAGAAGCAATAAAACTGGCCTTCTTGAGACTAGTTGAGTATCTGGAGCATCAGCAATTGTGGGTTCGATTACAGGCTCGAAATGGCCAGAAACAAATAACTTTCTTCTGAAACTCGTCAGTCTATTCTTGTTCTGAGAAATGAAGGCTATTCCATGCGAGAAATTGCCAAGAAACTGAAGATCTCGTACAACGCTGTGTACTACTCCCTTCACAGAACATCGCAAACTGGCTCTAACCAGAATAGAAAGAGGAGGGGGAGACCCCAGTGCACAACTGAGCAAGAGGGCAAATACATTAGAGTGTCTAGTTTGAGAAACAGACGCCTCACAGGTCCTCAACTGGCAGCTTCATTAAATAGTACCCGCAAAACACCAGTCTCAACGTCAACAGTGAAGAGGCGACTCCGGGATGCTGACCTTCTAGGCAGAGTTGCAAAGAAAAAGCCATATCCCCCTTCCACTTTCTTCAATTATTTGGTTGTAATTTTGGGTTCAGGCTCAGACTGCCCATCCTAATCTTTTCTTTTTATTGGCCAGTCTGAGATATGGCGTTTTCTTTGCAACTCTGCCTAGAAGGTCAGCATCTAAGTGACCCCAAACTTTTGAATGGTAGTGTATGTTTTCAAATACATTTTACATGTCACCAGTCTAAGCCAACCCCGTCTGTTTTGCCCCATAGTTGCGCACATGTCGGTTTTGTTGCTAAACAACCAACCCGTCTATATGTATCAAGTGTCTCAGAGTAGGTGTGCTGACTTAGGAACAGTTTTGCCTTTTAGATCACAATTGATACAATTATATGGACAGGGGGGACCTAATGCTAGAACAGCACTCCTACTCTGAGACGATTGATACATATACAACCCATGTTGCATTGGGTGATATCATATCACTGATATGATTCGCTCACACCCAAATGAAGAGAAACTAGAGGTGTACTCAGAAAATTAACAGTGGGTTCAATGTGGATGTGCTGATTGTTACATACATTGACATTTCGAGAGAGAGATTCAAACACCATCCAATCCAACCAATTTGTAATCTCAAATGTTAACATTTTGCCCAGGCATCTGATGTAGGCTCTGTTGAAATTGCAGGCAACAATGAGGGATTGGGTTACTCTTGTGAGTATGTTGCCATGGATACCTGCAGAGTGAAGAAACTCCTCCTGAAGTGAAAGCTCAACACTGTTTGTTTATACTATGTTTTTCCTGCCACAAGCCATTTTCCTATCTAATGCAATAGGACTGTAACTATTAAATGGCTAGCAAGCAATAGCAATATCATGCGGTGTCTGAGGAAGGCCCGAAAGATCGTTGTTTTTTTGTTTTTTTTGACAAAATGTTTAAAAAAGGTATAATCTTTGTAAATGATATCATCGGTAGGACTGGTGAAGTTATGTCGCACATGCAGCTTACAAAAACATATGGAAATGTCTGCTCTACCCAAAATTACAACCAAATAATTGCAGCCTTACCGCAAAAATGGAAGAGGAAAGTGGAAGGAGAAGAAAGTAAGGAACTTGTCTGTCAGCCTTGCATTAAAGAACATAATTGGTTAAGGAAAACTGTGATAAATAAAAAGGTATATCAGTTTCATTTAAGGACCAAATGATTGACAGCCGTCCCATATAGATTGCAAAATAGTTAGGAAGAGATTTTTGACGTACATAGTGTTTATGAACTGATACGCAAAACGACACCGGATTCACAACTTAGAATCTTTCAATTTAAATGATTATATAAGATTATTGCTACCAATAGTATGTTATTTATATGGGGGATACAATCTTCCCAGCTCTGCAGATTTTGCTGCGAAGAGACAGAATCATTAGATCATTTGTTTTGGTACTGTCCATTTGTAGCTTGTTTTTGGACACAGGTCCAGGAATGGCTAAAGGATTGCAATATTTACCTGGAGCTAACCCTGCAGATAGCACTACTACTGATCTGAAAAGTCATAGTCAATCGATCAATAACATAATAATACTATTAGCAAATTTTTTTATTTTCAATTCACAATCTGTAGAAACAATGAGAATAGAAAGGTTCAGAACGTTTGTAAGACATCACAGTACAGCTGAAATATATATGGCAAATAGAAATCCAATATGGATGGTGTTAAGAGATAGATGGGAGGTGTTGAATGGAGTTGAAGGATGGGACTAATAACAACTAACAACAAACAATAACAAGATAACTAATAATGTAGACACACTGTGTCCATAATAAGTGTATGGGTTGTAGGTTGGGAGCTTTTGTGAAGGAGCACAGTTAGAAAGATATGGCATATAGAAGTAAACCGGATGGACATCATGAAAATGATCGTAGAGGTTGAGAGTAGAAGAAGTTCAGGAGAAAGAACAAACAAAATGTAATTACTGTAAAATTGACTGTGTCCATAAAATGTAGATAGTGGGTATGGGCTGGAAGTAGAGGCCTAGGCGTTGTTGTTCACTAGTTTACTCCAAGTGGGGAAAGGGTGGCGGGGTTGGAAAGTAATAAAGGGGAATATATATATATTTTTAAAGGATATGTATGTGTATGTATTGTGACGTCACGAGAGGCTACACAGCTTTCAGCGGGATTGCTCAAGTAGTGCAAGGAGACAAGGTTCAAACAAAACAAGGATTTTATTATAGGTCTTGGGAAATTAACGAAAATATAACAAAATTCTGTTCTCTTGTGGCTCTTTAAGGGTTAACAGTTCAGGGATGTCTCTTCCACATCCAAAGTCATAATTCTCACTCGCTCAGATAACTTTTCCCCAGCCTTACTGTAGTCCACGTTGCAGCTAGTGGCCAACCCAGCAAAAAGTCCTTCCAAATGTCTCTCACGTATTTCCACAGGTGCATATATCCAAAGGTGAGTATTTCCCAAAGGTAAGTATCTCCAAATCCTTATATTCCTCATGGAAGTGGACGTGCGGCACTCTTGTCCTCCAGAGAGCCCAGGTTGGAGACTGTGTCTCTTCCCTTCCCAAACCTTCAGCTCATCAGCTCCTCATTTGTTTCAGCTGCGTGGGAAGATTGGCCATAGAGGGGTGGAGTTCCCGACCATACCAGCAGATGGAGCCATAGCTGTCTGGGTTTGCAGCCACCTCAGGGGGATGTAACGTCCCTCCAGGACACAGCCTCTCGTGACATCACACATCCCCCTCCTCGGGACCGACGTCCTCGTCGGGGTAAAGGCAGCGAAGAAGGCATCACGCCGGGAGGGCGTCCGCATTGCCGTGGTGCTTGCCAGCCCTGTGGACAACAGAAAAGTTAAACGGTTGCAAGCTCAAAAACCATCTGGTTACTCTACTGTTTGATTCCTTGTTCTTGGCCATCCACTGCAGAGGGGCGTGATCAGATACCACCATGAAACGTCGGCCCAGGAGATAGAACCGAAGGGACTCCAGGGCCCAGACTACAGCCAGACATTCTTTCTCCACCGTTGAATAGTTCTTCTCTCTTGGAAGTAACTTTCTGCTTAGGTAGAGAATGGGATGTTCTTCACCGTCATGTGCCTGGGTGAGGACAGCGCCCAGACCCACCTCCGAAGCATCCGCTTGGACAATGAATTCCTTCTTGAAGTCTGGTGCCACCAGGATCGGACTGGAGCAGAGTGCTCGCTTCAGGTTGAGGAAAGCCGCCTCCGCCGCAGGGTTCCACTTCACCATTCGTGAGTGGCGTTTGGTCGTCAGCTCCGTCAACGGTGCAGCTATGGTAGCAAAATCTGCAATAAAGCGTCTATAGTAGCCAGCGAGGCCCAAAAATGACCTTACTTGCTTCTTGGTGATGGGCTGCGGCCAGTCCTGTATGGCCCGCAGTTTGGCTTCCTGTGGTTTGACCAACCCCCGCCCAATGGTGTACCCCAGGTAGTTTGTCTCACTGAAGGCCAGCTTGCACTTCTTCGGGTTTGCCGTGAGCCCTGCTTCCCTGAGCGAATCCAGCACCGCTTGTACCCGGGGTATGTGGCTGGCCCAATCCGGACTTTGTATAACAACATCATCCAAATAAGCCGCTGCGTGCACTCTTGTGGGGGCGCAAGGACTCGATCCATCAGGCGTTGGAACGTGGCAGGTGCCCCGTGGAGACCAAACGGAAGTCGGGTATACTGGTAGAGCCCCTCCCGGGGGTGGCAAAGGCTGTCTTCTCCTTAGACGCCGGGGTCAGGGGCACCTGCCAGTAGCCTTTTGTGAGATCAAGAGTGGTTAGGAAACGAGCATGCCCCAAGGAGTCTATTAAATCATCGACACGAGGCATTGGGTATGCATCAAATTCAGACACTTCATTCAACTTTCGATAGTCATTACAAAATCGTACTGAACCGTCTGGCTTGGGAACTAGTACGATGGGACTTGCCCAGGCACTGTGGGACTCTTCGATTACTCCCAACTCCCGCATCTTCCTTACCTCCTTCTGTATAACCACTTTACGAGCCTCTGGCACGCGGTACGGGCGCTGGTTTACCGTTCGGCCAGGCATGGTGCGGATCTCATGTTGGACCACCTCTGTGTGACCGGGAAGGGAGGAGAAGACATCCTGGTTCTGCTCCACGAGTTCCAGGGCCATCTGTCGTTGATGTGGGGACAGATTTGGACCCAGCTGAACCTCTTCTCGCGCCGGTTCCTTGGTCTCTGTGGGGGTAGACAGCTGAACAGCGCCTCTCTGGCGTGCCACTTCTTTAAAAGGTTAACATGATAAATCTGCTCAGTTTTTCTTTTATCTGGTTGCCTCACCTTGTAGTTTACTTCTCCCATGCGTTCAATGACCACATATGGTCCTTGCCAGGTTGCCAGGAATTTACACTCAACGGTTGGCACCAGGACCAGCACTCTGTCCCCCGGCTTAAACTCCCTGGGTTGAGCAGATCTGTTGTAGGAGGCTTGCTGTTGCCGCTGACTGGCCTCCAGGTGTTCCCGCATCATGGGATAGATGGCCTTCATTCTCTCCCTCATAGCCCCGACATGGTCGATCAGTGTCCGCTGTTGGCATGGCTGCTCCTCCCAGGCCTCCTTGGCGATGTCGAGCAGTCCTCTGGGTCTGTAGGAAAGCAAGAGCTCAAAGGGTGAAAAACCAGTAGAAGACTGAGGTACCTCTCTCACCGCAAATAATATGTAGGGTAACAGCTGATCCCAGTTGCGCCCATCTTCCCCTACCGCTTTCCGCAGCATGGATTTTAGTGTTTTGTTAAAACGTTCGACTAGGCCATCTGTCTGGGGGTGGTAGACCGAGGTTCTCAGCTGTTTGATTTTCAGTAAAGCACAGAGTTCTTTCATCACCCTGGACATGAATGGAGTCCCTTGGTCCGTCAATATCTCTTTTGGGATTCCCAGACTAGTTGAGAGACGGAACAGCTCCTTGGCGATTTGTCTGGATGTAGCCTTCCTCAGCGGAATGGCCTCCGGGTACCGGGATGCATAGTCCAGAATGACCAGAATGTATTGATGTCCCCTGGAACTTTTCGGTAAGGGCCCGACTATGTCTAATCCAATCCTCTCAAAAGGAGTTTCGATAATGGGCAAGGGAATGAGCGGGTTTCTATATGTGGGCTTTGGCGCAACCTGCTGACACTCAGGGCAACTACGGCAGTAGTTCTCTATCTCTTTGTGTACTCCTGGCCAAAAGAAACATTGCATGATTCTTTCCTTAGTCTTCTCTACCCCCAAGTGGGCCCCTAGCGGGTGTGTGTGTGCTAGGTTGAGTACTGTGGCCCGATAGGGCTGTGGCATGAGGAGCTGTTCATGCACTTCATCATTTTTCTTGACTATCTGATATACTAACCCCCGGTTTACTGCGAAATGGGGGTAAGTAGGGTTTGTCTTATCACCTAACACTACACCTTCTAATACCTGCACATTTCTTAAGGCATTTGCAAGAGTAGGATCTTGTAATTGAGCCGTACCATACTGGCCTGTGAGAGGGGGAAGCTCTTGGGTGCCTGGGACGTCTTCTTCACTGGAGAACGGAGCACTTTCCTGGGCTGCGTTCTCTTCTCCCGTATCCGGACCAGTCTCGGTGTCGGTCGGGGCACCTGCCATCCCTATCAGAGCCCGGGCGGGAGTGAGTAACTTGGAGGATTGCACCGGAGCCTTCCCAGGATGAGTCTTGCCTCTCCGTTTCCGAGGTACTCGGGTTATCCTCTCCTGAGACTCTCTCCAGAGTGGGTAAAAGGCTGGGCAGTCTCGTCCAATTAGGACAGGGACGGGGAGGGAATCAACCACCCCCGCCGTCGTGTGTATGGTTCCCCGTGTGCTGGTCATTGTAAGTTCAGTAATGGGGTATTCTCTGGTGTCCCCATGGACACAGGAAACTGGGAGGACTTTCCCCGGGGGTCAGACACGTTGGGCCCACCAAATCCTTACGCACCAGGGTGGCCCGGCTACCAGAATCCAGTAAGGCCTCCACATCATGGTGATTCACAGTTACCGGGCAGGTGGGGGGTCGATCTGGGCCGCCATCTACGACTCCCAAGAGCGAGGCAAAACGGTGTGTGGGTGCTGAGCTGGAGGACTCCGCAGTGGGCATAGGTTCATCGGCTGGTTTCCCACACTGCCAGGAGATATGTCCCATCTCCCCACACCGGTAACACTGTCGAAGTTTCCCCCTCCTGGTGTACTCTTCTTGGACCCGCCTGGTTTCTGGCTCCCCCTGGAGCCGGGATAAGTCCTGACGTGGCTGGGTTCGAGACCTTGGGGTCCTTTGGACGGGTTCTTCCCATTTGTGGTGGGGCCGCACTCCTGGGGTCTTTTCGGGAAGCATTCAGCATCTCCGCTGTGGCCTGGTACTTTTCCACAGCTTCCACGGTCAGATCAGCCGTGGTCAAGGCCTGTTGACTGATGAACCGTTTTGCCTCATAAGGCAGGGCGCGTAGGTAACGATCCACCACAACGGCCTCCACCACCGCCGCTGCTGTATTCCTCTGCGGATCCAGCCATTTCCTTGCGATTCGGACAAGTTCATGCATCTGCGCCCGAGGAGGTTGGTCTGGTTGGAAGGTCCAGCTGTGAAAGCGCTGGGCCATACCAAACTTTGTGAGTCCATATCTGCTGAGGATCTCAGACTTCAGGGCATCATAGTCAGTAACCTGGTCAGGGCCCAGGTCCCGGACAGCATTCAGCGATTCCCCGGTTAGAAAGGGGGCTAACAGACCAACCCACTGTTGCTTGGGCCAGGCTTCCCTAGTGGCCGTGGCCTCAAATGCATGCAGGTATGCCTCAATGTCATCGGTAGCTCCCATCTTAGATATAAAGTCACTTGCCTTTATTGGGCGGATATTTTGGACCACCCTCTGTCTCTGCAACTGCAATTCCTCTGCCTTCAGAAGGTTGGCTTTCTTTTGCTCCTCCAAGAGAGCCACGTTTGCTTGCATCTGGGCTTGCTGGCCAGCAACAAGGGCTTTCAATATGTCCTCCATTTCAGTCGGCGGGGGAGCCTACGGCCAACTTGGAAAACTGGGTGATCAAACCTTCGGTATCCTCCTCTGACATGCACTATTAACGCTGAGCGTGCCCGTATTCTCCACCATCTGTGACGTCACGAGAGGCTACACAGCTTTCAGCGGGATTGCTCAAGTAGTGCAAGGAGACAAGGTTCAAACAAAACAAGGATTTTATTATAGGTCTTGGGAAATTAACGAAAATATAACAAAATTCTGTTCTCTTGTGGCTCTTTAAGGGTTAACAGTTCAGGGATGTCTCTTCCACATCCAAAGTCATAATTCTCACTCGCTCAGATAACTTTTCCCCAGCCTTACTGTAGTCCACGTTGCAGCTAGTGGCCAACCCAGCAAAAAGTCCTTCCAAATGTCTCTCACGTATTTCCACAGGTGCATATATCCAAAGGTGAGTATTTCCCAAAGGTAAGTATCTCCAAATCCTTATATTCCTCATGGAAGTGGACGTGCAGCACTCTTGTCCTCCAGAGAGCCCAGGTTGGAGACTGTGTCTCTTCCCTTCCCAAACCTTCAGCTCATCAGCTCCTCATTTGTTTCAGCTGCGTGGGAAGATTGGCCATAGAGGGGTGGAGTTCCCGACCATACCAGCAGATGGAGCCATAGCTGTCTGGGTTTGCAGCCACCTCAGGGGGATGTAACGTCCCTCCAGGACACAGCCTCTCGTGACATCACAGTATGTATGTATGTATGTATGTATGTATGTATGTATGTATGTATGTATGTATGTATGTGTGTGTATGTGTGTATATGTGTATGTACAGTATGTGCATGTATATATATATATATATATATATATATATATATGTATGTATATATGTCTATATATATATATATATATATATATATATATATATATATATACAAAACATGGGGGATTGGAAGTGATGCAGACAATTACATTGATGGAAGTTACAATCTATCAGCAATATTAAGCTGATCTACCCCCAAAGAAATTTAGCAGACACTCTTATCCAGAGCGACTTACAGGAGCAATTATTATATACAGGAGCAATTATTATACACCAAGTCACTTGGCTCTGTCATATCCTCACATGGCCTCTCCTATCATTGCTACGCAGACGACACACAACTAATCTTCTCCTTTCCCCCTTCTGATAACCAGGTGGCGAATCGCATCTCTGCATGTCTGGCAGACATATCAGTATGGATGACGGATCACCACCTCAAGCTGAACCTTGGCAAGACGGAGCTGCTCTTCCTCCCGGGGAAGGACTGCCCGTTCCATGATCTCGCCATCACGGTTGACAACTCCGTTGTGTCCTCCTCCCAGAGTGCGAAGAGCCTTGGCGTGACCCTGGACAACACCCTGTCGTTCTCCGCTAACATCAAGGCGGTGACCCGATCCTGTAGGTTCATGCTCTACAACATTCGGAGAGTACGACCCTGCCTTACACAGGAAGCGGCACAGGTCCTAATCCAGGCACTTGTCATCTCCCGTCTGGATTACTGCAACTCGCTGTTGGCTGGGCTCCCTGCCTGTGCCATTAAACCCCTACAACTCATCCAGAATGCCGCAGCCCGTCTGGTATTCAACCTTCCCAAGTTCTCTCACGTCACCCCGCTCCTCCGCACACTACACTGGCTTCCAGTTGAAGCTCGCATCTGCTACAAGACCATGGTGCTTGCCTACGGAGCTGTGAGGGGAACGGCACCTCCGTACCTTCAGGCTCTGATCAGTCCCTATACCCAAACGAGGGCATTGCGTTCATCCACCTCTGGCCTGCTGGCTCCCTACCTCTGCTGAAGCACAGTTCCCGCTCAGCCCAGTCAAAACTGTTCGCTGCTCTGGCACCCCAATGGTGGAACAAGCTCCCTCACGACGCCAGGACAGCGGAGTCACTCACCACCTTCCGGAGACATTTGAAACCCCACCTCTTTAAGGAACACCTGGGATAGGATAAAGTAATCCTTCTACCCCCCCCTTACCCCACCCCACCCACCCCCCAAAAAAACTGGCTATAAGGTGAATGCACCAATTTGTAAGTCGCTCTGGATAAGAGCGTCTGCTAAATGACGTAAACGTAAATGTAAATGTAAAGTGCCTTGCTCAAGGGCACATCGCCAGATTTTTCACCTAGTTGGCTCAGGGATTAGAACCAGCGACCAACACTCTTAACCACTAAGCTACCTGCCGCCACCCATGGACTGTTCACTCTGCTACTATCTGGCAAATGGTATTGGAGAGTCAGGTCTCGGAACAACAGGCTCCGAGACAGCTTCTACCACCAGGCAATCAGACTGCTGAACGGGTAACCCTAGCTGTCGACCTGCTCAGACCTGCACCTTAGAGACTATCTGCACCTCAGAGACTATCTGCACCTTAGAGACTATTTGCACTGACTCTCCACACTTCCAACCCTTACACACAAGCACACACACACACACACACACACACACACTCTACCTTACCTGTCACCCTAGACCCACTTCAATTTGCTGACCGCCCTAATAGATCCACAGACGATGCAATCGCCATCACACTGCACACTACCCTATCCTATCTGGACAAGAGGAATACCTATGTAAGAATGCTGTTCATTGACTATAGCTCAGCATTCAACACCATAGAACCCTCCAAGTTCATCATTAAGCTTGAGGCCCTGGGTCTGAACCCCGCCCTGTGCAACTGGGTCCTGGACTTCCTGACGGGCCGCCCCCAGATGGTGAAGGTAGGAAACAACACCTCCAACTCGCTGATCCTCAACACTGGGGCCCCACAAGGGTGCATGCTCAGTCCACTCCTGTACTCCCTGTTCACCCATGACTGCGTAGCCAAGCACGCCTCCAACTCAAGTTTGCAGACGACACAACAGTAGTAGGCTTGATTACCAACAATGACGAGACAGCCTACAGGGAGTAGGTGAGGGCTCTGGGAGTGTGGTGCCAGGAAAATAACTTCTCACTCAACGTCAACAAAACAAAGGAGATGATCGTGGACTTCAGGAAACAGCTGAGGGTGCCATCCCCTATCCACATAGACGGGACCACAGTGGAGAAGGTGGAAAGATTCAAGTTCCTTGGCGTACACATCACTGACAAACTGAAATGGTCCACCCACGCAGACAGTATGGTGAAGAAGGCGCAACAGAGCCTCTTCAACCTAAAACCCTCACAAACTTTTACAGATGCACAATTGAGAGCATCCTGTCAGTCTGTATCACTGCATGGTACGGCAACTGCACCACCCGCAACCGCAGGGCTCTCCAGAGGGTGGTGCGGTCTGCCCAACGCATTACCGGGGGCAAACTACCTGCCCTCCAGGACACCTACAGCACCCGATGTCACAGGAAGGCCAAAAAGATCATCAAGAACATCAACCACCTGAGCCACTGCCTGTTCACCCCACTATCATCCAGAAGGCGAGGTCAGTACACGTGCATCAAAGCTGGGACCGAGAGACTGAAAAACAGCTTCTAGCTCAAGGCCATCAGACTGTTGAATAGCCATCACTAGCACATTAGAGGCTGCTGCCTATAGACATAGACTATAAATCACTGGCCACTTTAAGAAATGGAAAACTAGTCACTTTAATAATGTTTACATATGTTGCATTACTCATCTCATATGTATACAGTGGGGGAAAAAAGTATTTAGTCAGCCACCAATTGTGCAAGTTCTCCCACTTAAAAATATGAGCGAGGCCTGTAATTTGCATCATAGGTACACGTCAACTATGACAGACAAATTGAGGAAAAAAAATCCAGAAAATCACATTGTAGGATTTTTAATGCATTTATTTGCAAATTATGGTGGAAAATAAGTATCCTCCACTCGTTACCTGTATTAATGGCACCTGTTTGAACTTGTTATCAGTATAAAAGACACCTGTCCACAACCTCAAACAGTCACACTCCAAACTCCACTATGGCCAAGACCAAAGAGCTGTCAAAGGACACCAGAAACAAAATTGTAGACCTGCACCAGGCTGGGAAGACTGAATCTGCAATAGGTAAGCAGCTTGGTTTGAAGAAATCATCTGTGGGAGCAATTATTAGGAAATGGAAGACATACAAGACCACTGATAATCTCCCTCGATCTGGGGCTCCACGCAAGATCTCACCCCGTGGGGTCAAAATGATCACAAGAATGGTGAGCAAAAATCCCAGAACCACACGGGGGGACCTAGTGAATGACCTGCAGAGAGCTGGGACCAAAGTAACAAAGCCTACCATCAGTAACACACTACGCCGCCAGGGACTCAAATCCTGCAGTGCCAGATGTGTCCCCCTGCTTAAGCCAGTACATGTCCAGGCCCGTCTGAAGTTTGCTAGAGTGCATTTGGATGATCCAGAAGAGGATTGGGAGAATGTCATATGGTCAGATGAAAACAAAATATAACTTTTTGGTAAAAACTCAACTCGTCATGTTTGGAGGACAAAGAATGCTGAGTTGCATCCAAAGAACACCATACCTACTGTGAAGCATGGGGGTGGAAACATCATGCTTTGGGGCTGTTTTTCTGCAAAGGGACCATGTCGACTGATCCGTGTAAAGGAAAGAATGAATGGGGCCATGTATCGTGAGATTTTGAGTGAAAACCTCCTTCCATCAGCAAGGGAATTGAAGATGAAACGTGGCTGGGTCTTTCAGCATGACAATGATCCCAAACACAACGCCCGGGCAACGAAGGAGTGGCTTCGTAAGAAGCATTTCAAGGTCCTGGAGTGGCCTAGCCAGTCTCCAGATCTCAACCCCATAGAAAATATTTGGAGGGAGTTGAAAGTCCGTGTTGCCCAGCGACAGCCCCAAAACATCACTGCTCTAGAGGAGATCTGCATGGAGGAATGGGCCAAAATACCAGCAACAGTGTGTGAAAACCTTGTGAAGACTTACAGAAAACGTTTGACCTGTGTCATTGCCAACAAAGGGTATATAACAAAGTATTGAGAAACTTTTGTTATTGACCAAATACTTATTTTGCACCATAATTTGCAAATAAATTCATAAAAAATCCTACAATGTGATTTTCTGGAGAAAAAAAATCTCATTTTGTCCGTCATAGTTGACGTGTACCTATGATGAAAATTACAGGCCTCTCTCATCTTTTTAAGTGGGAGAACTTGCACAATTGGTGGCTGACTAAATACTTTTTTTCCCCACTGTATACTGTATTCTATAATATTCTACTGTATCTTAGTCCATGCCGCTCTGTCATTGCTCGTCCATATGTGTATATATTCTTAATTCCATTCCTTACTTAGATTGTATTGGGTTATGTTGTGAAATTATTACATGTTACTTGTTAGATATTACCGCACTGTCGGAGCTAGAAGCACAAGTATTTCGCAACACCCACAAAAACATCTGCTAAACATGTGTATGTGACAAATACAATTTTATTAGATTTTTTATTTGAAGCACACATAAACACACACACAAGCACACACACATACAGTGCATTCAGAAAGTATTCAGACCGCTTGACTTTTTCCAAATGTTGCTACGTTACAGCCTTATTCTAAAATGGATACAATTATTTTTCTTCCTCATCAATCTACAAATAATACCCCATAATAACAAAGTGAAAACAGGTTATTAGAAATTAAAAAACAGAAATACCTTATTTACGTACAGTGAGGGAAAAAGGTATTTGATCCCCTGCTGATTTTGTACGTTTGCCCACTGACAAAGAAATGATCAGTCTATAATTTTAATGGTAGGTTTATTTGAACAGTGAGAAACAGAATAACAACAAAAAAATCCAGAAAAAATGCATGTCAAAAATGTTATAAATTGATTTGCATTTTAATGAGGGAAATAAGTATTTGACCCGCTCTCAATCAGAAAGATTTCTGGCTCCCAGGTGTCTTTTATACAGGTAACGAGCTGAGATTAGGAGCACACTCTTAAAGGGAGTGCTCCTAATCTCAGCTTGTTACCTGTATAAAAGAGACCTGTCCACAGAAGCAATCAATCAATCAGATTCCAAACTCTCCACCATGGCCAAGACCAAAGAGCTCTCCAAGGATGTCAGGGACAAAATTGTAGACCTACACAAGGCTGGAATGGGCTACAAGACCATCGCCAAGCAGCTTGGTGAGAAGGTGACAACAGTTGGTGCGATTATTCGCAAATGGAATAACTGTCAAAATAACTGTCAATCTCCCTCGGCCTGGGGCTCCATGCAAGATCTCACCTCGTGGAGCTGCAATGATCATGAGAACGGTGAGGAATCAGCCCAGAACTACACAGGAGGATCTTGTCAATGATCTCAAGGCAGCTGGGACCATAGTCACCAAGAAAACAATTGGTAACACACTACGCCGTGAAGGACTGAAATCCTGCAGCGCCCGCAAGGTCCCCCTGCTCAAGAAAGCACTTATACAGGGCCGTCTGAAGTTTGCCAATGAACAGCTGAATGATTCAGAGGAGAACTGGGTGAAAGTGTTGTGGTCAGATGAGACCAAAATCGAGCTCTTTGGCATCAACTCAACTCACCGTGTTTGGAGGAGGAGGAATGCTGCCTATGACCCCAAGAACACCATCCCCACCGTCAAACATGGAGGTGGAAACATTAAGCTTTGGAGGTGTTTTTCTGCTAAGGGGCCAAGACAACTTCACCGCATCAAAGGGACGATGGACGGGGCCATGTACCGTCAAATCTTGGGTGAGAACCTCCTTCTCTCAGCCAGGGCATTGAAAATGGGTCGTGGATGGGTATTCCAGCATGACAATGACCCAAAACACACGGTCAAGGCAACAAAGGAGTGGCTCAAGAAGAGCACATTAAGGTCCTAGAGTGGCCTAGCCAGTCTGTGGAGGGAGCTGAAGGTTCGAGTTGCCAAACATCAGCCTCGATACCTTAATGACTTGGAGAAGATCTGCAAAGAGGAGTGGAACAAAATCTCTCCTGAGATGTATGCAAACCTGGTGGCCAACTACAAGAAACGTCTGACCTCTATGATTGCCAACAAGGGTTTTGCCACCAAGTACTAAGTCATGTTTTGCAGAGGGGTCAAATACTTATTTCCCTCACTAAAATGCAAATTTATAAAAACATTTTCATGCGTTTTTCTAGATTGATTTGTTGTTATTCTGTCTCTCACTGTTCAAATAAACCTACCATTAAAATTGTAGACTGATCATGTCTTTGTCAGTGGGCAAACTTACAAAATCAGCAGGGGATCAAATACTTTTTTCCCTCACTGTAAGTATTCAGACCCTTTGCTATGAGACTCAAAATTGAGCTCAGTTGCATCCTGTTTCCATTGATCATCTTTGAGATGTTTCTACAACTTGATTGGAGTCCACCTGTGGTAAATTCAATTGATTGGACATGATTTGGAAAGGCACACACCTGTCTATATAAGGTCCCACAGTTGACAGTGCATGTCAGAGCAAAAATCAAGCCATGAGGTCGAAGGAATTGTCTGTAGAGCTCCGAGACAGGATTGTGTTCAGGCACAGATCTGGGGAAGGGTACCAAAACATTTCTGCAGCATTGAAGGTCCCCTAGAACACAGTGGCCTCCATCATTCTTAAATGGAAGAAGTTTGGAACCACCAAGAATCTTCCGAGAGATGGTCGCCCGGCCAAACTGAGCAATCGGGGGAGAAGGGCCTTGGTCAGGAAGGTGACTAAGAACCCGATTATCACTCTGACAGAGCTCCAGAGTCCCTCTGTGGAGATGGGAGAATCTTCCAGAAGGACAACCATCTCTGCAGCACTCCACCAATCAGGCCTTTATTGTAGAGTGGCCAGACGGAAGCCACACCTCAGTAAAAGGCACATGACAGCCCGCTTGGAGTTTGCCAAAAGGCACTTAAAGACTCTCAGACCATGAGAAACAAGATTCTCTGGTCTGATGAAACCAAGATTGAACTCTTTGGCCTGAATGCCAAGCGTCACATCGGGAGGAAACCTGGCACCATCCCTACGGTGAAGCATGGTGGTGGCAGCATCATGCAGTGGGGATGTTTTTCAGTGGCAGGGACTGGGAGACTGGTCAGGATCGAGGGAAAGATGAACGGAGCAAAGTACAGAGAGATCTTGTCACAAGCCGGGCTAGAAACTCCGGTCTCAGATGTGGAGAGCTGGGGGTACTACCCCTTAGCCACAGAGGAGGTGTTGTAGGACCCAAATGAAACACCCAAGGCAATACTCCAGGCAAGTAGATTTAATGTTCCAAAACAGGAGGCAAAACAAAACAACTCCACGAGGGGAGAAAAACAAACTAAAGATAACTTTGAACAACTTACTAGGACAGACACGGTGGGACAAAGCAGGAGACACATAGTCAGGACGCAATAACCAAGTGAGAAACAAGGGGAAAACACACAGCTAAAATACACAAGGGGAAACAAGGCACAGGTGACCTGGATCAAGCTAATTAGGACACATGAGGAAGAACTAAGGCAGAGGGGGAACACAGATGACCTCTAGAGGCCCGGAGACAAACAGGAGGCAGGAAGCTGACACACACGAGGAAGAACTAAGGCAGAGGGGAACACAGATGACCTCTAGAGGCCCGGAGACAAACAGGAGGCAGGAAGCTGACAGGACCCCCTCCTCTAGGAACGACTCCTGACGTTCCTTCCAGAACACCCTGGCCCCAGGGTGCGAAAATCTCGGATCAAACCTGGGTCCAGGATGTCCCTGGCTGGAACCCAGGAGCGCTCCTCCGGCCCGTAGCCCTCCCAGTCCACCAGATACTGCAGAGAGTTCTGGACCCTCCGGGAGTCCAGTATCCGGCGGACTGTGTAGGCTGGCTGGCCGTCAATGATCCTGGGAGGTGGCGGGGGTCTGCGTGGGGGGGCAAAGGGAGAAGACAAGACAGGTTTAAGGAGTGAAACATGGAAAGTGGGGTTAACTCTAAGGGAGCGAGGAGAACCAAACGATACGACACAGGGTTAACCTTTCTAGCAATGCGGAAAGGCCCGATGTATCTCTGGGAAAGCTTCCTGGATTCGACCCGGAGGGGCAGGTTCTTAGTGGCCAACCAAACTCTCTGACCAGCTCGGAAACTAGGGGACGTCCGGCGGTGGCGATTAGCCTGACTTTGGTATCTCTGGGAGGTCCGAAGGAGGGCACGCCTGGCCTTCTTCCAGGTCCGCCTACAGCGTTGGACAAAGCGCTGGGCCGAGGGAACACCAACTTGCGCCTCCTCCTCTGGAAACAATGGAGGGTTGTAACCGAACTGGCATTCGAAGGGGGACAATCCGGTGGCTGAGGACTGGAGGGTGTTGTGGGCATATTCAGCCCAAATGATATAGGTGGCCCAAGACGTGGAATTACTGGCCGCCATACACCGCAGGGTGGTCTCCAGATCCTGATTAATCCGTTCCGTTTGGCCATTAGACTCTGGATGGAACCCCGACGATAGGCTGGCTGTGGCCCCAACAAGCCTGCAGAAGGCCCCCAAAACCGGGACGAGAATTGGGGACCTCGGTCAGAGACCACGTCCAGGGGAATACCAAATATCCGGAAGACATGGTTCATGAGGAGCTCAGCAGTCTCCTTAGCCGAGGGCAGCTTGGGCAGGGGAATAAACCGGGCAGCCTTAGAGAACCGGTCTACCACCACTAGGATGACGGTGTTGCCCTGGGATAGAGGAAGTCCCGTAACAAAGTCCAGAGAAAGGTGTGACCATGGCCTTCGAGGAACAGGTAAGGGATGGAGCAGTCCCTGGGGTCGCTGGCGTGTCGACTTTCCCTGGTTGCACACAGGGCAGGCCTCAACATAGACCTGCACGTCCTTCTTGATGGACGGCCACCAAAACCGCCGTCGGAGGAACTCCAGTGTGCGAGCACTGCCTGGATGGCATGTCAAGGGCGACTCATGACCCCACTGCAAGACGCGGCCCCGAACAGAGAGAGGAACGCACAGGCGACCGGCAGGACCACCGCCTGGATCGGGCTCCTGGACAAGAGCTTCTCGTACCCCTCTTTCTAGTTCCCACTGAAGAGGTGCGACGATCCTAGACCTCGGAATAATCGATGCCAAGGGCTTCTCTTGTAACTCGGGAGAATAGACTCGAGACAGAGCATCCGGCTTGACGTTCTTGGTGCCAGGTCGGTAAGTCAGGAGGAACTGGAATCGATTAAAGAAAAGGGACCATCGTGCTTGCCGAGGGTTCATCCGCTTAGCCTGTTGGAGATATTCCAGGTTCTTGTGGTCTGTGAGAACCTGGAAAGGGTGCTGAGCCCCCTCAAGCCAATGGCGCCACTCTTCCAATGCCAGTTTTACCGCAAGCAACTCTAGATCCCCCACGTGGTAGTTGCGCTCGGCCTCAGACAGGCGGCGAGACATGAAGGCACAAGGGTGTAATCTCCCATCCGCACCCCTCTGTGACAGGACGGCTCCCACCCCCACCTCTGAGGCGTCCACCTCCACCACGAAAGGTCTCTCTGGGTCAGGGGTCACCAGAATCGGAGCAGACGTGAAGCGGCGCTTGAGATCCTCGAAGGCCCCTGCTGCTTCCGGACCCCAGTGAATCTTGGTCCCTCCTCCCTTGGTAAGCGTCGTCAAGGGGGCTACCACCGAGCTGAAATTCTTAATGAACTTCCGATAGAAGTTAGAAAAGCCAATGAACCGTTGAACCTCCTTGACCGTGGCAGGTGTGGGCCAATCGTGGACCGCCTTGACCTTCTTGGGATCCATCTCTAGGTGCCCGGGAGTGACAATAAACCCGAGAAACTGAGTCTGAGAAACATGAAATTCACACTTCTCAGGCTTAACGTAGAGGTGATTGTCAAGGAGCCTCTGGAGAATCCTGCTAACATGCCCCTCATGCTCCTTCAGTGACCTCGAGAAGATGAGGATATCGTCCAGGTACACGAAGACGAACAGATTAAGCATATCCCGGAGAACATCATTAATCAGGGCTTGGAATACTGCGGGGGCATTGGTGAGCCCGAACGGCATCACCCGATATTCATAGTGCCCCGTGGGCGTAGTTGAACGCCGTCTTCCATTCGTCTCCTTGCCGGATCCGCACGAGATGGTAAGCATTGCGGAGATCCAGCTTAGTAAAAATGGAAGCCCCTTGAAGCAGCTCAAAAGCAGTGGCCATGAGAGGAAGGGGTATCGATTCCGAACCGTGATCTTGTTGAGTCCCCGGTAATCAATACAAGGCCTAAGACCCCCGTCTTTCTTTTCAACAAAAAAGAAGCCCGCCCCAGCCGGGGAAGTAGAGGCATAGATGAGGCCGGCTGCCAAGGACTCCTTAATGTAGGTGTCCATAGCTGCGTGCTCGGGGAGGACAAGGAAAAGATCCGACCTCTGGGAGGGCAGCACCCAGGAGTAGATCAATGGCACAGTCATACGTGCGATGAGGCGGTAAGGAAGTAGCCCGGGCCTTGCTGAACACTGCCTTGAACCGATGGTAAACACTGGGGACTCGGGAGACGTCAACAGACTCTTGAAACTGGGTACTAGGGGCTGAGGGACTCTGAAGCATGCAGGTGAGTTGGCAGGCGGGACCCCAGCTTGGAATGGTGCCCGTAGGCCAGTCGATCTGGGGATTATGTCTGCATAGCCAAGGGTGACCCAGGATAATAGGATACTCGGGAGAGTCAATGAGATAGAAGGTCTCCTCCTGCTGGTGTTGAGAGATGGTAAGTCGCAGGGACTGAGTCGCCTCGGTAACCTTTCCTGGTTCCAGAGGTCTGCCATCTAAGGCTGTAACTGCCTGGGGTTGAGGAAGTAGTTGGGTAGGGATCTTAAGTTCCTTAGCCAAGGTTACATCCAGGAAATCACCTGCGGCACCGGAATCGATCATAGCCTGGACCCGATGCTGGTGGCCCCCAGGACAGAGTGGCTGGAATAGCCAGGACAGCGTTAGTAGGAGGCGCTCTAACTCTCCCCATCACAGCCCTCCTGTAGCTGGGCGGGGACAGGCGTTTCCCAAGCTCGGGGCAAGTGGAGCGGAAGTGGCCGGCAACCCCGCAGTAGAGGCACCGACGTTCCCTCATGCGACGTTCCCTTTCGTTGGGAGAAAGCCTGGAACGGCCTAACTGCATGCTCTCCGGGGAATCCTGGAGCAGTTCAGGAGCCGGGGAAGCTCTGAATGACGGAGTCCAAACAGGAGAAACAGAGCTGCTCAGAGGAACTTGGGAATGAGACACCTGACGGCGAGCCGTTCTCCGCTCTCTTAGACGATTGTCCAGGCGGATGGCCAAGGCTATGAGGGACTCGAGATCACCAGCTGTTTCTCGGGTGGCTAACTCATCTTGAAGGGGCTCAGATAACCCTCCCTGAAAGCAGACCCTCAGCGCTTCATCATTCCATCCGCTCCTTGCTGCTATGGTCCGGAAATCAATGGCAAAATCTGCCGTGCTTCGGGGCCCCTGACGGAGAGACAGTAGGCGCTTGGAAGCCTCCCGCCCACTGACAGGGTGATCGAACACCCGCTTGAACTCTTCTACAAATGCAGCGTGGGAGTCACAACAGGCCTCCTGGGACTGCCACACACGCAGAAGCCCAGGCGAGCGCCTTGTCTGAAAGAAGGGTAATGATGTAGGCAATCTTGGAACGGTCTGTGGGAAAACTTGAGGGTTGGAGCTCGAAGGTGAGGGAGCATTGGGTGAGGAAACCCTGGCAAGAGCTTGGATCCCCAGAAAAGGGCTTGGGAGGTGGTAGTCGGGGCTCCGCCAACCGAGACGACCTGTCGTCACTGGGGGGTGACCTGGGGGAAGGGAGAGGACCAGGGAGGCGTTCAAATAGCTGGCGGAGGGAACTCATCATTTCGGCCAGGAGTTGAGAATGACTAGCCATCAGCTCCTCTTGTCGGCTGAGAACGGCTTCATGGCGCTGGAAAGAAGCCTCATGTCGAGTGATCACCGCCAACAGGTCCGGGGAACTGAGTGTTTCTGGGTCCATGATTGACTTGGTTATTCTGTCACAAGCCGGGCTAGAAACTCCGGTCTCAGATGTGGAGAGCTGGGGGTACTACCCCTTAGCCACAGAGGAGGTGTTGTAGGACCCAAATGAAACACCCAAGGCAATACTCCAGGCAAGTAGATTTAATGTTCCAAAACAGGAGGCAAAACAAAACAACTCCACGAGGGGAGAAAAACAAACTAAAGATAACTTTGAACAACTTACTAGGACAGACATGGTGGGACAAAGCAGGAGACACATAGTCAGGACGCAATAACCAAGTGAGAAACAAGGGGAAAACACACAGCTAAAATACACAAGGGGAAACAAGGCACAGGTGACCTGGATCAAGCTAATTAGGACACATGAGGAAGAACTAAGGCAGAGGGGAACACAGATGACCTCTAGAGGCCCGGAGACAAACAGGAGGCAGGAAGCTGACACACACGAGGAAGAACTAAGGCAGAGGGGAACACAGATGACCTCTAGAGGCCCGGAGACAAACAGGAGGCAGGAAGCTGACAGATCTTTGATGAAAACCTGCTCCAGAGCGCTCAGGACCTCAGACTGGGGTGAAAGTTCACCTTTTAACAGGACAACTACCCTAAGCACACAGCCAAGACAACGCAGGAGTGGCTTCTGGACAAGTCTCTGAATGTCCTTGAGTGGCCCAGCCAGAGCCTGGACTTGAACCCAATCGAACATCTCTGGAGAGACCTGAAAATAGCTGTGCAGCGATACTCCCCATCCAACCTGACAGAGCTTGAAAGGATCTGCAAAAAAAAATGGGAGAAACTCCCCAAATACAGGTGTGCCAAGCTTGTAGCATCATACCCAAGAAGACTCGAGGCTGAAATTACTGCCAAAGGTGCTTCAACAAAGTACTGAGTAAAGGGTCTGAATACTTACGTTTTCTTTTTTTATATAAATGTGCAAAAATGTCTAGAAACCAGTTTTTGCTTCGCCATTAAAAACAAACAATTTAATCTATTTTGGAATAAGGCTGTAATGTAACAAAATGTGGAAAAAGTCAAGAGGTCTGAATACTTTCCAAATGCACTGTACACACACACTGTCACGACTTCCTCCGAGGCTGCCTCCTCTCCTTGTTCGGGCAGGCTTCGGCGTTTGTCGTCACCGGCCTTCTAGCCACTGCCGCTCCTCAGCTCATCATTCCATTTGTTTTGTCTTGTTTATTACACACACCTGGTTCATATCCCCTCATCAGTACCTTTAAAAATGTTCCCTCTGCCCCCTTGTCTTTGTGTGTGATTGTTTATTGTGAGGATAGTGAAGCTCGTTTGAGCTCCTTGTATTTTGTATCGCCAGGTTATTTTTCCCCGTGTGCCTTGTTTGGTTCCAGTGCGCCTGTTTTGCGCACTGGACTGTTTTGACGCTTTACTGCGTAACTCTGTATTTCGAAATAAATCCTGTTATTCTGTGATTTAGCCTCCTGCGCCTGACTCCTTCAAATCACCCATCACACACACAGACACAGACACAGACACAGACACAGACACACACACACACACACACACACACACACACACACACACACACACACACACACACACACACACACACAGTCAACGCTGCTGTTCTATTGTATACTATATATTATACTGTGCGACCAAGACACTATCCACTTTATATTTTTAAACACAGTCATACGGTGTATGTAACAATAAAAAAATAAAAAATAAACATAAATAACATAAATAATTTATACTATATATCCTGCTATGTACATTTCAGTTTTATTTCTAGCATACTACCTTCTTCTAATTACTTGCTAGAGCTAGCATGTAAGCATTTCACTGCACCTTTTATTCCTGCTGTAAACTGTGTACTTGACAAATTTTTTAATTAAGTCCTTTGCCAACCCCCTGACACCACAAACACTCAGGCTGGAGCACAGATTCTTGACTAGAAGTATGATGCGTTTGTGGCAGCTCAGGAGTCAGTGCTATAGTTTTAGGGATCCATCAACACTAAATCTGGAATCTTTACTCACGCACTTCTAGCGATTGCGTGAGCATCACAAAGTGAACCTGCCTGTCTGCGTTCTCTAGGGAGAATGCTATATTTGGATGAACCTGTCACTTCCGTTTTATATCATACACTGTATGTGATGTGTATGCGTGTTTTTTTAATATAATTGAAAACCGATTCAATAAAAGCATATGCTTGCACACAGAGTAGGCACTGTAGCCTAATTATGCACAGTTATGCTTTGGATATAACCTTTTTGCATAGGACCTGTATGACACACCATTCCTGCAATGCAATTATAATCAATATTTATTCCATTATGTGAGAAGTTAATGTGATAATTTGCCCACTCAGACAGACCAAACTGCATTTGAACTGTCTAAGGGAGCGGTGTGATGATTGCTCCTAAAATAACACCACAGAAGAAGAGAAATGAACGGAGAAGTGGAATCATATTATCATAACACCACAGGGTAGGGAAGTTAGTAGAGGAACATGGGGGCTAACATTACTCATGATGAACTGCATACAGAGACTGGAAAGATCCCACATGAAACAAGGTTTTCACATCAGCTATGGTACTGTTCTGCCTGAACAAAGTATGACATGTTAGATACAGTATGATAAAGGCAACAAATAGCTGTTTATTAAGATTATCCAATATCATGGAGAATTTGTA
Source organism: Coregonus clupeaformis (assembly GCF_020615455.1). NCBI lineage: Eukaryota > Metazoa > Chordata > Actinopteri > Salmoniformes > Salmonidae > Coregonus > Coregonus clupeaformis. The sequence continues at coordinate 3,669,657 of NC_059204.1, read as the reverse complement.
TTTATTTATCAGCAAATAAGATGCCTAAAGATCAGGTGAATAAAGGGCACTATTTCAAATGGTTACTTTCCCCACATATTTTGTTTATCCATTTGTTTTCTGTAATAATATGATAATTAAGAGAAGTTATAGACCTACCTAATGATGACATTTAGAGTATTTGGCACTCATTTCCCACTAGGTACAAACCGGTTGAATCAACGTTTCAATGTAATTTGTCAACCAAGCTATGAGGTCGAAGGAATTGTCCGTAGAGCTCAGAGACAGGATTGTGTCGAGGCACAGATCTGGGGAAGGGTACCAAAAAATGTCTGCAGCATTGAAGGTCCCCAAGAACACAGTGGCCTCCATCATTCTTAAATGGAAGAAGTCTGGAACCACCAAGACTCTTTCTAGAGCTGGCCCCCCGGCAATCGGGGGAGAAGAGTCTTGGTCAAGGAGATGACCAAGAACCCGATGGTCACTCTGACAGAGCTCTAGAGTTCCTCTGTGGAGATGGGAGAACCTTCCAGAAGGACAACCATCTCTGCAGCACTCCACCAATCAGGCCTTTATGGTAGAGTGACCAGACGGAAGCCACTCAGTAAAAGGCACATGACAGCCCGCTTGGAGTTTGCCAAAAGGCACCTAAAGACTCTCAGACCATGAGAAGCAAGATTCAACTTCTACAGTTGAAGTTTACATACACTTAGGTTGGAGTCATTAAAACTATAGTTTTGGCAAGTCGGTTAGGACATCTACATCTAATTTTTCCAACAATTGTTTACAGACAGATTATTTAACTTATGATTCACTGTATCACAATTCCAGTGGATCAGAAGTTTACATACACTAAGTTGACTGTGCCTTTAAACAGCTTGGAAAATTCCAGAAAATGATGTCATGGCTTTACATTTACATTTACGTCATTTAGCAGAAGCTCTTATCCAGAGCGACTTACAAATTGGTGCATTCACCTTATAGCCAGTGGGATAACCACTTTACAATATGTATATAATTTTTTTCTTCTTTCTTTGGGGTGGGGTAAGGGGGGGTAGAAGGATTACTTTATCCTATTCCTTAAAGAGGTGGGGTTTCAAGTGTCTCCGGAAGGTGGTGAGTGACTCCGCTGTCCTGGCGTCGTGAGGGAGCTTGTTCCACCATTGGGGTGCCAGAGCAGCGAACAGTTTTGACTGGGCTGAGCGGGAACTGTGCTTCCGCATATGTAGGGGGGCCAGCAGGCCAGAGGTGGATGAACGCAATGCCCTTGTTTGGGTGTAGGGACTGATCAGAGCCTGAAGGTACGGAGGTGCCGTTCTCCTCACAGCTCCGTAGGCATGCACCATGGTCTTGTAGCAGATGCGAGCTTCAACTGGAAGCCAGTGGAGTGTGCGGAGGAACGGGGTGACGTGAGAGAACTTGGGAAGGTTGAACACCAGTCGGGCTGTGGCAATCTGGATGAATTGTAGGGGTTTAATGGCACAGGCAGGGAGCCCACTGCTTTAGAAGCTTCTGATAGGCTAATTGACATCATTTGAGTCAATTGGAGGTGTACCTGTGGATGTATTTCAAGGCCTACCTTCAAACTCAGTGATATTTGCTTGACATGGGAAAATCAAAAGAAATCAGCCAAGACCTCAGAAAAACATTTGTAGACCTCCACAAGTCTGGTTCATCCTTGCGAGCAATTTCCAAATGCCTGAAGATACCACGTTCATCTGTACAAACAATAGTATGCAATAATAAACACCATGGGACCACGCAGCCGTCATAACGCTCAGGAAGGAGACGCATTCTGTCTCCTAGAGATTAACTTACTTTGGTGCGAAAAGTGCAAATCAATCCCAGAACAACAGCAAAGGACCTTGTGAAGATGCTGGAGGAAACAGGTACAAAAGTATCTATATCCACAGTAAAACGAGTCCTATATCGACATAACCTGAAAGGCCGCTCAGCAAGGAAGAAGCCACTGCTCCAAAACCGCCATAAAAAACCCAGACTACAGTTTGCAACTGCACATGGGGACAAAGAGCGTACTTTTTTGAGAAATGTCCTCTGGTCTGATGAAACAAAAATATAACTGTATGGCCATAATGACCATCGTTATGTTTGGAGGAAAAAGGGGATAGCTTGAAAGCCGAAGAACACCATCCCAACCGTGAAGCACGGGGTGGCAGCATCATGCTGTGGGGGTGCTTTGCTGCAGGAGGGACTGGTGCATTTCACAAAAAGATGGCATCATGAGGAAGGAAAATGATGTGGATATATTGAAGCAACATCTCAAGACATCAGTAGCTCAGCTGGTAGAGCACGGCGCTTGTAACGCCAAGGTAGTGGGTTCGATCCCCGGGACCACCCATACACAAAAATGTATGCACGCATGACTGTAAGTCGCTTTGGATAAAAGCGTCTGCTAAATGGCATATTATTATTATTATAAAGCTTGGTCGCAAATGGGTCTTCCAAATGGACAATGACCCCAAGCATACTTCCAAAGTTGTGGCAAAATGGCTTAAGGACAACAAAGTCAAGGTATTGGCCTTGACCTCAATCCTATAGAAAAGTTGTGGACAGAACTGAAAAAGCGTTTGCGAGCAAGGAGGTCTACAAACCTGACTCAGTTACACCAGCTCTGTCAGGAGGAATGGGCCAAAATTCACCCAACTTATTGTGGGAAGCTTGTGGAAGGCTACCCGAAACGTTTGACCCAAGTTAAACAATTTAAAGGCAATGCTACCAAATACTAATTGAGTGTATTTAAACTTCTGACCCACTGGGAATGTGATGAAAGAAATACAAGCTGAAATAAATCATTCTCTCTAGTATTATTCTGACATTTCACATTCTTAAAATAAAGTGGTGATCCTAACTGACCTAAGACAGGGAATTTTTACTAGGATTAAATGTCAGGAATTGTGGAAAAACTGAGTTTAAATGTCCTTGGCTAAGGTGTATGTAAACTTCCGACTTCAACTGTATATGTTGTTTAAACGTAAAATCCATATCAATCCAAATGCCTAAGTATATATATGCGGGAACATGTTCGATTGGAGAACCATCTAATGAGCGAACATGTAGTTCATCTAAAACATTCTTACGAGAGTTTAAAAACAACATGTATTTCATTTTGCCCATATTAAGCACAAGTTTTAATTCAGCAAGGGATTCCTGCATAGCTATCAAATCTGACTGTAGTTTTTATACTTAGTGATGGTGTTGGAATTGTGCGCAGCCACGCAGTCGTGGGTGAACAGGGAGTACAGGAGGGAACTGAGCACGCAGCCCTGAGGGGCCCCCGTGTTGAGGGTGGAGTGCAATAGAGATTGATTTGTCTGTGGATCTATTGGGGTGGTATGCGAATTGGAGTGGGTCCAGGGTTTTGGGATGATGGTGTTGATGTGCACCATGACCAGCCTTTCAAAGCACTTCATGGCTACAGATGGGAGTGCTACGGGGCGGTAGTCATTTAGACAGGTTACCTTGTGTCACGATCGTCTTGATGAGAAGGAGTAGACCAAGGCGCAGCGTGTGAAATAAACATGACTTTATTTAATTAAAGCACGAAAACCAAAACAAAACACGATCGAGAAGTCCACAGTAACACTGACTGAACACAGAACAAAAACCCACAAACACAAGGTGAAAACACACAGTTTAAATATGGCTCCCAATCAGAGATAACGAGCCGACAGCTGACACTCGTTACCACTGATTGGGAGTCACACGACCAAACAAGGAAACAACCACATAGACAACCCAACCAAACAGAACACAACGAAACGAACACACCCTGGCTCAACATACAAAGTCCCGGAGCCAGAGCGTGACAGTACCCCCCCCTAAAGGCGCGGACTGCGACCGCGCCTCAAAAACCCCAAACAGGGGAGGGCTGGGTGGGCATTACTCCTCGGAGGCGGCTCCGGCTCCGGCCTTGACCACCACCCTTCTTCAATCCCCCGTAGCGCCCCGGTCCGATCTGACCCAGCTGGTAGGATCTGGACTGACGACGCGCACCCCTGGCTTGGCGCGTGAGGCAGGAACGGACCGGACCTGGCTGATGATACGCACCCTAGGCTTGATGCGTGGAGCCGAACGGGCCTCACCAGGCTGACGACTCGCATCCCTGGCTTGGTGCGAGTAGCAGGAGTGGGCTGGATCAGGCTGACGGCTCGCACCCTTGGCTTGGTGCGAGTAGCAGGGACGAGCTGAACCAGGCTGACGACTCGCACCCTTGGCTTGGTGCGAGTAGCAGGAACGGGCTGGACCAGGCCGACGACTCGTACCCCTGGCTTGGTGCGAGTAGCAGGAACGGGCTGGACCAGGCTGACGACTCGCACCCTTGGCTTGGTGCGAGTAGCAGGAACGGGCCGGGCTGGGCTGGCGACGCACACCGTGGACCTGGTGCGTGGAGCAGGGACCGGCTGGGCTGGGCTGACGACGCACACCGTGGGCCTGGTGCGTGAAGCAGGGACAGGACGAGCTGGGCTGACGACGCACACCGTGGGCCTGGTGCGTGGAGCAGGGACCGGCTGGGCTGGGCTGACGACGCACACCGTGGGCCTGGTGCGTGGAGCAGGGACCGGCTGGGCTGGGCTGACGACGCACACCGTAGGCTTTGTGCGTAGAGCAGGAACAGGCCGGGCTGGGCTGGCGACGCACACCGTAGGTTTTGTGCGTGGAGCAGGAACAGGCCGGGCTGGGCTGGCGACGCGCACCGTCCATTTGGTGCGAGGGGTCGTAACAGGCCGGACCGTACTGGGGACACACACCACTGGCTCTACCCCGGGAACTGGAACGGGCCGGACCGGACTGGTAATACACCCCAGTACCACTCGCCGTGCCTCTACATCTCCTTTCCCTACTTTGACCAGTAGCCGCCGTAACCTGGTGGCCTTTTGAATTCGCCCCTTCTCTGCCTCCGTCAGCCCCGTCGTCCATGCCCTGTGCCCCCCCCTAAAAATTTCTTGGGGGTGCCTCTCGTCCCTCCGACGCTGCTCCCACATCCAGGCTGCCGATTCCTGGACACGCTGCTTGGTCCTTTGATGGTGGGTTTTTCTGTCACGATCGTCTTGACGAGAAGGAGTAGACCAAGGCGCAGCGTGTGAAATAAACATGACTTTATTTAATTAAAGCACGAAAACCAAAACAAAACACGATCGAGAAGTCCACAGTAACACTGACTGAACACGGAACAAAAACCCACAAACACAAGGTGAAAACACACAGTTTAAATATGGCTCCCAATCAGAGATAACGAGCCGACAGCTGACACTCGTTACCACTGATTGGGAGTCACACGACCAAACAAGGAAACAACCACATAGACAACCCAACCAAACAGAACACAACGAAACGAACACACCCTGGCTCAACATACAAAGTCCCGGAGCCAGAGCGTGACACCTTGCCATTCTTGGGCACAGGAATTATGGTGGTTTGCATGAAACATGTAGGAATTACAGACTGGGTCAGGGAGAGGTTGAACATGTCAATGAAGAGACTTGCCAGCTGGTCATTGCATGATCATTGCATCCTGGTAATCTGTCTGGCCCTGCGGCTTTGTGAATGTTAACCTGTTTAATGGTCTTACTCACATCGGCTACGGAGAGTGTGATCATACATTCGCCCGAAACAGCTGGTGCTCTCACGCATGGTTCAGTGTTGCTTGCCTCGAAGCGATCGTAGAAGGCATTTAGCTCTTCTGGTAGGCTTGCGTCATTGAGAAGCTCTCGGCTGGGTTTCCCTATGTAATACGTGATAGTTTGCAATTCCTGACACGTCCGACGAGCGACAGAGCCGGTGAAGTGGGATTCGATCTTAGTCCTGTATTGACACTTTGCCTGTTTGATGGTTCTCCGGGGGGCGTAGCAGGATATTTTAGAAGTGTCCGGATTAGTGTCCTGCTCCTTGAAAGTGGCAGCTCTAGCCTTTAGCTCAGTGCAGATGTTGCCTGTAATCCATGGCTTCTAGTTGGGAGATGTACGTACTGTCACTGTGGGGACGACGTCGTCGATGCACTTATTAATGAAGCCGGTGACTGATATGGTAAACTCCTCAATGCCATCGTGATGAATCCCGGAACATATTCCAGTCTGTGCTAGCGAAACAGTCGGACCACTTCCGTATTGAGCTTGTCACTGGTATTTCCTGTTTGAGTTTTTGTTTGTAAGCAGGAATCAGGAGGATAGAGTTATGGTCAGATTTGCCAAATGGAGAGAGAGGGAGAGCTTTGTATGCATCTCAGTGTGTGGAGTAAAGGTGATCTAGAGTTTTTTTCCTCTAGTTGCACAGGTGACATGCTGGTAGAAATGAGGTAAAATGGATTTCATTAAAATCCCCAGCCACTAGGAGCGCCGCTTCTGGATGAGCATTTTCTTGGGACTTCCTTAATATTAGAGATCGCGCACCAGCTGTTGTTATCAAAGAGACTTACACCATCCACCGATCTTACCGGACTCTGCCGTTCTGTCCTGCTGATGCATAGAAAAACCAGCTAGATGTATATTATCCATGTCCTTCTTCAGCCATGACTCTGAGAAGCATAGTATATTACAGTTCTTAATGTCCTGTTGATGGGATAGTCTCGAACGGTGCTTGTCCAGTTTATTCTCCATCGATTGCACATTCACCAATAGAACAGAGGGTAGATGCGATTTATTCACTCACCGCCGTAGTCTCATCAGGGTGTCCACGCGTCGGCCTCTATAGCACTGTCTCCTCCTTCTTTGAGTGGCGGGGATTTGGGCCTAGTCCAGAAAAATCAACAATGTCTTCAGAAAGTATTCATACTCCTTGACTTGTTCCCAATTTTGTTCTCTTACAGCCTGAATTCAAAATGGATTCAATATTATAATTTTTTACCCATCTACACACAATATCCCATAACAACAAAGTGAAAACATGTTTTTAGACATTTTTGCTAATTTATTGAAAATGAAATACAGAAATATCTCTTTTACAAACAGTGCCTTCAGAAAGTATTCACACCCCTTGACTTTTCCAATTTGTGTTTGTCACGGTTTACTAAGCCAGAACCCAGAAGCAGACCAGGACAAGGTGAGTTGAAACGAAGGTGAGTATTTATTTAATAGATTCCAAAAACGATGTAGAATAATCCAGGGGACAGAGCGGACGGCGGAGATGAGTTGGTGGAGGTGCAGTGGTAGATCCAAGAATGGCTCGGCAGCCGCCGACAACCAGGCAGGGGTTGGGTGAAGGTTCCGGGAGAGTGACTGCAGATAGAAACAAAACGGAGGTAAGTACACGGCAAGCCAACAAGGTGCAAAACAACAAAACTAACGCTAGAAACTCCAAGGCTGATACACTGACAAACATACTGTTCATGGCTAACGATCCGGCAGGGAATGGATGTTAGGCCAGAGCCTAAGAAGGGTGATGATCAGGACCAGGTGTGCAGATTGCTGATGGGATGCAGGTGCGGAAATCAAGAGAGCTCCCCGGAGCGTTCCAGAACCCTCGGGAAACTGGAGATCACGAACAGAAAAACTAGTCCACAGACAGGACCCGACTCAGACTGCCGGGATCGTTACAGTGTTGTGTTACAGCCTGAATTTAAAATGGATTAAATTGAGATTTGTTGTAACTGGCCTACACACAATACCCCATAATGTCAAAGTGGAATTATGTTTTTCAACATTTTTATAAATTAATAAAACATTTGAAAGCTGAAATGTCTTGAGTCAATAAGTATTCAACCCATTTGTTATGACAAGCCTAAACAAGTTCAGGAGTAAAAATGTGCTTAACAAGTCACATAAATTGCATGGACTCTGTGTGCAATATAGTGTTTAACACGATTTTTGAATGACCCCTCATCTCTGTACCCCACACATACAATTATCTGTAAGGTCCCTCAGTAGAGCAGTGAATTTCTAACACTGACTCAACCACAAAGACCAGGGAGGTTTTCCAATGCCTCGCAAAGAAGGTCACCTATTGGTAGATGGGTAAAACATTTTAAAAAGCAGATATTTAATATCTCTTTGATCATGGTGAAGTTAATAATTACACTTTGGATGGTGTATCAATACATGCAGTCACTACAAAGATACAGGGGTCCTTCCTAACTCAGTTGCCGGAGAGGAAGGAAACCTCACAGGGATTTCACCATGAGGCCAATGGTGACTTTAAAACAGTTACAGATTTTAATGGCTGTTATGGGAGAACACTGAGGATGGATCAACAACATTGTAGTTACTCCACAATACTAACCTAATTGACAGAGTGAAAAGAAGGAAGTATGTACAGAATAAAAAATATTCCAAAACATATATCCTGTTTGCAATAAGGCACTAAAGTAGTACTGAACAAATGTGGCAAAGCAATTATATTTTTGTCCTGAATACAAAGTGTTATGTTTGGGGCAAATCCAATACAACACATTACTGAGTACCTCCATATTTTTAAAGCATAGTGGTGGCTGCATCATGTTAAGGGTATGCTTGTAATCGTCAAGGACTGGGGGTTTTCAGGATAAAAAAATTAATGGAATGGAGTTTAGCACAGGCAAATTCTGAGAGGAAAACCTGGTTCAGTTGGCTTTCCACCAGACACTGGGAGATGAATTCACGTTTCAGCAGGACAATAACCTAAAACACAAGGCCAAATATACACTGGATTTGCTTACCAAGAAGACAGTGAATGTTGCTGAGTGGCCTGTTTACAGTTTGACTTAAATCTGCTTGAAAATCTATGGCAATCCTTGAAAATGGTTGTCTAGCAATGATCAACAAACAATTTGACAGAGCTTAAAGAATTTCAAAAAGAATAATGGGCAAATATTGTACTATCCAGGTGTCCAAAGCTCTTAGAAACTTACCCAGACAGACTCACAGCTGTAATCACTGCCAAAGGTGATTCTAACATGTATTGACTCAGGGGTGTGAATACTTATGTAAATTACATATTTCTGTATTTCATTTTCAATAAATTTGCTACAATTTCTAAAAATATATTTTCACTTTGTCACTTTGTCACTTTGGATTGCACACCTGGATTGTACAATATTTGCACATTATTATTTTTAAAATTCTTCAAGCTCTGTCAAGTTGGTTGTTGATCATTGCTAGACAGCCATTTTCAAGTCTTGCCATAGATTTTCAAGCCGATTTAAAGGGGGATTTCACCCGGAGGTAATGTGGGCTTGTTTTCATCATTCAGGCATTTCTAGGTCATTGAGATGTGCGTCACACATAATTGCCCAGGAGGAAGGCAGGTCTATGATGGCTTCCGGTGTATTGATGGGGGACTACAACTCGTATGGGTCAGTGCTTCGTGCTCTGGCCCCGTCCCTCCCCCAAGGAGAGCTTTTTTGAAAAGGAGGCGGAGACTAACACAATCCTTTGGGCAAAACTGAAAGAATTAACCAGACCACAATGGCTTCAAGTGATTCCTCTCATCAACACAAATTCGACAATGGAGCATTTTTTGATGTTCTATTAGCTATATGGTGACATTCAACCATACATGTTTCAACTGGAATATAGCGAAGAGGATTCGAAACAAACAGTTAGATTTAGCTAGAAGCTCAGCTACAACTGATGCCAGCACCAAGAGGGAAGATGACAAATATGGTGGCTAGCTAAGTAAGTAATTTTTCCTGCAAGCCACCGAGCTATCTAGCTAACTTTATTTTATCTACTGAAACCCATATTGTGTATTGTGTTACAGTGGCGGGAAATCAAATTATTTTTCTGTTTGCTAACTTAGGTAGGTAGCTAGCTAAGTTAGCTAAACAACTACAGGTAGCCATATCTATGACAAAAAATTGAAGAGGTTTTACAATCGGAGATCTATTGTATCTCGATTGTAAAACCTCTTCTCTTTTTAGTCGTAGATATGGCTACTAAACAGCAAGCTACAACATTACAACCAGCCACCTAAAGTTTGGTATACCAGCAAACGTTAGCATGACTGGAGTTGGCTAGCTAGTTAGCCTGGTGCCTGCTAACTTATGTGCCACGCCTCACATTTGTAACTTTTTAGCAAACGTGTCACATCAGCAACTGAATGAGCCAAGATGTCTGACAAGAAGTTACTTGTGAATACTTGCAGGCGCGCGCACTTAGACAAGATGGCGTATTGAATAGAAAGCGGTACAAACCACCTCAAGATAAAAACATAATATTTGAAATCAGTAAGTTAGACTAAATATTACCATTTCATATATTCGCAGTAAATAAAATTCAATCTGGATAATAACACAAAACAAATCATAAGGCTAGAGAAATATATCGACAAATATTACGACAACACGCAACACCCAAACATGGCGGAAGATAAACGAGGAGAACCAATCCCCAAGAGAAAACGCGACTCGTCGACTGATACACATGATATATGCTTTTCATCACTGGGTCTGGTAAGTGTGGAAAGCGACCTGTTGAAGTCGATAAATGACAAATTGGGCATACTAGAATTGGTCAGTAAGGACGTAAAAGAGTTGAAAGTGAGTCTTGAAATGAGTGACGAAAAAGTATCGATAATGGAAACAGAAACCAAAAAATTTAAAGTGACAGTAACTAAGATGGAAACGGACGTTAGGGAACTTAAAAAGGAGAACAACCTTCTGAGAGAAGCCTTACTAGACATCCAAACTAGATCGATGAGAGAAAATCTAGTACTTACGGGTATTCAGGAAAAGGAGGGAGAAATAACTGAGAATATTATGAAGGATTTCCTGCATACAGCGCTTCAAATACCACTCGAGGCTGTCGATAAAATCCAACTCGAACGTATACACCGTTTCGGACAAAGAAGACAGAAATATGATCGCCCTATCGTTGCCAAATTTGCATAAAGCTATGGTTAAAAGCCTAGGAAAAAGACTTGCTGGCACAAAAATAGGCATGAATGATCAGTTCCCGAGGGAGATTGCAGAAAGGCGCAAAGTTCTGTATCCAATCTTCAAGGAAAATAGATTAAAAGGGAAACGTGTGGCACTTGTGGTCGATAAACTATATATTGACAACCAAATGTTCAGAGACACAAAGACTACTCCATGGCTATTCTAAAAGTTGTAATAGAGGAGTTGAATAATGGAACACCCAATACTAGCAATGATAGGGATTGGAATATTAAATAACATTTATAGTAAGTATAGTATTTAAAAAAGGATAAAACGATATAACAAGAAAAGATAACAAGCAGAATAATACATCTTCAAATACAACTAATTAGAACATGGCTTTTTTGGCGAGCAATTGTTGGGGTTGGTCCTGTGTTCTCCCTGGCGTCCTTTCCCCCTTGTGGCAGGTGTGGGAAGTGGGTGCGTTTGCACGCTCGGCCCATTTCCTCCGCAGTCAACCATGTGGTGTGCATTTTTGTGTTTGGAAAGGTGCAGTGTTAATTGAGTGAGAGTGGAAATGGTTGCATATCCTAGAGTCGACGGGTATCTATGAGCAGGGGTAGTGAGAGAGAGCTTTCAATTTTGTGTAGATGAGGGATATACATTTTTAAATATAGTATACAGTGGGGGAAAAAAGTATTTAGTCAGCCACCAATTGTGCAAGTTCTCCCACTTAAAAAGATGAGAGAGGCCTGTAATTTTCATCATAGGTACACGTCAACTATGACAGACAAATTGAGAGAAAAGAAAATCCAGAAAATCACATTGTAGGATTTTTAATGAATTTATTTGCAAATTATGGTGGAAAATAAGTATTTGGTCACCTACAAACAAGCAAGATTTCTGGCTCTCACAGACCTGTAACTTCTTCTTTAAGAGGCTCCTCTGTCCTCCACTCGTTACCTGTATTAATGGCACCTGTTTGAACGTGTTATCAGTATAAAAGACACCTGTCCACAACCTCAAACAGTCACACTCCAAACTCCACTATGGCCAAGACCAAAGAGCTGTCAAAGGACACCAGAAACAAAATTCTAGACCTGCACCAGGCTGGGAAGACTGAATCTGCAATAGGTAAGCAGCTTGGTTTGAAGAAATCAACTGTGGGAGCAATTATTAGGAAATGGAAGACATACAAGACCACTGATAATCTCCCTCGATCTGGGGCTCCACGCAAGATCTCACCCCGTGGGGTCAAAATGATCACAAGAACGGTGAGCAAAAATCCCAGAACCACACGGGGGGACCTAGTGAATGACCTGCAGAGAGCTGGGACCAAAGTAACAAAGCCTACCATCAGTAACACACTACGCCGCCAGGGACTCAAATCCTGCTGTGCCAGACGTGTCCCCCTGCTTAAGCCAGTACATGTCCAGGCCCGTCTGAAGTTTGCTAGAGTGCATTAGGATGATCCAGAAGAGGATTGGGAGAATGTCATATGGTCAGATGAAACCAAAATAGAACTTTTTGGTAAAAACTCAACTCGTCGTGTTTGGAGGACAAAGAATGCTGAGTTGCATCCAAAGAACACCATACCTACTGTGAAGCATGGGGGTGGAAACATCATGCTTTGGGGCTGTTTTTCTGCAAAGGGACCAGGACGACTGATCCGTGTAAAGGAAGAATGAATGGGGCCATGTATCGTGAGATTTTGAGTGAAAACCTCCTTCCATCAGCAAGGGCATTGAAGATGAAACGTGGCTGGGTCTTTCAGCATGACAATGATCCCAAACACAATGCCCGGGCAACGAAGGAGTGGCTTCGTAAGAAGCATTTCAAGGTCCTGGAGTGGCCTAGCCAGTCTCCAGATCTCAACCCCATAGAAAATCTTTGGAGGGGAGTTGAAAGTCCGTGTTGCCCAGCGACAGCCCCAAAACATCACTGCTCTAGAGGAGATCTGCATGGAGGAATGGGCCAAAATACCAGCAACAGTGTGTGAAAACCTTGTGAAGACTTACAGAAAACGTTTGACCTGTGTCATTGCCAACAAAGGGTATATAACAAAGTATTGAGAAACTTTTGTTATTGACCAAATACTTATTTTCCACCATAATTTGCAAATAAATTCATTAAAAATCCTACAATGTGATTTTCTGGATTTTTTCTGCTCATTTTGTCTGTCATAGTTGACGTGTACCTATGATGAAAATTACAGGCCTCTCTCATCTTTTTAAGTGGGAGAACTTGCACAATTGGTGGCTGACTAAATACTTTTTTTCCCCACTGTACATCAATTTTTTTTATTTATTGTCCTATCATGATGGAAAGATCCCCAACCCTATATCCTGGACACCCACCTGAGTGACCCATACACCAAAGAGAAGTTCCCATCACTTTTATGGACCTGCTTTGAGTATGCAGCCTAAACAGAGAAATAAATGCGATCAGAGACCTACCTGAGCAGCACCGCCCCCTCAAGATTCTGAGCCTGCCTGGCAGGGTTGGTCCTACAAAGCCAGAGCCCCCTGGTGGGAGAGCATCATATACAAGGAAATTCTCAAAGCTGCTAATGAGAACCTTGACAACCTTTTACCTAGCCGGTGGGGATTCCGGTGGTAGTGGCAGTGCTGGTAGTGACAGTGCCCACCCAGGTAGTGGCAGTGCTGGCAACACTGGCTGCAGTAACCCATGGGGAGGGGGTCACACTCGGACAATCAGAGAGGGGGTTTATCATTGTGGCCCAGGTGGCACAAAATAATCAAAGGTCTGACTGCACGGGATATAACAACCGTTGAGTATCTGATTTTATGGTGGATTGTGGAGGAGGGGGGATGAGTGTGATGGAGTATGTGAGTATGTGCGTGTGTGTTTGTCCGGCATCTGTTTTGGGGGGGTGGGGATGTTGGGGGGGGGGTACGGGATGGACCACTGTAATTATTTGCTAGGATAATAATTGCTTGTCAATAAATTAAATGTAATACAATGGCAATCCGGGTTATATGTTAAAATCCTACGTATGAACTGCCAACATTATTACGCATATTAATTATTAATGATGGAAAATAAGATATGCAAGATATTTTAATAGTTATATATAGAGGTGACAGCATTGGAAATGCTTTTGGCGGTTAATCTGCTTCTGTTTTGTGCGTGGCACTGTGTGCTGTTTTCGATGGATGGGTCCTGGCCTCTCGGGGCCCTAGGGATCCGGAGGGATGTGGGTGGGATGCCGATCACTGGGATGACGGCTCAATTTGGGATGGGGAGGGGCTTTAGCGGGGGAATTAGTGGAGAACAATTGAAGGGATACTTAGTAGCAATGCAAATATCATGGTACAGTTATATGGACACTCAATCATTACGGGGTTTTTTAATGGTACATTTACAAACATATATAGTGATAAATAGACTTGAAACTTGTATCTCATTATGGTGTATGGTGAAATAAGTATAGCCAGTTATAATTGTAATGGCTTAGCTGATAATAACAAAAGAATAACAATATTTACATGGCTCAAAGAGAAGGAATATAATATCTATTGTTTACAGGAAACTCATTCAACAATTCTAGATGAAGTTGCGTGGAAAAAGGAATGGGGGGCGAAATATACTTCTCCCATGGGCAAAGAAATTCAAAAGGGGTGATGATATTAATTAATAGTAATTTCGATCCGAATGTGCAAATTGTCCAAATAGATACGCAAGGTTGATGGATTATTTTAAATATGTTATTGGACAATAAACAGATATGGCTCATTAACATTTATGGACCAAATAATGATGATCCACACTTCTTTGACAATATACACTGCTCAAAAAAATAAAGGGAACACTTAAACAACACAATGTCAATCACACTTCTGTGAAATCAAAATGTCCACTTAGGAAGCAACACTGATTGACAATACATTTCACATGCTGTTGTGCAAATGGAATAGACAACAGGTGGAAATGATAGGCAATTAGCAAGACACCCCCAATAAAGGACTGGTTTTGCAGGTGGTGACCACAGACCACTTCTCAGTTCCTACGCTTCCTGGCTGATGTTTTGGTCACTTTTGAATGCTGGCGGTGCTTTCACTCTAGTGGTAGCATGAGACAGAGTCTACAACCCACACAAGTGGCTCAGGTAGTGCAGCTCATCCGGGATGGCACATCAATGCGAGCTGTGGCAAGAAGGTTTGCTGTGTCTGTCATCGTAGTGTCCAGAGCATGGAGGCGCTACCAGGAGACAGGCCAGTACATCAGGAGACGTGGAGGAGGCCGTAGGAGGGCAACAACCCAGCAGCAGGACTGCTACCTCCGCCTTTGTGCAAGGAGGACTAGGTGGAGCACTGCCAGAGCCCTGCAAAATGACCTCCAGCAGGCCACAAATGTGCATGTGTCTGCTCAAACGGTCAGAAACAGACTCCATGAGGGTGGTATGAGGGCCCGACGTCCACAGGTGGGGGTTGTGCTTACAGCCCAACACCGTGCAGGACGTTTGGCATTTGCCAGAGAACACCAAGATTGGCAAATTCGCCACTGGCGCCCTGTGCTCTTCACAGATGAAAGCAGGTTCACACTGAGCACATGTGACAGACGTGACAGAGTCTGGAGACGCTGTGGAGAACGTTCTGCTGCCTGCAACATCCTCCAGCATGACCGGTTTGGCGGTGGGTCAGTCATGGTGTGGGGTGGAATTTCTTTGGGGGCCGCACAGCCCTCCATGTGCTCGCCAGAGGTAGCCTGACTGCCATTAGGTACCGAGATGAGATCCTCAGACCCCTTGTGAGACCATATGCTGGTGCGGTTGGCCCTGGGTTCCTCCTAATGCAAGACAATGCTAGACCTCAAGTGGCTGGAGTGTGTCAGCAGTTCCTGCAAGAGGAAGGCATTGATGCTATGGACTGGCCCGCCCGTTCCCCAGACCTGAATCCAATTGAGCACATCTGGGACATCATGTCTCGCTCCATCCACCAACGCCACGTTGCACCACAGACTGTCCAGGAGTTGGCGGATGCTTTAGTCTAGGTCTGGGAGGAGATCCCTCAGGAGACCATCCGCCACCTCATCAGGAGCATGCCCAGGCATTGTAGGGAGGTCATACAGGCATGTGGCCACACACACTACTGAGCCTCATTTTGACTTGTTTTAAGGACATTACATCAAAGTTGGATCAGCCTGTAGTGTGGTTTTCCACTTTAATTTTGAGTGTGACTCCAAATCCAGACCTCCATGGGTTGATAAATTTGATTTCCATTGATAATTTTTGTGTGATTTTGTTGTCAGCACATTCAACTATGTAAAGAAAAAAGTATTTAATAAGATTATTTCATTCATTCAGATCTAGGATGTGTTATTTTAGTGTTCCCTTTATTTTTTTGAGCAGTGTATATAATAAATGATCAACCCTGCAAGCAATTCAAGACAATATTATTATGGCGGGGGTTTATAATACTGTTTTAAATAGCTCAATGGACCGTAAAGGAAATCACACCACAAACAATCACCCACATGCTCTTAAGGAAATCGTGAATGTCATGGATACATTAGAACTAGTAGATATATGGAGGCTTAAATATCCTGATCTAGTGAGATATACATGGCGGAGACTCAATCAAGCTAGTCGTCTTGACTTCTTTCTTATCTCATTCTCGTTGGCGCCAAAAGTTACAAAAGTGTTGATAGGGGACAGAATGCGGTCGGACCATCATATAATTGGCATATACATTACCCTTACTGAATTTCCACGTGGGCGAGGATATTGGAAATGTAATCAAAGCCTATTGGATGATAATTTATTTATAATTAGAACAAAGGAATTTATAACTGACTTTTTCCAACATAATATAGGTACAGCAAATCCCCTTATTGTATGGGACACCTTTAAATGTGTCTTTAGAGGCCATGCTATTCAGTACTCATCTCGAAAACAAAAGCAATTTAGGTCAAAAGAGTTTATACTAACAAAGGAAATAGAAAGTCTAACAGAACAGATAGATGGCAATAAAAACTGTAACATAGAGGCTCAGAATAAATTAGAGGAAAAACTAAAATAAATGGAGAAACTTATTCAAGAAAGAGCAAGTGTAATATATTATAAAAATAAAGCAAACTGGATGGAATACGGGGAAAAATGCACCAAATTATTTTTTAATCTTCAACATAGTAATGCTACCAAAAATAATTTAATGAAATTGGTTACAATTGACGGAGTAACCCATGATTCACCAGATGATATTTTGAAGGAGGAAACAAGGTACTTTAAGCATATGTTTTCGTTTCAGTCGCCTCCATCTCCTCTATCTGAAGCTAATTGTAGAGATGTTTTTTCTATTGATAATGTAAAATTAACAGCCAAACAGAAAGACTCATGTGAAGGTGAAATTACAGAGGAGGAACTTCTGGATGCAATTAAAAACTTTAAGTCTGGGAAAACTCCAGGGTTGGATGGCATAGCAGTCGAAGTATACCAAACCTTTTTTGATATACTAAGAGGACCGCTATTAGCATGTTTTAACCACTCCTATGTAAATGGTAGATTATCTGACACTCAAGAAGAAGGTCTGATCTCATTATTACTGAAACAGGACCCAGGTGATAAATATAAAGATCCAGTCCATTAAAAAAATTGGAGGCCCCTTACTGTCACGCTCGTCGAACAGAGAGGACCAAGGCGCAGCGTTGCGGGTGAACATATTTATATTTATTGACTAGATCACACGATCAAAACAAAGAACGAAACGTGAAGTCCTTCGATACACAAACCAAAAGGAACAAGAAACCACAAAACACAAAGTGCAAGACAAACAGTTAAATATGGCTCCCAATCAGAGACACCCAGCTGACACTCGTTGCCTCTGATTGGGAGTCACTCAGCCCAACATAGAAAATTAAACATAGACTTACACACCCTGGCTCAACATAACATAGTCCCCAGAGCCAGGGCGTGACAGTACCCCCCCCCCAAAGGCGCGGACTCCGGCCGCGCCAAACCACCACAACAGGGGAGGGACCGGGTGGGCACTCCGCCTCGGCGGCGGATCCGGCTCCGGACATGACCCAGGCACGGGTTGTGCTGGACTGACGACGCACACCCCTGGCTTGATGCGTGGAGGAGGAACGGGCCGGACCGGGCTGACGAAGCGCACCCCTGACTTGGTGCGGGGAGCAGGAATGAGCCGGACCGGGCTGACGACGCGCACCACTGACCCGGTGCGGGGAGCTGGAACGGGCCGGACAGGGCTGACGACGCACACCACTGGCTTGGTGCGGGAAGCTTGGATGGGCCGGACTGGGCTGGCGACGCGCACCACAGACTTGGTGCGGAGAGCAGGAACGGGCCGTGCCGGACTGACGACGCACACCACTGGCTTGGTGCGGGAAGCTTGGATGGGCCGGACTGGGCTGGCGACGCGCACCACAGACTTGGTGCGGAGAGCAGGAACGGGCCGGGCTGGGCTGTCGACGCACACCGTAGGCTTTGTGCGTGGAGCAGGGACAGGCCGGGCTGGGCTGTCGACGCACACCACTGACTTGGTGGGAATGGCAGGAACAGGCCGGGCTGGGCTGACGACGTGCACCACTGACTTGGTGGGAATGGCAGGAACAGGCCGGGCCGGGCTGACGACGCGCACCACTGACTTGGTGGGAATGGCAGGAACAGGCCGGGCTGGGCTGGGGACACACACCACTGGCCCCACGCAGGGATCAGGAACGGGCCGGACCGGACTGGTAACACACCCCAGTACCTCTCGCCGTGCCTCCACACTTTCCCTCTCCTCTGTGCCCAGTGGCCCCCCTAACCTGGCGGCCTTCTCTGCCAACGCTTTGCACCGCTCTAACCCGTACACCTGCTGGCCCGACGTCGTGAGCCCCCCCCTAAAAATTTCCTGGGGGTCTCTCCTCCCTCTTGCCAGACTCGCAATCATCTCCTCCCACGTCCATCCTCTCTCCTCATCACGCTGCTTGATCCAGTCGAGGTTGCCACGGAGATCTGCCAGCGATGGCTCCTGAACACGCTGCTTGGTCTGGTTAAGGTGGTTTCTTCTGTCACGCTCGTCGAACAGAGAGGACCAAGGCGCAGCGTTGCGGGTGAACATATTTATATTTATTGACTAGATCACACGATCAAAACAAAGAACGAAACGTGAAGTCCTTCGATACACAAACCAAAAGGAACAAGAAACCACAAAACACAAAGTGCAAGACAAACAGTTAAATATGGCTCCCAATCAGAGACACCCAGCTGACACTCGTTGCCTCTGATTGGGAGTCACTCAGCCCAACATAGAAAATTAAACATAGACTTACACACCCTGGCTCAACATAACATAGTCCCCAGAGCCAGGGCGTGACACTTACACTTCAGTGTTGTGATGCAAAGATTCTAGCAAAATGTATAGCGCATAGAATTAAAAAGGTATTGTTGGATATTATTCATTCTAATCAGACAGGTTTTTTACATGGAAGATAGATTGGAGATAATATAAGGCAAGTATTGGAAACAATAGAACATTATGGAAAATCGGAGAAACCAGGCCTGCTATTCATAGCAAACTTCGAAAAGGCATTTGATAAAGTACGACTGGGGTTTATATATAAATGCCTGGAGCATTTCAATTTTGGTGAATCTCTTATAAAATGGGTCAAAATCATGTATAGTAACCCTAGGTGTAAAATAGTAAATAATGGCTATTTCTCAGAAAGTTTTAAACTGTCAAGAGGAGTGAAACAAGGTTGTTCACAATCGGCATATCTATTTATTTTGGCCATCGATATGTTAGCTATTAAAATCAGATCCAACAATAATATCAGGGGATCAGAAATCCAGGGCTTATTATTTTTATTTTTTTGTCATTTAGCAGACACTCTTATCCAGAGCGACATAGAGGAGCAATTAGGGTTAAGTGCCTTGCTCAAATACACGGACAGATTTTTCACCTAGTCAGCTCAGGGATTAGAACCAGCGACTTTTCGGTTACTGGCACAACGCTCTTAACCACTAAGCTACCTGCCGCCCCACTTAAAAACAAAGGTGTCATTGTACGCTGATGATTCATGTTTTCTTTTAAATCCACAACTAGAATCACTCCACAGCCTCATAGAGGATCTAGATACATTTTCTAACCACTCTGGATTACAAACAAATTATGACAAATGTACTATATTACGTATTGGATCAATAAATAAATAAAAAATTATATTGCCATGTAGTTTACCAATAAAATGGTCTGATGGTGATGTGGATATACTCGGAATACATATCCCAAAGGAAATAAATGATCTCACTTCAATAAATTATAATAGAAAGTTAGCAAAAATAGATAAGATCTTGCTACCATGGAAAGGTGGGTGCCTGTCAATTTGTGGAAAAATCACCCTGATTAACTCTTTAGTATTATCCCAGTTTACCTATTTGCTTATGGTCTTGCCCACGCCTAGCGAACAGTTTTTTAAATTATATGAGAAAAAAATATTCAATTTTATTTGGAATGGCAAGCCAGACTAAATTAAACGGGCCTATATATATAATGAATATGAATTCGAAGGACAGAAATTATTAAATATAAAAGCATTAGATCTATCACTAAAAGCTTCAGTCATACAAAAGTTATACTTAAATTCAAACTGGTTCTCTATCAAATTAGTAAGATTGTCTCACCCAATGTTCAAGAATGGCCTTTTTCCCTTTATTCAGATTACAACCACTCACTTTCAGTTATTTGAAAAGGAAATCATCTCCCAGATATCACTATTTCTAAAACAAGCCATAGAAAGTTGTTTGCAATTTCAATTTAATCCTCCAGAAACGACAGAACAAATAATGCAACAACTATTGTGGTTAAACTCAAATACACTAATTGACAAAAAAACTTATTTTTTTGACAAAATGTTTAAAAAAGGTATAATCTTTGTAAATGATATCATCGGTAGGACTGGTGGAGTTATGTCGCACATGCAGCTAACAAAAACATATGGAAATGTCTGCTCTACCCAAAATTACAACCAAATAATTGCAGCCTTACCGCAAAAATGGAAGAGGAAAGTGGAAGGAGGAGAAAGTAAGGAACTTGTCTGCCGGCCTTGCATTAAAGAACATAATTGGTTAAGGAAAACTGTGATAAATAAAAAGGTATATCAGTTTCATTTAAGGACCAAAGGATTGACAGCCGTCCCATATAGATTGCAAAATAGTTGGGAAGAGATTTTTGACGTACCAATCCCATGGCATAGTGTTTATGAACTGATACGCAAAACGACACTGGATTCAAAACTTAGAATCTTTCAATTTAAATTATTATATAAAATTCTTGCTACCAATAGAATGTTATTTATATGGGGGATACAATCTTCCCAGCTCTGCAGATTTTGCTGCGACAAGACAGAATCATTAGATCATTTGTTTTGGTACTGTCCATTTGTAGCTTGTTTTTGGACACAGGTCCAGGAATGGCTAAAGGATTGCAGTATTTACCTGGAGCTAACCATGCAGATAGCATTGCTACTGATCTGAAAAGTCATAGTCAATCGATCAATAATATAATAATACTATTAGCAAAAATGTTTATTTTCAATTCACAATCTGTAGAAACAATGAGAATAGAAAGGTTCAGAACGTTTGTAAGACATCACAGTACAGCTGAAATATATATGGCAAATAGAAATCCTATATGGATGGTATTAAAAGACAGATGGGAGGTGTTGAATGGAATTGAAGGATGGGACTAATAACAACTAACAACAAACAATAACAAGATGACTAATAATGTAGACACACTGTGTCCATAATAAGTATGGGTTGTAGGTTGGGAGCTTTTGTGAAGGAGCACAGTTAGAAAGATATGGCATATAGAAGTAAACCGGATGGACATCATGAAAATGATCGTAGAGGTTGAGAGTAGAAGAAGTTCAGGAGAAAGAACAAACAAAATATAATTACTGTAAAATTGACTGTGTCCATAAAATGTAGATAATGGGTATGGGCTGGAAGTAGAGGCCTAGGCGTTGTTGTTCACTAGTTTGCTCCAAGTGGGGAAAGGGTGGCGGGGTTGGAAAGTAATAAAGGGGAATATATATATATTTTTTAAAGGATATGTATGTATGTATGTATGTATGTATGTATGTATGTATGTATGTATGTATGTATGTATGTATGTATGTATGTATGTATGTGTGTGTGTGTGTATGTGTGTATATGTGTATGTATGTATGTGTGTGTATGTGTGTGTATGTATGTATATCTATGTATGTGTGTATGTATGAATTTATATATGTGTGTATATATATATATATATATATATATATATATATATATAACATGGGGGATTGGAAGTGATGCAGACAATTACATTGATGGAAGTTACAATCTATCTGCAATATTTAAAAAAACAACAACATCCAAACAGATGTAAATATTAATTATCGGCTATCCAGCTAGCTAGCTAGCTAAGTTTACTAGCTAACAGTGAGGAGAAACAATAATACAACAATTTACTGTTGTAAATCACAAACTGATAAGCTGGTTTTACTATAAAGATATTTGCCTAGGCATGCCTGATAGACATGGCTGTAGCTAGATACTGTCTGCCTACCTACCTACAGTGCATTAAAAATCTGTAATTTAAAGGGATGTTTATTTTTCTATTTCATGTAATGGACATACACAAAATATTCCAAATTGGTGAAGTGAAAAAAAAAAAACTGGTTTCAAAAAATTCGAAAAAATAAATAACGGAAAAGTGGTGCGTGCATATGTATTCACCCACTTTGCTATGAAGCTCCTAAATAAGATCTGGTGCAACCAATTACCTTCAGAAGTCACATAATTAGTTAAATAATGTCCACCTGTGTGCAATCTAAGTGTCACATGATCTGTCACATGATCTCAGTATATATACACCTGTTCTGAAAGGCCCCAGAGTCTGCAACACCACTAAGCAAGGGGCACCACCAAGCAAGCGGCACCATGAAGACCAAGGAGCTCTCCAAACAGGTCAGGGTTGGGTTATAAAAAAATATCTGAAACTTTGAACATCCCACAGAGCACCATTAAATCCATTATAAAAAAATTGAAAGAATATGGCACCACAACAAACCTGCCAAGAGAGGGCCGCCCACCAAAACTCACGGACCAGGCAAGGAGGGCATTAATCAGAGATCAACAAAGAGACCAAAGATAACCCTGAAGTAGCTGCAAAGCTCCACAGCGGAGATTGGAGTATCTGTCCATAGGACCGCTTTAAGCCATACATTCCACAGAGCTGGGCTTTACGGAAGAGTGCTGTGGGGATGTTTTTTATCGGCAGGGGCTGGGAAACTGGTCAGAATTGAAGGAATGATGGATGGCGCTAAATACAGGGAAATTATTGAGGGAAACCTGTTTCAGTCTTCCAGAGATTTGAGACTGGGATGGAGGTTCACCTTCCAGCAGCACAATGACCCTAAGAATACTGCTAAAGTAACACTCGAGTGGTTTAAGGGGAAAACATTTAAATGTCTTGGAATGGCCTAGTCAAAGCCCAGACCTCAATCCAATTGAGAATCTGTGGTATGACTTAAAGATTGCTGTACACATTTTACATTTTAGTCATTTAGCAGACGCTCTTATCCAGAGTGAGTGTATAAATTTTTCATACTGGCCCCCTGTGGGAAACAAACCCACAACCCTGGCGTTGCAAGCGCCATGCTCTACCAACTGAGCTACACGGGGCCCAGTGGAACCCATCCAACTGGGAGCTGGAGCAGTTTTGCCTTGAAGAATGGGCAAAAACCCAGTGGGGGGGGTGATAGTTATGCATGCTCAAGTTTTCTGGTTTTTTTTTGGTCTTATTTCTTGTTTGTTTCACAATAAAACATATTTTGCATATTCAAAGTGGTAGGCATGATGTGTAAATAAAATGATACAAACCCCAAAAAATCAATTTTAATTCCAGGTTGTAAGGCAACAAAATAGGAAAAATGCCAAGGGGGGTGAATACTTTCGCAAGCCACTGTAGGTACATTTGTACTGTTCAAAGGTTGAGGGTTATGGCATATTTCTTTCTATTAGGCTAGATATTGTTCTATATGTAATCTCTGTGCCTGTGGACATGTATGCATGTTCAACTATTCTACCCTAATGGTGATGTCAACTGTCATTCAAACTGTACAATAAATTATAATTTATTATCTATTTTTGTCTTACAGACAATACTGTCTTGCGCCTAGGCTTCTTCCTGGAGTGGATTCTAGATGGAGAGAAACATAATTCCGTGAACTGTATCCCTTTCAATGGATTGGACATTATGTTGAAATTCAAGCAGAAGATGTCTCAAGAGGACCTGAATGGCAGTTTGATCATGACATGTCTGTACAAGTATACCCTGAACTTTACTACATTGATCATACTGTATTTTCTTACTGTATGTTTCTGTGTGATTGACAATTTCATCATGACCACCTCTCCCATCATCTGCTAATCACCAGTTCTCTCAGCTAAAGATTGTTAAACCAGAGAATGTGATTTAACCAAACAGTTTTGGTATTCATTACTAGGAGTTTTCGACCAATCTTAGCTTGGCGATGCTGTCGTCGTCCTCGATTTGTGGAAACAGCTGTCTCATAAAATGTCTGTGTCCAGTTGCAGGAGGTCAGTTTGAATTGAGAAAACGCTCCATTATTAAAATTAATACTTTTTTTGCTCCATGAAATAATCGAACAATGTGTATGCCCCATCTTGTCTATTTCAAGTCTTCTCTCATTGACTGAGACAGGTGTCTGTCACAACTTTCTTTTTTTTTTTTTACGGACAGTCAGGTGCACACTCCAACACAATTTACAAATGCAGTATTTGTGTTTAGTAAGTCCACCAGATCAGAGACAGTAGGGATGACAACACGTTATTTGTATTAACTTATTTAATCTGAGTAGCCCAATTGAGACCAGGGTCTCATTTTCAATGGTGCCCTGAGACCACAAAATATTAAAATATATATAATAACAAGTACACGAGAACATCACCAACATCACAGCCATCATAAACAAGTTACTAAATCAATCAATCAATACAATTGCACACCTCGGTGAACTAATTTATTATCAGGGTTTTAAAATGCCCAAGTGGCACCAGGGAATCCAAATGTAATGAATTTTGTAAGTGATTCCAAAAAATGTGGAGCGTGCAAAAGCGGATTTACCTAATTCCGTGGAGACCCGAGGAATCTGAAGAGTTAACCAACCATGTGAATTGGGTTATATTTATAGGTGCGTGAATTGGACCATATTACTGTTCTGCCTGTGCATTTGAAATGTAACTAGTACTTTTGGGTAACAGGGAAAGTGTATGGGAGTAAAAGTAAAAAGTACACATTTCCTTTAGGAATGTAGTGGAGTAAAAGTTGTAAAAAATATAAATAGTAAGGTAAAGCACAGATACTGATTTTAAAAAACTACCTAAGTAGTACTTCAAAGTATTTTTTCTTAGTTACTCTACACCACTGGTATTGTGTTTTGAGAATCTGCAGAGAGAAGAATGAGGTGGTTGTGTCATTACTGTTGTAGTCTTGATTTTATATCTTTCAGTGTCCCTTGCTGGTTTCTGTCCCACAATCTTGTTGTGCTCCATAACCCCAAGGTGTGTCCCCTCCCTCATGCTTGTGTATCCAAAACTCAGCCGATTTTGGGTATTTTTCAGCAGGACACTGTGGAAGGACTCCAGATAACCTGAGTTTTACAAAGACAAAAGGTAAAAATAGAAAAAGTGTTAGACTAAATTGATGATATGGTCTGGAAGGTTATCTGTGGACCTCAGGCTACAGTGGCTTGCGAAAGTATTTACCCCCCTTGGCATTTTTCCTATTTTGTTGCCTTACAACCTGGAATTAAAATGGATTTTTGGGGGGTTTGTATAATTTTATTTACACAACATGCCTACCACTTTGAATATGCAAAATATTTTTTATTGTGAAACAAACTAGAAATAGGAAACAAATCTAAAAACTTGAGCGTGCATAACTTTTCACCCCCCCCCCCCAAAGTCAATATTTTGTACAGCCACCTTTTGCAGAAATTACAGCTGCAAGTCTCTTGGGGTAAGTCTATAAGCTTGGCACATCTAGCCACTGGGATTTTTGCCCATTCTTCAAGGCAAAATTGCTCCAGCTCCTTCAAGTTGGATGGATTCCGCTGGTGTAGCACAATCTTTAAGTCATACCACAGATTCTCAATTGGATTGAGGTCTGGGCTTTGACTAGGCCATTCCAAGATATTTAAATGTTTCCCCTTAAACCACTCGAGTGTTGCTTTAGCAGTATGCTTAGGGTCATTGTCCTGCTGGAAGGTGAAACTCTGTCCCAGTCTCAAATCTCTGGAAGACTGAAACAGGTTTCCCTCAAGAATGTCCCTGTATTTAGCGCCATCCATCATTCCTTCAATTCTGACCAGTTTCCCAGTCCCTGCCGATGGAAAAACATCCTCACAGCATGATGCTGCCACCGCCATGCTTCACTGTGGGGATGGTGTTCTCGGTGTGATGAAAGGTGTTGGGTTTGTGCCAGACATTGTGTTTTCCTTGATGGCCAAAAAGCTCAATTTTAGTCTCATCTGACTAGAGTACCTTCTTCCATATGTTTGGGGAGTCTCCCACATGCCTTTTGGCGAACACCAAACATGTTTGCTTATTTTTTTCTTTAAGCAATGGCTTTTTTCTGGCCACTCTTCCGTAAAGCCCAGCTCTGTGGAGTGTAAGGCTTAAAGCGGTCCTATGGACAGATACTCCAATCTCCGCTGTGGAGCTTTGCAGCTACTTCAGGGTTATCTTTGGTCTCTTTGTTGATCTCTGATTAATGCCCTCCTTGCCTGGTCCGTGAGTTTTGGTGGGCGGCCCTCTCTTGGCAGGTTTGTTGTGGTGCCATTTTCTTTCCATTTTTTAATAATGGATTTAATGGTGCTCTGTGGGATGTTCAACGTTTCAGATATTTTGTTATAACCCAACCCTGATCTGTACTTCTCCACAACTTTGTCCCTGACCTGTTTGGAGAGCTCCTTGGTCTTCATGGTGCCGCTTGCTTGGTGGTGCCCCTTGCTTAGTGGTGCTGCAGACTCTGGGGCCTTTCAGAACAGGTGTATATATACTGAGATCATGTGACAGATCATGTGACACTTAGATTGCACACAGGTGGACTTTATTCAATCATTATGTAACTTCTGAAGGTAATTGGTTGCACCAGATCTTATTTAGGAGCTTCATAGCAAAGTGGGTGAATACATATGCACGCACCACTTTTCCGTTATTTATTTTTTCAAATTTTTTGAAACAAGTTATTTTTTTCATTTCACTTCACCAATTTGGACTATTTTGTGTATGTCCATTACATGAAATCCAAATAAAATGTATATAAATTACAGGTTGTCATGCAACAAAATAGGAAAAACGCCAAGGTTGATGAATACTTTTGCAAGGCACTGTACATCTAACCACCTGTAACCCATAACACAAACCCATTCAAACACTACCCAATTAATGTTTATGCCATGCTTACTGTAAATTGACCTACCTTAGCCGTCAGCTTGTAAATATTTTTGCCAACTTACCTTAACCTTGTGCAGAGCTAGGGGTTGTAAGCACATGCAGATTATGTACCACCTATAACAAAACACACAACAATACACAATTGAACCACCCCACTAATTGTATTGATCTCTATCAGACGATGACTAACTTACAAAGAATGCATTAATGATTAAAGCATAAAAGGTTTATACTGTACTGATATGAATTGTTTCACATAACAGGCTGTGATTCATGTGAGGAACATTAGGGGCTAGGATGAGATAAAACGTGTATTTCTTATAGATAAGACTTGTATTTCTCACAGATACGAACACTGCCTCTTTGTTGTCTGTGAACCATCCTTGAACGTAGTACAGTGGAATGGTGTCTTTTGGGTGCTGACTCCACAGGTTGTTATGATAAAAACGTATGCCTGGCAACAGTGTGCAACAAGTGGAGCGCCAAGAGGCTGGGACTAGCCTGTGCGCCAACGAATTGGCTGAGTAAGTCTAAACCACGCTCAGTCTCTACTCTGATTGGCCAGCAGAGAGTGGGAACTATCTCTGTCAGAGTATTTGAAGAAGAACCTGTAACAATGGATTAGTTCTCTGTCTGCCCTGCGTGGTATTTCAGTGAGGGGGGTACTTTAAAGTAGATTAGACAGTGCGAGCTATGATAAACTCATAGGAGGTACTTTAAATTAGATTAGACAGTGCGAGCAATGACTGGAGGCTCATAGGGGGTACTTTAAAGTAGATTAGACAGTGCGAGCTATGATAAACTCATAGGAGGTACTTTAAATTAGATTAGACAGTGCGAGCTATGACTGAAGGCTCATAGGGGGTACTTTAAAATAGATTAGATAGTGTGAGCTATGACTAGAGGCTCATCGGAGGTACTTTAAAAGTTAGACAGTGCGAGTGTTGTCGTATGCATGAGAGTGTGAATGATAAACCTGTATACCTTGATAGAAAACTAATTGGGCTGTCCAAACTGTATAATTTGGGGATAACTTTTGCGTTTGTGGTTGCTTAAACCGTATAACCCGTTAATAACAATTGGGAACATAAAGCTAAAGTGATGAATTGTGTGACTGAACTGAGGCGTTTGAGCTGATATGATTGAACTGTGGCGTTTGGTGTTAGACATAGCATAATACTGGTTTTAGGTGCTTGGGTTGAGGCTTTTTGGTTGATTATTTGATGTAACGTTTGATGTTTGACCCTGCAAAATACTGGTTAAACAATTAGACTGAAATAATTCGGTTTATCGTTGAAATATAAACATGTACCAACTTTAACTAATTAGGTGGGAATCATTTGATTTAAATAAATAGATTAAAGTACTTTAAATAACGACAAAATATTGGAAACACTAAAACGAGAAATAGCTCCTCAAAAGCCTACTCCCGCTGGAGAGGGAAGAGAGAGTTGCGAGGGGAGGGGCTGGAGACAGCGAAAGTGTGGCTTTTGGAGCCCTGATAGACTGGGAGTTGGCTGGGAACACCACGGGGCGATTGTTTGAGAGGTACCTATAAATTTATAACGATATATACGTATGGGCTTGCTCACCCGAACGTAGACGGACGTCATGGGTGAGAAAGTAGAGAATATTTACATTTGCATTTTTGGTAATTTGGCAGACGCTCTTGTCCAGAGCGACTTGCAGGAGCGATTGGGGTTGAGTGCCTTGCTCGAGGGCACATCGGCAGATTTTTCGCCTGGTCGGCTCGGGGATTGGAACCAGCGACCTCTCGGTTGTTGGCGCGGCGCTATTGGTCACTAAGCTGCCTGCCGCCCCATATGAGTTTAAGGTTGTGCCGTTGTTTGATCATGTGATAAGGTTTAATGGGTAATCGGACCATGACTAATGTGGTTATGGAAGTAATGTATCAATAGTGGAGAGCCAATAGGGGGCTCCATTGAACTATTATGGTTTATTTGGCATTTCAATGGCATAAGGGGAAATCTGTATGTATGAGGGGAATTCGATTATGTATTATTAAAGAGAGGACAAAATACTTAAAAAAAAAATAAAAGATTAGAAATTGAGAGCTGAACATGTATGTGTGAAGATAGTTTATTAACCACACCCGTATGTCAGAGGTTTTGTGCCCCACAGGTGAACTAAAGGAGAAGGTGACCCACTCTATCTAACCAGGAGACTGGTGAGCATCCAGTCCCTAAAATAAGAAAAACTGGAAGCAGGCCTGTTGGGAAGGGCCCTACCAAGTCCTATTAGATCCACCTGGGTGCATGTCACACACTGCAAAAAGGTAAACCCAGTTACACCTGACGAACAAACACAGAGTTAGGAGAAAGAACCGATCACCACTAGGGCTCGGGGGTTGGCTCCTTAACGAAGATTCCCTTACCCTGTCTGATCATCCCTGTGTGAGTTCGATAGAAGGTAAAGCAATGGGTTGGCCTCTGGCGTCTGACATGTTCTCAGGGCGAGGGTGGGGATTCACAGGTCTCCCGACGGTAGGTAGCTGTCTGATTGTGGGGGCCATATTCCTAACACACTCAAACCCTCCTGATTAGCCAGAAGTAGTAGTTAACCTAACACAAGTTGATAAAATAATACCTGAGCACAGTCTACGAAGGCATAGGAGACAGCTAGACGTAGGGAAAGGGGAAGTACTAGGGACTTTAGGGAAGGACATCACCATATATCATTACATTTACATTTTAGTCATTTAGCAGACGCTCTTATCCAGAGCGACTTACAGGAGCAATTAGGGTTAAGTGCCTTGCTCAAGGGCACATTAACGTCATTTAGCAGACGCTCTTAGCCAGAGCGACTCACAAATTGGTGCGTTCACCCTATAGCCAGTGGGATAACCACTTTACAATTTGGGGGGGTTAGAAGGAATACTTTATCCTATCCCAGGTATTCCTTAAAGAGGTGGGGTTTCAAATGTCTCCGGAAGGTGGTGAGTGACTCCGCTGTCCTGGCGTCGTGAGGGAGCTTGTTCCACCATTGGGGTGCCAGAGCAGCGAACAGTTTTGACTGGGCTGAGCGGGAGCTATGCTTCCGCAGAGGAAGGGGAGCCAGCAGGCCAGAGGTGGATGAACGCAATGCCCTCGTTTGGGTGTAGGGACTGATCAGAGCCTGAAGGTACAGAGGTGCCGTTCCCCTCACTGCTCCATAGGCAAGCACCATGGTCTTGTAGCGGATGCGAGCTTCAACTGGAAGCCAGTGGAGTGTGCGGAGGAGGGGGGTGACGTGAGAGAACTTGGGAAGGTTGAACACCAGACGGGCTGCGGCATTCTGGATGAGTTGTAGGGGTTTAATGGCACAGGCAGGGAGGCCAGCCAACAGCGAGTTGCAGTAGTCCAGACGGGAGATGACAAGTGCCTGGACCAGGACCTGCGCCGCTTCCTGTGTAAGGCAGGGTCGCACTCTCCGAATGTTGTAGAGCATGAACCTGCAGGAGCGGGTCACCGCCTTGATGTTGGCGGAGAACGACAGGGTGTTGTCCAGGGTCACGCCTAGGCTCTTCGCACTCTGGGAGGAGGACACAGCGGAGTTGTCAACCGTGATGGCGAGATCATGGAACGGGCAGTCCTTCCCCGGGAGGAAGAGCAGCTCCGTCTTGCCAGGGTTCAGCTTGAGGTGGTGATCCGTCATCCATACTGATATGTCTGCCAGACATGCAGAGATGCGATTCGCCACCTGGTTATCAGAAGGGGGAAAGGAGAAGATTAGTTGTGTATCGTCAGCGTAGCAATGATAGGAAAGGCCATGTGAGGATATGACAGAGCCAAGTGACTTGGTGTATAAGAGAAAAGGAGAGGGCCTAGAACCGAGCCCTGGGGGACACCAGTGGTGAGAGCACGTGGTGCGGAGACAGCTTCCCGCCACGCCACTTGGTAGGAGCGACCGGTCAGGTAGGACGCAATCCAGGAGTGAGCCGCGCCGGAGATGCCCAGCTCGGAGAGGGTGGAGAGGTGGATCTGATGGTTCACAGTATCAAAGGCAGCAGACAGGTCTAGAACTACATCCTGGGACTATGTAGTTGCTCATACCAAGCGGGGGGGGATATGTCAAGCTCCATACACAGTTTAGGGACAGGTGTAGTATTGTGAAAGTAGGGAATTACCAGAAATGGCAGTGCAACCCATATAAGGGTAGGTACTGTCTGAAAGTCTAAATTACGCTAAAACAGGTTACAGACCTGAACAAGTGAGATATCCTCCTCAACTGGGGCACCCTATAGAGTAAACCTCTCTGAGGGAGGTAGTGAGACCGGGGCTGTGGTGAAGATAGTGCAAACTATAGACCTGAAGAAAGTAGGACAGGTGGAGACGGGGTGTAGAAATCTTGACCTGTGGTTGGAATGGGTTCAGTATACGGCAAGAACTATGTCTAAAGAGGACTGTTATGCCTGTGGGACAGCCAAACAAAGGCTAACAACTACTCCGTTCCCCTTGACAGGCTTTAACTCTCTGTCAGGTTTATCCTCCATGCAAGCCACCTGGGAATGTGGTGAAGGAGTCTTATGGTAACTTGCACTATCTGTATCCCCCGATAACAAAGTCACCCCGACCTAGGTTGCCTCCGTTTGAAGTCTCAGGGGATTCTAATTGTTTTTCTAGGACTAGTAAGAGAGGATACAGGGTAGGGCATCTTAGCTACTGCTCCCACACAGAGAATGTCACAACTAAAGAGACCATGACTAATCTCTCCTCTTTGTTGCAGCCAGAGGATTTTAGGAACCAAAACCAGGCCCGTGCTGACATCTGATGGTTGTGTGGTGATAACAGATTGTGAACTCACCTACATACTCAAACAATCAAACGTGTCAGAGACTGGTGAGTTGTCACGTAGAAAGTAGGACCTCCTCCTGGTATCCTTTGATGAAAGGATATATATTGATGGGATAGGAGTACCCCGAGGGGTTCCAGGAGAATTCAAAGCTAGGAATCAGATCGCAGCTGGGTTTGAATCAAGTCTTTTCTGGTGGTCAACAATTAATAAAAACGTAGATTGGATGAATTATATTTACTATAACCAGCAAAGATTTATAAACCACACTCGTGATGCAATAAAGGGATTAGCTGAGCAGACAGCGGCAACTAGCTTAATGACATGGCAGAAAAGAATAGCTTTAGATATGCTTTTGGCTGAGCGGGACGGGGTTTGTGTTCTGTTTGGATCTATGTGTTGTACTTTCATCTCCAACAATACAGCACCGGACGGGTCCGTGACCAAAGCGCTTCAGGGACTCACCACGCCGGCGAACGAACTGGCTGAGAACTCTGGTATTGATAGTTCCCTAAACGGTTGGTTTGACAACATATTTGGTAAATGGAAAACTATTGTTGTAACTATTCTGGGTGAAGTTATAGCTTCTATGGGTATACTTGTTCTTTGTGGATGTTGTCTTATTCCCTGTGTCTAAGGGTTGGTGAGAAAAGGAGATGGAGAAGGTGGTTTCCCAACAGATGGTGAGATACGGCCCAATCCCGGACTCCGACCTAAGGAATGAAGGATATGACCTACCAGTCTTGGTGGAATCACACCCTAGAGGGTGTCTAAAGGGGGCCAAAATTTACTTCCCTGTTTGTGTTTTATGTTTTAATAATCTTGTGTTTTGTGTTCTATTAATCCTGTGTTTTATGCTTTATTAATTAAGTTAACCATTGTGATTATTTATTCCTCCTGATGTGAAGGTAAAGGATTCCTGGGTGGCTGGTAGCCAACTCAGTACATGTTAGGTGTAGGGGAGGATTGTCACGATCGCTGGAGGAAGTGGACCAATGCGCAGCGTGATGAGTGAACATACTTATTTATTAGAGAACAACACAACGAACAAAACAACAAACGATACGAAACGTGAAGTCCTACGGTTACACAAACCAAACGGAACAAGATCCCACAACACACTGTGGAAAACAGGCTGCCTAAGTATGGTTCCCAATCAGAGACAACAAGCAACAGCTGATTCATGTTGCCTCTGATTGAGAACCACACCGGCCAACATAGAAACAAATGAACTAGATAATAAACCTAGCACACAAAACACATAGAAACAACACACCCTGGCTCAACATAACAGAGTCCCAGAGCCAGGGCGTGACAGTACCCCCCACCCCCCCCAAAGGCGCGGACTGCGACCGCGCCAAACATAAACCGAACAGGGGAGGGCCGGGTGGGCATTCCTCCTCGGAGGCGGTTCCGGCTCCGGGCTTGACCCCCACCCTCCAACAAACCCCCCAAAGCGCCC
The DNA here is from genome assembly GCF_020615455.1 of Coregonus clupeaformis. Lineage (NCBI taxonomy): Eukaryota > Metazoa > Chordata > Actinopteri > Salmoniformes > Salmonidae > Coregonus > Coregonus clupeaformis. The sequence continues at coordinate 3,636,126 of NC_059204.1, read as the reverse complement.
CTGGTCCGGTCTGGCCCTGCTGGCCGGAGCTGGACTGAACACTGGTGGAGCGGATTGCTCTAGCTCCGGAGTGGAGCAGCTGACTGGTGCCGGACCAGGCACCGGTGGAACAGGCACGGGCTGTGCCGGACTGACGACGCGCACCACAGGCTTGGTGCGGGGAGCAGGGACGGGCCGGACCGGGCTGACGACGCGCACCATTGGCTTGGTGCGGGGAGCAGGGACGGGCCGAACCGGGCTGACGAGGCGCACCACTGGCTTGGTGCGGGGAGCAGGAACAGGCCGGACCGGGCTGATGACGTGCACCATAGGCTTGGTGCGGGGAGCAGGAACAGGCCGGGCCGGACTGACGACGCGCACCACAGGCTTGGTGCGGGGAGCAGGGACGGTCCGGACCGGGCTGACGATGCGCACCATTGGCTTGGTGCGGGGAGCAGGGACGGGCCGAACCGGGCTGACGAGGCGCACCACTGGCTTGGTGCGGGGAGCAGGAACAGGCCGGACCGGGCTGACGACGCGCACCATAGGCTTGGTGCGGGGAGCAGGAACAGGCCGGGCCGGGCTGGCGACGCGCACCATTGGCTTGGTGCGGGGAGCAGGAACGGGCCAAACCGGGCTGACGAAGCGCACCACTGGCTTGGTGCGGGGAGCAGGAACAGGCCGGACCGGGCTGACGACGCGCACCACAGGCTCGGTGCGAGGGACAGGAACAAGCCGGACCGTACTGGGGACACACACCACTGGCCCTACGCGGGGATCAGGAACGGGCCGGACCGGACTAGCAACACACCCCAGTACCTCTCGCCGTGCTTCTACATTCTCCTTCCCCCTGGTGACCAGTGACTCCCGTAACCTGGCGGCCTCCTTTGCCAACCCGCTGAACCACTCTATCCCGGCCTCCTGCTGCCCCGTCGTCCACGGCGTGAGCCCCCCCCTAAAAAATGTCTGGCCATCTCTCCTCCCCGTGGGCCAGGCCTCCATGGCTCTCGCCAGACTCTCGCTCCTCTGCTCCCAAGTCCAGCCTCTCTCCTCCTCCCGCGGCTTGACCCAGTCGAGGTTGATATCCTTTAGAGCCCTCTCTGGTGTTGGCTCCTGGACAAGCTGCTTGGTCCAGTTATGGTGGGATCTTCTGTCACGATCGCTGGAGGAAGTGGACCAATGCGCAGCGTGATGAGTGAACATACTTATTTATTAGAGAACAACACAACGAACAAAACAACAAACGATACGAAACGTGAAGTCCTACGGTTACACAAACCAAACGGAACAAGATCCCACAACACACTGTGGAAAACAGGCTGCCTAAGTATGGTTCCCAATCAGAAACAACAAGCAACAGCTGATTCACGTTGCCTCTGATTGAGAACCACACCGGCCAACATAGAAACAAATGAACTAGATAATAAACCTAGCACACAAAACACATAGTAACAACACACCCTGGCTCAACATAACAGAGTCCCAGAGCCAGGGCGTGACAAGGATGGAAGGTTTTTAACATTTATTTTCTTTTATAATAAAATGTTAGTGTGAATCTATTTTTGTTATGCTGTTATCCTCATGCTTACTTATGTGTTGTTCAACTATGTTATTTGGAGTGACACCATAAATGGTGTCAAAAAAGGGAATCCTAAATTTTCCCTTAACATTTTTTGGAATAACACCCAGTGGGTGTGAAAAGGGGGATTATGGGGTTCTATTTTCTCATCACTGGATGGGATGACTAACTTACAAAGAATGCATTAATGATTAAAGCATAAAAGGTTTATACTGTACTGATATGAATTGTTTCACATAACAGGCTGTGATTCATGTGAGGAACGTTAGGGGCTAGGATGAGATAAAACGTGTATTTCTTATAGATAAGACTTGTATTTCTCACAGATACGAACACTGCCTCTTTGTTGTCTGTGAACCGTCCTTGAACGTAGTACAGTGGAATGGTGTCTTTTGGGTGCTGACTCCACAGGTTGTTATGATAAAAACTCATGCCTGGCAACAGTGTGCAACAAGTGGAGCGCCAAGAGGCTGGGACTAGCCTGTGCGCCAACGGATTGGCTGAGTAAGTTTAAACCACGCTCAGTCTCTACTCTGATTGGCCAGCAGAGAGTGGGAACTATCTCTGTCAGAGTATTTGAAGAAGAACCTGTAACAATGGATTAGTTCTCTGTCTGCCCTGCGTGGTATTTCAGTGAGCCCGTATACGAACCAACATACTTATCATACATACATTTTGCATATAATAAATTTAGCTTGGATTGAATATCTCTTGATTATGTTTTCTCTTATTCCAATACCAGATTTGAATTACGCAATTTCTAACACTAGCTTGGCACACCTAACATGGACATTTCATTATTGTCAGCTTGCTGTTAGCTAGCGTCACTAAATTGGCAGCAAGATTGCTAGCCAGCTGAGAACCAACGAACCAACCATAGACAATTTATACACATTCACCATTGCTACCAACACAGAAACAGAGTGAGTGAGTTAGCTATGTTGACAATTCAATGTTTTCCAGAGAAGGGTGGAACTGATGGCTACGAGATTGAGTGACTCTTATTTGCTAACGTTTGTCAAATATAGAACGAACAAACAAACATGTTTACTCTGCTGAAAGTACCAGTCTAACAGTGACTACCATGGCATAGGCGAAATTGATTGACAGTGTGTATCCAAAAGATAGCTAGCTAGCTGTATGATTTAGCTGATGGCTTTCAGAGTTCAATACAGGACTGTAACATTAGCTAACTAGCTAACTTACCAAGTCCAGCTAGGCTAGCATGCTATCTAATGTTACATTACATCTAATCGAGAATATTACATTTTGTTGTGAAGGGAAAAAACGATGGTATCTCATCACTTCTCAGCTGTTGTCGAAATGGATTCCCCATCATTTCATCTTGAAAATCCCTCTGATAATATTTGGTCACCGCAAACATCATTCTTGATAACCACAAGCCACTGGCAGCATCGGGGTAAGTCTCTTTTTTATTATTTTATTTATTTATTTATTTAACCTTTATTTAACCAGATAAGCCAGTGTGGTGAAAAGACAAACGTTGCTGATAATGCCGTGATGATAAGAAGAACACTGTACTTTGTTTATAAAGGTTTATTATAACAAAGAGTTTCAGCGTCAGATTTACAGATACCTGCAGATATCTGAAGAACAGCCGGAGCCAATTCTGTAATTTGCTATTCCTATCTCCTCTCTTCAAGACATGGTATTTATATCCTATGTGACATAGTATGGCGTGATTTTAATACCCAATCCCTGGCTTTTCTACATATCTTCCCATATCCTTTTTTCCAGGAATTTAGTAATGCTTTCCAGATGTTTCAGCAAGCAGAGCCAAGTTTCCTCTAACACACTTTTTGCAAACGTCAGCACAATCATAGACCCTAAGACACTACATATTTCCCCCCTTCGAGACTAATTAAGTCTCGAAAACAAAAAGAATAGGATTATGACAAATAACAATTTTTGTTCTTGAGTAACTTTAGCAATAAACCAAAATGTATGGAGAGTAAACACATGTTTATATACACACATTTTTGTATGTAGTGTAAATACATTGTTATGGAGTGTAAATAAATTGTTATGGAGTGTAAATAAAAAAAAAGTCAAGACAGGAAAATTCTCTCACGGCCCCTCTGCCCTAGGCGACCACCTAAGTACTCCAGATCAATTTATAGATCTTTATCAATACATTTTAAGCTATGATGCAATTGAATACACATGAAAACCCCAGCAAACAAAATACAATCAAAATGTCCACATTCAGGCTGGTCGACCCATCGGACCCTCCTGTGGATTCTCTCTGTCCTTGCCTAGACCCAATATCCCTAAGCTTCAACGAAATAAACAAAAACATCTGAGGTCCCCACATGTACCCAACAACAGAAAACATAACTCTTCAAAAGATTAATACAGAAAGAATATAACACTGGAATGTAGTCCACTACACTGCAGCTTCCACAGTGTCGACTTTCAATGCATCGTTGATGATGGAATCGGAACATTTCCACTCCTTCCTTGTTCCACTTTCTCCAGTCCATTCATATTGTCCATGTTTGAGTATTTGAGTCCCTCTACATATTCCCCCATATGCTTCTGGAAGAAAAGAAAAGACCAAACAGTATCTTTTGCAAAACAACACATTCAAATTAAAACTTCAATATCAACTAAAAATATAAGAATTCCAAAAATGATATGAATTCCATTTCCCCCCTTTGATTCATCACAATAATATAATTATCCCACAATCAGATATTCCAAATTTCCTAGAGTTATTTGAACCCTAGTTTTCATAGCATTTTAATCTGACTTTTACCAATTTTTTCAAAAACCATTTCACTGATTTATTCACAAAACTCTTTCCCATTTTCTGAGGATATTAAATCGGGAAATTCCCACCTGCTTATGACTTCTTTACACAAGAACTTTGCAACCGACTGAGCATATTTTAGCTTAGTTGAACATCTTATGCACCACTTGGTATATGAATGTAACCAAGAATAACAGTCACACATAATTTTTCAGACAGATTGTGCACCTGCCTATGACATAGTCAATCTATTTAAGAAAATATGGTTCCAAAAAACTCCTACTCCTTTGTGATCTTTATCCTAATCTCCCCTCTTGCAACATTAGCTAACCCATAGCTTCCTAAATCATCATGGTTTCTCCAAAACAATAATTGATTGCTACTCTAAGGATTTTTTCATTGTCTTCAAAACACTTGCTTTCGAAAGTCCTTCAATTTCTGGTTCAATCCCTTGGATTGCTTCATCTTTCAATGGATACTGATTCTTCCAAGGAGGTCTGCCTCCTGGTCGAAGTTCAACTTTCACCTCAATTGGGCTGATTTCACAAATCCAATATCGGTACTGTGTTGATATCACAAACATTCTTGAACTTTTTGCAACATCTCTTCTTCCATAGATTCTCAATCCATCTTCACACTTCAAACAGATTCATTTATCATCCGTACAGCTTATGACTCTCCTTGTCCTTGAGCCAAAATCATCATTTTCAGAAATCGCTGATCTTCACTCCTCCAAATCCTTCTCCTAATTAGTTGATTTTACATAGTGAGATGTGTAACCTCTTCAGGCTGAACACAGATAAAAGCCTTTCTGCTATCCATCATCACTTCCCATAGTCCAGGGCTTAACTTCATTCTAGGGGGCTTAACTTCATTCTAGGGGGCTTATATTTCCTTATGAAAACAAAAATCCCTGTTCTCAACCAAAACATATATATATATGTATAAATCTCTAACATAGATCTTATTGTAACATGAGTCGACACACAGCTGGCATACATCAAATGCAGCGGCTCACTCTGTCTCACACACACAGGCTCCGTTTTCTCATACACACACGAAAATAATGGATCCGTTTATACAAAGCATGCTTACCGCCGTTCCTATTTTCCTTTATATTCCATTCTAAATTTCTGCTACCTCAGGTTGTAGACATTCAAAAGAGAGGATTACTTCAGACAAATACTTCGTCAAATAGATTCTGAGCGGTAACATACAATTGAATATATCTTCTACAACCTGCAGTTCCCAGAACTGACTTGAGAGTTAATCTAATAACTATCAAGATTCATGGCCCATCATTTGATCGCCTTGTTTTCAAGGGCTTCCTTAAATTAACAGCATCCTAAAAGTATACTTTTTCGTTATTTTATAGCCTTATTCCTTCATGCCTTTCCTTGGACACTCCTTTTACTTTTATTCAAGCCAAATATCGGTGTGCCCTATCGGTGTGCCCTATAGACACTCCCCCCTTTTTGCGTTGTACCCAACGCAACGAATTTAGAAAATGTTGAACGGAATTCTCATCACACAGCAAATACCAGCAAAACGCACACATAAGTAATTTAACGGTACATCCCCTCTGCGCACACACTCTGGACTCACAAAACGACCAGCGCCCAATGTTTGTGATTAAGCTCACCTTATCTGCCGGCTTCTTGAGCGGGAGTCACTTTGTAGCCCAGGAATGGAATGCAGAGAAAAGACGTAACACGTCCCAAAGACCTCGCCGCCATTAATGTGGTGAAAAGACAAACGTTGCTGATAATGCCGTGATGATAAGAAGTCAGCTGACACTGTACTTTGTTTATAAAGGTTTATTATAACAAAGAGTTTCAGCGTCAGATTTACAGATACCTGCAGATATCTGAAGAACAGCCGGAGCCAATTCTGTAATTTGCTATTCCTATCTCCTCTCTTCAAGACATGGTATTAACATCCTATGTGACATAGTATGGCGTGATTTTAATACCCAATCCCTGGCTTTTCTACATATCTTCCCATATCCTTTTTTCCAGGAATTTAGTAATGCTTTCCACATGTTTCAGCAAGCAGAGCCAAGTTTCCTCTAACACACTTTTTGCAAACGTCAGCACAATCATAGACCCTAAGACACTACACCAGTTGAGAACAAGTTCTCATTTACAACTGCGACATGGCCAAGATAAAGCAAAGCAGTGCGATAAAAACAACCACACAGAGTTACATATGGGGTAAAAAAACATAAAGTCAAAAAAATACAACAGAAAATATATATACAGTGTGTGCAAATGTAGCAAGTTATGGAGGTAAGGCAATAAATAGGCTATAGTGCAAAATAATTACAATTAGTATTAACACTGGAATGCTAGATGTGCAAGAGATTATGTGCAAATAGAGATACTGGGGTGCAAAAGAGCAAAATACATAACAATATAGGGATGAGGTAGTTGGGTGGGCTAATTTCAGATGGGCTGTGTACAGGTGCAGTGATCGGTAAGGTGCTCTGACAACTGATACTTAAAGTTAGTGAGGGAGATAAGAGTCTCCAGCTTCAGAGATTTTTGCAATTCGTTCCAGTCATTGGCAGCAGAGAACTGGAAGGAATGGCGGCCAAAGGAGGTGTTGGCTTTGGGGATGACCAGTGAGATATACCTGCTGGAGCGCAGACTACGGGTGGGTGCTGCTATGGTGACCAATGAGCAAAGATAAGGCGGGGATTTGCCTAGCAGTGATTTATAGATGGCCTGGAGCCAGTGGGTTTGACGACGAACATGTAGTGAGGACCAGCCAACAAGAGCGTACAGGTCACAGTGGTGGGTAGTGTATGGGGCTTTGGAGACAAAACGGATGGCACTGTGATAGACTACATCCAATTTGCTGAGTAGAGTGTTGGAGGCTATTTTGTAAATGACATCGCCGAAGTCAAGGATCGGTAGGATAGTCAGTTTTACGAGGGCATGTATGGCAGCATGAGTGAAGGAGGCTTTGTTGCGAAATAGGAAGCCAATTCTAGATTTAACTTTGGATTGGCGATTCTTAATGTGAGTCTGGAAGGAGAGTTTACAGTCTAACCAGACACCTAGGTATTTGTAGTTGTCCACATACTCTAGGTCAGACCCGTCGAGAGTAGTGATTCTAGTCGGGTGGGCGGGTGCCAGCAGCGTTCGATTGAAGAGCATGCATTTAGTTTTACTAGTGTTTAAGAGCAGTTGGAGGCTACTGAAGGAGTGTTGTATGGCATTGAAGCTCGTTTGGAGGTTTGTTAACACAGTGTCCAATGAAGGGCCAGATGTATACAAAATGGTGTCGTCTGCGTAGAGGTGGATCTGAGAGTCACCAGCAGCAAGAGCGACATCATTGATATACAAGAATTGAACCCTGTGGCACCCCCATAGAGACTGCCATAGGTCCAGACAACAGGCCCTCCGATTTGACACATTGAACTCTATCTGAGAAGTAGTTGGTGAACCAGGCGAGGCAGTTATTTGAGAAACCAAGGCTATTTAGTCTGCCAATAAGAATGCGGTGGTTGACAGAGTCGAAAGCCTTGGCCAGGTCGATGAAGACGGCTGCACAGTACTGTCTATTATCGATCGCGGTTATAATATCGTTTAGGACCTTGAGCGTGGCTGAAGTGCACCCATGACCAGCTCGGAATCCGGATTGCATAGCGGAGAAGGTACGGTGGGATTCGAAATGGTCGGTGATCTGTTTGTTAACTTGGCTTTCAAATACTTTCAAAAGGCAGGGCAGGATGGATATAGGTCTGTAACAGTTGTTATGTGCTCTGGTAGGTAGAACGGTGAAAGAACGGCGAAAGATAATGCATTTTCGCGCTTGTTTGTAATTAGCACAGCCAGACACACAAGGGCATGATGAGAAATGTAGTGAAAAACTAACCTTTTCAAAAAAATCTTGCCTAGAGAAGTTCTGAGTTTACTGTGTGTTGGTCGTTCAAAGTAAACAATGCCAAGTTTGTGGGCACGCCCCCTGTACCTAGCGGGGCGGTATATGCATTCGCTATGAATGCCGGACTTTGTGGTTCACTATGAGCAGCCGAATACTACCAGTGAAATGAAAATGTGCTTGTTCTAGCTTGTGGTTTGGATCATTTGTATGTTTATGAGAAAAACGTAATGTTGTTAATATAGTAATGACTATATGCAATGTCAGAGCCAGCGTGAAATTTCCCTTTAAGTCAAAACTGTAACTAGGCCAGTCAGGAACATTCAATGTAATCTTGGTAAGCAACACCAGTGTAAATTTGGCCTTATTGTCCTGCTGAAAGGTGAATTTGTCTCCCAGTGTCTGTTGGAAAGCAGACTGAACCAGGTTTTTCTCTAGCATTTTGCTGACCTCTATTCAGTTTATTTTTATCCCCAAAAAACCTCCCTTGCCCTTGCTGATGACAAGCATACCCGTAACATGATGCAGTCACCACCATGCTTGAAAATATGAAGAGTGGTACTCAGTGATGTGTTGTGTTGGATTTGCCCCAAGCATAACGCTTTGTATTCAGGACATAAAGTTAATTTCTTTGCCACATTTTTTGCCGTTTTACTTTAGTGCCTTATTGCAAACATGATACATGTTTTGGAATATTTGTATTCTGTACAAGCTTCCTTCTTTTCACTCAGTCATTTAGGTTAGTATTGTGGAGTAACTACAATTGTTGTTGATCCATCCTCAGTTTTCTTCTATCACAGCCATTAAACTCCGTAACTGTTTTAAAGTCACCATTGGCCTCATGGTGAAATCCCGGAGCGGTTTCCTTCCTCTCTGGCAACTGAGTTAGGAAGAAAGCATGTATTATTGTAGTGACTGGCTGTATTGATACACCATCCAAAGTGTAATTAATAACTTCACCATGCTCAAAGGGATATTCAATGTCAGCTTTTTTTAAAAATGTTTACCCATCTACCAATAGGGGCCCTTCTTTGCGAGGCATTGGAAAACCTCCCTGGTCTTGTGGTTGAATCTGTATTTGAAATTCACAGTTCGACTGAGGGACCTTACAGATAATTGTATGTGTGGGGTACAGAGATGAGGTAGTCATTCAAAAATCATTTTAAACACTATTATTGCACACATAGTGAGTCCATGCAACTTATTATGTGACTTGTTAAGCACAGTTTTACTCCTGAACTTATTTAGGCTTGCCATATCAAAGGGGTTGAATACTTATTGACTCAAGACATTTCAGCTTTTCATTTTAATTAGACCGTTGGCTTTCATACTTTTTGATTTCTCAGTGGGGATCAAGCAATTTCTCCAACTGTCAACACACTGTTAACACATTCAAATGAATAGAGGACGCGTATGCGGAGGTAGGTTGAAATTTTGGGGAGGTGTGCGTTCGGGCTGTGCATCCCCTGCTGACAGTGGTCTCAGAGCTGCACAGCTATGTCACAATGGGACGCCGGACTACCGTGTATCTGTATCATTGCACTCTGAATAACTCTTGAAGGGTTTAATCATAGTCCAAAACATGAGTGGCGCAGTGGTCTAAGGCACTGCATCGCAGTGCTAACTGTGCCACTAGAGATCCTGGTTCGAATCCAGGCTCTGTCGCAGCCGGCCACGACCGGGAGACTCATGGGCGGCGCACAATTGGCCCAGCGTCGTCCAGGGTAGGGGAGGGAATGGCCGGCAGGGATGTAGCTCAGTTGATAGAGCGTGGCGTTTGCAACGCCAGGGTTGTGGGTTCATTTCCCACAGGGGGCCAGTATAAAAAAATATGTATTCACTAACTGTAAGTCGCTCTGGATAAGAGCGTCTGCTAAATGACTTAAATGTATGCATATGCATAGCAGTGTTCTATAATATTGTACCATTGGCTTTCATACTTTTCAAAATCTCAGCACAGCTGAAGCAATTTCTCCAACTGTCAACACATTCAAATGAATAAAGGATGCGTACCAGAGACACGTTGGTTGGGAATTGTGGGGAGGTGCATGTTAGCGCTGTGTGTCCCCCATGGATGGTGCCCCGGGGCCCCAAATGCGGTAGTCCGGCCCTGCTCAGAACTGTGTATATATCTCACTGGGACACAGGACTATTGTGTCTCAGCCTCTGTGGTGGACTAGCTTTAAGTTGAAGTCAGTGGCACTTCAAATGTTGATATTTGGTTGCGTTGACAACCAAACACAATTCAATATCACTTTTGCAATACAGTAAATAGCCTGTTAACTTGTCGACAAGTTAACAAATGATATGTTGGATTCTCCATCTAAACCAAAAACGTAAGTACAAAAATAGGATGAAGCCCGTGGCTCAGACGAAACTATCCAAGCATTAGATGCATCTTCTTTATATGCTGATGTTTGGTTGCATTGCCAACCAAACACAATTCAATATTACTTTTGTAATACAGTAAATAGCCTAACGTTAAGGCTTAAGGCTATCTTACAAACTAATAACAGCATTTATTTAATGTTAAAATGATAAATGGGAGATAATGTCTAGATGCTTTCTACAGTGTAGATCTAGTATATAAATCGCCTGGCTGAGCTGATGAGACAACGGATTGCGCAGTCAGATGGAACAGAGTAAATAGGCATTTCAACTTCATAGATTTAGCCAGTGGTAACTTGTGGAATAGACACCAGCTGGAATGCAGTTTTAACCAATCGGCATCCAGGATTAGACCGACCCGTTGTATAATTAAAAACATATACATTCTGTTTTTAGCATCAACAAAACTCTCTCTATCCTCTATCTTGTTAAGAGTGTTCATGTGTGTTGGCCGCGCCCACTAATTGGCCACACCTGATCTTAATGAGTGCTTGTCTTTGAAATGCGGTCTGTTTGAATAGCCTAAAATAAACAGCTTTGTATGCGTAACAAAAACACGGCATCTTAGCTCCATTCTGCTGGAAAAAGTGGACTAATTCCATAAATAGAGAACAGAATATCATAGGTTTGAATCTCACTAATGCTGTGTCACAATAAAAAAGAAATGTGTTTGCATGATTAATGCCTAAGGCAGCGTTTCCCAAACTCGGTCCTCGGGACCCCAAGGGTGCACGTTTTGGTTTTTGCCCTAACACTACACAGCTGTTTCAAATTATCAAAGCTTGATGATTAGTTGATTATTTGAATCAGCTGTGTAGTGCTAGGGCAAAAACCAAAACGTGCACCTCTTGGGGTCCAGAGGACCGAGTTTGGGAAACCCTGGCCTAAGGAAATGAAATGAATTTCCATGTGTCCAATCTGTGCTTGGAGTTCAAAAAAGTTAACCCAAAATAAGCTAGCAGTGTTATTAAAGGTCTAATTGAAACATTCAGTGAGAGTTTTAAGGAAGTTATTCAAAAACCTCAAAATAACCTAGAATTTCCATTATCTTTAATATAACCTCCTAGGAAAACTTTAAAAGAACCAGAGTAAAACGTTCTCAGAACCTCCCTGCTACAGGTCTTCACCAATATAACCGAGCCTGATTACCCGAGATCTGGCCCGGTATATGACTGGGATCCAAAATTCTGTAGTTGACCCTCAAATCTCGGGTTGGATCACGCTCGGTGGCCACGGACCTCGGAACTGTGTGACAATATGTGAAATAACGACAAGATCCAAAATTGTATTTGAAGAAGAAAATATCTTGATAAGAATACCCTAAATATAATTTATAAATCACTTTTGCTACGCATGGCAGAGTTGGTTCAGGTTCCTTCAATATATTAATCTCGCTCCTCCGCCTGTCTGCCTCTCTCTGTCTGGCTTGAGTTCTAGCTATAGGGAACTTGCAACATTGTTTCAACTGGACTGGTGGGCCCTCACTGTTTCCTGCGCCAACGATGTGCTTGCATGGGAGAAGTGTTCAGGAAGCCTATTTTATGACCACTGGAGATATGGGATCAGAAATATGTTGCTAAATCACACCAAGGCGCAATGGTTAGGCCTATCAAGAAGGAGAGTGTTGGAAAGATTTTTCAAATACAGTGAGGAACTATTGACAATGGATGTAAAACACTCTATTGACTTTCTGTGTAAGGTGGCGAAAAAATACTTTGAGAAGCTGCGAAGCTCAAGTGGTGGTTAATCAGAAATACTATCAGACATCACCAAATGGGAACTTTTAGGCCTATGGGCCTACATTTGTACACAGGCCAGGTAGGCTTCTTCTATGCGGGCTCAAGCGAAATATAAAAATAATAAACATGAACAAAAAGGGTAAACAATTCACATAATTAAATAATGAATGCGCACAAATTAGCAGGAGACAGAGAGTATGGTAATATTTTATGTATCATTAAGGCAAATGTTGGGAAATGTCAAAAGTAAAATTTAGTAAACATGATTGACATTCTATAATTCAGATGTATGTTTAAATAAGCAATATAGCCAATACAGTGTGTAACCATGCCTTAATGTATGTATGTGTATTATTTTTGAGAAAGGGTCTGCCACCAATATAATGAGATAAGAGGAAGAGGTCATATGGAAAAGTTCACATAGCCTTTTTGGAGAAAACAACATGTGACATCTAGACGTTGAAAGATAAGGGTGGCGTGGCCATGAAAGAAGTTAATCAATTATCCTAAGGGTAGTAACAGTATATGCTATCTAAGGATGACTATGCACTTGTATTTGTATAAAAGGAGATCTTTGAGCCAAGGAGAGCCAGTTGTTCCATGGAGCAAGCTCGGCTTTGTTATGCAATAAAGTCTAATTCTTGGATTCACAAGCTCCGGTGTCTTGAGAGATATTTTTGAGTTGATTATTTATTAGTCAAATATTTCTACGACAAGAGCGCATTCTGGAGAAAGACTGGCCTATGCGTCTCCTCCACACACCCTATCCCTTCTTCTTGTATAGACATTTTCAATTAGGGATGTATTTTATGAAAATACTAAGCTCTAGTGTTGATAACAAATACATTATTTTAGATACATCTGAAAATGCATGTAAATGTTAACGTTCACTGCCAGACAAGTCAAAACAATTTTGCTGGCTTTCGTGGCAATAAAGCAGAATTGTTTTATCTTTCCGACCCAATTTGGATCCAATTCTCCCTCGTCTCTGACATATATTGGGTCGAATCTGGTCCACCTCGGATCCAAATCGGATCGGGTATTGATTTTTGTCAGTCTCGATTGGGGATTTCACGGATCCAATTCGGTTCAGATCTGAATTTTGGGATCCGAGAAGACCTCTACTCCCTGCAACCTAAAAATAAACATTCCCAGAACAGGCAAAACGTTCACTTCTGTTCTCAGAACATTAAAGAAACGTTCAGTTTTACCGTTCAGGAAACATATGACTTTGTTCCCACAACAACTGTCAAACCAAAAACACAACTTCCAAAGAACCATAATGTGCTAGCTGGGTTGCACTATTAGATGAAGGTTAGTGACAACACGTTGTTGTAATAAAATACAAAATATCTGACATTGCATTTCCATTTGAACTTTGTTGTGCTTTTACAGTGAGGGAAAAAAGTATTTGATCCCCTGCTGATTTTGTATGTTTGCCCACTGACAAAGAAATGATCAGTCTATAATTTTAATGGTAGGTTTATTTGAACAGTGAGAGACAGAATAACAACAACAAAAAATCCAGAAAAAACGCATGTCAAAAATGTTATAAATTGGTTTGCATTTTAATGAGGGAAATAAGTATTTGACCCCCTCTCAATCAGAAAGATTTCTGGCTCCCAGGTGTCTTTTATACAGGTAACTGTCACGGATTCTGCCGAGGCTGCTCCTCCTCCTTGTTCGGGCAGGCTTCGGCGTTCGTCGTCCCCGGAGTACTAGCTGCCACCGTTGAATGTTTCTTTGTTTGATTGCTTTTGTCTGTCTATTGCACCTGTGTCCGTTTGTGTCTGATTATGTGTTCTATAAGTTGCCTGTTTTGTATTGGTTAGGTTGTGTGTTGTTTTTCGCCTGTCAGTTAGTGCTGCGTGTTTGCTCTGTTTGTTGTTTTGGAGATTACGCACAGTTTGCGTAATCGCTCGCCTCTGTGTGTTTTTGAGGCCGTTTATTGTATTTTGCCTAGTGGTATACTAGTAAACTTTGTTGGACTAAGCTTCGGTGTCCTGCGCCTGACTTCCACACCACACTTACATCAGCCCTTGACAGTAACGAGCTGAGATTAGGAGCACACTCTTAAAGGGAGTGCTCCTAATCTCAGCTTGTTACCTGTTTAAAAGAAACTTGTCCACAGACGCAATCAATCAATCAGATTCCAAACTCTCCACCATGGCCAAGACCAAAGAGCTCTCCAAAGATGTCAGGGACAAGATTGTAGACCTACACAAGGCTGGAATGGGCTACAAGCAGCTTGGTGAGAAGGTGACAACAGTTGGTGCGATTATTCGCAAGTGGAAGAAGCACAAAACAACTGTCAATCTCCCTCGGCCTGGGGCTCCATGCAAGATCTCACCTCGTGGAGTTGCAATGATCATGAGAACGGTGAGGAATCAGCTCAGAACTACACGGGGTGATTTTGTCAATGATCTCAAGGCATCTGGGACCATATTCACCAAGAAAACAATTGGTAACACACTACGCCGTGAAGGACTGAAATCCTGCAGCGCCCGTAAGGTCCCCCTGCTCAAGAAAGCACATATACATACCCGTCTGAAGTTTGCCAATGAACATCTGAATGATTCAGAGGTGAACTGGGTAAAAGTGTTGTGGTCAGATGAGTCCAAAATGGAGCTCTTTGGCATTAACTGCCGTGTTTGGAGGAGGAGGAATGCTGCCTATGACCCCAAGAACACTATCCCCACCATCAAACATGGAGGTGGAAACATTATGCTTTGGGGGTGTTTTTCTGCTAAGGGGACAGGACAACTTCACCGCATCAAAAGGACGATGGACGGGGCCATGTACCGTCAAATCTTGGGTGAGAACCTGCTTCCCTCAGCCAGGGCATTGAAAATGGGTCGTGGATGGGTATTCCAGCATGACAATGACCCAAAACACACGGCCAAGGCAATAAAGGAGTGGCTCAAGAAGAAGCACATTAAGGTCCTGGAGTGGCCTAGCCAGTCTCCAGACCTTAATCCCATAGAAAATCTGTGGAGGGAGCTGAAGGTTCGAGTTGCCAAATGTCAGCCTCGAAAACTTAATGACTTGGAGAAGATCTGCATAGAGGAGTGGGACAAAATCCCTCCTGAGATGTGTGCAAACCTGGTGGCCAACTACAAGAAACGTCTGACCTCTGTGATTGCCAACAAGGGTTTTGCCACCAAGTACTAAGTCATGTTTTGCAGAGGGGTAAAATACTTATTTTCCTCATTAAAATGCAAATCAATTTATAACATTTTTGACATCCGTTTTTCTGGATTTTTGTTTTGTTATTCTGTCTCTCACTGTTCAAATAAACCTACCATTAAAATTATAGACTGATCATTTCTTTGTCAGTTGGCAAACGTACAAAATCAGCAGGGGATCAAATACTTTTTCCCCTCACAGTAAATGGATCAAAGCCGGGTGATAACACATTTTGATGACAACTAAACCAAAAATCAGACATTGTTTTCCATTGGAATTTGGTTGTGCTTCTAGATGGTTAAAAGGATAGTGATAACACATCGGGAATTCACCAAACTACTGGCTGTCTTTTTGAGTGGTTGAATAAAGGTTGAAATCTCATTGATCAACATCTCAACCAAATGTTAACCAAGTTGAAATGACATGGTTTGCCCAGTGGGTTATTTACAGGCTGTCAGTATGTAATATTATGAAGATAACGAGGGGAAATTCATTCTACAATAGAATGTAGAATGAATGGGATATTTCCATCATATTCCCATCATTGCTATCATGAGTCATGGCCACAACCTTTTCGTACACTTTTGTAATGTTTTGTTTTGTGATTTCCGAGAGCAGGGCAAGGAATAACGTCAGAGCTAGTGCCTGTGCTATCAGCTGATTGGAGAATGAATCCCGATGTGCGTGCATACCGCCATACAGAAGTAAAAGAGTTACGGGAAAGACGCGACGAAGAGGAAGACGGGTATTGTTAATAAATATCAAACAAAAAGTCTGAGAAGTGAACGTTACGTTTAAATATAGGATTTTGCTTTTCCATTCTCTCGCAATGGAATGTCGAAATGTAAGTATCGATCTCTAGGCTACATTTGTCAAAATTATGAAGTGCAAGCATTTGAAATGTCTTATGTTTTAGGCTACTTTGTTAGATGTATTTCATAATGAAAATAACGGGAGACAAGTTAAAATAATGGATATAGTAAATCAATCTGATAAAACGACATTCAGACATTGACATGACGTTCCAATGCACAGTTTTATTCCGACAAAATTGACGTTCCAAAGTCAATGTGATTTTGGTGCGTTTCTGAAAAGAAAAGTACTCCAAAACAAAAGCTGACCAGAGACTCAACACAAAATTGCACAACGAATTTGGATCAATGTAGATATGATGAGACAATGTAATTATTTGGTTGGGCTAGCCTACTAATAATGGAGTTGGGAGAGCAGCTGCAGGCTCAGACTTGCATTATTTGATTGATTTCAAATCAATAGTGCATAGAACTGTTGACAGATCATATGTGTTTAACTCATCAGATGTAATTTACATTTTCAACAGTTTTTGTACTGTTTTAGTAAACTGTGTTATCGGCTGAATTTCATTTTCAGTCCAATGTTCATTTGCATAATAATTATTGGAAAGATTTAAAACTATGCTAAAACATAGGATGAGAAGTGCCAACCATGGGTGGACTGGGACAAAGAATTATCTACACCAGCCCACATCACATCACTGCCCGCAACCTAACGCCCGCACCCAAATGGTCTGCCAAATGCTCAATATAGATTATTATGACAAATTGCTCAAATGTCATAAAAAAATAAGCAGGTCCAAGGACCGCAGGCAGTGTCATAAAAAAAAGTGTTTATAATTATTTAATGTTTTTAAAATGTAAACCAGCCCACCCTAATAAAAGGTGGTCCGGCCCTTCTGACATTTGGCAGAATTGCCAGACGGCCAATTCGCCATGGTGCCAACATTTGATTGGGGGTGGTGAAAAGATATTGTGCAGGGGTTTGGACTGGTTCCAAGAGATAACATTAACCTTATTGACCTTCGGTATAATAAGCACAGGCGCATGCAAATCACTCAGGAAAATCCAGGCTTGAATAAGGACAAACATTTGGTTAACTACTGTATTACCTGTACTCCAATGACTGGTTTGTGCGGTAATGCAGGTATAATGCATTATACACTACATGACCAAAAGTATGTGAACATCTCATTCCAAAACCATTGGCATTAATATGGAGGCTTTCCACTAGATGGCTTTCCACTAGATGTTGGAACATTGCTGGGGGACTTGCTTCCATTCAGCCACAAGAGCATTACTGAGGTCGGGCACTGATGTTGGGCGATTAGGCCTGGCTCGCAGTCGGCGTTCCAATTAATCCCAAAGGTGTTCGATGGGGTTGAGGTCAGGGCTCTGTGCAGGCCAGTCAAGTTCTTCCACACCGATCTCAACAAAGCATTTCTGTATGGACCTCGCTTTGTGCACGGGTGCATTATCATGCTGAAAGGGCCTTCCCCAAACTGTTGCCACAACGTTGGAAGCACAGAATCGTCTAGAATGTAATTGTATGCTGTAGAGTTAAAATCTCCTTTCACTGGAACTAAGGGGCCTAGCCTGAACCATGAAAAACAGCCCTAGACCATTATTCCTCCTCCACCAAACTTTACAGTTGGCACTATGCATTCAGGCAGGTAATGTTTTTCTGGCATCTGCCAAACCCAGATTCATCCGTCAGACTGCCAGATGGTGAAGCGTGATTCACCACTCCAGCTGACACTTAACATTGCGCATGGTGATCTTAGGCTTGTGTGTGGCTGCTCAGCCATGGAAACCCATTTCATGAAGACGAACAGTAATTGTGCTGATGTTGCTTCCAGAGGCAGTTTGGAACTCGTTAGTGAGTGTTGCAACTGAGGACAGATTATTTTTACGCGCTACGCGCTTCAGCACTTGCCAGTCCCGTTCTGTGAGCTTGTGTGGCCTACCACTTTGCGGCTGAGCCGTTGTTCCTCCTAGACGTTTCCACTTCACAAAAACAGCACTTACAGTTGACCGGGGCAGCTCTAGCAGGGCAGACATTTTATGAACTGACTTGTTGGAAAGGTGGCAACCTATGACGGTGCCACATTGAAAGTCACTGAGCTCTTCAGTAAGGCCATTCTACTGCCAATGTAGAATGCATGGCTGTGTGCTCGATTTTATACACCTGTCAGCAACGGGTGTGGCTGAAATAGCCGAATCCACTAATTTGAAGGGGTGTCCACATACTTTTGTATATATAGTGTAACACAGGTATAACGCATCATAAGACTTGTATGACCCCTTATAATGTCTTATTATCATCTCATAATGACCCTGACTGAATACCAGCCACTTTGAGTCAGTTCAAATGAAATGTGGACACATTATGAGACATAACACACCCCTTGTTTATAAGACATTATAAAGGTTAATACATTCTTATAACAAGTTATAAACCATTACACCTGCAGGCTTTAAGTTGAGTGCTACCAAGTTCATAACCTGGTGTCTGCACAAGTCTGCACCTGCAAGGCTGCCCTGTGTACTGTTACCAGTTCAGTGGAGATTCTTGATTCCTATGGCATAGTAACACGCAAGCTTAACCTTTTACTGCAGTGGACTAAATCAGGGTTGTCTTAAACAAATCTACTTTGAAACAAAAGTATACACCTCACACATATGGTTATGGGCTTAAAAAAAGAAGACACCTGTCAGATATAGAGTTGAAATGTATTACATTTTGAGTTTGCATCCCAAGATTACACTTTATATACATCATAGAAGACTGAAATATAACAAAACTGTCTGACATAGAAACACTGGATTTTCGTCTGGTTTTTTGAAACAATGTTTATTAGCAGCTGCATAATGTGTAGCATACTCACTGAACTTGACTCTGTGAATCATTTTAGAAAATGAGATATTCAAAAGCAATCCGACATAGACAACTTGGTCTATTGGGATTTGAGCAAAGAGAGATATATTCAGTAGGGGTGGATGATTTCATGCAAAGTGTTTGGCTTTCATTTTTTTCCGGTAGGGATAGAACCAGTTGGTACATTACACAACTCATCCTTGCTGAACTGTGTGGGCTTGAAAATTGTGTGTTTGTAGGAGGACCTTAGACTTTCGAGAAACTTCAATTATCTGTGTATAATTTGAAGACTTGCTACCATGTGCTTGTGAGTAGAGTAGACAGATGGTAATTTGTATACTAACTCTCACCAGTCATTTGACCTGCATAATTTCAAGATCTGTTATGTCAGAGATGACTTGGTCAATGATTGATAATTACATAAAAAGTATATAGCTTGACACGTAGCTTGGATATTTTGAGCTAGGGTACATTTCTGTTATGTTTCTGCCCAATAACATGGCATTCTATTGGAATATTAAAAAGAGATTGGGTGGCACTTGACCTAAATATTCCCTCTTCAATCTCTTGTTTCCACTCATAGTATACCCACTAAGATGTGTTTGGTAGCTGAACAATGGGTCTTGGGAAATGTAACTGCCACCAAGTTATTTCAGTGGTAACCACCCCTCAAACCACTCCTCGTCTTTGGTTTTTGTTTTGTGACCACATAATTGAAATTTTTACATTTTACATTTTAGTCATTTAGCAGACGCTCTTATCCAGAACGACTTACAGTTAGTGAGTGCATACATTTTCATACTGCCCCCCCGTGGGAAACGAACCCACAACCCTGGCATTGCAAGCGCCATGCTCTACCAACTGAGCTATAGGGGACAATAACTCAGGTCAACAGGTATAATGTATTATAACTTGTTGTAAGTAGGTATGAGCCCTTATCATGTTTAATTAAGCACTCATTAATGCCTAGGGCTGATTATTCAGGATTAATCAGGAATAATGTTAAGACATCATACGGGGTCATATGTGCTTATGTCAATAATGCATAATGATTATGCATTATTACTGCATCATAATGAATTATGGCCTTTGTCCTTAAGTAAAGTGTCATTGTCTCACGTCAGATGGCGTCACTTCATTACCCTTTGCGAGATACGAGACAGATCAGTGCAGGTGGAATCTGATGTAAGACAATGGTAAAGTGTTGGAGGCCATTATCTAAAGATGGGAAAAAAACATCACCCACTAGAGTGGCCTATCGATTTACCTCTGTGAAAGTCAGATAGTTTAGGCCTCAGGAATATTTTATACCTGCGAGGCCACACTTGTTTTCTTTGGCATGAAATTCACATGAGGATGTTGCTTTCATTTCACCAAACTACCATAATGTACTAGCAATCTTCAGTAGACAAGGAAGGCTTCTGGCCTCTGATCCCTGACACTGAAACAAACATCAGCTGTGTCCAAAATGTCACCCTATTCCATATATAGTGCATTACCTTTGACCAGGGCCAATAGGGCTCTGGTCAAAGTAGTGCACTATACAGGGAATAGGATTGCAATTGGGACACAACTGTCCCCTAACAGCCAAGAAGAAATAGATGTGCAGATGAAACTCAAGTCCCCATAGGACCTGGGTGGAGAGACACAGTCAGAGCACAGGAAGCTAATGTGCTTTTAAACAAAGCGTAAGGGATTCTGTTCCTTAGCCTATTCATTAGAGGTGAACAATGCACTCTGAGAGTCTGTTTATCGCTCCGCAATGATATGACAATACAATGCCCAATGTCACTGTATGTTATTGGTATAGAATGATAAATCGACTTATTAGCAATTCGTTTTTTAAGTAAACTTTTTTATTTATTAAGGTATTGTTTATTAACGTCGATTATCTCGTATTTTCCATGTGCAGACGGATTATTAGGGATAAGCAGGTCCCTGTGGTAGCCTATGTTCTGGTACTACACCTACACTATGTTCTAACCCTTGTCACTCTGTCTTTTTTATTTTCTTGTCTATTTTCAGTTCATTTTTAGCACCATTTGTGCTCCACTTTCATTTGTATCAAAGTGTTTGGAAATTATACCTCATTACTTGGAGTAGCATATTTGGTCCACTTGACTCATAGCCATACTTGTTGCCCAACTCTCCATGCAGACCATACATCAAACCATGTTATAAGAGCTAGATAGCAACCTAAACGTTTATGAGCTATTTATATAGATGACTACAGTAAGTTACATCTGCCCTAGACAGATATACAGATGGTTGGCCAAATCAATGGAGCTTTCTTATAGCCTGTATCTGTTACTGTATTCAGAATTACAAAAACGTTGCCTTCCATTGTTTGGCTGGACAGCAACAAGTTGGCTAAAGCAGAGACAGACATGGCACCCAGGCTAGCTTTCACATTGTACAAGAGAGACAGACATGGCAGAACAGCTGACATTGGCCTTGGTGTTTCAAAGAGAATAAAATAAAATCAATGGAATTCCAGTTAAATTAATTGAAATGGAACCGACCCCATCCCGGTGTTTGTCCCCCTCAGGATAGGTGTCCCAGGACCCACGAGGATGACATCATGGACATCCCCCTGGACGACCCCGAAGCCAACAAGGCTGCTGCCAAGATCCAGGCCAGCTTCCGTGGTCACATGACTCGCAAGAGAATGAAGGAAGACAAACCAAGAGAGGAGGTGAGAGCTTCTGCAGAATTAGGGTAGCAAAATTCTAGTCTACTAAGCTAACATATGAAATTGTTTTAAGATGGTCATACCATGGATCTTTTAGATATTCCATTTATTTTTTATTTTTTTTATAACATATTGAATTTGGCATTTACTACTATCGCTCATAGAAACACATTGAATAACACATTCATTCATAAATGGTCAAACAGACAGTCAAAAAATAATGATAAGGAATAAGGTTTTAAAGTTTCTGTCCTATATCTAGGTGATAAAAGAAAGCTCAGGAAATATTTGTGTTTTTTGGACACATATTTAAACCAATTTTTTTTGTTAGCTCAAAACTACCTCCATAAACCTGTACCGGGTTACCTTCAAACAAGTCTCGTGACACTTGTGGGGGTTGTAAAGCAAAACGGAGAACACCATCGTGTTCATATGAGTCTCCCCTTTCCACAGTGGGTTCATATTAGCTCAAACGGTTTGGACGCTACAGACAAAAGATGGCACATCGGCGGTACTGACTTCTTCTATTAGTCAAAGATGCAGAGCAAACCCTTTTCTATTATCATACACCAGAGAATGAGGGGAGATCTTAAGTGCCATCTTTTTGTGTTACAGATGTAGGATCTTAATTTGAGCCAGTTTGCTACAGCAGGAAAAGAATCCTGGATAAACAGGAAATGTGAATTATTATGTGGATTATAATTAATGGACATTTTTTGTAGGAGTTGATACATTTTTCTTTGGGGCAAATATATTTTTTGAAAATGTAAAGTGGAAATTACAAACTTTAGAAGAGTTTTAAAACATTGAATACACTACAAGTTTGCATTTTAGAGATATGACTTTGGTGCATACACTGTGATCTTTAAGAAGTTATTCTAGTGAATAAATAACTATGCATAATGAAGATCAACTGTATTGTACAATGTAAGAGGTCATACGAAAGTGAGTTACTTTGTATACAGTGTGGTTTGTAATATTAGAGGACTGGGAAAGAAAGTGGAAAATAATCTTTAGTCACATAGTAGTTACATTGATCCGAAGAGAGTGATTCATTACCATGTTATTACATTATACTAATATGCAATAACACTCACTGTCTATCATTCATTGGACACAACTTCAGGTTTCAAATTCCAATAAATCAAAGGTCATGTCATTGATACCCACAGTAGGGATGACTGGCATATATTAGCTGCATTATCAGTACATAATAATTGCCAAGGCATGTTTCCTGTCAGAGTAAAGGTAGTCTTGTTGCTATTACTTACTATTACTCTTAACGTTAGTCTTATTCTTACTCTTTCTATTACTAATATACTCTTAATCGTTGCGATACGCTCAACAGAGTGTTAGCAAACTGTGTGTGTTCCCTCAGGAATCAGTAACCCAGCCAGCCTCCTATCGCCCAACCCCCGAATGGGAAAAAAAGCTTTCAGAGCGATGCTGACTTAATTGCGTGTTGCTAGGCAATAATACAGATGGTATCCAGTTAATGTCATGAGAGTGCAAGATCTCGACTGTGTTTTGTATGAGTAATTAACACTTACACCAGTCAAATACCTTTGTAGACGAGGAAGAGTTTTGTACACATTTTCTATGATTTAATTTACATTTATAAGTTGTTATAGCATTGTTATAGCATTATGTCTGACAGTTCTTCACGATATGATTTACTTCATAATACTATCTTTGATCTTGATGATCTCACAACTTTTAGCACTACACAACTGCTTTTAGCACAAAATATTTAAAGGTGCGCATCTAGGATTGATGTTCCAAAAAGCTTTCTTTCTTTCCATTTTCACAGTTGCTAATGTACTGGTGGTAATATGCTCTCATCATACAGTGAACCCTTTAAAAGCTGTCTTTTTTAGATCACCTTCATTATGCTAATGTTTTGGACCAGTCATATCCTGCCATTCCAGCCTGTGATGCCGTGTGTGTGTGTGTGTGTGTGTGTGTGTGTGTGTATGTGTGTGTGCTTTTCAGAAGCGACGGGAGCAGAAGTAGAGGAGAGAGATGATGCGTCAGAGCTTGAACTGCTAGGTCGTGGTTCCTGGCAGAAAGACGCATGCCACTCCAATATCAAGAGCTCTTATTATGAAGAGAAAAAAATGTCACCGTACCGTACAACACAAATAGAACTAGATCTAGGTTTGGAATACCCCCACATATGAGTGAACTCTCTCTTTCTCTAACACACACACACACACACACACACACTCTCTTATTCACAAACACACTCTCCTTCCTCCTATAGTATCAGGGTCGATAAATGCCTATGACCCAAAATAATATTTTACAGCATGATTTTTTTTGTTGTAAACAAAACAAGTGCACTCAAGTGGAAAATAAGTTTTGATGGATTTGAAGGGTGAAGTGGCACTTTGCTCTTTCCAGAGCAAGTGTAATAGCAAGGTGGCAAGGGAATGGCAAGGTGTGGACAGTTGATTTGGGGGAATGTACGTTTGTACTCACTTAACTGGCTATATAATCGTATACATTTTACAATAAAGAAGTATGACTTTTCTGATCTGACAGTTTAATAACTTTTTTAATGTGTGTGTTTTGTGCAACTCTAATAAAGTGAAATTGATTGAAATAGAATTGATAGGACTGCTCAGTACGTAACGTATTCAATTATGTTAACGTTTTATTATTTAGGGACGGATGATGCAATGGACCCATTTTCTTTGTACTTACTCTTTTATTTGACTTTCCTTGGTTGTCTTGGTTGTCCCTGTGTGTATATATATAGTAACAGTAAAGTATCTACATGGTTCAATAAAAACTGCTAAGTGTGAAAGTCTGTATGGTGTTTGGCAGGTTTGATTGCTGTGAAAAACGAATAAATAGAGGAATAGCGATTGAAGCAATAATATGAGCGCAATGTACAGTTTGTTACCTTCTTCTTGCCATAGGCCCTTAAGAGCGTGATTTCCTTCCCTTGTGTTGTGGCTAATCAATCTTTTAAACCTGGCAAATTTGTCTCTCATGTAGAACTGATTGCATGTTAAAAATGTATACAGTGAAATGCGCTCACCACTCACTATGTGCAGTCTTGCAGAATAACACATTACAACACCTTTACACTGAATGTTTGGATTCATCTGTTTGGAAAGCTTTTCGGTGGATATGACTTGTAGCCTACTGCACCAAAGGTATGCACGCCCACCAACCCTATTTCTCTCTCTCTATTTGCCCCTGTCTGTTTCACTCACACACACCCATCCACACACAGGCACCTCCCCAACACACACATACTGTATACAACAACAGCAATGATAAAACCCACTCCTGAACACCTTCCACCTCCCACCTTCCCCTTCATCCACCCCCATCCTCTTTTGACATTCTAGTCGCTCCCCACCCTGCATGGCTCCTCCCTGAGCTAATACACTGTGTGCAACCTTATACCAGCAGCACTCATGTTTTAATTACTATGCACAAATCACAATGGACAGGAGAGGACAAGGGAAACTGGAGCGTGTGGTAATTATCCCATCCTGCCTTCCCTTCCGGATAGTAGCTACCTCAGTTATATTTAACGCCAGCTAAAAGGGCACAGGCTGAATCACGCTACCGATGCAGGATTCATACGTTAGCCACATCAGCAACTGTTAAATAAGACAGACCATCACGGTGCTATTGATTGTGGTGGTGGTGGTTGCTATGGAGTTGCTGGAGGGGGTTGGTGGTTTTTGGTTGGTGGTTGATTGTCGTCTAAAAAAGCCAAGCTGCTGTGTAGGGATTTTATCGCCATTTCTTTTGGAGTTGCCATCTCGGTCAAGAAATGCTTGGCTGTACCATAAAAATTTTACCTAGCTTTGCAACTGTTTCTTTGCTTATTCTCAAGGATAAGAATAGTTTGCTGGTGAAATTGCCTCAAGTGTGCCGTTTTCTGAACCGGAACCCCCACCATGAAACAGACACTGTAGTATAGCCGCAGACTAAGCAGCACAACATATTAATTCAAACACCCTCATTACTAACTATAGCTCATGTAGCCAGTTTTGCCATTTGAATTTATACCAGCAACACAACCTCAGATGCAGAAATAGCAGCGACACAACAGCCCCAGCTGTATGCCATGGAGCCGCACAGCAGATATTTTCAAGTTGCACTTCTTGAAGTTGAACCCTCCTGTGTAGACTTGCACTCGGGCCGCTCAGAGCCCAACGGCCTCCCACGCAGGCTCCCTAACATGGAGTGGGAATCAGCTCTGGGATGCTAATGCAGGCTCAAATCACTGAGGTGGGAGTTATGAAAGATGATTTTTTTTAGAGGGTTTCCAATAGCAACCCACCACCGCCACTGTTATCGCCCTCCGCCCCCTCTGGTCTTGTCGGTTTGAAACATGCCACTTGGAGTTGTGGAGAGCGAATGAGTTTGACTCATGTTTAGCAGATTAACACACAGTTTTAAAGAGAGGCATTACCCACTACTACAACTGGGAAGAGCCTGTCAATGGCTAGCTACATTGTTAAAACACAGACACACTGACATAGCCAAACAAACTCATGTGCAGAGTACAGGTAACTGCCAAAATAAAGGAAACAGAAACACCAACATAAAGTGTCTTAATAGGACATTGGGCCACCACGAGCCGCCAGAACAGCTTCAATGCGCTTTGGCAATGATTCTACGAGTGTCTGGAACTCTATCTGGATCTTCCATAGGTGTTCAATTGGGTTGAGATCTGGTGACTGAGACACACACACACACACACTTTAAACCTCCTAAACTCCTTTGAGACCCCTCTTTCAAAGTCACTGAGATCTCTTCTTACATTTTACATTTACGTCATTTAGCAGACGCTCTTATCCAGAGCGACTTACATTATTAATTTTTTTCATACCCCCTGTGGGAATCGAACCCACAACCCTGGCGTTGCAAACACCATGCTCTATCAACTGAGCTACATCCCTGCCGGCCATTCCCTCCCCTACCCTGGACGACGCTGGGCCAATTGCGCGCCGCCCCATGGGTCTCCCGGTCACGGCCGGCTACAACAGAGCCTGGATTCGAACCAGGATCTCTAGTGGCACAGCCTGCACTGCCTTAGACCACTGCGCCTTAGACCACTGCATCACTCGGGAGACCTTCTAGCCATGGTAGCCAAAGTAATGGGCATTTTTATACATGATCCTAAGCATGATGGGATGTTAATTGCTTAATTAAGTTAGGAACCGCACCTGTGTGGAAGCACCTGCTTTCAATATACTTTGTATCCCTCATTTACTCAAGTGTTTCCATTATTTGGCAGTACCCTGTACTTCCAGGGTTTAACATGGGGGGTTGGGTGTGATGGAATGGAATTTCACCACTTCAGGTTGGGAGACAACACACAATAACTGTTTTTCCAATAGAGATATTAAAAAGCACCACAACCTACAAAATCACAATCTAAGCCCCTTATAAGCAAGGCTACTAAAGTGCACAAAAGTACTACGTCAAATTCACTGTGAAGAAACGGAAGCAAATGGAGCAAAACAAGGAGGGACTACCTGAACTTGTCCAATTTTCATTGTAAAATGTTTTGCTACGATGTGCATTAATGAATACGACCCCGTTGACTCCTGTAGACACATTTGCTGAGACGGATTCGTTTGTAAGGAGACACATTGTGGGAGATTTTTTATAAAAATGTTCTACGTTTTCTACATTTCTACAATGAAATAATAATAATTATTATTATTTGATTTTTTTTTTTGGGGGGGGGTGAAAATGATTGGTTTTGTCATTATTGGCCACTATTCTTGTAGCTAGGTATTACTGCACTGTTGGAGCTAGAAACATAAGCATTTTGCTGCACCTGCGATAACATCTGCAAAATATGTGTACATTACCAATGTTTTTTATTTTAATTTTATTTAGTCATGTGGCCACTGGAACTTGCTGTGGTGTAATGTCAACAGCAGAGGGTGTCATCAGAGCATAACAACTGTGACAAGTGCCATCAGCCTAGTCTCATAGGCTAGATGTAACATAGTAAATGTAAATCCGGGATGCTCAAATTAGTATGATATGTTACGTTTGGTATGGTTACACAAGGAGGGTGTTAGCGAACCCTTCCCCTAACCCTAACCTTAACCCTTTAACCTAACTCCTACTCTTAACCCTAACCCCTAACCCTAACCCCTAGCTAACGTTAGCCAGCTAGCTAACATTAGTGTTAGCCATCTAGCTAGTGTTAGCCACAACAAATTGGAATTTGTAACATATCATACGTTTAGCAAATTCATAACATATTGTAAGTTAAGCAAATTCGTAACATATTGTACGTTTTCAGAAAATCTTAACATCACATAATACAAAATGGATGATGGACACCACAAATTAATACATACCATACGAAACGTAACATATCATACTAAATGTGGTCCTCTGTAGCTCAGCTGGTAGAGCACGGCGCTTGTAACGCCAAGGTAGTGGGTTCGATACCCGGGACCACCCATACACAAACATGTATGCACACATGACTGTAAGTCGCTTTGGATAAAAGCGTCTGCTAAATGGCATATTATTATTATTATAAATGGTGTGTTTCAGATTTACGTACAGAATAATACAAAATGCTCTGAGACCAGGTTGGTGCCAGAGGGGATAGATGGAAACAACCAAATAGAGTAACCTAGAGGTCATATTACACCCATCGATTTGTGAAATTTCAATTAATCGACCGAAGGTAACACAGTTAACAAAACGACCTATTGGATACAGTTTATCTCAATATAAGACTATGTTGATATCAATGAGGTCACTTTGCTGAATTATTTTATTTGATAAGGGGGGTGGGGGGTGTCTGCGCTTTTAATTACATTTAGTTAGTCGTTTTACAGTGTCAGAAGGATGATGAAAGGTGACATAATGGATATTCGTGGGACACCCAATGGGACACCCTGCCCCTTATAATCAGTTTCTGCTTCAGTGACTGATCAGTGAGAACAATTGATGCCCTTGCAGCTCCTCAGGAGAGTGAAACTGCAATATTAACACTTCTATACTTCCTCTACCACCTCTGATCTTAATCTGTACTACCGTAATCATAGTTTATTTGATGAGTTCTTAATGTAATGAGTACTTTAAGTGACATTAAAAGTTTGTCAGATGTTTTCAGACCTCTAATGTCATGGGACGTGGTTTCATAACAATAATAATAATATAATTTCATCTTGACATTACTCTACTTTTGAGGCGTGAAAAGATGGAGCAAACGTCCATTTATGAGTGAAATGTCCCTTTAAGGTAACCAAATAAAACAAAAACAATTTCTTCCTCTCACAATACCTACATTATTCAGCAAATAAATACAATTTACCAACCCACCTTCGAATGCTATCAATCCCCCTTCCATTCATCAAGAATGCTGTTGTCTGTTTTTAGCTAGAATGGATGTGGGGGCTAACAGAAGTGCTCTTCTATACAGATGATTGACAAGTTGAGTTCCAAAATGTAAATGAGAACAGCCAAAACAACAAAGGATAGTGCCTCCTGTTCAGTTTTCTCAGGCTTTACGATTTTGATAGTATACCTCTCGCTACCACCCATAAACCATGTTGATGTCCAAATACCAGAGAGAATATTTATCATCCCACAGATGACGTTTTTTAAATGAAAAATCTATGGTTATTGTACAGGAAAAACAATGATTTGAGCGAAAATCCCTCTCCCCATGAAGTATATTTGGCCCATATACCCTGTTGCGTCCCAAATGACACGCTATTTTGGGCTGTTACGGTGACCGTATTACTGCCACACCGGCGGTTATGAGTCATGATGGCAGTCAAATTCCATGTGACCATTTAGTCACGGTAATTAGGCTTCTCCAAGCTCTGATGCTGCTGATGGTCATTAGTAGCCTACCAAACTTGCTAACTGCCTGGTACTCAGCACTCTATTGTCCCTCTACTCACGCTGACATCAATGCAAATGTAATCGAAAATCTAATCAAACACCTCATGAGTGCCCATGAGCTTATTTACATTTACATTTACGTCATTTAGCAGACGCTCTTATCCAGAGCGACTTACAAATTGGTGCATTCACCTTATAGCCAGTGGGATAACCACTTTACAATATGTTTTTTGGGGGTGGGGTAAGGGGGTAGAAGGATTACTTTATCCTATCCCAGGTATTCCTTAAAGAGATGGGGTTTCAAGTGTCTCCGGAAGGTGGTGAGTGACTCCGCTGTCCTGGCGTCGTGAGGGAGCTTGTTCCACCATTGGGGTGCCAGAGCAGCGAACAGTTTTGACTGGGCTGAGCGGGAACTGTGCTTCCGCAGAGGTAGGGGGCCAGCAGGCCAGAGGTGGATGAACGCAATGCCATCGTTTGGGTGTAGGGACTGATCAGAGCCTGAAGGTACGGAGGTGCCGTTCCCCTCACAGCTCCGTAGGCAAGCACCATGGTCTTGTAGCAGATGCGAGCTTCAACTGGAAGCCAGTGGAGTGTGCGGAAGAGTGGGGTGACGTGAGAGAACTTGGGAAGGTTGAACACCAGACGGGCTGCGGCATTCTGGCTGAGTTGTAGGGGTTTAATGGCACAGGCAGGGAGCCCAGCCAACAGCGAGTTGCAGTAATCCAGACAGGAGATGACAAGTGCCTGGATTAGTACCTGTGCCGCTTCCTGTGTAAGGCAGGGTCGTACTCTCCGAATGTTGTAGAGCATGAACCTACAGGATCGGATCACCGCCTTGATGTTAGCGGAGAACGACAGGGTGTTGTCCAGGGTCACGCCAAGGCTCTTCGCACTCTGGGAGGAGGACACAACGAAGTTGTCAACCGTGATGGCGAGATCATGGAACGGGCAGTCCTTCCCCGGGAGGAAGAGCAGCTCCGTCTTGCCGAGGTTCAGCTTGAGGTGGTGATCCGTCATCCACACTGATATGTCTGCCAGACATGCAGAGATGCGATTCACCACCTGGTTATCAGAAGGGGGAAAGGAGAAGATTAGTTGTGTGTCGCTCGCGTAGCAATGATAGGAGAGGCCATGTGAGGATATGACAGAGCCAAGTGACTTGGTGTATAGCGAGAATAGGAGAGGGCCTAGAACTGAGCCCTGGAGGACACCAGTGGTGAGAGCACGTGGTGCAGAGACAGATTCTCGCCACGCCACTTGGTGGGAGCGACCGGTCAGGTAGGACGCAATCCAAGAGTGAGCCGCGCCGGAGATGCCCAACTCGGAGAGGGTGGAGAGGAGGATCTGATGGTTCACAGTATCAAAGGCAGCAGACAGGTCTAGAAGGACAAGAGCAGAGGAGAGAGAGTTAGCTTTAGCAGTGCGGAGAGCCTCCGTGACACAGAGAAGAGCAGTCTCAGTTGAATGACCAGTTTTGAAACCTGACTGGTTTGGATCAAGAAGGTCATTCTGAGAGAGATAGCAAGAGAGTTGGCTAAAGACGGCACGCTCAAGAGTTTTGGAGAGAAAAGAAAGAAGGGATACTGGTCTGTAGTTGTTGACATCAGAGGGATCGAGTGTTGGTTTTTTGAGAAGGGGTGCAACTCTCGCTCTCTTGAAGATGGAAGGGACATAGCCAGCGGTCAAGGATGAGTTGATGAGCGAGGTAAGGTAAGGGAGAAGGTCACCGGAGATGGTCTGGAGAAGAGAGGAGGGGATAGGGTCAAGCGGGCAGGTTGTTGGGCGGCCGGCCGTCACAAGTCGCAAGATTTCATCTGGAGAGAGAGGGGAGAAAGAAGTCAAAGCATAAGGTAGAGCAGTGTGAGCAGGACCAGCAGTGTCATTTGACTTAACAAACGAGGATCGGATGTCGTCAACCTTCTTTTCAAAATGGTTGACGAAGTCATCCACAGAGAGGGAGGAGGGGGGAGGGGGAGGAGGATTCAGCAGGGAGGAGAAGGTGGCAAATAGCTTCCTAGGGTTAGAAGCAGATGCTTGGAATTTAGAGTGGTAGAAAGTGGCTTTAGCAGCAGAAACAGATGATGAAAATGTAGAGAGGAGGGAGTGAAAAGATGCCAGGTCCGCAGGGAGTCTAGTTTTCCTCCATTTCCACTCGGCTGCCCGGAGCCCTGTTCTGTGAGCTCGCAATGAGTCATCAAGCCACGGAGCAGGAGGGGAGGACCGAGCCGGCCGGGAGGATAGGGGACATAGAGAGTCAAAGGATGCAGAAAGGGAGGAGAGGAGGGTTGAGGAGGCAGAATCAGGAGATTGGAGGGAGAAGGATTGAGCAGAGGGAAGAGATGATAGGATGGAAGAGGAGAGATTAGCGGGAGAGAGAGAGCGAAGGTTGCGACGGCGCATTACCATCTGAGTAGGGGCAGAGTGAGTAGTGTTGGAGGAGAGCGAGAGAGAAAAGGATACAAAGTAGTGGTCGGAGACATGGAGGGGAGTTGCAGTGAGATTAGTAGAAGAACAGCATCTAGTAAAGATGAGGTCAAGCGTATTGCCTGCCTTGTGAGTAGGGGGGGACGGTGAGAGGGTGAAGTCAAAAGAGGAGAGGAGTGGAAAGAAGGAGGCAGAGAGAAATGAGTCAACGGTAGACGTAGGGAGGTTGAAGTCACCCAGAACTGTGAGGGGTGAGCCATCCTCAGGAAAGGAACTTATCAAGGCGTCAAGCTCATTGATGAACTCTCCAAGGGAACCTGGAGCGCGATAAATGACAAGGATGTTAAGCTTGAATGGGCTAGTGACTGTGACAGCATGGAATTCAAATGAGGAGATAGACAAATGGGTCAGGGGAAAAAGAGAGAATGTCCACTTGGGAGAGATGAGGATTCCTGTGCCACCACCCCGCTGACCAGATGCTCTCGGGGTATGCGAGAACACATGGTCAGATGAGGAGAGAGCAGTAGGAGTAGCAGTGTTTTCAGTGGTAATCCATGTTTCCGTCAGCGCCAAGAAGTCGAGGGACTGGAGGGTAGCATAGGCTGAGATGAACTCTGCCTTGTTGGCCGCAGAACGGCAGTTCCAGAGGCTGCCGGAGACCTGGAACTCCATGTGGGTGGTGCGTGCAGGAACCACCAGGTTAGAGAAGCAGCAGCCACGTGGTGTGAGTTGTTTGTATAGCCTGTGCGGAGAGGAGAGAACAGGGATAGACAGAGGCATAGTTGACAGGCTACAGAAAATGGCTACAATAATGCAAAGGAGATCGGAATGAAATGAACTAAACATCTGGGAAAGCGAGAGAGCGGGGCCTCCCTCACTTACGTTTCACTGAAACACCCAAATTTAACTCTCCCAACTTCCACCTCAGAAACTATAATTGTTGTAAACTACAGCGGTTCAATGTTTTCTAGGAATAGACTAACTTAGTTTATTCAGCTAGCTAACTTGGTACAGTATTCTTCCGTGAAAACCGTCCAGGGCACCTAGTCATATGACGCCACAGCCAACTAGCATGCCGGACTCCAACAACACGGTTTAGCACCAATACTCGGCCACAACAAACCACCAGTGTGTCAACACGCCAAGCAGATCATTCGTGTCCGTGTCTAACGTTGTGGGTTAGTCCCGACAGTAGCTTCGTGCTTCACCGGGCAATACTAACCTACAATAATTACATACAACAACCCACAATAACTACCTACAATACCTAACTAACTAACTACAATCTAAATACATAGTGTGATGTCACGAGAGGCTGTGTCCTGGAGGGACGTTACATCCCCCTGAGATGGCTGCAAACCCAGACAGCTATGGCTCCATCTGCTGGTATGGTCGGGAACTCCAACCCTCTATGGCCAATCTTCCCGCGCAGCTGAAACCAATCAGGAGCTGATGAGCTGAAGGTTTGTTGAAGGGAAGAGACACGGTCTCCAAGCTGGGCTCTCTGGAGGACAAGAGTGCTGCACGTCCACTTCCATGAGGAATATAAGGATTTGGAGATACTTACCTTTGGGAAATACTCACCTTTGGGATATATGCACCTGTGGAAATACGTGTGGGACATTTGGAAGGACGTTTTGCTGGGTTGGCCACTAGCTGCAACGTGGAATACAGTAAGACTGGGGAAAAGTTATTTGAGCGAGGGAGAGTTATGATTTTGGATGTGGAAGAGACATCCCTGAACTGTTAACCCTGAAAGAGCCACCAGAGTACAGAATTGTGTTATACTTTCGTTAGTTTCCCAAGACCTTTAATAAAATCCTTGTTTTGGTTGAACCTGGTCTCCTTGCACTACTTGAGCAATCCCGCTGAAAGCTGTGTAGCCTCTCGTGACATCACAGATGGTGGAGAATACGGGCACGCTCAAGCGTTAATAGTGCATGTCAGAGGAGGATACCGAAGGTTTGATCACCCAGTTTTCCAAGTTGGCCGTAGGCTCCCCGCCCGACTGAAATGGAGGACATATTGAAAGCCCTTGTTGCTGGCCAGCAAGCCCAGATGCAAGCAAACGTGGCTCTCTTGGAGGAGCAAAAGAAAGCCAACCTTCTGAAGGCAGAGGAATTGCAGTTGCAGAGACAGAGGGTGGTCCAAAATACCCGCCCAATAAAGGCAAGTGACTTTATATCTAAGATGGGAGCTACCGATGACATTGAGGCATACCTGCATGCATTTGAGGCCACGGCCACTAGGGAAGCCTGGCCCAAGCAACAGTGGGTTGGTCTGTTAGCCCCCCTTTCTAACCGGGAAGCGCTGTATGCTGTCCGGGACCTGGGCCCTGACCAGGTTACTGACTATGATGCCCTGAAGTCTGAGATCCTCAGCAGATATGGACTCACAAAGTTTGGTATGGCCCAGCGCTTTCACAGTTGGACCTTCCAACCAGACCAACCTCCTCGGGCGCAGATGCATGAACTTGTCCGAATCGCAAGGAAATGGCTGGATCCGCAGAGGAATACAGCAGCGGCGGTGGTGGAGGCCGTTGTGGTGGATCGTTACCTACGCGCCCTGCCTTATGAGGCAAAACGGTTCATCAGTCAACAGGCCTTGACCACGGCTGATCTGACCGTGGAAGCTGTGGAAAAGTACCAGGCCACAGCGGAGATGCTGAATGCTTCCCGAAAAGACCCCAGGAGTGCGGCCCCCACCACAAATGGGGAAAACCCGTCCAAAGGACCCCAAGGTCTCGAACCCCGCCCGCGTCAGGACTTATCCCGGCTCCAGGGGGAGCCAGAAACCAGGCGGGTCCAAGAAGAGTACACCAGGATGGGGAACCTCGACAGTGTTACCGGTGTGGGGAGATGGGACATATCTCCTGGCAGTGTGGGAAACCAGCCGATGAACCTATGCCCACTGCGGAGTCCTCCAGCTCAGCACCCACACATCGTTTTGCCTCGCTCTTGGGAGTCGTAGATGGCGGCCCAGATCGACCCCCACCTGCCCGGTAACTGTGAATCACCATGATGTGGAGGCCTTACTGGATTCTGGTAGCCGGGCCACCCTGGTGCGTAAGGATTTGGTGGGGCCAACGTGTCTGACCCCCGGGGAAAGTCCTCCCAGTTTCCTGTGTCCATGGGGACACCAGAGAATACCCCATTACTGAACTTACAATGACCAGCACACGGGGAACCATACACACGACGGCGGGGGGGTGGTTGATTCCCTCCCCGTCCCTGTCCTAATTGGACGAGACTGCCCAGCCTTTTACCCACTCTGGAGAGAGTCTCAGGAGAGGATAACCCGAGTACCTCGGAAACGGAGAGGCAAGACTCATCCTGGGAAGGCTCCGGTGCAATCCTCCGAGTTACTCACTCCCGCCCGGGCTCTGATAGGGATGGCAGGTGCCCAGACCGACACCGAGACTGGTCCGGATACGGGAGAAGAGAACGCAGCCCAGGAAAGTGCTCCGTTCTCCAGTGAAGAAGACGTCCCAGGCACCCAAGAGCTTCCCCCTCTCACAGGCCAGTATGGTACGGCTCAATTACAAGATCCTACTCTTGCAAATGCCTTAAGAAATGTGCAGGTATTAGAAGGTGTAGTGTTAGGTGATAAGACAACCCCTACTTACCCCCATTTCGCAGTAAACCGGGGGTTAGTATATCAGATAGTCAAGAAAAATGAGGAAGTGCATGAACAGCTCCTCGTGCCACAGCCCTATCGGGCCACAGTACTCAACCTAGCCCACACACACCCGCTAGGGGCCCACTTGGGGGTAGAGAAGACTAAGGAAAGAATCATGCAACGTTTCTTTTGGCCAGGAGTACACAAAGAGATAGAGAACTACTGCCGTAGTTGCCCTGAGTGTCAGCAGGTTGCGCCAAAGCCCACATATAGAAACCCGCTCATTCCCTTGCCCATTATCGAAACTCCTTTTGAGAGGATTGGATTAGACATAGTCGGGCCCTTACCGAAAAGTGCCAGGGGACATCAATACATTCTGGTCATTCTGGACTATGCGTCCCGGTACCCGGAGGCCATTCCGCTGAGGAAGGCTACATTTAGACAAATCGCCAAGGAGCTGTTCCGTCTCTCAACTAGTCTGGGAATCCCAAAAGAGATATTGACGGACCAAGGGACTCCATTCATGTCCAGGGTGATGAAAGAACTCTGTGCTTTACTGAAAATCAAACAGCTGAGAACCTCGGTCTACCACCCCCAGACAGATGGCCTAGTCGAACGTTTTAACAAAACACTAAAATCCATGCTGCGGAAAGCGGTAGGGGAAGATGGGCGCAACTGGGATCAGCTGTTACCATACATATTATTTGCGGTGAGAGAGGTACCTCAGTCTTCTACTGGTTTTTCACCCTTTGAGCTCTTGCTTTCCTACAGACCCAGAGGACTGCTCGACATCGCCAAGGAGGCCTGGGAGGAGCAGCCATGCCAACAGCGGACACTGATCGACCATGTAGGGGCTATGAGGGAGAGAATGAAGGCCATCTATCCCATGATGCGGGAACACCTGGAGGCCAGTCAGCGGCAACAGCAAGCCTCCTACAACAGATCTGCTCAACCCAGGGAGTTTAAGCCGGGGGACAGAGTGCTGGTCCTGGTGCCAACCGTTG
This sequence comes from Coregonus clupeaformis, assembly GCF_020615455.1. NCBI lineage: Eukaryota > Metazoa > Chordata > Actinopteri > Salmoniformes > Salmonidae > Coregonus > Coregonus clupeaformis. The sequence continues at coordinate 3,599,306 of NC_059204.1, read as the reverse complement.
AGTGCAAATTCCTGGCAACCTGGCAAGGACCATATGAGGTCATTGAACGCATGGGAGAAGTAAACTACAAGGTGAGGCAACCAGATAAAAGGAAAACTGAGCAGATTTATCATGTTAACCTTTTAAAGAAGTGGCACGCCAGAGAGGCGCTGTTCAGCTCTCTACCCCCCACAGAGACCCAGGAACCGGCGCGAGAAGAGGTTCAGCTGGGTCCAAATCTGTCCCCACATCAACGACAGATGGTCCTGGAACTCGTGGAGCAGAACCAGGATGTCTTCTCCTCCCTTCCCGGTCACACAGAGGTGGTCCAACATGAGATCCGCACCCTGCCTGGCCGAACGGTAAACCAGCGCCCGTACCGCGTGCCAGAGGCTCGTAAAGTGGTTATACAGAAGGAGGTAAGGAAGATGCGGGAGTTGGGAGTAATCGAAGAGTCCCACAGTGCCTGGGCAAGTCCCATCGTACTAGTTCCCAAGCCAGACGGTTCAGTACGATTTTGTAATGACTATCGAAAGTTGAATGAAGTGTCTGAATTTGATGCATACCCAATGCCTCGTGTCGATGATTTAATAGACTCCTTGGGGCATGCTCGTTTCCTAACCACTCTTGATCTCACAAAAGGCTACTGGCAGGTGCCCTTGACCCCGGCGTCTAAGGAGAAGACAGCCTTTGCCACCCCGGAGGGGCTCTACCAGTATACCCGACTTCCGTTTGGTCTCCACGGGGCACCTGCCACGTTCCAACGCCTGATGGATCGAGTCCTTGCGCCCCCACAAGAGTGCGCAGCGGCTTATTTGGATGATGTTGTTATACAAAGTCAGGATTGGGCCAGCCACCTACCCCGGGTACAAGCGGTGCTGGATTCGCTCAGGGAAGCAGGGCTCACGGCAAACCCGAAGAAGTGCAAGGTGGCCTTCAGTGAGACAAACTACCTGGGGTACACCATTGGGCGGGGGTTGGTCAAACCACAGGAAGCCAAACTGCGGGCCATACAGGACTGGCCGCAGCCCATCAACAAGAAGCAAGTAAGGTCATTTTTGGGCCTCGCTGGCTACTATAGACGCTTTATTGCAGATTTTGCTACCATAGCTGCACCGTTGACGGAGCTGACGACCAAACGCCACTCACGAATGGTGAAGTGGAACCCTGCGGCGGAGGCGGCTTTCCTCAACCTGAAGCGAGCACTCTGCTCCAGTCCGATCCTGGTGGCACCAGACTTCAAGAAGGAATTCATTGTCCAAGCGGATGCTTCGAGGTGGGTCTGGGTGCTGTCCTCACCCAGGCACATGACGGTGAAGAACATCCCATTCTCTACCTAAGCAGAAAGTTACTTCCAAGAGAGAAGAACTATTCAACGGTGGAGAAAGAATGTCTGGCTGTAGTCTGGGCCCTGGAGTCCCTTCGGTTCTATCTCCTGGGCCGACGTTTCATGGTGGTATCTGATCACGCCCCTCTGCAGTGGATGGCCAAGAACAAGGAATCAAACAGTAGAGTAACCAGATGGTTTTTGAGCTTGCAACCGTTTAACTTTTCTGTTGTCCACAGGGCTGGCAAGCACCACGGCAATGCGGGACGCCCTCTCCCGGCGTGATGCCTTCTTCGCTGCCTTTACCCCGACGAGGACGTCGGTCCCGAGGAGGGGGATGTGTGATGTCACGAGAGGCTGTGTCCTGGAGGGACGTTACATCCCCCTGAGATGGCTGCAAACCCAGACAGCTATGGCTCCATCTGCTGGTATGGTCGGGAACTCCAACCCTCTATGGCCAATCTTCCCGCGCAGCTGAAACCAATCAGGAGCTGATGAGCTGAAGGTTTGTTGAAGGGAAGAGACACGGTCTCCAAGCTGGGCTCTCTGGAGGACAAGAGTGCTGCACGTCCACTTCCATGAGGAATATAAGGATTTGGAGATACTTACCTTTGGGAAATACTCACCTTTGGGATATATGCACCTGTGGAAATACGTGTGGGACATTTGGAAGGACGTTTTGCTGGGTTGGCCACTAGCTGCAACGTGGAATACAGTAAGACTGGGGAAAAGTTATTTGAGCGAGGGAGAGTTATGATTTTGGATGTGGAAGAGACATCCCTGAACTGTTAACCCTGAAAGAGCCACCAGAGTACAGAATTGTGTTATACTTTCGTTAGTTTCCCAAGACCTTTAATAAAATCCTTGTTTTGGTTGAACCTGGTCTCCTTGCACTACTTGAGCAATCCCGCTGAAAGCTGTGTAGCCTCTCGTGACATCACAATAGTTTAAGCTTTACTCAACAAAGCCCAAACTATGTAAATAAGCCATATAAACCAAGCTTACCTCCCGCCAGAGAGAGACACAACCTCACCCGACGACGACGAAACACGAGGGTTGCGCTTATGTTGCGCAACATTTCTATAGGCTATGCAATTGCGTGAGAAAACAGAGTTTTGATGGCCTTTATTAAAAAGAGGAGGATCCCATCAGCTTTCTATAGACTAGGCCTGCAAAAAAATTTTTATTAACTTTCCTAATATTAAGCACATTGATTCGCTTTAACACAGGAACATAGCCTACCTGGCTGGCATGAAAATGAACCATGGGAAATGCATCCTCCAATCGCTATTTAAGTGCATAAATGACATGTATTTTTTTCCCACGCCCTGTTCCGAGACAGTTGCATGATAATGGTCCATTATAAATCAAAACTAATTTCACACATATATTATTTAGTATATATAAAGACAACATTAAATGAAGAATAGTCTGATGGGTGACAATATTAGCCTATCACTTGTGAATTATGTATTATTACTTGTGAATGATGCCCAGCTTGTGCATTAAGGCAAGAAACAGTTGCACACCTCATGTATCCTAGCCCATAGGCCTATATGTTTTGATAAGGTGTGTATCACAACTAAAGTGGCCAAATAACTTCAGCTTTATAACCGGTGTAGAGCCTAACTGGCATACATAGGCTGTGTGTGAGTTTCAAGTTTGGGGAAGCTAATTTTCACCATAAAAATGCACCTTTATAATAAAGCAGTACATGCATAATCACATTTGCCATCACTTTCGAGAACAGTTTTTTCCCGCTAATTGGTTGCATTTTGGAACATCCGCGCTTATAGCCTACTGCTGTGTGTGTTCATTACTGCGCTTATAATGTGAAAAAATAGTCTAATAGTTTATCAATATTTTAAGCTAAACGATCAGCCAAGTTTTTTTGATGCGAGTGGTTGTATTGATTTGGGATCTATCGCATCCCACAACTGTCCCAGAGTATGTTTGGAATATTTATTTATTGCACAGAAGGACAAGTTGACCAATATAATATGTCAACTTTTAAACTATGGGGGATAGTAGATTGACATAGACTAGTGCTTTTGCTGTTCGTTAGGCCTACTCATCTTTTTGGCTGATGAAAAGTAGGCTAAATGTGGACAGTTCCTCGGAATTCGATAACAGGGTCACACAGTTGCGTCCCGGATGTGTATGCCTTCATTCACTTGTAGCCTACTTCTTAGCTGAAATGCCTGTGAGAAGGACCCGATCACATGACGGGCATTGGCTACATCTGAGAGAGCCATGTGAGTGAGAGGTGCTTCGGAGCAAGGCAGCCGGGAGAAGGGAATTATAATTAACCTATTATATTCAGGCCAAGGGCACAATGGCCAGTTTGGCCGCAAAAGGCATGGATTTTTTAGGGTGCATTACGGCCACACAAGGGGGATGCCGGCGAGAAATTCGAGGCCTGGTATATTATCAAGTGCTTGTCAAATTGTGAATGTGTCACGTCTACCCCCGCTCCCCCGCTTGACGTCACTGGTCTACTAACCACCGGTCCTGGAAACCATCATTATGCACACCTGGACTTCTTCACTCCCTGATTACTTCCCCTTTATCTAGCACTCCGTTGTATCACCCATTAGGTAGTATTGTTTCCTGTTGTCATGTTTAGACGCTACTCCTGTTTTTGTATTCACTCTATGTTCGTTCCTATTAAACTCACTGACTGCACCTGCTTCCTGACTCCCTGCGTCTCTGTTACAGAATGAGAGACTGATGAAGTGTGTGCAGCTTGCGACTTTTTTCAAATCATCATTAGAGTCCCATCATGCAGCCTTATAATGTATTAAAAATCAAAACATATAGCCCAATGTTTGTATCACAACTAAAGTTTCATAAATAACTCTAAATTAAGCATATAGGACCAGTTTCTTTGTTAACCGCTCAACACAGAATAGCCGCATGTGCATGCTTCCTTTGAAATCATTTGGATACAAATATTTGTAGGCTGTGTGTGGAAGCCAGGAGATGTTAAACGTGTTTGTGCTAATTAACGGTCAATTACAGTGAGACGGGCAGTGATTTGCTTGACAATCACCAGCTGACAAAATTTCATGACCGCCACAACCCTAACCCTATTCCCTTTATAGTGCACTACTTTTTACCAGGGCCCAAATAGCACTATAGGGAATATGATGCCATTTGAGACGCAGGCCTTTCCTTTACTCAGCAGGACCATTAGAGGAGGGCCCTCCTCTCTATGCCCCTTATATTGAGAACAGAGGAACAACAAGTGGCTCCAGACTGAGGCAGAGTATAAACATTCAGTTGCCAGGGTAAAACCTGAATAGCCTAGGTCTTGCCATGGCATTGTCAGCTCATTTTGGCCATTTCCATTTCAGGAGTGTATTTGAATAAGCTTAAGTGACGTTTTAAAGGGACATTTATGTATTCATTGAGGTGCTGCACTTGGAATGTAACTCATGCTTAGAAGCTTACTATGCAAGTTTTAAAAGTAGTCTAACTGCAAATCCAGAATTGTACAGAAAATTAACAAGATGTGTGCTTTATTTTCTGTACGATTGTTCTACTAAACACACACACACACACACACGCTGCTGTTGTGTTGCTTTGTTGTGCTGTGCACCCAGTCCTAGTGGAGCCCTGCCTTGGAGGAATGTCTGTGTGCTCTTTCGGGGGACGTGCCCAGAGTGGACAAATCATGCTAATTGTCTGGGAGAGAAACGGAGCGTTAGACCCAAGATGAAGGCAGAGAGGGAGGCTCTCTCCAAAGCCATAGCCGCTCCTCAACTTTTGCTGCTCTGGTGTCTTCTTGTCTCATCACAGTCAGGTAAGGGAAACTATCCCCTGTTTTGGGGCAACACATCTGTGCTGACTTAAAGGAATGTGTAGTGTTCACTTGCAAGGCTAAGACAATGTGGGTGGGAGGTATTTAGAGTGGAGTGGGCAAGTGTACAGTAGGTTGGTTTATGCATATTTTCTGACTGACATATTTGTTTGGCTGATAGGTTGGACACATACATTTTGTGTTTTTCATATCCTACTTGCAAGAATATGTTAAATTATGGCTACTTTAAATGTTTTCATGTAAATTAATCTATTCAATCAAAATATATGACTGTCTTAATCATTCAACACCCCCTAATAAGGCCCCTATTATGAATTTAAATGTCTCAGCATATTTATTGAATGAATTAAAATGTAAATTTGATTAGCATATATGCATAAATAGCATTTAATTACAAAAACAACTACATAAAACACAATTTCCATGTCAAACAAGCAAATAAACATTTCCTTGTTGTGTACTAGCTTATATTCCGATAAAACCCCATTTAAAACATTCAAACTGACTGCACATTGCCACACAGTACGTCTTTATATTACTATTCCTAAATTACTAGAAAAAAAATGACACTCTGATGACACTCATAAAACTATACATAATCTGCAAATATAAAAAGAGATTGATGAAGATATATTATTTGGCAGAAAGCAGTCACAATGGGACCCAGATTAAATCCTGGAGTAAAATGTACTTTCAATGTACATTCTCTATTGAGAACGATTTTTAGTCCAGGACTGCTTAATCTGGGTTTGGGAAACTGGCAAATAGAGTTTACTTTAGAGAGTTTAGGCATTCGTTCTGGAGTACAGAAGCTGTTTAGTTCATATCAATGGTATTTGATCTCTGTAGAGCCCATGTGGAAACTACGCTACTCAGATGTCTTCCAGTTGGTTCAGCAGGTTCGCCAAAGCCCTCCACCAGTATTCACGGTGATGTCATTGAACCAAACTGCTCTGTGAGAATGGCACAATCAGAGGATTCTCCAAGATGAGAGGATCATGGTTAGAAGGAAGATGTTGGTTGGTATGACGTTGGTGAAGGACCTGATCTCATGGTATTGAGGTGTGACCTAGATACATAAATGGGAAGCTATATGCGGAGTCTATACTTTTGTACATACACTACCAGTCAAAAGTTTGGACACACCTACTCATTCAAGGGTTTTTCTTTATTTTTACTATTTTTTACATTGTAGAATAATAGTGAAGACATCAAAACTATGAAATAACACATATGGAATCATGTAGTAACCAAAAAAGTGATAAACAAATCAAAATATATTTTATATTTGAGATTCTTCAAATAGCCAACCTTTGCCTTGATGACAGCTTTGCACACTCTTGGCATTCTCTCAACCAGCTTCATGAGGTAGTCACCTGGAATGCATTTCAATTAACAGGTGTGCCTTCTTAAAAGTTAATTTGTGGAATTTCTTTCCTTCTTAATGCGTTTGAGCCAATCAGTTGTTGTGACAAGGTAGGGGGGGTATACAGAAGATAGCCCTATTTGGTAAAATACCAAGTCCATATTATAGCAAGAACAGCTCAAATAAGCAAAGAGAAATGACAGTCCATCATTACTTTAAGACATGAAGGTCAGTCAATATGGAACATTTCAAGAACTTTGAAAGTTTCTTCAAGTGCAGTCGCAAAAACCATCAAGCTCTATGATGAAACTGGCTCTCATGAGGACTGCCACAGGAATGGGAGACCCAGAGTTACCTCTGCTGCAGAAGATACATTCATTAGAGTTACCAGCCTCAGAAATTGCAGCTCAAATAAAATAAATGCTTCACAGAGTTCAAGTCACAGACACATCTGAACATCAACTGTTCAGAAGGGACTGTGTGAATCAGGCCTTCATGGTCGAATTGCTGCAAAGAAACCACTACTAAAGGACACCAATAAGAAGAAGAGACCTGCTTGGGCCAAGAAACACGAGCAATGGACATTAGACAGGTGGGAATTTGTATTTTGGTCTGGAATCCAAATTTGAGATTTTTGGTTCCAACCGCTGTGTCTTTGTGAGACGCAGTGTGGGTGAACGGATTATCTATTTCCCACCGTAATGCATGGAGGAAGAGGTGTTAGGGTGTTGGGGTGCTTTTCTGGTGACTCTGTGATTTATTTAGAATTCAAGGCACACTTAACCAGCATGGCTACCACAGCATTCTGCAGCGATACGCCATCCCACCGGTTTGGGCTTAGTGGGACTATCATTTGTTTTCCAACAGGACAATGACCCAACACACCTCCAGGCTGTGTAAGGGCTATTTTACCAAGAAGGAGTGATGGAGTGCTGCATCAGATGACCTGGCCTCCACAATCCCCCGACCTCAAACCAATTGAGATGGTTTGGGATGAGTCGGATGGCAGAGTGAAGGAAAAGCAGCCAACAAGTGCTAAGCATATGTGGGAACTCCTTCAAGACTGTTGGAAAAGCATTCTAGGTGAAGCTGGTTGAGAGAATGCCAAGAGTGTGCAAAGCTGTCATTAAGGCAAAGGGTGGCTATTTGAAGAATCTCAAATATAAAACATATTTTGATTTGTTTAACACTTTTATTGTTACTACATGATTCCATATGTGTTATTTCATTGTTTTGATGTCTTCACTATTATTCTACAATGTAGAAAATAGTAAAAGTAAAGAAAAACCCTTGAATGAGTAGGAGTGTCCAAACTTTTGACTGGTACGCTATATCAATCTAATTGTTTATGAGATATATCAAAAAGGTGTGCAGACTCAAACATAGAAACATGATACTTGGTACTTTTAGAGGTGCGGTTGTGTCATGTCAATGCAGTTGTGTTGTCATCAGCAGAATCACTGGGGCCCTCTGTCTCCGGGCTCAGCCAATCGGGGAGCTTGTGTTGCTCTGAGGCCTCTTTTCATGGGCTGCCAGGGAGGAAATTGGTCCAAACAATCCCCCCTTTTGTCAGCTTATCCCAGCCATCCAAGAGGACTGTGAGCCGTTACCACGGCGATGCAGTGCTGCCACGCAGGCTCGCTCCAGCGCACTCTGCCCCGACGGAGGAGGGGGCCCGGTGCCCACAGTCGAGTCATCAGCAGCCTGCCGCCCACAACAACAGCCAGCAGAGTTAGCTACAGTCATTTGGCTTTCACTTTATAAGCCCACTCTGATCACACACTGTAGGCTATTTCCCTCAAAAAGAAACCTCTGGTCAATCAACTGAAAGAATTGCTGCAAAATCTGTTGGCCATAAGTTAGACAGTTTGAGATATGCCTTGTAGTGAACTTGTTGAACTAGCTAAGGGGCTGAGAGGAAGCTTAGCATAACCCAGACAATAACCTGTTAACGATGTCACACCTTCCATCCACAAATGCATGTCACTTAATCAAGGACGGTTTAGACACGACTGGGATGGTGGTATTGGTGGTGTGGAGATTGCGGACAGTCCAATATTCTTCAGAATACTAACCTTCACAGTGTAATGGAATAGAAAGGTCCACAGGAGGCTGCTGAGGGGAGGACGGCTCATAATACTGTCTGGAACGGAGCTGATGGAATGGCATCAAACACATGGAAACCATGTGTTTGATGTATTTGATACCATTCCAGTAATTCCGTTCCAGCCATTAACACGACCCCGTCCTCCCCAATTAAGGTGCCACCAACCTCCTGTGGAAGTGGGCCAAGTGTCCTTGGGTACACGATCTGGTTAAAGTTTGTTATTGGATGGCTTGATAGTGTAACCAGTGTGAAATGGCTAGCATTTCAATCGTTGAGGTGACAGAGGGTCCCTTGTTCGAGCCCAGGTTGGGGCGATTAAAGGGACGGAAGCAACACTGTTACACCAGGCCTATTTAAAAGACACTTGTAGCAACCTGAAATGGCATTGCAGGTAGGATACACCTGTACCCTATTGCGTTGTAATGCATGTATCAGTTTATCCATGTCACACATGCGTGTAAGTGGTGGAACACATGTTCCATTCGTATAAACTGAGACAGGTATAGAATAGAAATCTGCTAAATATACAGTATAACCTAAATAAATAGACTCTGTTCCATCTCCTCTGTATCCAGGAAGTGTCAAGGGGGTCAACATCACCAGCCCTGGCTCTCTGATCCGGGGCACATTGGGCGGGGAGGCTCTCCTCTCCGTTCGCTACAGCAGCTCCAGCCCTGACGCGCCCGTCATCAAGTGGCAGCTGAAGAGGGATGACAAGCCCGTCACCGTGGTCCAGTCCATCGGCACCGAGATCATTGGGAACCTGAGGCCCGAGTACCGGGACCGCATCCTGGTGTTTGAGAATGGCACCCTCCTACTCCACAACCTCAAGCTCTCTGATGAGGGCACCTATGAAGTGGAGATCTCCATCACGGATGATACTTTCACCGGAGAGGGGAGTATCGACCTGACTGTGGATGGTAGGTGGTCCATAGTGTAAGCAGGAGCCTATCTCCTGATTCTGTAGCGTGAGGCAGCTTGATGTACAAGTACACCCCCTGGACAGGATGCTAGTCTATCACAGGGTCTTACCTCCTTAATGCTGAGATGCATTGGGCACCATTTTTAGAGTCTTTGGTATGACTCGACCCTGCAACCTTCCAATCTCAGGGAAGACACTCTAACCACAAGGCAATTGAGATGGTTGGTGCATAGTCTAGGATAAGTTTACTTGTCCTTCATGACATGACTTGCATGAAAGAGGCTCTGCTTGTAGGAACTTCTGGGATTGTCTGTTATAAAACCAAATTATTTTTATCCTTTTTGTTTATACAGTATTTCTCACATATTTGTATGACCTTAACATTGGCTGAATTGTCAAGGAAAGTGCGGGGGACAATGGTCCAAACCGTGTTTGTTCCTGTAAAGTCATCGTCGCATAGAGGGTCACCTGAGAAGTTGTTTATGTACACCTGAGTTCATTAGCTCACCTGTAACTCACATATTTTTTTTCTTCTTAAACTCATCATATCAGTATAACATTTGACCCAGAAGGAACAAGAGATCCTAATCTTTTAGTTGGGGACATGTCTTGACGTGTCTGACTACTATACTTCTTCTCCATAGAGCCCATATCCAGACCTTACATCCACATGGAGGCCTCCTCAGTACTGGAGCTCAGCGAGCACTTCACCCTCAACTGCTCCCATGACAACGGAACCAATGCCAAGTACAGCTGGCAGAAAGGCGGGAAACTGTTGACCAATGAGACGCGTCTGCAGCTGTCACCTGACCAGAAGCTCTTGACGATCGTGCGGGTGCTGATGGTGGATGATGACATCTACGGCTGCTCTGTGGAGAACCCTATTGGCAGCATGAAGAGCCTGCCCATCAAACTCACTGTCTACAGTAGGCTACACAGTGGTACTATAGGCTTGAACCAGTGGCAATTCAAAGCCACAATCTGTAATCCGGTTTTCGGTCAAACGGCAACCCTGCCACTTGCTTTGCTATAAAATTGAGGGATGGGGCTGGATGACTCCTGTTATACTCTCTGGCTCTCTAACCCACGATATAGATGACTTTAGAAAGTACTCACTAAATCAATGTAATCTCAGAGCGCTTTTCCCTATAGTCCTACTTGGTACTGGTTCAAGCCTAGGGCATGCAACAAATACTTCACTGAAAAGCAAGTCCTTGTATGTGAGAGAAGGGGTGAAAAAAAGGCAAATGCAAGCTATAGATAGTTTTTATTTTACTAACTGTAGCCTAATGTACCAGCAGCAAAAAGATAATGCGTGGGAGGGAAGTTGATCACTGGCTATACATCCAGTACATCACTCCATCACAGAGACATGAGTGTGTGCGTGGGATGACGGGGGAGGAAGTACATACTGTAATTCTGCTTGAACATATTGTTAAGTAGTTCTACTGTGCCGTTTGTTTTCCTATTCCCTATATAGTGCACTACTTTTGAACAGAGCCTTATGGGCCCTGGTCAAAAGTAGTGCACTAAATGTGGAAAAATGTGCCATTTGGGACACAGTCTATGACCCTCTTCCCCTCCTGACCCTCCCCCAACAGGGAGGAGTTCCCTCTACATCATTCTCTCCACCGGGGGTATTTTCCTCCTTATCACCTTGGTTACGGTGTGCGCCTGCTGGGGGCCATCAAAGAAGTAAGAACCAAACCCACTTTTGTCTCACTCTCTACATGTTTCTGGATGCTTCTGTCTGTTCCCGGTCCTACGGGTTGGGAATACAGTGAGAAGCTTAGTAAAATGGCAGAAGCATATTGATAGTCAAGTTCATTAATGCAATCCAGTTAACGTGATAATAATTATTGAATTATTCAATTATTAATCAAATGTTTTATTAAAATAATAATTACAATGTTATAATACAATAATTGTACTGATATACTGTAGTGTTAAATTTGACATGAACAATGTTGTTTTGAACAGTTTTATACTGTATAATTTTAGCACACAGTTGAATCTCATTTACATTGTACGTTTATTGTGCAGAGAGCGGCAGAAACGGCAAATGAAGCCCAGAGGTTTGGCAGGGCTGCCAAGACATTTAATAGAACACCCTGATTATTCCCCAATCAATCATGCAGGTAAGGAACCTACAAATTACTTTGATTTATATTTCCTAATTATTCATAAGAATGTATAAATTGTTTTGCTGCACCAAAGGTTTTCATCCAATGTCATTTTCATCCTGTACAGTTGACGTTGTACCAAAAATTATGACTGAACATGAACAGAAGAATCCAGTGGCACTCTACATCCTCAAAGAGGTACCTCTTTAAATAACAAAAAATACATAAAGCTGTCATCAGTATCTGACTCAAAACATAGCTAAATAAACCTTTGTTTGAATAAATTTGAATGTAATAAATCGATAAAATGCCCAGAGATATGGTGGGGGCTTGTAGGTGTTTATTTCTCAACCCTCATTCAGCTGTTAAGATGACTACAATAGTTCAATGTAGAAAACAATACAGCCAATACACCTTAGTATTGTTTGGGACCTGTTCAGAGCATTGTGTGTGTGTGTGTGTTTCTGAGTATTGACTTGGTTTCCCTCGTTGTAGGATTCCCATCAGGGCGACCATGACTCACCCGGCAACATGGGCATGGGCCCCCCCTCTGAACCACCCAGCAGTCCCCCCAGTTACAGCAGCTCCTTGCCCCCCTCATCACGCTCCCCTGACCCCCCCGCCCGCTCCTCTCGCAGGTACCCCCGCACCCCAATCAGCTCCCCCCCTTCGCATCACAACAATAAGGTGCAGAGCAAGTCCTCCACCCCCTCCCCACCCCGCACTCGAAGCTCCGGGCGCATATTCCGCACCCCAGTCGGCGTACCGCCTGCCTGTCAGTTGGAAGAGCCCACCCCCACACTGGAGAGCAACGGTACCACTCAGCCGTGATTGTCTATCTACAAGTCCTGGAGGGATAAAGTGTGTGCAGACTTATGTTTCAGCCCAACACTAAGACATCTGGTCTAAATTGAAAACTGTGACTAGTTGAAACAGGATCGTATTCATTAGGCACCAAAGGGAACAAAATGGCCTGAAACAGGGAGGGACTAACTGGAATTGTCCAATAAGAAATATTATTTTTCTTTTTTCGTTGCAAAACGTTTTAAAACATTTTGTTTTGAGTGGCCTAATGAATATGGCACTGGTGTGTTGAAGCTGGGCTAGGAAAAAAGCTGGCACACAGTGTGGCTCCTGTTGTCCACCCCTGGTCAACATGCTCTTCCCCCCTCCATGCCTTGGTGCTGCAGAGAGACATGTATATCTCTGTATGTTCACATGGTGACCGTATGTATATACAGTACCAGTCAAAAGTTTGGACACACCTACTTATTCCAGGGTTTTTCTTTATTTTTACTATTTTCTACATTGTAGAATAATAGTGAAGACATCATAACTCTGAAATAACACATATGGAATCATACAGTAACCAATGTTTCTTTTTTAAAATCTAAATATATTTTATATTTGAGATTCTTCAAATAGCCAACCTTTGCCTTGATGACAGCTTTGCACACTCTTGGCATTCTCTCAACAAGCTTCATGAGGTAGTCACCTGGAATGCATTTCAATTAACAGGTGTGCCTTGTTAAAAGTTAATTTGTGGAATTTCTTTCCTTCTTAATACATTTGAGCCAATCAGTTGTGTTGTGACAAGGTAGGGGTGGTATACAGAAGATAGCCCTATTTGGTAAAAGACCAAGTCCATATTATGGCAAGAACAGCTCAAATAAGCAAAGAGAAACGACACTCCATCATTACTTTAAGACATACGGAAAATGTGCAGTCGCAAAAACCATCAAGCGCTATGATGAAACTGGCTCTCATGAGGACCGCCACAGGAATGGAAGACCCAGAGTTACCTCTGCTGCAGAGGATAAGTTCATTAGAGTAACCAGCCTCAGAAATTGCAGCCCAAATAAATGCTTCACAGAGTTCAAATAACAGACATATCTTAACATTAACTGTTCAGAGGAGACTGCGTGAATCAGACCTTCATGGTCGAATTGCTGCAAAGAAACCACTACTAAAGGACATCAATAAGAAGAAGAGACTTGCTTGGGCCAAGAAACACGAGCAATGGACATTCGACCGGTGGAAATCTGTTATTTGGTCTGATGAGTCCAAATTTGAGATTTTTGGTTCCAACCGCCGTGTCTTTGTGAGACGCAGTGTGGGTGAACGGATGATCTCCACATGTGTGGTTCCCACCGTGAAGCATGGAGGAGGAGGTGTTATGGTGTGGGGGTGCTTTTCTGGTGACACTGTCTGTGATTTATTTAGAATTCAAGGCACACTTAACCAGCATGGCTACCACAGCATTCTGCAGCGATACGCCATCACATCTGGTTTGCACTTAGTGGGACTATCATTTGTTTTTCAACAGGACAATGACCCAACACACCTCCAGGCTTTGTAAGGGCTATTTGACCAAGAAGGAGAGTGATGGAGTGCTGCATCTGGTTGAGAGAATGCCAAGTGTGCAAAGCTGTCATCAAGGCAAAGGGTGCGTACTTTGAAGAATCTAAAATCTATTTAGATTTGTTTAACAACTTTTTGGTTATTACATGATTCCATATGTGTTATTTCATCGTTTTGATGTCTTCACTATTATTCTACAATTTAGAAAATAGTAAAAATAAAGAAAAACCCTTGAATGAGTAGGTGTGTCCAAACTTTTGACTGGTACTGTATGTAAATATGTTTTATATGACGTTATAGTGCAGTAATGTTTGTCTCAGAACCCAAATACACTGTCATCCTCCACAACTGTATGGGTCAGTTTTAGGTTTTAAGTTATGACACGTTAGTTAGCCTACTATTTTTTCTTCCATTCTATTATGTCCTATTCTTTAAGACCTGTTAAATTGTATAATGTAGAAAACCTCTCTTTAAAGATACCAATTTCTTCATATGTTGGTACATTTTGTATTGTGTGGATGTTTGTTATTTAACTAATAATTTTCTGTTTTATTGGGTATCATAGCTGAATAACCATTAAATGTTTTTCCTTTGTATAGATTCATCGAATTTTTAAGAAAATCAAACGATACATTGTACATATCAGTAGAGATGTTTATTAAAGGCATGATGAGGAGGAAATATTGGTTGTCATTTATACATTTGTTTCACTCAAAGTTAAACTTCAGTGAATCTTTGAATGTTTCAAACACTTTATCCTCAATATTGTCAGTTTGCATCTTCATGTGAGCATGCAATTTTGCTATTTATCCATGCAGAAATGAATTGGAAAAACAAGTTAGTGTAGCAGATGGCAATCTGTAAAACTCACTCCTCAGCTTGAAGAGTCTCCACTTGCGCTGCTGAATAGCAACTTTTTCAGTGGCGCAACTGTATAAGACGCTTCAGGAGGGCGGTTACGTGTCGAGGCAGAGGTCCTGGGTTCGAGCCTCGGTATGAATGAATCAGGAGGAAGCGGTAATCGCTAAGCAAGCAGCATGACGTCTTTTACAATGGTGCTGTGTTCCGGATCATCAGTTGTGCTCAGCTCAATGCTGGGGTCGCTGTGGAGTGGGTTTGGGGGGTGAATGTAGCAGATGGCGATCTGTGAAACTCACTCCTCAGCCTGAAATGTCTCTACTGGTGCTGCCGAATAGCTAGCTTTTTGGTGGCGCAACAGGGTAAGATGCTTCTGGAGGGTGGTCAGGGGTGTTAGCGAGGCAGAGGTGCTGGGTTTGAGCCTTGGTATGAGCCGAATCAGGAGGAAACGGTACTCGCTAAGCAAGCAGTGTGACTTCCTTAACATTAGCTTCTTAACATTAACATTAACTTCTTAACCTTAACATTAACTTCTTCAGACCGTGGTAGGCTGCACCCATCGTTGTCGACATCAATGTAATCTCTTCTTCTCTCTCCACAGAGAATGTTTGTGCCCTGCAATAAAACAGAGGGGACATACTTTCAACACAGTACAGTACAAGCTTCATGTAATTTGTTCATTTTTGTCAAATGCTCCTCATTCTGTTCTCACACACACACAGAGAATTTGTTTGCTGATTCACAGTCATAGGACAATAGTACGCCTGTTCAGTGACCACTACAGCTGTGTAGTTGAGGCATGGAGAAGAAAGAAAGTGATTCATCTGCCTATCCCAATATATACATTAATGTATACGTTGGGAGTAGAGACATTACACAATTTGTCCACAGAACAGGGACAGATTATTACATGCCTGGATAACAATTACGTGTTGTTACTATGTTTTCTCATGAGAAAACTATGTCACTGCGTACTTGGACTTTTCAGTGGGCCTAAATCAAACCGCCTATTTCCATAGATGGAAATTAGCAATTTATCTGCAAATGTATTTCAAGCCAATCCAGCTTGATTCAGCTACCTGAGAAGAGTTTGACATTAGGTTTCTGTAATGCAATTGTAGCTGACCAGTGTAGAGAGTAACAACAGCTGAAGAGGGGGCCTGTAGTGCAGAGCAGAGCGTCTATGGTCACGACCTGTTCCACAAAAGCCGGGCCTCGGGTCCTGGCACATACACCGCTTACATTCCCCCTCTCTTGGAAAAGTGTATTCACACAAAATAGGCAGCTGCGACAGCAGCACACTTCCAACAAAGGCCTGGGAATTATCGCACCACGGTAGCCAGCCAATGTAGAGGGTGAGAAGGTGGACTCGATCCGTGGACTCAGCGGTGCAGACGAGCACCAGGACAGCGATGTGTGTGTCTGTGTGCAAGCTTTGTCAGTGGTTTATAACCTAAATAAAAGCTTGGCCTTTAGTCGTAACAGCAGTATACTGTCCACCACTTATTGCTACTTTATTACCATGTATCAAATAATTGCCCCTCTTTTAATCGTGGAGGACAGGAAATACACAGGGGGAGGTTGAATACATCTGTTTAACAGATTCTAACAGCCTAAATATAATTGTATCAACTCACTATTATGCCTTGGGTGCTTCTGAGCAGAGAGGAAGTTTGGAGCAGGCTGGACTGTGCATGGTTTGATTGACATCTGGTACGACCATTCAGATCGCAGATTCTCTAGAAGGAACCAATATAAATTAAGTGTGGGGAGCCAAAATGGTCGCACTGTTAATACGTCACCAACAACAACAAGCGTCTACTGTGGCAGTTGAGAAGCCAAACACACTTGAATAATTCAGAAAGGTTATGTTCACAGATGTAATACTCGCAAATGATTTATAGGCCTCCGGACATTTAATACTCATTTCAAAGCTGTTGCAGATTGTGAAACGTATTAGGTTGGTTGAAGAAGTAGCTAGCTAACGTTAACTCAGAAGTTAACAAACGTTGCCTGGATAGCTAGCAATCTGGCTAGCAACATGGCCCCTATAAATCTTAAAGTAAAGGGCACAACCAAAGTTTCAATTAGTGGGATAACAGTACATGCTCAAAGCAAACATGGTCATCGAAATAATGTATTGGCCGAGAGGAATCAAGCAGTTGCACCTGTTGGCGCCTGGGTGGAGAGTGGACAAGACTACCAGGAGGATGAGCATCCAACTGTAAGTGTAGCCGTACATAAATTATTCTACTTGAATAGGTAGCTAGTTAGCATATTTACCTGTTGACTTATTCTCTCGTATGAGCCAGGTTCGTGCCCTGCTAACTGAGGAGCTACAGGTGGCGATGCAACGGGAGAAAGAGGATAGTCTTCGCCGGTTTCAGGAAGAAGTGCGCCGCCGCGTGGCACAACAGGCTCAAATCCTCAAGAGGCGGCAGCTTCAGAAGTCATGCGAGACGGTGACTAGCCTATATTATGTGGATAATGGACATATTGTATTACAATTGCTGTTCATGGTGGAGCACAGTTAGTACGCCAACATCATTTAAAAAAAACATAAAAACAACAAAGCCTTACAAATGGCAGGAATACAGTTATCTTGTTTTCCAAGTATAGTAGCTAGCTACTACACATGTAAATGACATTGACTATGGGTAAATGAGCACCACCTCTATCAAGAGCCTGCGTTGTTTCTCTTTACAGGTGGAGCGTGAGGGGAGAGTGCTCCAGCAGTCCAGCGATGCAGCGCAGAGGTTGACCCCCACGAAGAATCTGTTCCCCTACTCCCCACAGCGAGAGCTAGCCATCTGCAGCCCCAACTCTCGCTGGGTCCGACCACAGGGCCATGAGAGCAGCAACAGAGAAAACAGGACAGATCAGCAAACGCATCAGGTGGCTAAACTTATCTGTGATGATCTACATTGACATTTACATGTTAGTCATTCTATTCCATGCATTCAATGGATGTAAGAAAAACATCCACATATCTCGGTCATTGCAAGAACATAAAAAAACTTCTAAATACCAGTAGCCTTGCATAATCTGTGCTTGTTACAGTAAAGGAAAAGCAAGTAGTATTTGTTTTTTATCTGTTGTTATAAAAACATTGAATGAAGCCACACACAAGCACTGAGTGGATATTGTTATTGATTCGAATCTATATCTAACGTGCGTCCCACGGCTGCGTTTACACCGGTCTTTTGACCAATCAGATCAGATCTTTTGGGTAAAAGATTAGAATTGGCAGCCTGTGTAAACACAGCCTATATCCATCATTGAGCTCTGCAACAAAGGCTGCATTTACACAGGCATCCCAATTCTGATATTTTTGCCACTAATTGGTCTTTTGACCAATCAGATCCTTTGTCTGTAATTGGGCAAAAGATCACAATTGGGCTGCTTGTGTAAATGCAGCTATATAGACCTAGGCTACCTACCTGTTTATCCTCAATAATGCCAATGGATTATTTACACAGATGTTGAAGCCATTCTGCTCATATTAAGTCAGTGACATTGCCATTACTTCTGTCATTAGCTCTATAGATAAAATAGGTCATCATACGGGTTGGTTTTGGTATTTCAGCTCAGCAAAGTCATGAGGCAGGTCAGGCACAGACTGGCAGCCTGTCAGACGGTCCGAGACGGAGAAGTGATGTCAGAGCTCCCTGGGGGAATATGGAAGGTGTCTCCTACCAGAGATGTGAGTTTGTTTATACTGCCCCTTTCTAACTGGCCAAAGTCAGTTATTACAAAAATGTCAGATAACCATAGAATTAGAATGAATTTATTCTACCTCTATATATTTGGCCAGCAGCATACCACCCTGCATCCCACTGCTGGCTTGCCTCTGAAGCTAAGCAGGGTTTGTCCTGGTCTGTCCTTGGATGGGAGACCAGATGCTGCTGGGAGTAGTATTGGAGGGCCAGTAGGAGGAACTCTTTCCTCTGGTCTAAAAAATAAATATCCCAATGCTCCAGGGCAGTGATTGGGGACATTGCCCTATGCAGGGTAAAATATTGATGTTTCTTTGGATATAACTTTATAATTTGGAACTCTCAATTGCAGGAATACTGTATTTACTGTAAGACATTTTATGCTTTCTAACTCAAAACAGAAACCTGTATATCGGGTGACAAGAGAAGAGGAAGGAGAAGAGGAGGATCATGAAGAAGAAGAAGAAGAAGAAGAGGAGGAGGAGGAAGATATTCCTTTGATTGGGCAACACGACTCCCCTCTTCAGAACTTTGATCCTCACGAGGGTCACAGGAGCAAGACTGTCACCTTTGACAACAATCCGGTCGGTCACCACAAGTGTTCTCTTTTTAACACTTCTCCAATTTCCAAACACTCCCATTTCCCCAAACCCCACACAGTCAATAGTCCTGTGACTCACATCCTTATCCTAACATTCCTTTAGTCAGGCTATAGCAAGTTGTTTGTTTATCAATCTATATAGTTTCCTTTGTAACTCCAACTAAGCTACCCTAAAGGTTTAATCTTTCATAATGCACAACGAGAGGTGCTCAACCCTTACTAAGTTCTGTAAATGAGTCTTTGGGTGCCTTTGTCCAGGAGTCACCCAACTTTTCTGAAAAAGACTGCTTGAAGGCCAAAACGCATCTACTGTGACAGCTAATAATCAATATTTCACACCCGTGTGTGTTGCAGGTGTGTCCGAGGCTCTTTAGTGAGCCTTATCCTGCAGGTCATAGTAATGAGTTTAGTACTGACCATAGAGCTACTCAAGTGCTGTGGCCTCAAGAAGACCAGGAGGAACTGAAGAGACAGGTGATTAAGGCCAGTTAGAACTATATTATAGGGTTTTAGTGTTTATGAATATACACCCCTTCTTGGATGGCTATCAAATAACTTTTATCACTGACCATATTTACACACAGCCCTCCACCAAATCCCCCCTTTAGAGATTAACTAATACTGTATGAAACACAATGATTCGTGCAGTACGGTGGCTTAGTGTATTTTCAGCCCAAAAAGTACAACATATTTTCAAGACACACTTTCAACTAGTTAGCATTTAGTAAAATACACTACATGGCCAAAAGTAGATGGACACCCCTTCAAATTAATTGATTCAGCTATTTCAGCCACACCCGTTGCTGACAAGTGTATAAAATCGAGCACACGGCCATGCAATCTCCATAGACAAACATTGGCTGTTGTTTGGATGCCACCTTTCCAACAAGTCAGCCCTGCTAAAGCTGCCCGGTCAACTGTAAGTAATGTTATTGTGAAGTGGAAACGTCTAGGAGCCAGGAGAACGCTACCTGCCCGAATGCATAGTGCCAACTGTAAAATTTGGTGGAGGAGAAATAATGGTCTGGGGTTGTTTTTCATGGTTTGGTCTAGGCCCCTTAGTTCCGGTGGAGGGAAATGTTAACGCTACAGCATACAATGACATTCTAGACGATTCTGTGCTTCCAACTTTGTGGCAACAATTTGGGGAAGGCCCTTCCCTGTTTCAGCGTGACAATGCCCCCTGCACAAAGCGAGGTCCAAACAGAAATGGTTTGTTGAGATCTATGTGGAAGAACTTGACTGGCCTGCACAGAGCCCTGACCTTTGGGATGAATTAGAACGCCGACTGCGAGCCAGGCCTAATCGCTCAACATCAGTGCCCGACCTCACCAATGCTCTTGTGGCTGAATGGAGGCAAGTAACCCACAGCAATATTCCAACATCTAGTGGAAAGCCTTCCCAGAAGAGTGGAGGCTGTTATAGCAGCAAGGGGGGGACCAACTCCATATTAATGCCCGTGATTTTGGAATGAGATGTTCGCCGAACAGGCGTCCACATACTTTTGGCCATGTAGTGTATTTGCTTAAAACTTTGGTCTTTGCTTCCAATGCATTAATATGCACATTTTATAAAATTATACCCCTTGACACCATAAAACAACTTTACCTTAACTCTAACAATGTTTGTTTGTAGCGTCAGTCTCAGTTTCTGATGTACCGGCGCCTAGTCATGGACATTGAGAGAGAACAAGTCAAGGAGCATCAGAGACACAGGAAGCACCTGAGGAGAATCGGAAGGTGACTCGGCACAACCACAATTAACGCATTTATTTCCTCTTCTAGATATACTCTCTTCCTGTTTGAGCCATATGTGGTTTTCAAAACATGTCACTTTTAGTAATCGGTGCTGTCAAATGTTGAATTCATATCAGAGTAGGGGTACATCTCATTTCAATGCAGTCAATTGAGATATTAAACAGAAATTCTAGATTTCCTTAGTTTTTCCAATTTGAATCTGTGTACTTGTTGAATTGACTTTATTTAAATGGAATTAAACCCAACCCTGATTCATATATACATTCATACTCCTTCAACATGGTCTCTACAATATAATTGTTTTTGTTTTTTTATGTGGAACAATGTAGATAGTGGCATTACATCCAATTGCTAAATAAGCACACATTTTAATGAAGTTTTGTCTTTCCACTGTAGGATAAAAGCAGAAAAGGAACAGAAGAGGTTGGAAGAGGAGAGGAAGCTGGAGAGACTGCAGCAGCTGGAGGAGGATAGACTGGAAATGGCTGAGAGGGAATTTCTAATTCTGGAGCGACTGAGACTTGAGGAAGAGGAGAGGGCAGAGGTGTTAGAGAAGAAAGAGAGAGGAAAGAAAGATAAAGAAGCCACAAGGTAACTTTATTAATCAATACAATCTGAAATTAAATGGGCTAGATACGGCCCAGAAGGTTTTTGATAATTGTACAGTATCTGTCCCTTTATTCTATCTTCTGCCAAATATTCTGCCAATATATTATTTTTTGTCCTTGAGCAACACATCATGTGCACTACTCCTCCAAAAGTCACATTGGGAAATATGAAAGACCAGTGTAAAAAATTGAATTCTGATGTTTGCTCGTGATAATCATGGCAAACAATTTTTTGATACTTTAGAAAACACATACATCTAGATTCTAGCCTACTCCTGACCCTACTCCTAGACTAGAAATCATGCTGAATGTTTAATATCCATTTAAAGTACTTTTTAGTCCAGGAATAATCTGGGTCCAGGTAACCGGCCCTAAATGTGTTTGTGCTGGTGAACCTAGAGAATAAGGCCCTGTGTCCCAGCCTGTGTTGTGTGTGTTATTATGTGACAGGTTGGGTACTTTGACAGAAAATGGAACAATACAGATTGTATTGTGTCCTGTGGCAGGTACATCGAGGCTCTGAGAGCTCAGATGAAGGAGAGGATAGCTCTGGAGAATACAGAGCTCCCTCCTCTCTGTTGCTGCGGAGACAGTTTCTGGGACTCCCATCCTGACACCTGCGCAAACAACTGTGTCTTCTACAACAACCCTAAAGGTACAAACGGCACCACATGTCTCAACCACAAGCCAATAGGCTACCTCCAAAAGAACAGTATGGTAATTATTTGACCTGCTGCAAGCCAAGATAGGTGACTTGCACCCTTGATGTATGTTTACCATGTAGAGTATGTATCATTTCCACATAGAATATGTTCATCAATTATTACGCAACTATGTCAAGGTCCCTCAACATGAACCTACTGACGTTTATCAGTTACCCATTTATAGTAACCTGTTCATTCAAAGTATCAACTTCCTTCCATATTTTCCTCATTTTGATTCTTTCCTATTTTCCCTATTCTAGTTTACCTACGTCGTGTTCATTAGGGCACGCAATATATATATATATATTTTTTAAACATTGCAACCGAAAATGATAAAATGAGGGTTTCTTATTGGGCAAGTCCATTTTTCAGTCCGTTTTCCTACGTTTGGTCCCTGATGAACTCGACCCTGAGGTTCAGTATGATGTGCTATGAATGGGATGGATGTGTTCATGATTCTGTTTGTCTTTCATCCAGCCTATGTCCAGGCTCTGCAGTCTGCGCTGTTGAGCTGTGATCTCAAGGACGGCAGCCACTCCACTCACCAGCGGGCCTCGGCTCGCCAGATCGCCTCCATGCACGCCCTTTCACCCAGGAAGGAAACCACAGCTCACAGGAAGTTAGCCGCCTCGCACAGGAGCAAAAAAAAAGAGGACATTTGAATTTCAGCCCTCTTTGTTTTTTAAAATCAATAATGACCTTTAAACATGTCGTTTTGTCATGCTATTGATTTTGAATCAAACCTTGCCGTCTCTCACTCTTGGATACTTATCAGTTGTTATTCCTTGAAACGTGATGTAATTTATTTTGTATGGTTTTATTTTAATTATCTGTCTTTAACTATGTCAAAGATGTACACTTGGTTTTACTCTGTCCTTAATTGCTGAAAAATTGCTGATTTAAAAACCTGACATTTTATCTTTTGAACCTCGGGATGATGCTTCAGTGGTGTTTTTTAGTCCTATAATGTATTTTGGATGCAGCAGTGGGCGTAATCATGGTAGTATCCTAATCCTTCTTATTACAGTATATATTATTCCATTCCTATGGAAAAAGTGTGGGCTGAAAATGTTGTCAGCTGGTTTAAAATTAGTAATTTTTTTTTATATCAAGGTATTATTAATCTGTTACTCATTGCATTGTTAGGGTGATTTGTCACTGTTTCCTATCGCACGCAGTAAGATGAGTGAATTTTTTTTTTTGTGTTCACCAAAACTGAATGAATGTAAAAGGCCTTCCTACATGATAAAAATGCTAATGTTTATTCATGAAAAATGAGAAGCTAAACTTGTAGGATACAGTGCATTTGGAAAGTATTCAGACCCCTTGACTTTTTCCACATTGTGTTACCTTACAGCCTTATTCTAAAATTGATTTAAAAAAATAAATAAAAAATCCCCCTCATCAATATTCACTCAATACCCCATAATAAAGCAAAAACTGTTTTCTTAGACATTTTTACAAAAAATAAAAACAGAAATATCACATTTACATAATATAAGTATTCAGACCCTTTACTCTGTACTTTGTTGAAGCACCTTTGGCAGCGATTCCAGCCTTGAGTATTCTTGGGTATGACGCTACAAGCTTGGCACACCTTTATTTGGGGAGTTTCTCCCATTCTTCTCTGCAGATCCTGTCAAGCTCTGTCAGGTTGGATGGGGAGCGTCACTGCACAGCTATTTTCAGGTCTCTCCAGAGATGTTCGATCGGGTTCAAATCCGGGCTCTGGCTGGGCCACTCAAGGACATTCAGAGACTTGTCCGAAGCCACTCCTGCGTTGTCTTGGCTGTGTGCTTAGGGTCGTTGTCCTGTTGGCAGGTGAACCTTAGCCCCAGTCTGAGGTCCTGAGCGCTCTGGAGCAGGTTTTCATCAAGGATCTCTCTGTACTTTGCTCCATCAATCTTTCCTTCGATCCTGACTAGTCTCCCAGTCCCTGCCGCTGAAAAACATTCCCACAGCATGATGCTTCACCGTAGGGATGGTGCCGGGTTTCCTCTAGATGTGACGCTTGGCATTCTGGCCAGAGTTCAATCTTGGTTTCATCAGACCAGATCATCTTGTTTCTCATGGTCTGAGAGTCCTTTAGGTGCCTTTTGGCAAACTCCAAGCTGGCTGTCATGTGCCTTTTACTGAGGAGTGGCTTCCGTCTGGCCACTCTAACATAAAGGCCTGATTGGTGGAGTGCTGCAGAGATGGTTGTCCTTCTGGAAGGTTCTCCCATCTCCACAGAGGAACTCTGAAGCTCGGTCAGAGTGACCATCGGGTTCTTGGTCACCTCCCTGACCAAGGCCCTTCTCCCCCGATTGCTCAGTTTGGCCGGGCGGCCAGCTCTAGGAAGAGTCTTGGTGGTTCAAAACTTCTTCCATTTAAGAATGATGGAGGCCACTGTGTTCTTGGGGACCATCAATGCTGCAGACATGTTTTGGTACCCTTCCCCAGATCTGTGCCTCGACACAATCCTGTCTCATATCTCTATGGACAATTCCTTCGACCTCATGGCTTGGTTTTTGCTCTGTGGGACCTTATATAAACAGGTGTGTGCCTTTCCAAATCATGTCCAATCAATTTAATTGACCACGGGTGGACTCCAATCAAGTTGTAGAAGCATCTCAAGGATGCTCAATGGAAACAGGATGCACCTGAGCTCAATTTCGAGTCTCATAGCAAAGGGTCTGAATACTTATGTTAATAAGGTATTTCAGTTTTTTATTTGTAATACATTTGCAAAAATGTCAAAAAAACTGTTTTTTCGCTTTGTCATTGTGTGTAGATTGGTGAGGGAAAAAATTATGTAATACATTTTAGAATCAGGCTGTAAAGTAACAAAATGTGGAAAAGGTCAAGGGGTCTGAATACTTCCCAAAAACTCCAAGGCACTCTTACCAGAAAATAACCTTTATTGACTTGGCATCCATTTTGGAA
Organism: Coregonus clupeaformis; assembly: GCF_020615455.1. NCBI lineage: Eukaryota > Metazoa > Chordata > Actinopteri > Salmoniformes > Salmonidae > Coregonus > Coregonus clupeaformis. Next base: position 3,574,129 of record NC_059204.1, on the reverse strand, counting down.
AATTAAAACGAGGTTAACGTCAATGCCACAACTAAGCCTGGGAAACGAGAGCACCTTACCATAAACTATTACTATTAAAGAGTGCACACATTTTTCTGCTTTTTAACAAATTGCATGTGTGTAGTTATAATTTGATGGTTAAGACACCTAATAATTAAAGGTTTCCTCAACGCTTTATTTGAAATTCTGGTGCGTGTTTTTCCACTCTCACTGTCAATGTAACACAGTTCATAAACTCTGTAATCATGAGACTCATCATGACCACCCTCAAGGTGTTTGTACATCAGTAACTTTTCAATAGCCTTTTCACAAACTGTTATAAATACTATTTTATTTTCACACTGACCTTTTCAGCACTTCCGGGGAAAGGAGATATTTAGTCAGTTGTACACCTGAATGCGTTCAACCGAAATGTGCCTTATGCATTCAACCCAACCCCCTCTGAAATCGACATCCATGTCATCCGCGCCCGGGGTGCAGGTGTTGTTGGGGGGGTTAACTGCCTTGCTCAAGAGCAGAACGGCTGATTTTTCCACCGTGCCGGCTTGGGGATTCGAACCTATGGTTGATGCGTAACCAAGCTTGGTATAGCTTTGTTTGGCTCAGCAGTGTGTAAAGCCCCCAACATGACCCTAGAAACGTTTCAATTTGTAATTTTAGAGAATGCATAAAAATAGCAATATTTACTTTTCAAAAAGACATATGTATTTTCATTTTCTGCTGTAGGTAGGCTATGCCACATTTCACAGAAGACAAACCGTACTTCGCTGCTACTTGAAGAGTTAATGAACGAGATTGTTTTCTCATGGCCCGGTGCCCCGGATGAGTAGAGATTACATTTCAGGTACAATAGAACGGTCTGAAATGTACAAACTCCGTGCCCCCATAGCACCGGGCCATGTAAAACGAACTCGCCCATTCAGTTGGCACTCCTTTAATGCCGTGACGTCAGACACGGGAATCACATGTCTACACACTTCGGAATATAGATTTTGGTGCGGCGTCTGGCCTGAGTTTGGAAAACATTAGGGAAGGACTGCCTTCAAACTATTATGGACACAATCTGTTAACATATGTACACATTTCCATGTGACACGGTAGAGAAGTGCATAGAGTATTTATAAGAACCGGCTTTTATAACGCTATCAGCGGACTCGAGCAAGTATGGAAATCGATGAGAATTCATTGTTTGCGGAGATTCACCCCCATCATCATGAAGTAGGAATAGCCAAACGACTGAAACTTTTTTGATCAGTGCTCGGAGTGTTTTTATTCTTTATATTTTAAATTAATACATTTAAATAAATACAAATAAAAATCGGTGTGTTTTTAATCAAAGAGGAAAAAATATCAAGCTAGAACCTGTGAGAAAAGAAGCTGTCCCATGTAACGTTATCGTTTAAGTTTGTTTTTAGCTAGTTTTAGAGATTTTTTGTAGTCCTAGTTTTTGTACAGATAATAAATCATCAATTGGATGTATAGAAGGCGCACGATATAACTTTTGAAGCCATGTCTGAGAGAAAATTGTAAGCGGTTTTAACACGTTTTACGAAGTTATCTAGGCTACTCCACCAAAGATGAGGTCTTCTTTGGCTCCCGGCATTAGACTTATCACGTCCTTCTCAAGAGAGAGCTGGTAAGTTGACACTATCTTTGAATTATATTGTGACACCCTTTAGGTAAACAAAACTAAATGTATTGCATTATACAGTATGTACGTTGATGATGGGGGAGGGGAAACGGCGGTTTTGTCCCTAATCAGCTAGACGTCAATGATTGGCGAGAGATTTGGTGCCATTCTATCTATGCATTACTGACATTCTAAGATGGGTAGAATGTTAGGAATTAGTCACGTCTAGATTTAATTTGAGTGTTTCATTAGGTATAGTTAAACCCCATATTCAAAGATGTATTTTGCAAAAAGAAGCATAGGCAATCAGACTGACAAGCATTTTACATGCAAACATCCTAGGTGAAGGCTGTTGGATTTGGAAGGCTGTTGGATTTCTATAACAATTATGCAATCAACAAAGCGTTCTGCATTATTGCTGTCACTGATACAGTATGCTCAAAGGTTTAAAGGTCACAGCAGGTTTAGTCTCAGGCACTACACTTCCTCCCGAATGGCTGTGTCCGAAATGGCACCCTATTCCCTATGTAGTGTACCACTTTTAACGAATAACTCTCTGGTCAAGGACGCATCCTATGTGTTGTGTGCAGTTAGCCTGAGGATGAGGAGGTTACACCAGGTTCTAAGTGAGGCGTTAACTGAATCTAACTGTGGTAAAACCTGCCTTTCCACTCCAGGAAATGTAAAGTCAATACAGAGTGTGCACTGTGTGTGGGTTGTAACTAGCTGCCTTCATGTGCAGTGTGCACCTAGTGTTATGAGGTAGCTAGGTCCCTGTACTGCTCCCAGCACTGAAGAACTCTTCTGAATACCCTGTTTTGTTTCCATGTCAGGTTCCCACAAAAAAAAAAAAGCTTATGTGTACTGTACAGACAAGGCCATGTGAGCCCATGTGAGTGATGGTTTTGTGTTCTCCTCAGAACCCTCTCCAGGATGGTAGTTTGAAGCCTGCCTCTCTATCTCTCTCCCCTCTCCCTCCCTCCCTCCCTCCTGGTCCTATGATACTAACATCCCATAATACCCAAGCCCTGGAGACCTCTAGTCTAGACCATGTGAAAGAGACTGTCCTAAAAACTGGAGAGGGTGTGCTTTGACTTACAAAGAGGACGAAGTTCATGGCATGGTATTTGCTTTGGATAACATTAGAATGAGCTCTTCTACTCTCTCTGTCCAGGTACCGAGGTTTCACCCTCTTCCTCACCTTCCTCTTCTATACCAGCTACCATCTCTCCCGGAAACCCATCAGCATCGTCAAGGTAATACACTGACTCCATAAACCTGTATTAAACATTATTGTAATTTAAGGCCACACTGTTCAGCTTTATATTGTAACATCTCTAGGTGTTCTAGGCCACAAACGCCCTAGACCACTTGAGCCGCACTACAATAATTAGCAATATATACTGAACAAAAATATAAAAGCAACATGTAAAGTGTTGGTACCATGTTTCATGAGCTGAAATAAAAGATCCCAGAAATGTTCCAGATGCACAAAAAGCTTATTTCTCTTAAAATGTTGAGCACAAATTTGTTTACATCCCTGTTAGTGAGCATTTCTCCTTTGCCAAGATAATCCATCCACCTGACAGGTGTGGCATATCAAGAAGCTGATTAAACAGCATGATCATTACACAGGTGCACCTTGTGCTGGGGTCAATAAAAGGCCACTCTAAAATGTGCAGTTTTGCCACACAACACAATGCCACAGATGTTTCAAGTTTTGAGGGAGCATGCAGACTGCAGGAATGTCCACCAGAGCTGTTGCCAGAAAATGTAATATGCCAGCCCAGGACCTCCGCACCCGGCTTCTTCACCTGTGGGATAGTCTGAGACCAGCCACCCGGACAGCTGATGAAACCTAGGAGTATTTCTGTCTGCCCTTTTGAGGGGAAAAAACGTATTCTGACTGGCTGGGCCTGGCTCCCAAGTGGGTGGGCCAGTCTCCCAAGTGGGTGGGCCTATGCCCAGTCATGTGAAATCCATAGATTTGGGCCTAATTTATTTATTTCAAATGACTGATTTCCTTATATGAACTGTAAGTCAGTCAAATCTTTGAAATTGTTGCATTTATGTTTTTGTTCAGTATAGTTTGTGAGAAAGTGATTTCATAGTTGCTGTTTTTCTTTCGAGACGTTTAGTTATTTGCCGTCTTTATGCAGGTTGTCTTGAAGGCTGAGTGTTTTGTTTCCATGTGTGTAATCTCTGGTTATTGCCCCATGCATGTACAGAGTCAGCTGCACAGAAATTGTTCCAGCCTCATTCGGCCGCCAAACCTCAATGGAACTGACAATGAAACCTGGTGTGACTGGGCACCCTTTGGTGAGTCCTCTGCTTGATTCGAGTTCATTGTTAATTTTAAGAAGGAATAGAAATTCTTCCAAAGTGTTTATGAGTGCTTCCAAAACTAATATATTGAAAGCATACCATGTCAGTAGAATGGGACAGCAGATTTCATTTGGATATTTTCTGTGTCATCTTGTTCTGTCCAGACCAGGAGAACTACCAGACACTGTTTGGAGCCGTCGACAACTCCTTCCTGGTTGCTTATGCCATTGGCATGTTTTTCAGGTAGGCAGAATGATGTCAATTATTTGTTTTATGTTTTGTATGTGTGCTTGCATGTGTGTTAAAACTCACTACAAGGAGTTGACCACATTATGTGTTGTGTGGTTTGACAGTGGGATATTTGGAGAGCGCGTGCCCCTGCGCTACTACCTGACCATTGGGATGCTTCTCAGTGGTCTCTTCACGTGTCTGTTTGGCCTCGGCTTCTACTGGAACATCCACTCGATATGGTACTACGCCTTTGTCCAGGTACAGGTTAAATCTCCTCCAAAACCATTCAGTCACTTGCTCACACTTTGCAGCAGAGTTACCATTTAAACATTTTTGTATCTATTTTTTTTTTCGCCATACCCTACCATCCCTACCCTGATTGGAGTAAACTAACAGACAACAATACTTCTACTGTGGTCCTCTGTAGCTCAGCTGGTAGAGCACGGCGCTTGTAACGCCAAGGTAGTGGGTTCGATCCCCGGGACCACCCATACACAAAAATGTATGCACGCATGACTGTAAGTCGCTTTGGATAAAAGCGTCTGCTAAATGGCATATTATAATATTATTATTATTATTATTACTGCTACTTACAGCTATATTCGCTCACATCTACGGTACCTGTAGTTAAATAATACATATATTCCTAATTTACTCTTTCTTCAAGTGCTGGATTTTCACCCTTTGTGGCCAATCCACTATTCATTCTGATCTTAACTCCAACCCCCCGATATCCAAAGATGAACCCATCTTTCCCAGGGAAGTAATATACATCCCTCCATTTTACTATGATGTCTTATGAGGGTCCTGAACTTCCTTATTTATAACATTTCTACCGATATTGCCCTAAAAATAAATACTTTACCCAAGAGTATAATGATATTTCCCATTGACTGATCGTGGTTTTTCAGATCACCTAACAATACCGTTTGCAGGTCCATCTGAACCCTGATATTATGACATACAGTGAGGGGGAAAAAGTATTTGATCCCCTGCTGATTTTGTACGTTTGCCCACTGACAAAGACATGATCAGTCTATCATTTTAATGGTAGGTTTATTTGAACAGTGGGAGACAGAATAACAACAAAAAAATCCAGAAAAACGCATGTCAAAAATGTTATAAATTGATTTGCATTTTAATGAGGGAAATAAGTATTTGACCCCTCTGCAAAACATGACTTAGTACTTGGTGGCAAAACCCTTGTTGGCAATCACAGAGGTCAGATGTTTCTTGTAGTTGGTCACCAGGTTTGCACACATCTCAGGAGGGATTTTGTCCCACACCTCTTTGCAGATCTTCTCCAAGTCATTAAGGTTTCGAGCCTGACGTTTGTCAACTCGAACCTTCAGCTCCCTCCACAGATTTTCTATGGGATTAAGGTCTGGAGACTCCAGTCTCCAGATTCCAGGACCTTAATGTGCTTCTTTTTGAGCCACTCCTTTGTTGCCTTGGCCGTGTGTTTTGGGTCATTGTCAAGCTGGAATACCCATCCACGACCCATTTTCAATGCCCTGGCTGAGGGAAGGAGGTTCTCAACCAAGATTTGACGGTACATGGCCCCGTCCATCTTCCCTTTGATGCGGTGAAGTTGTCCTGTCCCCTTAGCAGAAAAACACCCCCAAAGCATAATGTTTCCACCTCCATGTTTGACGGTGGGGATGGTGTTCTTGGGGTCATAGGCAGCATTCCTCCTCCTCCAAAAATGGCGAGTTGAGTTGATGCCAAAGAGCTCGATTTTGGTCTCATCTGACCACAACACTTTCACCCAGTTCTCCTCTGAATCATTCAGATGTTCATTGGCAAACTTCAGATGGGCCTGTATATGTGCTTTCTTGAGCAGGGGGACCTTGCAGGCGCTGCAGGATTTCAGTCCTTCACGGTGTAGTGTGTTACCAATTGTTTTCTTGGTGACTATGGTCCCAGCTGCCTTGAGATCATTGACAAGATCCTCCCGTGTAGTTCTGGGCTGATTCCTCACCGTTCTCATGATCATTGCAACTCCACAAGGTGAGATCTTGCATGGAGCCCAAGGCCGAGGGAGATTGACAGTTGTTTTGTGTTTCTTCCATTTGCGAATAATCGCATCAACTGTTGTCACCTTCTCACCAAGCTGCTTGGTGATGGTCTTGTAGCCCATTCCAGCCTTGTGTAGGTCTACAATCTTGTCCCTGACATCCTTGGAGAGCTCTTTGGTCTTGGCCATGGTGGAGAGTTTGGAATCTGATTGATTGTACTCCGAGCATGTGCTGACCAACTGGCAAGTGTCTTCACTGACATTTTCAACATGTCCCTGACTGAGTCTGTAATACCAACATGTTTCAAGCAGACCACCATAGTCCCCGTGCCCAAGGACTCTAAGATAACCTGCCTAAATGACTACCGACCCGTAGCACTGACGTCTGTAGCCATGAAGTGCTTTGAAAGGTTTGTCATGGCTCACATCAACAGCATTATCCCAGAAACCCTAGACCCACTCCAATTTGCATACCGCCCCAACAGATCCACAGATGATGCAATCTCTATTGCACTCCACACTGCCCTTTCCCACCTGGACAAGAGGAACACCTACGTGAGAATGCTATTCATTGACTACAGCTCAGCATTCAACACCATAGTGCCCTCTAAGCTCATCACTAAGCTAAGGATCCTGGGACTAAACACCTCCCTCTGCAACTGGATCCTGGACTTCCTGACGGGCCGCCCCCAGGTGGTAAGGGTAGGTAACAACACATCTGCCACACTGATCCTCAACACGGGGGCCCCTCAGGGGTGCGTGCTCAGTCCCCTCCTGTACTCTCTGTTCACCCATGACTGCATGGCCAGGCACGACTCCAACACCATCATTAAGTTTGCCGACGACACAACAGTGGTAGGCCTGATCACCGACAATGATGAGACAGCCTATAGGGAGGAGGTCAGAGACCTGGCCGTGTGGTGCCAGGACAACAACCTCTCCCTCAACGTGACCAAGACAAAGGAGATGATTGTGGACTACAGGAAAAAAAAAGAGGACTGAGCACGCCCCCATTCTCATCGACGGGGCTGTAGTGGAACAGGTTGAGAGCTTCAAGTTCCTTGGTGTCCACATCACCAACGAACTATCATGGTCCAAACACACCAAGACAGTTGTGAAGAGGGCACGACAAAGCCTATTCCCCCTCAGGAGACTGAAAAGATTTGGCATGGGTCCTCAGATCCTCAAAAAATTATACAGCTGCACCATCGAGAGCATCCTGACTGGTTGCATCACCGCCTGGTATGGCAACTGCTTGGCCTCCGACCGCAAGGCACTACAGAGGGTAGTGCGTACGGCCCAGTACATCACTGGGGCCAAGCTTCCTGCCATCCAGGACCTCTATACCAGGCGGTGTCAGAGGAAGGCCCTCAAAATTGTCAAAGACTCCAGCCACCCTAGTCATAGACTGTTCTCTCTGCTACCGCACGGCAAGCGGTACCGGAGTGCCAAGTCAAGGTCCAAAAGACTTCTCAACAGCTTCTACCCCCAAGCCATAAGACTCCTGAACAGCTAATCATGGCTACCCGGACTATTTGCACTGCCCCCCACCCCATCCTTTTTACGCTGCTGCTACTCTGTTAATTATTTATGCATAGTCACTTTAACTCTACCCACATGTACATATTACCTCAACTACCTCAACTAGCCGGTGCCCCCGCACATTGACTCTGCAACGGTACCCCCCTGTATATATAGCCTCCCTACTGTTATTTTATTTTATTTCTGCTCTTTTTTTTCTCAACACTTTTTTTGTTGTTGTTTTATTTTTACTTTTTTTGTTAAAAATAAATGCACTGTTGGTTAAGGGCTGTAAGTAAGCATTTCACTGTAATGTCTGCACCTGTTGTATTCGGCGCATGTGACCAATACAATTTGATTTGATTTGATTGATTGCTTCTGTGGACAGGTGTCTTTTTATACAGGTAACAAGCTGAGATTAGGAGCACTCCCTTTAAGAGTGTGCTCCTAATCGCAGCTCGTTACCTGTATAAAAGACTCCTGGGAGCCAGAAGTCTTTCTGATTGAGAGGGGGTCAAATACTTATTTCCCTCATTAAAATGCAAATCAATTTATAGCATTTTTGACATGCGTTTTTCTGGATTTTTGTTGTTGTTATTCTGTCTCTCACTGTTCAAATAAACCTACCATTAAAATTATAGACTGATCATTTCTTTGTCAGTGGGCAAACGTACAAAATCAGCAGGGGATCAAATACTTTTTTCCCTCACTGTAACAACCATTCCTGGACCTGACTTCAAAAGCGCGGCACCGATGGACAATACCAGAAAATAGGTTCTATTGATTCTGTTTCCTGCACAAGGCTGACTGTTCAATGCCCCATATATTGTGCATTCTTTTTGTAGCAAGTATTTCATAGTTACCTTTGAATTCAGGCCCGACCTGGGGCATGTTCATAAGTGTACGTAACGGAAAACAAAAAATGAGCGTTTCTTTATGCACAAGTCCAGGTAGCCCCTCTCTGTTTCAGTATCATATGACAGTGATAATGTGAGGGAGGCTGAGAGTGTGTTTCCATGCCAGTGCTTTTCTCAAGGCTGTGTGAAAATGTAATGATGTGGGTAACCGGCCCACCCCCTTCTCTCTTTTTCTCTGTCTTTGTATCTCTTTCTTTTTCTTTATCTCTCTTTCTCGTGGGGATACAAAAAGTATCTCGATCTCCCTCTCTTTTTCTCTCATGTGGTCGTGTGTAAGGACATATTTAATGTTGAAATAAAAAGCATTTAAAATCCTAAATCTCCCTCTCTTACTTCCCTAGGCAATGAATGGACTGGTGCAGACGACGGGCTGGCCTGCAGTGGTGGCCTGCGTTGGGAACTGGTTCGGAAAGGGGAAGTGAGTGATACATATCCTTACTGTAGACCGGTTCAGCAATGCTGACTACACAGTATCAGTACCCTCTTTTCCATCTAGTGCAGGGTTTTTACTGTTGCTCAAGGTCAGTCACATGATGTGAAAGTGAATACGAAACTCTCCGATCGGCGCCTTTGGTTGAACAGGTTTGAGTGTAATGAGTTTTTGGACATTCAAAATAGGAACAATTTACAGGCATCCAGTTCCAAATTCAGCATTTGAATGCCAAAAGCTGTCCTCAGTATTTAGGAAGCAGTCTCACTGTCTCACTGTTCACTGTCAAGCTATACAATGTATCTCAAGGTAAATCCACCTCTCTCATTTCCATCCTATCTGTGTGTGTCTGTCCCTCTCCCTCCAGACGAGGGTTCATCATGGGTGTCTGGAACTCCCACACCTCGGTAGGCAACATCCTGGGCTCGCTCATCGCTGGCGTCTTTGTATCCTCGGCCTGGGGCATGTCCTTCATCGTGCCTGGCATCATCATCGCCTCCACGGGCGTTCTCTGCTTCTTCTTCCTGGTGGAGAGTGAGTGTGACCTCTGACCTCTTGGCCCATATTCATAAAGCGTCTCAGAGTAGGATTGCTGATCTAGAATCAGTTTTGCCTTTTATATTATAATGAATGGACAGAGGGGGCTTGATCCTAGATCAGAGTTCCTACTTTGAGACGCTTTATGGATATGCCCAGACCTCCTTCAAAACACGCCTCAACATGTCCATAGTGCTGACTTGTGAAATCCATTACAACCTATTGAAGCTTGATAGATCATAGTCAAAATGAAATGTTCATTGCCACTATAAGGTTATTATGGATGATACGTTTTTATTAAGCTAGTTTGAAAAAGGATCATGTTGCATTCTCAGGCAGCATTTATCAGAGTTTTCACTGCAGGCATTTCATCTTAAACCTAGACTGTTCACGTTTAGACAAAATGTAAAATGAGAGTTGGCTTGTCCCAAGACTGTATTTTGACATGAAAATATTTGTGAGCAAAATATTTCTTCTGTCACAGAACCAGAAGATGTCGGCTGCAGCCCTCCGCAGCACCATGTAAGTACAACCAAAGAACACATTAAGTAATTGGTGTCCTTAGTAGTATAGAGAAGGGCTGCCTTGCTAAAGGCCACAAGGCCAGTTGGTGTAGGTGGCACCTGAGATATGATGCATGGCCCGCTTCACTAACCTCTAGGCTACCAGCCACTCCCAGATTTTGACAATTTTTTTGTGATGACCACCATTTTGTGATTACATTATTTTCCTTTCCTTCGAAATACTTGATATTATAGAGTAATAGAAGAAATGTTAGACAGAATATACTCAACCTTAAAACAGTCAATAGTTGCAGCCCTGGTTAGAACACTGCTAATTGCTGTTCACTTAAAGAACTCATCCAGTAATGAGGAGATCTTCAGCAGTCCTGGTCAGTCCAACTCTATCTCCTCTGAGCCGGCAGAGGAGCACACCAAGGCCATCAGCTTCTGTGGGGCCCTCAGGATACCTGTGAGTGGGGATCACTATCTACTTTCATTTCAAGCCGTTTCAGTCGCTGAATCTCATCAAATGTTACGCAAGTATTCCTCTGGCAAAACAGACACAGGCAATCAACTTAATAATGGGATGTATTTTATGTCAAGCCTTGAATTCCTGTTTCACCTCTGTGTTGTGACTCATTGTTGGTAATTACTCTCCAGACCCACACTGTTGTTATGACAGTTGCTATGACTGTAATATGTGTGTTGTTATCTTACAGGGCGTGATGGAGTTCTCCCTCTGTCTGCTGTTCGCTAAGCTGGTTAGCTACACCTTCCTCTACTGGCTTCCTCTCTACATTGCTAATGTTGGTACGTGCTCAGTTTAGCTCCTATTTGTTTACAGTTTACATTTACATTTTATTCATTTAGCAGACGCTCTTATCCAGAGCGACTTACAGGAGCAATTAGGGTTAAGTGCCTTGGTCAAGGGCACATCAACAGATTTTTCACCTAGTCGGCTCGGGGATTAGAACCAGCGACCTTTCGGTTACTGGCACAACGCTCTTAACCACTAAGCTACCTGCCGCCCCGTGTCATTTCACCTGAGGGTTCAAATGCTAACAATGTTAATAAGCTGATAATGATTTGCTTTGCATTGTGAGATGCGTTGTAAGTTAATTTGGCGTACTGTGTCACTTAAAATTCCCAATGTTTATTTCCTCAGCCCATTTTGACCCCAAGGAAGCTGGGGACATGTCAACACTATTTGATGTAGGAGGAATTGTTGGTAAGCCTTAACAGTTTTGTTGCTGACTTTATATGGCATTATCTAACCTTTATAGCCCAATAATCTGTAAGATCATATGAGGAACCAGGAAGCTCTTCTCTGATTGACCTGGATGTTTTGTCTACACTGTAGTCATAACAAATTGTAGAAATAACGAGTGGTTTCTGTATTCATTATGAATCACCAAGTAATATACATATGTGGTTTCTGTACAAAGAGCAGGGAGCTTTTCTAAAGCCTCATAAAGAAGGGCAGTGATTGGTAGATGGGCAACAATAACAAATCAGACATTCAATATATCTTTAAGCATGGTCAAGTTAATAATTATGCTGTGGATTATCTATTAAACCACCCAGACACATCAAAGATACAGTCGTCCTTCTAAACTGAATCCTGGCTTAGGAAGACCACCAAAAACTCTGAAATGTCCATCCCCAACTACAACATTTTCTGTCTAGATAGAACTGCCAAAGGGGGTGGAGTTAGCCTGGTCTGTGCCCAAACAGTTTGAGCTTCTACTTCTAAAAATCCACCTCTCCAGAAATAAGTATATCACTGTTGCCGCTTGCTACAGACCCCTACAGACCCCCCTCAGCCCCCAGCTGTGCCCTGGACACCATATGTGAATTGATTGCCCCCCATCTATCCTCAGAGTTCGTACTGCTTGGTCACCTAAACTGGAATATGCTTAACACCCCGGCCGTCCTACAATCTAAACTAGATGCCCTCAATCTCACACAAATTATCAAGGAACCTACCAGGTACAACCTGGTAAACATGGGCACCCTCATAGATATCATCCTGACTAACTTACCCTCTAAATACAGCTCCGCTGTCTTCAACCAGGATCTCAGCGATCACTGCCTCATTGCCTGCGTCCGTAATGGGTCCGCGGTCAAACGACCACCCCTCATCACTGTCAAACGCTCCCTAAAACACTTTAGCAAGCAGGCCTTTCTAATTGACCTGGCCCGGGTATCCTGGATGGTTATTGACCTCATTCCGTCAGTAGAGGATGCCTGGTTGTTCTTTAAAAGTGCTTTCCTCTCCATCTTAAATAAGCATGCCCCATTCAAAAAATTCAGAACTAAGAACAGATATAGCCCCTGGTTCACCCCAGACTTGACTGCCCTTGACCAGCACAAAAACATCCTGTGGCGTACTGCATTAGCATCGAACAGCCCCCGCGATATGCAACTTTTCAGGGAAGTCAGGAACCAATATACACAATCAGTTAGGAAAGCAAAGGCTAGCTTTTTCAAACAGAAATTTGCATCCTGTAGCACTAACTCCAAAATGTTTTAGCACCTCCTCCCAGCTGCCCACTGCACTGAGGCTAGGAAACACTGTCACCACCGATAAATCTACGATAATCGAGAATTTCAATAAGCATTTTGCTACGGCTGGCAATGCTTTCCACCTGGCTACCCCTACCCCGGCCACCACCTCTGCCCCAATTACAGAGATCATACGTTTCCTGAAGGTCTTGACCAGGTTTGCACACACTGCAGCAGGGATTTTGGCCCACTCCTCCATACAGACCTTCTCCAGATCCTTCAGGTTTCGGGGCTGTCGCTTGGCAATACGGACTTTCAGCTCCCTCTAAAGATTTTCTATTGGGTTCAGGTCTGGAGACTGGCTAGGCCACTCCAGGACCTTGAGATGCTTCTTACGGAGCCACTCCTTAGTTGCCCTGGCTGTGTGTTTTGGGTCGTTGTCATGCTGGAAGACCCAGCCACGACCCATCTTCAATGCTCTTACTGAGGGAAGGAGGTTGTTGGCCAAGATCTCGCGATACATGGCCCCATCCATCCTCCCCTCAATACGGTGCAGTCGTCCTGTCCCCTTTGCAGAAAAGCATCCCCAAAGAATGATGTTTCCACCTCCATGCTTCACGGTTGGGATGGTGTTCTTGGGGTTGTACTCATCCTTCTTCCTCCAAACACGGCGAGTGGAGTTTAGACCAAAAAGCTCTATTTTTGTCTCATCAGACCACATGACCTTCTCCCATTCCTCCTCTGGATCATCCAGATGGTCATTGGCAAACTTCAGATGGGCCTGGACATGCGCTGGCTTGAGCAGGGGGACCTTGCGTGCGCTGCAGGATTTTAATCCATGACGGCGTAGTGTGTTACTAATGGTTTTCTTTGAGACTGTGGTCCCAGCTCTCTTCAGGTCATTGACCAGGTCCTGCCGTGTAGTTCTGGGCTGATCCCTCACCTTCCTCATGATCATTGATGCCACACGAGGTGAGATCTTGCTTGGAGCCCCAGACCGAGGGTGATTGACCGTCATCTTGAACTTCTTCCATTTTCTGATAATTGCGCCAACAGTTGTTGCCTTCTCACCAAGCTGCTTGCCTATTGTCCTGTAGCCCATCCCAGCCTTGTGCAGGTCTACAATTTTATCCCTGATGTCCTTACACAGCTCTCTGGTCTTGGCCATTGTGGAGAGGTTGGAGTCTATTTGATTGAGTGTGTGGAGAGGTGTCTTTTATACAGGTAACAAGTTCAAACAGGTGCAGTTAATACAGGTAATGAGTGGAGAACAGGAGGGCTTCTTAAAGAAAAACTAACAGGTCTGTGAGAGCCGGAATTCTTACTGGTTGGTAGGTGATTAAATACGTATGTCATGCAATAAAATGCAAATGAATTACTTAAAAATCATACAATATGATTTTCTGGATTTTTGTTTTAGATTCCGTCTCTCACAGTTGAAATGTACCTATGATAAAAAATTACAGACCTCTACATGCTTTGTAAGTAGGAAACCCTGCAAAATCGGCATTGTATCAAATACTTGTTCTCCCCACTGTACCTAGGTGTCTGGTTAGACCGTAAACTGTCCTTCCAGACTCACATTAAGCATCTCCAATCCAAAGTTAAATCTAGAATCGGCTTCCTATTTCGCAACAAAGCCTCCTTCACTCATGCTGCCAAACATGCCCTCGTAAAACTGACTATCCTACCGATCCTTGACTTCGGCTATGTCATTTACGAAATAGCCTCCAACACTCTACTCAGCAAATTGGATGTAGTATATCACAGTGCAATCCATTTTGTCACCAAAGCCCCATATACTACCCACCACTGTGACCTGTACGCTCTCGTTGGCTGGCCCTCACTACATATTCGTCGACAAACCCACTGGCTCCAGGTCATCTATAAATCACTGCTAGGCAAATCCCCGCCTTATCTTAGCTCATTGGTCACCATAGCAACACCCACCCGTAGTATGCGCTCCAGCAGGTATACAGTCATATGAAAAAGTTTGTGCACCCCTCTGAGGCTGCATAATAATTTACTCTGTCGTCACAGAAAATGATCACAGTGGCATGCCATTCATTTTCTAATAAAAGCTGAGTACTGGGGTATTGTCCAGACAAATATTTTTAGTGTAGCAATATTACGTTGTATGAAATTAAATCAGATGTGAAAAATAGGCTATGCAAACATTTGGGCACCCTTGTCATTCTGTTGATTTGAATACCTGTAACTACTTAGCACTGATTAATGGAACACACAATTGGTTTGGTGAGCTCATTAAGCCTTGAACTTCATAGACAAGTGCATCCAATCATGAGAATAGGTATTTAAGGTGGCCAATTGGAAGTTGTTGTTCTCTTTGACTCTCCTCTGAAGAGTGACAACATAGGGGCCTCAAAACAACTCTCAAATGACCTGAAAACAAAGATTGTTCAACATTATGGTTTAGGGGAAGGCTACAAAAAGCTATTGCAGAGATGTAAGCTGTCAGAGTCCACTGTGAGGAACATAGTGAGGAAAAGGAAGACCACAGGCTCAGTTCTTGTTATGGCCAGAAGTGGCAGGCCAAGTAAAATATCGGAGAGGCAAAGGCGAAGGATGGTGAGAACGGTCAAAAACAGCCCACAGACCACCTCCAAAGACCTACAACATCATCTTGCTGCAAATGGTGTCACTGTGCATCGTTCAACAATTCAGCGCACTTTGCACAAGGAGAAGCTGTACGGGAGAGTGATGCAGAAGAAGCCTTCTCTGCACACATACCACAAACGGAGTCGCTTGAGGTATGCAAACGCACATTTGGACAAGCCAGCTTCATTTTGGAATAAGGTGCTGTGGACTGATGAAACAAAGATTGAGTTATTTGGTCATAACAAGGGGCGTTATGCATGGCGGCAAAAGAACACAGCATTCCAAGAAAAACACTTGCTACCCACAGTAAAATTTGGTGGGTGTTCCATCATGCTGTGGGGCTTGTGTGGGCAGTGCCGGTACTGGGAATCTTGTTAAAAGTTGAGGGTCGCATGGATTCCACTCAATATCAGCAGATTCTTTGGAATAATGTTAAAGAATCAGTCACAAAGTTGAAGTTACGCCGAGGCTGGATATTTCAACAAGACAACGACCCAAAACACTGCTCAAAATCTACCCAGGCATTTATGCAAAGGAACAAGTACAATGTTCTGGAATGGCCATCCCGGTCCCCAGACCTGAATATCATTGAGAATCTGTGGGATGATTTGAAGCGGGCTGTCCATGCTCGGCAACCATCAAACCTAACTGAAGTGGAGATGTTTTGTAAGGAGGAATGGTCCAAAATACCTTCATCCAGAATCCAGACACTCATCAGAGGCTATAGGAAGCGTCTAGAGGCTGTTATTTTAGCAAATGGAGGCTCTACTAAATATTGATGTGATTTTTCTGTTGGGGTGCCCAAATTGATGCACCTGTCTAATTTCGTTTTGATGTATATTGCACATTTTCTGTTAATCCAATAAACCTAATTTCACTACTGAAATATTACTGTTTCCATCAGTTATTCGATAGATCAAAATGAAATTGCTGATCCAAACACCCAATTATTTATAAATGGAAATCCTGTAAATTGTCAGGGGTACCCAAACTTTTTCATACTACTGTATCTCACTGGTCATCCCCAAAGCCAACACCTCCTTTGGCCGCCATTCCTTCCAGTTCTCTGCTGCTAATGACTGGAACGAACTGCAAAAATCTCTGAAGCTGGAGACACTTATCTCCCTCACTAACTTTAAGCATCAGTTGTCAGAGCAGCTTACCGATCACTGCACCTGTACACAGCCCATATGAAATTAGCCCACCCAACTACCTCATCCCCATATTGTTATTTATTTTGCTCATTTGCACCCCAGTATCTCTATTTGCACATCTTCTTCTCCACATCTGTCACTCCAGTGTTAATACTAAATTGTAATTATTTTGCACTATGGCCTATTTATTGCCTTACCTCCATAACTTACTACATTTGCACACACTGTATATAGATTTTCTAATGTGTTATTGACTGTATGTTTTGTTTTATCCCATGTGTAACTCTGTGTTGTTGTTGTTGTTTGTATCGCAATGCTTTGCTTTATCTTGGCCAGGTCGCAGTTGTAAATGAGAACTTGTTCTCAACTGGCTTACCTGGTTAAATAAATAGAAAATAGAAATAAACTGAGCTGCAGGACAGGAATGAAACTGCTCAGGGATGTTACCATGAGGCCATTGGTGATTTTAAAAGAGCTACAGTTCAATAGCTGTGATGAGAGAACTGAGGATGGATCAACATTGTAGTGACTCCACAATAATGACCTAAATGACAGAGTGAGAAGAAGAATACAAATATAACGAATACAAAATATTCTAAAATATGCAACAAGGCACTAAAGTAATACTGCAAAAAAACACGGCAAAGCAATACACTTTTTAGCCTAAATGCAAAGCCTTATGTTTGGGGCAAATCCAACACAACACATCACTGAGTAACTGCCTCCTTATTTTCAAGCATGGTGCTGGCTGCATCATGGTATAGGTACGCTTGACTTCGGCAAATACTGGGGAGTTTTTCAGGATTAAAAGAAACGGGATGGAGCTAAGCACAGGCAAAATCCTAGAGGAAAACCAGCTTCAGTCTGCTTTCCAACAGACATTGGGAGAGGAATTCACCTTTCAGCAGGACAATAACCTGCAACACAAGGCCAAATATACCCTTGAGTTGCTTACCAAGAAGACTGTGAATGTTCCTGAGTGGCCTAGTTACAGTTTTGACTTAAATCTGCTTGAAAATCTATGGCAAGACTTAAAAATGGCTGTCTAGACATGATCCCCAACATCTTGACAGAGCTTGAAGAATTATGAAAAGAATAGTGGGCTAATATTGCACAATCCAGGTGTGTAAAGCTCTTAGAGACCCAAGAAGACGCACAGCTGTAATCGCTGCCGAAGGTGTTTCTAACATGTATTGACTCAGGGAGCTAAATACTTATGCAATGACTATATTTTAGTTATTTAATTTTGTAAACATTTTTTACAATGAAATCCATTTTAATCCCATTTTGTAACACAATACAGACCATAGTCATAACAAGTAACTGCTCTAGTAGTCTGCCAGAAGAGTTTTCATTAGAATTGGTCAATTAATGGCTCCTACTGTATGGTGTCTGCGCACTTCCCATATTATTGAGCTTCAATGTAGTTCCCTAAATGCCATGGATTAATTTTTTTCAGATTATGTAGGACTGCTGTCTTCCCCTATGTGTTAAGGGTATGTGTTAAGTGTGTGTTGTCTGTCTGCAGGGGGCATCGTGGCTGGACTGGTGTCGGACCAAACTGGGGGCAGAGCCTCTACTTGCTGTGTCATGTTAATCCTGGCTGCCCCTATGGTGAGTGTGCATTCACACAAGACATCACTGGCTTTAAACCATGTGTAACACCATGGCCATTTTTAGTGTCACTTTATTATAGTACACTTAGGACTCCTTAAATTCTAAATGTGGCATTCAAGGGTAATCTGCACATTTCAAACTTTAGAAAACCGGTGCTGGGCAAAATATACTGTAGATCAAGAAAGGAAAGGCCTGAATTACAAATGTGGACAAGACACTTTTATATTCACTTATGAACAGGGGCAATTCTCTCTGTCAAAGTTTTGATCACTTAATCACATATATGCAATGTAAATATGACTGCATGATGGACGCAGAAAAAGGAATTTGGCTGCGCTTGGAGCTCTCTGGAATTGGCAGTGAACTTCACCCGCTGCCCAAGCCTAAGAAACATTTTGTGTTAGGTCGTGAGCTCCTTGACAGTAGTGTGTCAATCCGTTTTTCAGCATAGCTCAATGTTTTCCTTTTGGGTCTGCATGTGGGTTAGTAAATCATTAGTAAATCCTTCAAGAGTGCCACATTTTACCCACGATCCAGTCTAAATGTTTGTTTTTGTTGCTTTCCTAGTTGTTCCTGTACAACCACTTTGGACAGCATAGCCTAGCAACCACAATCGGTAAGAGTTAAGTTATTTTGTATGAAATTTGACTTTGAAGCCATAGAGCCATTTTGGTCTCAACCCCTCTTACTGAAAACAACATAAATGCTCCAATTGAACACATTGTACATTGTACTTTACTGTGTGTCGGTTGTGTGTTTATAGCCTGTGGATTTCACATTTACGCTTAGTCATTTGGCAGACACTCTTATCTAGGGCGACTTGCATTCGGTACATTCAACTAAAGTAGGCAACCAACATAACAACCACATATCACTATGAAAAGCTTCTTTAAAAATAGCCTTGATCTGCTAGCTAGCGTCCTGTACATGCCTGATCCCCATGTTGCTGTGTTCCTCTGCCCTGTAGGGATGCTGTTGGTGTGCGGAGCCCTGGTGAACGGCCCCTACGCCCTCATCACCACCGCCGTGTCTGCTGACCTGGTAAGTTCATCCATCCCAGACTGCACTGCTGCATGCCACTCTCACATGAGGTCCTCAGCTCTCCCGAAGTCACACAGAGGAGATAAGCTTGGCATTGCCCCCTCACCCCAAATTCCCCAGGTCCCCTGTTAGTCCAAGACTGTGTCTAATGCGTCTTTCCTCGATTCCTCGCATTCTATCTCCCTCGCCTCTTTCTCAAACCGTATTGGAGAAGAAGATCCAAGGTCCCTCCCGTCAGACCTTCACCTTCCATGTGTTTTGAGGAGAGGAGGTGAGGAGAGAGGATGCAAGGAATCGAGGAGAGACACATTTGGAAAGAGCCCAAGTCTTTTATGCAGTCACGGACTGAATGTTGATTCATAATGAGGGTTTTTCCTTTCATAGGGGACGCATGAGAGCCTGAAAGGAAACTCTAGAGCCTTGTCAACGGTCACTGCCATTATTGACGGCACGGGGTCAATAGGTATGTGGGGAATTTCTGGGACACACGGGGGATTGGTACTCTTGATCTTTTTTCTTTTTATTTGATGCTTGTAATTGTCCTCCCGAGTGGCGCAGTGGTCTAAGGCACTGCATCGCAGTGCTAGCTGTGCCACTAGAGATCCTGGTTCGAATCCAGGCTCTGTCGTAGCCGGCCGCGACTGGGAGACCCATGGGGCAGCGCACAATTGGCCCAGTGTCGTCCAGGGTAGGGAATGGCCGGCAGGGATGTAGCTCAGTAGAGCATGGCATTTGCAACGCCAGGGTTGTGGGTTCGATTCCAGTATAACAAATAAAAATGTATGCACTCACTAACTGTAAGTCGCTCTGGATAAGAGCGTCTGCTAAATTACTAAAATGCTATGATGCATTTGTGTGCGCCTGTGTCAATGCATGAAGGAAGGTTTTTATTTTAGGTCACCTATGTTTTGAGATTAACTTCAATGCTCAGTTATTGCAGTGTTATGTGACAATGACTAATTGTATACAGTTTATGTACAAGGTCCATGGCTCATACAAAACTATTTTCCATTGTAAATCATGTTGTGTTCTAAAGGCAGAATTTTTATTATTGTTGTCCCAAATCAAATTGTATATCCAGTCCTGGTTTCAGGTGCTTGGGTTCCCCTGCGCAAGTGTTTCTCTTATTCTCTGACTGTCCTCTAGGTGCCGCCCTAGGTCCTCTGTTAGCAGGGCTGATCTCTCCGACGGGATGGAACAATGTCTTCTTCATGCTGATCACTGCCGATATCCTCGCCTGTTTGGTTAGTTTTTAGTCTTTATGTTTTTATTAACATGTTTTATAAATCACTGCAATATTTTAGCCACATGTACAAAGAGGGTGCTACACCTGTGGATTGTGGACAAAATGAATGATACTCTTAATACCATATGACAGTGTTTCCCGACCCTTGTTTGAGTACCCCCAACAGTACACAGTTTCGTTGTAGCCCTTGACAAACACACCTCATTCAACTCATTTTAGGTTTTGTTGACAAGTTGAATCAGGTGTGCTTGTCCAGGGTTGCAATAAAAAGGTGTACTGTCATGGGATGCCACCTTTCCAACAAGTCATTTCGTCAAATTTCTGCCCTGCAAGAGCTGTCCAGGTCAACTGTAAGTGCTGTTATTGTGAAGTGGAAATGTCTAGGAGCAACAACGGCTTAGCCGCGAAGTGATAGACCAAACAAGCTCACAGAACGGGACCGCCGAGTGCTGAAGCGCATAGCGCGTAAAAATCGTCTGTCCTCTGTTGCAACACTTCTACTGAATTCCAAACTGCCTCTGGAAGTAACGTAGAACTGTTCATCGGGAGCTTCATGAAATGGGTTTCCATGGCCGAGCAGCCGCACACAAGCCTAAGATCACCATGTGTAATGCCAAGCGTCGGTTGGAGTGGTGTAAAGCTCGCTACCATTGGGCTCTGGAACAGTGGAAACGCATTCTCTGGAGTGATGAATCACGCTTCACCATCTGGCAGTCCGACGGACGAATCTGGGTTTGGCAGATGCCAGGAGAACGCTACCTGCCCAAATGCATAGTGCCAACTGTAAATTTCGGTGGAGGAATAATGGTCTGGGGCTGTTTTTAAATTGTGCTTATAAATATATAGAAAAATATATATTTTTCGGAAAGTATTCAGACCGCTTGACTTTTTCCACATTTTGTTATTTTACAGCCTTATTTTAAAATTTATTAAATAGTTTTTTCCCCTCATCAATGTACACACAATACCCGATAATGACAAAGCAAAAACAGGTTGTTATACATTATTTTATTTTTTTACCGGAAATATCACATTTACATAAGTATTCAGACCCTTTACTCAGTACTTTGTTGAAGCATCTTTGGCAGCGATTACAGCCTTGAGTCTTCTTGGGTATGACGCTACAAGCTTGGCACACCTGTATTTGGGGAGTTTCTCTCATTGTTCTCTGCAGATCCTGTCAAGCTCTGTCAGGTTGGATGGGGAGCGTCGCTGCACAGCTATTTTCAGGTCTCTCCAGAGATGTTTGATCGGGTTCAAGTCCGGGCTCTGGCTGGGCCACTTATGGACATTCAGATATTTGTCCCGAAACCACTCCTGCATTGTCTTGGCTGTGTGCTTAAGGTCGTTGTCCTGTTGGAAGGTGAACCTTCACCCAAGTCTGAGGCCCTGAGCGCTCTGGAGCAGGTTTTCATCAAGGATCTCTCTGTACTTTGGTCCGTTCATCTTTCCCTCGATTCTAACTAGTCTCCCAGTCCCTGCCGCTGAAAAACATCCTCACAGCATGATGTTGCCACCACCATGCTTCACCGTAGGGATGGTGCCAGGTTTCCTCCAGACGTGATGCTTGACATTCAGGCCAAAGAGTTCAATGTTGGTTTCATCAGACCAGAGAATCCTGTTTGTCATGGTCTGAGAGTCCTTGGGTTCTTGGTCACCTCCCTGACCAAGGCCGGGCGGCCAGCTCTAGGAAGAGTCTTGGTGGTTCTAAACTTCTTCTATGTAAGATTGATGGAGGCCACTGTGTTCTTGGGGACCTTCAATGCTGCCGACATTTTTTGGTACTTCCCCAGATTGACACAGTCTCGGAGCTCTATGGACATTTCCTTCGACCTCATGGCTTGGTTTTTGCTCTGACATGCACTGTTAACTGTGGGACCTTATATAGACAGGTGTGTGCCTTTCCAAATCATGTCCAATCAATTTAATTTACCACAAGTGGACTCCAATCAAGTTGTAAAAACATTTAAAGGATGATCAATATAAACAGGATGCGCCTAAGTTCAATTTTGAGTCTCATGGCAAAGGGTCTGAATACTTATGTAAATAAGGTATTTCGGTTTTATATTTTTTATACATTTGCAACAATTTAATCCATTTTAGAGTAAGGCTGTAACGTAGCAAAATGTGGAAAAAGGCAAGGAGTCTGAATACTTTCTGAATGCACTGTATGTTTAAAAACAGATCTATTTTAGTAAGCTATGTTGAGTGTGCTGTCTCCCTGTTTTCCAGCTGCTGTCCAGGCTGGTGTATAAGGAGGTGAGGGGCTGGTGTGGACACAGCCCCAGACAAAGAGGGTGAGCCGCTCACAACTACACCACTGGGAATCATATAACCAATCAGGAAACCCAAATTAATGTTAGTCATAAAATCATACCTGTTTTATCCAAGGAGTGAACAAATACTGGCTACTTCACTTAAAAGGGGCAAAACACAAAATGCAATTGAACTTGAGTGTGGACTAAAATGACTATTCCTTTAAATACAGGTCAAAGCCACAAATAGAGTTCAATGTGTCAAATCGGAGGGCCTGTTGTCTGGACCTCTGGCAGTCGCTATGGTGGTGCCACAGGGTTCAATTCTCGGGCCGACTCTATTCTCTGTGTATATCAATGATGTCGCTCTTGCTGCTGGTGACGCTCGGATCCACCTCTATGCGGACGACACCATTTTGTATACATCTGGCCCTTCATTGGACACTGTGTTAACAAACCTCCAAATGAGCTTCAACGCCATACAACACTCCTTCCGTAGCCTCCAACTGCTCTTAAACACTAGTAAAACTAAATGCATGCTCTTCAACCGAACACTGCTTGCACCCGCCCACCCGACTAGAATCACTACTCTCGGCGGGTCTGACCTAGAGTATGTGGACTACAAATACATACAGTGGGGAGAACAAGTATTTGATACACTGCCGATTTTGCAGGTTTTCCTACTTACAAAGCATGTAGAGGTCTGTAATTTTTATCATATGTACACTTCAACTGTGAGAGACGGAATCTAAAACAAAATTCCAGAAAATCACATTTTATGATTTTAAAGTAATTAATTTGCATTTTATTGCATGACATAAGTATTTGATCACCTACCAACCAGTAAGAATTCTGACTCTCACAGACCTGTTTGTTTTTCTTTAAGAAGCCCTCCTGTTCTCCACTCATTACCTGTATTAACTGCACCTGTTTGAACTCGTTACCTGTATAAAAGACACCTCTCCACACACTCAATCAAATAGACTCCAACCTCTCCACAATGGCCAAGACCAGAGAGCTGTGTAAGGACATCAGGGATAAAATTGTAGACCTGCACAAGGCTGGGATGGGCTACAGGACAATAGGCAAGCAGCTTGGTGAGAAGGCAACAACTGTTGGTGCTATTATTAGAAAATGGAAGAAGTTCAAGATGACGGTCAATCACCCTCGGTCTGGGGCTCCATGCAAGATCTCACCTCATGGGGCATCAATGATCATGAGGAAGGTGAGGAATCAGCCCAGAACTACATGGCAGGACCTGGTCAATGACCTGAAGAGAGCTGGGACCACAGTCTCAAAGAAAACCATTAGTAACACACTACGCCGTCATGGATTAAAATCCTGCAGCGCACGCAAGGTCCCCCTGCTAAAGCCAGCGCATGTCCAGGCCCGTCTGAAGTTTGCCAATGACCATGGGATAAGGTCATGTGGTCTGATGAGACAAAAATAGAGCTTTTTGGTCTAAACTCCACTCGCCGTGTTTGGAGGAAGAAGAAGGATGAGTACAACCCCAAGAACACCATCCCAACCGTGAAGCATGGAGGTGGAAACATCACTCTTTGGGGATGCTTTTCTGCAAAGGGGACAGGACGACTGCACCGTATTGAGGGGAGGATGGATGGGGCCATGTATCGCGAGATCTTGGCCAACAACCTCCTTCCCTCAGTAAGAGCATTGAAGATGGGTCGTGGCTGGGTCTTCCAGCATGACAACGACCCGAAACACACAGCCAGGGCAACTAAGGAGTGGCTCCGTAAGAAGCATCTCAAGGTCCTGGAGTGGCCTAGCCAGTCTCCAGACCTGAACCCAATAGAAAATCTTTGGAGGGAGCTGAAAGTCCGTATTGCCCAGCGACAGCCCCGAAACCTGAAGGATCTGGAGAAGGTCTGTATGGAGGAGTGGGCCAAAATCCCTGCTGCAGTGTGTGCAAACCTGGTCAAGACCTACAGGAAACGTATGATCTCTGTAATTGCAAACAAAGGTTTCTGTACCAAATATTAAGTTCTGCTTTTCTGATGTATCAAATACTTATGTCATGCAATAAAATGCAAATTAATTACTTAAAAATCATACAATGTGACTCTGGATTTTTGTTTTAGATTCCGTCTCTCACAGTTGAAGTGTACCTATGATAAAAATTACAGACCTCTACATGCTTTGTAAGTAGGAAAACCTGCAAAATCGGCAGTGTATCAAATACTTGTTCTCCCCACTGTAGGTGTCTGGTTAGACTGTAAACTCCCCTTCCAGACTCACATTAAGCATCTCCAATCAAAAGTTAGATCTAGTTCGCAAACAAAGCCTCCTTCACTCATGCTGCCAAACATGCCCTCGTAAAACTGACTATCCTACTGATCCTTGACTTCGGCGATGTCATTTACAAAATAGCCTCCAACACTCTACTCAGAAAGCTGGATGTAGTCTATCACAGTGCCATCCGTTTTGTCACCAAAGCCCCATATACTACTCACCATTTTGACCTGTACACTCTTGTTGCCTGGCCCTCACTACATATTCGTCACCAAACCCACTGGCTCCAGGTCATCTATAAATCACTGCTAGGCAAATCCCCGCCTTATCTTAGCTCACTGGTCACAATAGCAACACCCACCCGTAGTCTGCACTCCAGCAGGTATATCTCACTGGTCATTCCCAAAGCCAACACCTTTGGCCGCCATTCCTGGAACAAACTGCAAAAATCTCTGAAGCTGGAGACTCTTATCTCCCTCACTAACTTTAAGCAGCAGTTGTCAGAGCACCTTACCGATCACTGCACCTGTACATAGCCATTCTGAAATTAGCCCACCCAACTACCTCATCCCCATATTGTTATTTATTTAGCTAATTTGCACCCCAGTATCTCTATTTGCACATCATCTTTTGCACATCTATCATTCCAGTGTTAATACGAAATTGTAACTATTTTGCACTATGGCCTATTTATTGCCTTACCTCCATAATTTACTACATTCACACACACTGTATATATATTTTCTGTTGTATTTTTGACTTTTTGTTTTGTTTACCCCATATGTAACTCTGTGTTGTTGTTTTTATCGCACTGCTTTGCTTTATCTTGGCCAGGTCGCAGTTGTAAATGAGAACTTGTTCACAACTGGCTTACCTGGTTAAATAAAAATAAAATATAAAATAGAGCTACTCCACAGGGCTTTATACATTAGCCTTTCCCTAGAGGTTAAGGGTGCTCATTATTCTACTCCAAAGTGGCCACCAGGCTGCTGATTAATTGGCCAGCTTTAAGTGAAAATTTGCAGTTGCACCTCAGGCTATTTTTAGAGATCAGAAGTTGTCAATTACGATTAATCTGGGACCTTGATTGCGTCTTGAGAGTTGTATATTTCCACCAGGTTCCCATAGGATTTAAGACATGATTGTCTTGAGTTGGTGTTATTAGACACTGGATCAAATAAAATCAAATGATCTACATATGTTTTTAAATATATTAGTCAAATGCTTACTTACGTGCCCTTCCCAACAATGTAGAGAGAAATAATAGAAAAGTAAAAACACGTAATAATAAATACACAATAAGTAACGATAACTTGGCTATATACATGGGGTACCAGTACAGAGTCAATGTGCAGGGGTACGAAGTAATTGAGTTGAGTATGTACATATAACTTGGAATAAAGTAACAGATAATAAACAGTAGCAGCAGTGTATGTGATGGGTAAAAAAAAAGTTTGTGCAAAAAGGGTCAATGCAGATAGTCCGGGTAGCTATTTTGTTAACTATTTAACTAACTATTTAGCAGTCTTATGGCTTGGGGGTAAAAGGGTCCTGTTGGTTCCATACTACGCTTGCCGTGCAGAGAGAACAGTCAATAGTTTGGGTTTAGGGCCTTCCTTTGAAAATGTTTAGGGCCTTCCTCTGACACCGCCTGCTATAGAGGTCCTGGATGGCAGGGAGCTCGGCCCCAGTGATGTACTGGGCCGTACACACTGCCCTCTGTAGCGCCTTGCCGTTGGATGCCAAGCAGTTGCCATACCAAGCGGTTATGCAGCCAGTCAAGATGCTCTCAATGGTGCAGCTGTATAACTTTTTGAGGATCTGAGGGCCATGCCAAATCTTTTCAGCCTCCTGAGGGGAAGAGGTGTTGTTGTACCCTTTTCACGACTGTGTTGGAGTGTGTTGACCATGATAGAGCCTTAGTAATGTGGACACAGAAGAACTTGAAGCTGTCGACCCGCTCCACTACAGCCCGTCAATGTGCAAGGGGGGGCGTGCTCGGCCCTCCGTTTCCTGTAGTCCACGATCAGCTCCTTTGTCTTGCTGATGTTGAGGGAAAGGTTGTTGTCCTGGTACCACACTGCCAGGTCTCTGACCTCCTCCCTACAGGCTGTCTCATTGGCATCGGTGATCAGGCCTACCACCATAATGTTGTCGGCAAACTTAATGATGGTGTTGGAGTTGTGGGTGAACAGGAAGTACAGGAGGTGACTAAGCACGTACCCCTGAGGGGCCCCCGTGTTGAGGGTCAGCGTGGCGGTGATGTTGTTGCCTACCCTCACCACCTGGGGGCGGCCCTTCAGGATGTCCAGGATCCAGTCGCAGAGGGAGGTGTTCAGTACCAGGGTCCTTAGCTTAGTGATGAGCTTAGAGGGCACTATGGTGTTGAACGCTGAGCTTTAGTCAGTGAACAGCATTCTCACATAGGTGTTCCTCTTGTCCAGGTGTGAAAGGGCAGTGTGGAGTGCATTAGAGATAATCTGTGGATCTGTTGGGGCCGGTGTCTGGGATGATGTTGTTGATGTGAGCCATAACCAGCCTTTCAAAGCATTTCATGGCTACAGATGTGAGTAGTCATTTAGACAGGTTACCTATGGCGTTCTTGGGCACAGGGATAATGGTGGTCTGCTAGAAACAGGTAGGTATTACGGACTGTGTCAGGGAGAGGTTGAAAATGTCACTGAAGACACTTGCCATCTGGTCAGCGCATGCTCTGAGTATGCGTCCTGGTAATTCGTCTGGCCCAGCAGCCTTGTGAATGTTAAGCTGTTTAAAGGTCTTACTCACATCAAATGTTATGCAGAATCGTCTCTTCTTTATTCTTGCACAACATCAAGTAACGGATTCTTGATTACAAGTACCTTTCCATGTTAATGCAGATCTATATTAACGCTGGGCAACTGTGCTTAAGAGCCATTGTTACAATGTGGCTGTTTTATCACAATATCAAATCATTTCTGGGTAACAATTTAAGTACCTGACTTTGATTGTTTTCAATTAAAATGGTCAAAAAGACACCGCTTCTTAGCAAAGAGCAATTTCTCAAGCACTAATTTTGCTAGGGCTGTCTGGGAGTGGGGAGGGGACACTGAACTAGCTAATGGAGTTTTGAACGCTCTTTCTTATTGGTCCCACCAAAACAGGCTGAAATTTCAGACTGTGTTTTCGAACAACTCTTTCACTAAAAGGGCTTTATCATTTTCACAATTTGACAGTATTATTCCATCCTCATAGTGTGGAAATTATAAATAAAACACAGAAAAATCTAGTTTTTGACTGCACTGGGCCTTTTTTGGAAACTATAGTAGGACTACATTACCCACAATGCACCGTGTAACATGTCTGGTTTTGTCATAATGCAGTTACACTACAGGCCAAGGTGTCCGTCTCTTTGTGCTACAAAACGGTGTCGAAGGTAAAAGGAAGCTGTATCCACCCCATTATCCACAACTGTGCATGGCGCCGGCCACTCTCACGCTGTCCCTTTTATTCCAAGTCCCAAACTAACCCTCATATCCTGTGAAATAATGCTGCTTTCAAATAAAGCAAGACTCCATCCCCAACAACAATTGTGCACCTCATGGCTCTATGCTGCCCCCCATTTATTCCACCTCCCAAACTAACTCGATAGCATTAGCCTCTCTCCAGCAAAATTGTGAATAGGCTAGGGGCCATATTGACTTGCAAATTCTTTTGGAGGGTATACTCAGTTGAAGATTCTGTGGTGGTTCCTTCACCGCCAGTCCTCAAATATGAAATTACATTGAATTAATCAGATCCAATGATCTGGTGCCTATGTTAATGACCGGAATAGGTTTGCATTCGGTCCATTCTGAAATAGGCTAATCTAACCTTGTGTTGGCAGGTTCAAAGAAATCTGAGTGGCCGTCTGGGACAAGAGACCGTATCACACCTGCGAGGAAGGACGCAGGAAAAAGGACCCAGTATTAATCCCTGAGGCACACCACGATTCATACAGTACTGGTCCTTTCATCCTTCATCCTTCAGCCTTAATGGACCCAGACCCCGTCACCAGCGGATGAAAGGAGCTGAAAAAGGAGGAAGGGGCCATTGATATTCTGGGATCGTCTGATGGAGAGAACATGTCCCTTCCTCAAGTAGCCGCAAAGCTCTTTCTCTTTTAAACAACTAATGCCTTTCTTATAGCCCCTCTCGGGGCTGTGTGCGTCTTTTATCATAGAAATTCTGTGCACACTGTGCATTTCCCCAATCTCCTGCCTCTAGTTAAGATCACGTGCCAGTATTGGGCAAGTTACATTCGGGGGAGCTCATTTTACACAGCCGGGGGACAACAAACTACATAAGCAGCAAGGGAGGAGTTTTTAATCAAGTGCTGTGGCGGCGAATGTCATCACTAACTAAAACACAACAGAACAATTGTCTGACAGATCAAAAAAGCAATAATCATTTCTCAGACGGCACCATCACATTATTCTATTTGTCTCTGATGCAAATAGTTGTTGAAATGTTTGTTGACCAATGATAATAATAATAATATAACATGCCATTACAGGCTTACAGTCATAATGATTAGAAGTTAGTTAGTATCCACCATGTGCACTTCGTTGTTTCGTTTTTGACTCCACCTCTCATAGCGGGCCAAGTCGTCAATTTTGAGCAGGGTGTGGTGATACTGATGGTTTGTCGGGACTAATAGTTTCTACGGTTGTGGATAGATCAGGAGTTCCCAAACTTTTTTGGCCCGCGACCCCCTTTTAGATTCTTTTTGAGACCCTGCCATGTAAAAAAAAAAAAAGGTGATGTAATAAACGGCCAGCGTTTACTTTTTTAATTGTGTCTATGACCGTCTATTACAAATTAGTCTGACAGCACTTTTGACAGTATTTCAATCTGAAAGAAGTATGGTTTGAAGTGAATGAAATGCATCAGAAAGGTATTGGAAAGTTTAGAAGATCATCAGGCAATACGTTTTAGAATGATATTCTGTGTAGAAAAGAACATAATCATTGATGATGTTCTTTTCCCCCCAGTCTGATTTAGTTAGCGCCTAGTCTTTTGCACTCTGTTCTAATGAGTCCTGCGTGGCTTGTGGGCATTGTAGAGGGAAACAGAAGACACGTGTTCCTGAGAGTCTTATCTTTCAGTGATGGGTTAAATATAATTTGGTAGCTTAAAGATGGAGCCACGTTTGTAGGAAGAAAACAGAAACCGCTATGTTTATTACAACTGCAACTAGTGGCTTCTATGAAATATGCACAATTTCAGACTTTCTCTCGCGAACCCCATTGGGAAATGGTGGGCTAGATGGAGTTAATCTACGGAGAGAAGTTTCTGTAACTAGCAGGTTAGGAGAATTAACGTAGCAGCTTAAGAGAATGAAGTTAAGGTTAGGAAAAGGGTTAGGCTTAGCTAAAATGCAACGGCTGTCAACAACTGTCGTCCTCGACGCGACAACTATAATAATAATAATAATTGGTTATTTAGCAGACGCTCTTATCCAGAGCGACTTACAGGAGCAATTAGGGTTAAGTGCCTTGCTCAAGGGCACATCGACAGATTTTTCACCTAGTCGGCTTGGGGATTAGAACCAGTGACCTTTCGGTTACTGGCACAACGCTCTTAACCACTAAGCTACCTGTACTCCATCTAGCCACAATCGTAGAAACCATCAGTCCAGACAAACCATCAGTATAATAGCAAGGGCATTTGACTTTTGCCGTCGGGCTCCTAGATTGCAAGTTGAGCACTAACTCCTCCCACGCGGCCAACAGCCGGGGGACCGGGCCATGCAAAACGAGCTCACCCAATGTTTTCATGTGTGACTTTGATTGTAAGTGTATCTGTTTCAGTGGCACGTAACAACTACTCTCTTACATATTTATTTGGGCAGGGAAGCTAAAACTTTTAATTTGGCTGTATACTCCAGCATTTTGGATTGGAGATCAAATGTTTTGAGATCAAATGATCCGACAATACATAATGTCACCTTTTATTTTAGGGTGTTTTCATACATATCTGTTTAACCATTTAGAAATGAAAGCATGTTATGTATCTAGCACCTCCATTTTGTAAGTATTTGGACAAATTCAATTAGTGTATTAAATTTAGTCAAGTTTAGTATTTGGTCCCATATTCCTAGCACGCAATGACTACATCAAGCTTGTGACTCTGCTAATTTGTTGGATGCATTTGCTGTTTGTTTTGGTTGTGTTTCAGAATTTTCTGTGCCCAATAGAAATGAATGGCATTGTGTCATTTTGGAGTCACTTTTTTATTGTAAATAAGAATAGGATATGTTTCGGAACACGTCTACATTTTAATGTGGATGCTTCCATGATTACAGATAATCATGAATGAATCGTGAATAATGATGAGTGAGAAAGTTGGAGGCATAAATATCATACCCCACTGTTATTGATAATGGTGAACGGTTAGCATGTTTTGGGGGCATGATCTTTGTGCATCTAACTTTCTCA